>NC_133408.1:1231428-1847142 GCF_049350105.2 Macaca mulatta
ACTGGATTACTGTTAGAGGATGTGGCCTTACACTCCCACCCAGTGTTTGAAATTTGTGTAACTGTCTCAGGGACACCTGTAAAGAATATGCATTTCTAAGTATAAGACTGAACATCATTATTAAATCACTCTCGCAGACTATATGCTTACACTTTTATTCACCACTGACAGTCTATTTTTTATTTTATTTTATTTATTTATTTATTTTTGAGATGGAGGCTCGCTCTGTCGCTCAGGCTGGAGTGCAGTGGTGCGATCTCAGCTCACTGCAACCTCCACCTCCCAGGTTCAAGCAATTCTCGTGCCTCAGTCTCCCGAGTAGCTGGGATTACAGATGCCCGCCACCACGCCTGGCTAATTTTTGTCTTAAACCCCTGACCTCATAATCTGCCCGCCTTGGCCTCCCAACGTGCTAGAATTACAGGCGTGAGCCACTGTGCCCAGCCAGTCTCTTTAAATTTAGTACTTAAGTTTTAGCAAATAACATAATATGAAATAGCCCAATTCCAAAATCTGTTAAAACATCCCTAATAGGCCGGGCGCGGTGGCTCAAGCCTGTAATCCCAGCACTTTGGGAGGCCGAGACGGGCGGATCACGAGGTCAAGAGATTGAGACCATCCTGGCTAACACGGTGAAACCCCGTCTCTACTAAAAAAATACAAAAAAAACTAGCCGGGCGAGGTGGCGGGCACCTGTAGTCCCAGCTACTCGGGAGGCTGAGGCAGGAGAATGGCGTAAACCCGGGAGGCGGAGCTTGCAGTGAGCTGAGATCCGGCCACTGCACTCCAGCCTGGGCGACAGAGCGAGACTCCGTCTCAAAAACAAACAAACAAACAAAAATCCCTAATATACCAAGTAATTAAAATAACGAAGCTGCTACCCACCACCAAGTAATTAAAATAACCAGGCTACTACCCACCTCCAGCTGTTTTTCTTTTTCGCTCTCTTTGAACTTGAACTCCAAGTCTTCTAAACACCGGCAGTGCTCGGACTGCAGGTCTTCACGTAACTTCTCAATGGCTGCTTGATGTTGACTCTCCAGGTTCCTAAGGGCCGCTAGAAAGGTAAAGCAACGCCACTTGGTTTACAAGACATCACCCTCCTCAACGGCGACCTCAGTGACAATAATGGCACATGCAGAGCGCTGCCACCCAGAGCCCCATCCTGGGCACCCCCACCTCCCCCGGGCCCCTCATTTGAGCCTCACATGCCTGATAGCGCAAGGGGACATCGCCTACCCATGCCACCCACCAGGAGGGTCACATTGGAACACACAACCCTGGAGTTTCAAAAATGAACAAGCACAACGCTGCTGCTTTGATAATAATTTAGCAACTGAACATGCCAAGAAAAATCTCTGAAACAAAGATCGGGAAGGTTTAAGGACCCTGAGAGACCTGTGACCCCTGACGGCCACCAGCATGTCACACGTGCACGGAGCCATCCAGCATTTAGAAGCAAGGCAGGAAACGTGTGCGCAATGACACATGGTGACATGAACGACATTCCTTCCAGCACTACCCAGGAAAACTCAGTCCCACTCCAAACTTTCTCATTCTCATTACTCACATTCAGCCTGGTTTTTGTCTTGAAAAATCTTCTCCAACTCAGCTCTCTGTTCTGCCAATTCTTTCTGAAACTGGTTTTGTAAATCCTCCATTTCTGACTGATGCTTTGCAGACAATTCTTTGCGTAGATTTTCTAAACATAAATCTTTTTCAGATTCCCAGTCTTCCTTCAGGGTCTAAATTAAAAGAAAAAAAAATCAAAGTCAATAGTTGATTATCTGTGCTAAAGAAATTTAAATCACACAGTCAAAACCTATGAGCAGGCCAGGTAAAGTGGCTCATGTCTGTAATCCCAGCACTCTGAGAGGCTGAGGCCGGCAGATTGCCTGAGGCCAGGAGTTAGGATTAGAGACCAGCCTGGGCAACATAGTGAGACCCCATCTCTACAAAAAAAATACAAAAATTAGTGGGGTGTGGTGGCATGCGCCTATATTCCCAGCTACTCGGGAGGCTGCTGAGGCAGGAGATCAAATGAGCCCAGGAGGTCCAGGCTGCAGTGAGCTGTGATTGTGCCACTGCACTCCAGCCTGGGAGGCAGAACGAGACCCTGTCTCAAAAAAAAAAAAAAAAGAACTGGCAGTCATGGCCCCCAACTAAGCTGCCCTGACAGGCCTGACACCCAGTCTCTCACCTGAATGCTGGCAGGACAGAAAAGCAGAAGCATCCAGGAGGCAAGCAGTTGAGGAAAAGGGAGCGAGGATCACCTACCCCGAAACAGACCAGCCTCTGCACAGGGACCAACCACCCCAAAACAGACCAGCCTCTGAACACAAGGACCACCCACCCTGAAACAGACCAGCCTCTGCACACAAGGACCACCCACTCCGAAACAGACCAGCCTCTGCACACAAGGACCACCCACCCCGAAACAGACCAGCCTCTGCACACAAGGACCAACCACCCCAAAACAGACCAGCCTCTGAACACAAGGACCACCCACTCCGAAACAGACCAGCCTCTGAACACAAGGACCACCCACCCTGAAACAGACCAGCCTCTGAACACAAGGACCACCCACCCCGAAACAGACCAGCCTCTGCACAGGGACCAACCACCCCGAAACAGACCAGCCTCTGCACAGGGACCACCCACCCTGAAACAGACCAGCCTCTGCACAGGGACCACCCACCCCGAAACAGACCAGCCTCTGAACACAAGGACCACCCACCCCGAAACAGACCAGCCTCTGAACACAAGGACCACCCACCCCGAAACAGACCAGCCTCTGCACACAAGGACCACCCACCCCGAAACAGACCAGCCTCTGCACACAAGGACCACCCACACTGAAACAGACCAGCCTCTGCACACAAGGACCACCCACCCCGAAACAGACCAGCCTCTGCACACAAGGACCACCCACCCCGAAACAGACCAGCCTCTGAACACAGGGAGAGGACCACCCACCCCGAAACAGACCAGCCTCTGCACACAAGGACCACCCACCCCGAAACAGACCAGCCTCTGCACACAAGGACCACCCACCCCGAAACAGACCAGCCTCTGAACACAGGGAGAGGACCACCCACCCCGAAACAGACCAGCCTCTGCACAGGGACCAACCACCCCAAAATAGACCAGCCTCTGAACACAAGGACCACCCACCCTGAAACAGACCAGCCTCTGAACACAGTGAGGACCACCCACTCTGAAACAGACCAGCCTCTGAACACAAGGACCACCCACCCCGAAACAGACCAGCCTCTGCACAGGGACCAACCACCCCGAAACAGACCAGCCTCTGAACACAAGGCCTAATCCACACGGTCACCCTCAACGTGTTAGAAATACATCTCCCTACAAGACCCAGGGGCTAATGGCAACTTTGCTGACCTCCACCCAAGGGCTGGGCTCTGTCTCAAGTGCTCTGAGAAATGAGTCTCACTGCCTGGGTCAGAGGGGCAGGTGACCGGGACACAACTCCAAGCCTGGACTGACATCCACCTTCTGCCAAGGGCCTGAGAGCTGCCCGGATGCCTGGCTCAAGAGGGGCCTCCACACTCAGCACTGCTGACAGTTCAGCCCTCTAGCGGAGGGCCTGGCAATGACGGGGCACTGCTACCTGTGGTCCCCAGTGAGGCCACCCACAGCAGGTGCAACCCACCCCACCCAAAACACCTCCCTGTGTGGTATTCTCCCCAGCACCCCAGCACCCACACCCTATGCACCACAGGGAACTGCCACAGCCACGAGGGCAGAAGCTGTGTCCCAGAACACAGCTCAGGGGCAGGCCACAGGGGCCACTCAGAAGCCAGCACAGAAGGGCAGATCAGTGCCTTTATGTTCTACAACTCAATGTGAAACAACAAGTTTTCTGACAAACGATATAAACAAAGACTGCAATACACTTTCAACCAGCATATTCTAATCAAGCCTCGACTGGCTTCTGTCTGAATCAAGACGAGGAGCGTTCTCGTGGGAGCTGGGGAGAAAGGAAAAACAACATACACAGAGGCGTGCGTTTTAGAATCAGTCCTGGGTACCTTTTCGATCTGGGCGTTTTTCTCCATTTCTGATTGTAACTTCTCCTTCAGCTCGGCTGTAAGAAAAACAAAAAGCAGCTCAGGCCACTCCATCCCAACCTTTTCAGTGACCCAACCGCCCAGGAAACGACCAGGCTCTGGCACCCACTGGACACGTGCCAGTGTTCACGTGCTAGCAGGATGCGTCTGTGACGATGCCTGGCTTTAATAATAAACTGAGGACACCGTGGCTTCCAGACACACAGGACGATCTAAGACAGGAGGTGAAGGCCAGCCCTGGGTCCCACCTACCACAGACCACCTGGAAACCCGCTCTAATAACCTCCTGGCCACGAAAACCCAAGGCCCCCTTTGTTCACCCCCTCATGGTGCCAGATACCAGGCAAGGTGATGAGAACAGAGATGGGGAGACAGTGCTAGGGTGCCCCCGCTCCCAACCCCAAGAGGGAAGAGGCACTAGAATGCCCACGCCAAGCCCACACGTCACCCACACCCGCCCAGCCATGCAGTACCTGCTTCCTGTCCACACCTGAGCACCACCTCCTCCTTCTCCCGTGCGTGCTGCTCCCTGAGGAGCTCCAGCTCGTGCTGCTGCCTGCTCTGCAGCAGGGCCAGCTCCTGGGCACGCCGGCTGTTGAGCATCTCCCGCAGCTCCGTCAGCGCCGTCTCCTTCTCCTTCTGGAGGTTGGCCTGGGTCAGCTCCAGCTGCGCCGTGTGCATGTTGCTCAGACTCAGACGCAGCGCCTCCAGTTCAAGGCCATGCACAGCCTGCGGGGAGAGAAGGCCTCTGTAAGGCCCATGGTCAGAACCAGGGCGCATCAGGGAGACACAGAAGCATGAATGAGAATGAGTCAGGAGGACACAGAAAGGGCAACAGCAGACATCCCCTGGGGGTGGGGGCAGGACACAGAGGCCCGGATGCCACCAAGACGCCACCCAGCTCCTCTGCCAGTGACCCCACAGCCCATCACCGCCCTGAGCACCGGCACCCCGAATTCCCTCGCTGTATGACGGTACCGTGTGCACCCGGAGGGGGCTCCGCAGCTGATAGGGAGAGTCAACAGCCCTGAGGTCAGTGTGTCACTCACGTGGCCTGCACCTGACCAGGCCCCCTGACCCCTGGCATCCACCTGTGTCTCCTCCACCCGCCCTGCTGATGGCCCCCCACACAGAACGTGGAAACAGACAAGGCAGAGAGAGGAGATGGCAGCGTCCGCCCCCCCCCCACCTGGATGCCCACTGTGCCCTGTGGGGATAACACAGACCATACTGCAAGCCTGTGCGGGCCCTGCCAGGTCACCTGACTCTGCTGCAGGCCAGCCTCCTCTTCACGGCTGCTCTGCAGGTCAGCAATGGCAAGTTCACATTCTTGTTTACACTCCTGGGGAAGAAAGGCAAAGAATGTGGTCCAGCATTCACATGAGAAAACAGTCACTAAGAAGCCACCGTGATGTGCCCGAGAGCGAACAACGCACGCCCTTACAAAATCCCATTCACAGCTGTTCACAGCAGCATCACTCGCAATGGCCAGAAGGTGGAAGCAACCCGAATGCCTACTGAGGGACGAACGGCTGAACAAAACGTGGGCTGCCATTCAGCCACAAGAAGGAATGAAGGCCCCAGCTCAGGCTGCAACACAGGAGCCCTGAGGACGTGAGGCTGAGTGACAGAGCACACAGGGAAGGCCGCATGACGTTCCATTTACATCAAGTGTTCAGGATCCGCAAATGCGTAGACATGGAGTGGCCTGAGGCTGCGAGGAGCTGAGGGAGGACAGTGGGGGTGGCTGCCACGAGCACTGGGCTTCCTTCTGGGCCACGACCATGTCTGGAACCACTGGAGGTGGGGCTCACACAGTGAATGTACTGCTGCCACGAGCACTGGGCTTCCTTCTGGGGCCGTGACAACGTCTGGAACCGCTGGAGGTGGTGCTCACACAGTGAATGTACTGAATGCCACCGAGGTCTGTACTTTAAAATGGTGAATTTTATGTTTGCTAATTATATCTCATTTTTTAAAAAATGATGGAAAAACACTGAACCTGCTTAAATGACTTAGTGTAAAGTCAAAGTCCCAAAAACAGGCCAGGCACGGTGGCTCACACCTGAAATCCCAGCACTTTGGGAGGTCGAGGCAAGCGGATCACCTGAGGTAGGAGTTCAAGACCAGGCTGGCCAACATGATGAAACCCCATCTATACTAAAAATACAAAAATTAGCCAGGCGTGGTGGTAGGCGCCT
The DNA here is from genome assembly GCF_049350105.2 of Macaca mulatta. Classification (NCBI taxonomy): domain Eukaryota; kingdom Metazoa; phylum Chordata; class Mammalia; order Primates; family Cercopithecidae; genus Macaca; species Macaca mulatta. Next base: position 1,237,721 of record NC_133408.1, read on the forward strand.
GTAGTCCCAGCTACTCGGGAGGCTGAGGCAGGAGGATCCCTTGAACCTGGAAGGCGGAGGTTGCAGTGAGCTGAGATCATGCCACTGCACTCCAGCCTGGGCAACAGAGCAAGACTCCATCTCAAAAATATAAATAAATAAAATAAAGTCCCAGAAACAGAAGCTGTGAGCTCTCCCCACACCACAGCAGTACTACCATGGGAGGAACGCACAACTTGCTCTCAGGAAAAGGGGGAAATGACACTTGAAGAGAGAAAATGTACGTAAAATGCCTGGATAAAACAGGTACCAATGAAAGGTAAACCCATCTAGAAACACAAACTTTAAAGATCCTTGTACGGCCACTAAATCAGCAAAAGTTGGTAAAAATGTTACGAATTCTCAATGCCATCATGGTCACAGGAAACAAATGCACCCAAACACTACCAATGTCAGAATCAGTTGCCTCAACTTTTTTCTCAGCAGCTGTTCTGGCAACACAGGTCGAGCCACAGAAAGCCTTTCCCTGTCTCAACCTTCTCACCTCTGGAAACCTTTTCAGCAGCAATAACCCAAAGGGAAGAGAGAAGCTGCAGGTGGCTCCTTGGCACAGATCCTGAGCCCACCGTCCACGTGGCCCTCCCTGCAGGCTCCCGGCCCTCGACTGGCACCTGGGATGTCTCCCCTGCCTGTGGAAGCGACCGTTGTCTGGCTTCCTCCCCATCAGCCAGGCGCCTCTCTGGGCTCCAGGTGACCCACCTGCTCACAGAGTACTTCAGACTAAAAAATGACACAAACTAAATTTTTCTGCCCCAGCTGGGGAACTGGCTAGGGGTGGAGAGATAGAGGTTTGACACAGTTGTGAAGGCTAGAAAGGCCCCCAGACGAACTAAACAGAGAAGGTGGCATGGTGGGCTCCACAGGGGCTGCCTGCACAGGGACTCGTCCCCAGGGCAGGCATCACATGAGTGCAGCAACATCTCCCTTCAATGTCAGGCGCTCAGGCCGGGCGTGATGGCTCACACCTTTCCAGCACTTTGGGAGGCCGAGGTGGGTGGATCACAAGGTCAGATCGAGACCATCCTGGCTAACATGGTGAAACCGCCTCTCTACTAAAAATACAAAAAAATTAGCTGGGTGTGGTGGCGGGTGCCTGTAGTTTCAGCTACTCAGGAGGTTGATGCAGGAGAATGGTGTGAAACCGGGAGGCGGACCTGGTGGAGCCTGCAGTGAGCCGAGATCACACCACTGCACTCCAGCCTGGGCGACAGAGTAAGACTCAGTCTCAAAAAAAAAAAGTTGGAAAGAGCATAAATAGACAATCTAAGCTCACATCTCAAGGAAGCAGAGAAACAAGAGCAAACCAAACCCAAACCCAACAGAAGAAAACAAATAATCAGGATCAGAGCAGAATGAAATGAGATACGAAAAACACAAAAGATAGCCGGGTGCAGTGGCTCGCACCTATAACCCCAGCACTTCGGGAGGCTGAGGCAGGCAGATTACCTGAGGTTGGGAGTTCAAGACCATCCTGACCAACATAGAGAAACCCCGTCTCTACTAAAAATACAAAATTAGCCGGGCGTCGTGGCGCATGACTGTAATCCCAGCTACTCAGGAGGATGAGGCAGGAAAATCACTTGAACTTGGGAGGCGGAGGTTGCAGTGAGCCGAGACCGCGCCATTGCACTCCAGCCTGGGCAACAAGAGCGAAACTCCATCTTAAAAAGATAATGGAACAAAAAGCTGGTCCTTTGAAAAGATAAACAAAACCGATAGATCACTAGTGAGATTAACCAGGAAAGGAAGAGAGAAGATCCAAATAAGCTCAACTAGAAACTAAATGGGAGACATTACAACCAATACCACAGAAATACCAAAGATCATTCAAGGCTACTATGAACACCTTCACGTGCACAAACTAGAAAACCTGGAGGCAATGGATAAATTCCTGGAAATATACATCCCTTTGAGATTAGACCAGGAAGAAACAGAAACTCTAAACAGACCAGTAACAAGTAGCAAGACTGAAACAGTAATTTGAAAACTGCCAACAAAAAATGTCCAGGACCTGAGGGATTCACAGCTGAATTCTATCAGACATTCAAAGAAGATTGGTACTAATCCTACTGAAACTATTTCAAAAGATAGAGAAAGAAAGAATCCTTCCCAAATCATTCCATGAAGTCAGTATCACCCTAATACCAAAACCAGGAAAGGACGTAACAAAAAAAGAAAACACAGACCAATATCCCTGATGAACACAGATGCAAAAATCTTCAACAAAATACTAGCTAACCGAATCCAACAACATACCAAAAAGATAATACAGCTGGGTTTCATACCAGGGATGCGGGGTTTAACACACACAAGTCAACAAATGTGATACACCACATAAACAGCATTAAAAAGAAAAATCATGTGATCATCTCGATAAGACGCAGAAGCATTCGACAAAATCCAGGATCGCTTTATGATTAAAACCCTCAGCATAATCGGCATAGAAGGGACACTGTCATTCATGACAAACCCACAGCCAACATTATACCGAAAAGGGAGAAGCTGAAGGCATTTTAGAACTGGAAAAAGACAAGGATGCTCACTTTCACCACTGCTCTGGAGTCTCAGCCACAGAAATTAGACAAGAGAAGAAACAGAGGGCATCCACGTTGGTAAAGAGGAAAAACAGTCACCGTCTGCCGATGATAGGATGGTTTACCTAGAAAACCCTGGAGACTCATCCAAAAAGCTCCTACATCTGATAAATGAATTCAGTACAGTTTCAGGATGCAAAATCAACGTACACAAATCAGCAGCACTGCTGTACTCCAAAAGGGACCAAGCTGAGAACCAAATGAAGAACGCAACACCTTTTACCACAGCTGCAAAAAATAAAATAAAATACTTAGGAATATACCCAACCAAGGAGGAGAAAAACCTCTACAAGGGAAACCACAAAACACTGCTGAAAGAAATCACTGGCCGGGCGCGGTGGCTCACACCTGTAATTCCAGCACTTTGGGAGGCTGAGGCGGGCAGATCACAAGGTCAAGAGATTGAGACCATCCTGGCCAACACAGTGAAACCCCATCTCTACTAAAAATAAAAAAATTGGTTGGGCATGGTGGTGCGTGTCTGTATTCCCAGCTACTCTGGAGGCTGAGGAAGGAGAATCACTTGAACCCGGAAGGCGGAGGTTGCAGTGAGCCGAGATCGTGCCATTGCACTCCAGCCTGGGTGATAAGAGCGAACCTCCATCTCAAAAAAGAAGAAAGAATTGATGACACAAACAAATAAAAAACACATCCAGGCTGGCGTGGATGCAGTGAAAATGGAAAACTTTTACACTGCTGGTGGGAATGTAAACTAGTACAACCACTATAAAAAACAGTATGGAGGCCAGGCACAGTGGCTCACGCCTGTAATCACAGTATGTTGGGAGGCCGAGGTGGGCGGACCACCTGAGGTCAGGAGTTCGAGACCAGCCTGGCCAACATGGTGAAACCCTATCTCTACTAAAAATACAAAAATTAGCCAGACACAGAGGTGCACGCCTATAATCCCAGCTACTTAGGAGGCTGAGGCAGGAGAATCACTTAAGCCTAGAAGGCAGAGGTTGCAGTGATCCAAGATTGCACCATTGCACTCCAGCCTGGCCAACAAGGCAAAACCCCATCTCTACTAAAAATTAAAAAATCAGTCGGGCATGGTGGTGCATGCCAGTAATCCCAGCTCCTCAGGAGGCTGAGGCATGAGAATCACTTGAACCTGGGAGGCAGAGGTTGCAATGAGCTGAATTCCCACCACCACACACCAGCCTGGGCAACAGAGTGAGACTCCATCTCAAAAAAAATCAAAAAGCATCTAAAGCGGGAGCATCACTTGAGGCCAGAAGTTTGAGACCAGCCTGGTGAAGGTAAAGAGACTCCATCTCTACAAAGTATTTAAAATTGGCTAAGCATGGTGGCGCGCGCCTGTCTTCCCAGCTCCTCAGAAGGCTGAGTGGAAAGACTGCTGGAGCCCAGGGGTCGAGGCTGCCATAGCCATCACTGCGCCACTGTACTGCACATGGGCAACAGGGTAAGACCCTGTCTCAAAATGAAAAAACACAACAAAACATGTCCAGGAGGCCAGGTGTGGAGGCTCATACCTACAACCCCAGCAGTTTGGGAGGCCGAGGCAGGAGGATGGCTTGAGACCAGGAGTGAGAGCCCATCTCTACAAAAAAATTTAAAAATATTCTCTGCCTTACTAGATGTGAGAAAAATAAAATAAAAAATAAAATTAAAACTAAAACATGTCTAGGGAAAGGGATATTTTTGGAAGACTGATCAGATGAAAATGTGGCACTCAACTTGAAGGGACTCCCACGAGCCAGAACACAGACTTCCCACAAAAGTAACACAAACACCGCACTAAAAAGGACCATACAATGTGCTACTCCAAGCGGAATAACGGGCATATGGAAAACAGAAAACATTCAAGGAACCAAAAAAAGATCCTGAGAAGTGGCACCCACGGCAGGCCCAAAATAATAAAAGTGATCCAAATCAACCCAAGCAATACACTCCATTCAAAGCGGACGGGCTGGTAAGGCGCAGTGACTCACGCCTGTAACCCCAGCACTTTGGGAGGCCAAGGCAGGCAGATCTCTTGAGGTCAGGAGTTCAAGACCAACCTGGCCAATATAGGGAAACCCCATCTCTACTAAAAATACAAAAATTAGCCAGCTGTGGTGGCACACATCTGTAATTCCAGCTACTCAAGAGGCTGAGGCATGAGAATTGCTTGAACCTGGGAGGCAGAGGTTGCACGGAGCTGAGATGGTGCCACTGCACTCTAGCCTGGGCAACAGAGCGATACTTTGTCTCAAGAGTTCGACCAGCCTGGCCAACATGGCAAAACCCCATCTCTACTTAAAAAAATAAAAAAATTAGCCCGGCATGGTGGCGAGCACCTGCAATCCCAGCTACCTGAGAGGCTGAGGCAGGAGAATCGCTTGAACCTGGGAGGTGAAGGTTGCAGTGAGCCGAGATCACGCCATTGCACTTCAGTCTGGGCAACAGAGCAAGACTCCATCTCAAAAAAAAACAAAGTAGATAGGCTGACTGCACCTCTAAATACCAGGCCAAAGTAGAGACCAATTCACTCACAAAAAAAGACGTAGTTAAAATAGTTTGAAAATCTCTCTAGGAAACAAGAAATTATGCAGAATGACACAACCAATTTTAAAGAATCCAAACAGAACTAAAAACAGCAAGAACAAAATTAACAATTCCGGACACATTTAACAGCAAATTATATACAGATGAACACAGGTTTGGAAAATTGGGAGATAACCCAGATAAAACTATCCAGCCTACAGCCAAGAGCAAAAAGAAGGCAAGCACAAAAGTGTGTTGAGCTATACATATGTGATATGGCTGGGCTGTGTCCCCACCCAAATCTCATCTTGACTTGCTGCTCTCACAATTCCCACGTATCATGGGAGGGATCCAGTGGGAGGTAACTGAATCATGGGGGCAGGTCTTTCCCATGCTAGTCTCCTGAGAGTGAGTAAGTCTCACTAGATCTGATGGTTTTATAAAGAGGAGTTCCTCTGCACAAGTTCTCTCTCTTTGCTTTCCTCCATCCACCTAAGATGTGACTTGGTCCTCCTTGCCTTCCACCATGATTGTGAGGCCGTCCCAGCCACGTGGAACTGTGAGTCCATTAAACTTCTCTTCCTTCATAAATTACGCAGTCTTGGGTATGCCTTTATTAGCAGCACGAGAACAGACAAATACAGTATGCAAGAGAAGTCTAAACACTTAATGGAGAGAAAGAACAGGTAGAAGGTACGCATGGAGATACCGGTTAGGATTTGAGAAGCAACAGATGAGAGAAGCATCATCCACACGTTGAATAAAACCCTAGATCCCAAGTAGAATTAATGACATCATAAAAAGCCACACCTAGTGTGATAGTTAACATTGTCAACTCGACTGGATTGAAGGATACAAAATATTGTCCTTTGGTGTGTCTGTGAGCATGTTGCAAAAGATTAACATTTCAGTCAATGGACTGGGAAAGGCAGATCCACCCTCAATCTGGGTTGCCGCCATCTAATCAGCTGCCAGTGTGGCCAAAATAAAACCAGGCAGAAGAGCGTGGAAGGACTAGACTAGACTGGTTAGCCCTCTGGCCTCCATCTTTCTCCTGTGCTGGATGCTTCTTGCCCTCGAACATCAGACTCCAAGTTCTTCAGCTTTCCGACTCAGACTGGCTTCCTTGCTCCTCAGCCTGCAGATGGCCCACTGGGGGCCTCACCTTGTGATCATGTGACTCGATGCTCCTTAATAAACTCCCCTTTATATATCTATCTATCCTTTTAGTTCTGTCCCTCTAGAGAACACAACAAATCAAAACTGCAGAATACCAAAGACAAAAGTCTTCAGGGCGGCCCCAGCAGTGAACACAAGCTAGAGAGGCAGAGCGAAACCACCGGCAGGTAAGACACCAACTGCCAACTATATGTCTACACCAGCCAGACTTTCAAAAAGGGAAATAAAAATAGGCCAGGGAAATAAAAATAGGCCAGGTGCAGTTGCTCACACCAGTAATCCCAGCACTTTGGCAGGTTGAGGTGAGCAGATCACCTGAGGTCAGGAGTTCGAGATCAGCCTGGTCAACGTGGTAAAACCTGTCTCTACTAAAAATACAAAAATGAGGTCGGGTGTGATAGCTCACACCTGTAATCCCAGTACTTTGGGAGGCAGAGGCGGGTAGATCATTCGAGTTCGGGAGTTCAAAACCAGCCTGGCCAACATGGCAAAACCCCATCTCTATTAGAAATACGAAAATTAGCCGAGTGGTAGCGGCATGCACCTGTAATCCCAGGTACTCGGGAGGCTGAGGCGGGAGAATCGCTTGAGCCCAGGAGGCGGGGGTTGTAGTGAGGCGAGATCACCACTCCAGCCTGGGTGACAAGAGCCCAAGAGCAAAACTCCGTCTCAAAAACAAAAAAAGATAAATTCATTATTCATATTCACAAAAAAGCTAGAAGCAAGTAAGACATCCTTCACCAGGTGAGTGGATAAACAAATCCAGCATCAAAAAGGAATGAGCTACTGATCAATCTAAAACTTGGAGAATCTTAAACTCATTTTGCTAAGTGATTTAAAAAGCTGAACTCAAAAGGCCTCCAAGAGTGCTGGGATTACAGGCGTGAGCCACCACGCCCAGCCTAATTCTACATATTATAGAATTCCGTCTGTAGAACATTCTGGAAAAGGCAAAACCATAGAACAAAAAACACACCAGTGGTTACCAGAGGCTGGGGAAGGAGGGAGCAGCTGTTTAGAAAGAGGACACAGGCCCTCTTGGGGGCTGGGGTTGTTCTGGAGGGTAACTGGGTGGTGGATACGACTCTACACAATTGTGCATCACAAAGAATGAACTTAAAGCATGCAATTTCTAGGGTGGGGGAGGTGGCTCACACCTGTAATCTCAGCACTTTTGGAGGCCAAGGCAGGAGGATCACTTGAGCCCAAGAGTTCAAGACCAATCCTGTCAACATAGTGAGACCCTGTCTCTACAAAAAAATAAAAACAACAAAACTTAGCCAGATGTGGTGGAACGTGCCTGTAGTCCCAGCTACTTGGGAGGCTGAGGTGGGAGGATTGCCTAAGCTCAGGAGTTCAAGGCTGTGGTAAGCTGAGATTGTACCGCTACACTCCAGCCTGGGCAACAGAGCAAGACATTGTCTCAAAAAAAACAGTATGCAGGCCGCGTGCAGTGGCTCACGCCTGTAATCCCAGCACTTTGGGAGGCCGAGGAGGGGGCAGATCACCTGAGGTCGGGAGGTCAAGACCAGCCTGACCAACATGGTGAAACCCTGTCTCGACTAAAAACACAAAATTAGCTGGGCACGGTGTAATCCCAGCTACTCGGGAGGCTGAGGCAGGAAAATCGCTAGAATCCGGGAAGTGGAGGTTGCGATGAGCCGAGATCGCACCATCGCACTCCAGCATGGGCAACAAGAGCGAAACTCCGCCTCAAAAAACAAAACAAAACAAAACAAAACAACACAGTATACAATTTTAAAAAATTGACCAGGATGGTGTGGGATCCCAGGATAGTAAGTAGCCAGTGACCAATGAACCTGACTACATGCTCACCCATGAAGACACAATCTTAGTGAGGGGCTGGGGAAGAGAGGAGTGACCTGAGTCACCTCGGAAAACAGTTTTGACTGGAAACTGAAAATGGAAACCAAAGGAGATGTAAAGAAACACTGAACTCCACTTAGTAAATTTGTTTCTTATATGATGTGGGTTGCTAATTCTGAAACTATTATACACTTACAGGAGAGTTGAGCAAATAAGTAAATAAATGGGGTCGGGCGTGGTGGCCCACACCTGTAATTCCAGCACTTTGGGAGGTTGAGGCGGGAGGATCACCTGAGGTCAGGAGTTAGAGACCAGCCTGACCAATATGGTGAAAACCTATCTCCACTAAAAAATGCAAAAATTAGCCAGGCATGGTGGTGGTGCTTGTAATCGCTGCTACTAGGGAGGCTGAGGCAGGAGAATCACTTGAGCCTGGGAGGCAGAGGCTGCAGCAAGCCAAGCTCCCGCCACTGCACTCCAGCCTGGGCAACAGAGCAAAACCATCAAAAAAAAAAAAAAAAAAAAAAACCTTCCAATTTATTTATTTATTTATTTTTTAAGTAAATAAATGGCAGAAGTGAGAGCCAGGCTTCTCACTGTCTGAGAAGGAAACTGCAGATAAACCAGGGGGGAGGGCAGAGTGAACCCTGTGGTGCTGGATCAGGCTCTGAGGTATCAGTGTGTACTCCTATTTATTTTAATATATGCGTCTATAAATACAGATGAACATAAATACAGCTGTGAGCGTACACACAGACTAGCTCCCAGGCACACCCTTTCTCACTCCATCCACGGAGAGAGCCCAGAAGCAGCAGCAACATCCCAGTAGCAGTGAGCACACCGAGTGCCCAGGTCTTGGTCTCAACACCACAATCCAGTAAAAGGCACCAAGACTCCTTGGAGAAACAGCGGACTCAGAACGGAGACAGGGCCCACACGATGAGCCTGCAGCACCAACTTGCAGTGTCAGAAAGCCAGAATGTGCTTCAAACACATGACACAGGGGCCACCTGAAGAGGCTCCCCATGGACAGGGCGGCAACAATTTAAGCATCAAAATAATGTTGAGGCTACACTAAGCTGTGACGGCCCCACCACACTCCAGCCCAGGTGGCAGAATGAGACCTGGTCCCAAAAAGTGAATAAATGAATGAAGAGTGGGTTTTATAGAACCCACCAGAGACTGTTCTTCCAGGCCCCGCCTATAAGTTAGATCTTTCCTGCAATAATGCAGATTAAAAACCAAACCTGGCCGGCATGGTGGCTCACGCCTGTAATTCCAGCACTTGGGGAGGCCAAGGCAGGAGGATCACCTGAGGTCAGGAGTTCGAGACCAGCCTGACCAACATGATGAAACCCATTCTCTACTAAAAACGTAAAAATTAGCCAGTGTCATGGCAGGTGCCTGTAATCCCAGCTACTCAGGAGGCTGAGGCAGAAGAAACGCTTGAACCTGGGAGGCGGAGGCTGCAGTGAGCTGAGATCATGCCACTAAACTCCAGCCTGGGCAAGAAGAGCGGAACTCCATCTCAAAAAACAAATAAATTTGCCGGCCAGGTGCAGTGGCTTACGCCTGTAATCCCAACACTTCAGGAGGCTGAGACGAGCGGATCACTTGAGGTCAGGACCAGCCTGGCCAACGTGGGGAAACCCTGTCTCTACTAAAAATACAAAAATTAGCTAGGCATGGTGGTGGGTCCTTATAGTCACAGCTACTCAGGAGGCTGAGACAGGAGAATTGCTTGAACCCAGGAGGTGGAGGTTACAGTGAGCCAAGATCGCACCACTGCACTCTAGCCTGGGCAACAGAGCAAGACTCTGTCTCAAAAAAAAAAAAAAAAAAAAAAAAAAAAAAAAAAAAAGCAAAAAAAAGCAAAAAACAACCAAACCTGCCTAGAACAGTGTGAACTGAGTTTAGCTAGAATCAAATGGCTAAAATATAGGCTTTCTGTTTTTTGTTTTGTTTTTTCGAGACAGAATCTCGGTCTGTCTCCCGGGCTAGAGTGCAGTGACACCCTAATTTTTGTATTTTTAGTAGAGACGGGGTTTCACCATATTGGCCAGGCTGGTCTCAAATTCCTGACCTCATGATCCACCTACTTTGGCGTCCCAAAGTGCTAGGATTACAGGCATGAGCCACCATGTCCAGCCTAAAATATAGGCGTTTAACATAACACTTTAAAATTAGTCAATTCCAAACTTAATGTTTTCTTCCAAATGCTAACAAAAAACATGTCAATAAAATAAAGGTAATCAACTCAACATGTGTGGAATTCATCCCACCAGGCACGTGGCAGAAACCAGGGACATGTAGACTGACCACAGCCTCCCTGCCCTGCCAGGCTCTCAACAGGCACAGCCTCCCTGCCCTGCCAGGTTCCCAACGGGCACAGCCTCCCTGCCCTGCCAGGCTCTCAACTGGCATGGGACTTCCAGTCACGTGACTGATGTGAAACCTGAGTTGCCAGGCCTAAAAAAAATGCTGAACAGCCAGGTGAGTCCATCGACAAGGGCAACTAGAATAAAGGCAATACGTGAAATTCCTCAAACTTATGAAGGGTGGCTTCTCTTCAATGTCCCATGGGAAAAACAAAAAAGGAAGATCACAAGGAAGGCAGATTTGAGGTCTGAAGAGAGGCTTTCCATCCACAGGCAACACTAAGAATGTGCAGGCAGCAGCACGTGGGGCCTACAGGGTAAGCCTCTGCCTCCAGCTCTCTCTGTTTTCAGTTTCTACTTTTAAAGAGAGGCCCTGCAGAGATGGAAGGTCCTCTCACTGGTTTGGATTTCTACAACATAAAGAAATCCTTTGACAAAGAATACACCTTAACAGAGAACTTGAAGAATACCTTTGTGATGACCTCACGCTGTTCTGGATGGGGGTCACTGACTGTGAAGAACCCAGGCTGTTCTGGAGGGTGGTCACTGACTGTGAAGATCCCACGCTGTTCTGGATGGGGGTCACTGACTGTGAAGATCCCACGCTGTTCTGGATGGTGGTCACTGACTGTGAACATCCCACGCTGTTCTGGATGGCGGTCACTGACTGTGAAAATCCCACGCTGTTCTTGACAGGGGTCACTGACTGTGAAGATCCCACGCTGTTCTGGAGGGTGGTCACTGACTGTGAACATCCCACGCTGTTCTGGATGGGGGTCACTGACTGTGAACATCCCACGCTGTTCTGGATGGTGGTCACTGACTGTGAACATCCCACGCTGTTCTGGATGGGGGTCACTGACTGTGAACATCCCACGCTGTTCTGGAGGGTGGTCACTGACTGTGAACATCCCACGCTGTTCTGGATGGCGGTCACTGACTGTGAAAATCCCACGCTGTTCTTGACAGGGGTCACTGACTGTGAAGATCCCACGCTGTTCTGGAGGGTGGTCACTGACTTGCTTCTGCTGCAGTTGTTCCAAGTCCTCTCTCTTCTCTCCATCTCGGTCCTCCAGCTAAGGGGAGGGCCAGAAAGAAGCATTTAAAGCAAGGTCCAGGGCTGCAGCCTCAGGCCTTTCCCAGCTCCTCTACTTGCAGGCCTATGCTGACTTCATTTAACAAGGAGAGCTCATTTCCACCTGTTCAGAAAGTGAACCTTCCGCATTAACAATTCTCAAGTTCTAAATTTTTATTTATTTATTTTTTTGAGACGGAGTCTCGCTCTGTCGCCCAGGCTGGAGTGCAGCGGTGTGATCTTGGCTTACTGTAAGCTCCGCCTCCCGAGCTAACACCATTCTCCTGCCTCAGCCTCCCGAGTAGCTGGGACTACAGGTGTCCATCACCACGCCCGGCTAATTTTTTGTACTTTTAGTAGAGACGGGGTTTCACCATCTTAGCCAAGATGGTCTCGATCTCCTTACCTCGTGATCCGCCCGCCTCGGCCTCCCAAAGTGCTGGGATTACAGGTGTGAGCCACCACGCCCGGCCTATAATATATTTTTATAGAATATTATTTTTTTTTTTTTGAGACGGAGGCTCACTCTGTTGCCAGACTGGAGTACAGTGGCGCGATCTCGGTTTACTGCAACCTCCAACTCCCAGGTTCAAGCGATTCTCCTGCCTCAGCCTCCTGAGTAGCTGGGACTACAGGCGCGTGCCACCAGGCCCAGCTAATTTTTGTATTTTTAGTAGAGACGTGGTTTCACCATGTTGGCCAGGATGGTCTCGATCTCTTGACCTTGTGATCTGCCCACCTCGGCCTCCCAAAGTGCTGGGATTACAGGAGCAAGCCACTGTGCCCAGCCATGAACTCTACTTTCAAAAAAAATTTAATTAACTTTTTGAAACGAGGTCTCGCTCTGTCACCCAGGCTGGCGTGCAGTGGTGCAATCACAGTTCACTGCAACCTTGACCTTCTGGGCTCAAGCAATCCTCCTGCCTCAGTCACCTGCGTAGCCAGAACTACAGGCATGTGACACTGTGCCCAGCTTATTTTTTATTTTTTTGTAGAGACAGGGTCTCTATGTTCATTATGTTCCAAGGCTGGCCTCAAACTCCTGGGGGCTCAAGCAATCCTCCCACCTCACCACCCCAAAATGCTGGGAATGAGCCACAGTGCCCAGACTAGCCTGCTCTCAACAAGATGATTCACTGAGAACATTTCCATTTCCTCCCAAAGTAGCAAAGAAAAATCACAGTGTTGGCTTTTCAAGATCATCAGATGAGTCACAAGATGAATGCAGAGAGAGCGTACTCATAGCCAATGACGGCAAAACTGACGTGAAAATAAAATTTCACACAAGTCTTCATTTGACGATACCCTAGGATCAGTCTTCTCAGAATCAAGAGGAAGTGAGGGACGAAAAGGGGACACAGTGGTCTCAATCAGCTGTCCACTCACTTGAATGATTCCACTTCAAAGGAACCTGGACCATCCACTTCCTTAAGAAGTCACTTCTAATGTTTGGGTGCCAAAACTTAGTTGATGCAAAGAGGTTGGAGCAAATTTCTAATGAAGTTGTTTTAAATTATTGCTTTATTTTTACTTCTGTAAACTACTTGTAAAACAACTTAAAATGACAAAACAGTAAAGAGGGGCCAGGAATCTAGATGATAAATGATGGTAACTATATTTCCTGGTATTTGATACAAATATGAGTTGGAAAAGTGCTAGAACTACACTTCTTAAGCGTTCTATAGCACTAGTTAAATCTTCAGCCAAAGTTTTTGTATTTTCTTCTGAAATTCTTGACCTCTGAGCAATTTTTGGATGGGTTTTTTTTTTTTTTTTTTTTTTTGAGATGAAGTCTCGTTCTTGTCCCCCAGGCTGGAGTGCAATGGCGTGATCTCGGCTCAGTGCAACCTCCGCCTCCTGGGTTCAAATGATTCTCCTGCCTCAGCCTCCTGAGTACCTGGGATTACAGGCGCCTGCCACGAGGCCCGGCTAATTTTTGTACTTTTAGTAGAGACAGGGTTTCACCATGTTGGCCAGGCTGGTCTCGAACTCCTGATCCCAGGTGATCTGCCCACCTTGGCCTCCCAAAGAGCTGGGATTACAGGCGTGAGCCAATGCGTCCGGCTGGATGGTTCTTTTATAAAAAATGGCCTCTCCTCATTTTGTTCCTCATCTGTAACTGAAAGGTCAAATTCTGCTTTCTTTTTTTTTTTTTTTTTTTTTAAGACGGAGTCTGGCTCTGTCGCCCAGGCTGGAGTGCAGTGGCCGGATCTCAGCTCACGGGGCAAGCTCCGCCTCCCGGGTTTATGCCATTCTCCTGCCTCAGCCTCCCAAGTAGCTGGGACTACAGGCGCCCGCCTCGTCGCCCGGCTAGTTTTTTGTATTTTTTAGTAGAGACGGGGTTTCACCGTATCAGCCAGGATAGTCTCGATCTCCTGACCTCGTGATCCGCCCGTCTCGGCCTCCCAAAGTGCTGGGATTACAGGCTTGAGCCACCGCACCTGGCCTCAAATTCTGCTTTCTACCACTGCTTTATTTTTACAATTTTTTTTTTTTTTTTTTTGAGACAAGGCCTTGTTCTGCCACCCAGGCTGGCGCGTAGTGGTGCCACCATAGCTCACTGTAGCCTCAAATTCCTGGGCTCAGGTGATCCTCCCAACTCAGCCTCCTGAGTAACTGAGACTACAGGTATGCACTGTCACGCCCAGCTAATTTTTATATTTTTCATAGAGACAGAGTTTCACTATGTTGCCCAGGGTGGTCTTAAAATCCTGGGCTCCAGCCATCCTCCCACCTTGGCCTCCCAAAGTGCTGAGAGCCACCACGCCTGACCCTGCTTTCTGCCATTTCTGAGTTAACTTCCAGAACTGAGACAGCTGTTGCATCGGTTCAACTATTTTTCCATCATGCACTTAACAAATTGTAAGGGAACATAGCTGAATCCTGAATATTTACCAGTCTTCCTGTAATTCTACCTTCACTTATAACCATCCTGAAAAAAACCTAAGATCTTAAACTTGGTTAAAAATATGTCTTATATCGCCTAGGCACGGTGGCTTATGCCTGTAATCCCAGCACTTTGGGAGGCCGAGGTGGGAGGATCACCTGAGCCAGCAAGGTCAAGGCTGAAGTAAGCTGTGATTGGGCCACTGCACTCCAGCCTGGGTGCCAGAGAGAAGACCTGTCTCCAAAAAAAAAAAAAGAAAAAAGACTTTGCATTTACCTAACAGTTAGCGATCAAAGTAAGCAATTTATTATATGTTGGAAAGCACAATTATTTCTCCCTCCCCCTCACACACACACGCACGCACACACACATTTATCATCTTATGTTGTTCAATAAGCTCACTAGACTCCCGATAGCCAAACCTCTCACAATTTATAGATGGGTAAAATAAAACAAATACGCCTTTAATTATGTTCAAAGCACTGGTACAACTACAACATAAAGGTTCCTTGAGGATTCCTGATTTCTGGACACAGCATGACCAACCATCTGAGAGGGGAGCGCCCTGGCCTGGGACATTATTCGACCACACGACCACCAGCTCCTAGCTTTAAACCGTGAACTCTTTGCCGGAATTTCACTTTTCAGAAGATCATTATTCCGAACACAAAATTACTCCTATTTTAACATCTACATCTGGATTAAAGGCATGTGAAACTCAAATATCATGAACTATTTTACAACATATGAGAAAACTCGTTTTTAGACTGATGATGTACAATGATATAATCAGAGAAAAAGTTAATGAAATATCTGCTTCTTACAGCACCAATGGTTTTTATATACATAACTGACAAAATGGCTTAAGAAATTTGATTTCGGCCGGGCGCGGTGGCTCAAGCCTGTAATCCCAGCACTTTGGGAGGCTGAGACAGGCGGATCACGAGGTCGGGAGATTGAGACCATCCTGGCTAACACAGTGAAACCCCGTCTCTACTAAAAAAATACAAAAAACTAGCCGGGCGAGGTGGCGGGCGCCTGTAGTCCCAGCTACTCGGGAGGCTGAGGCAGGAGAATGGCGGGAACCCGGGAGGCGGAGCTTGCAGTGAGCTGAGATCCGGCCACTGCACTCCAGCCTGGGAGACAGAGCGAGACTCCGTCTCAAAAAAAAAAAAAAAAAAAAAAAAGAAATTTGATTTCTCACTTAGTATACAACAGAAACACAAAGGCTCTCTTCTACACATATGACTTAGTTTACCTATACATGTATAAAGAATATAAATTTTAGCCAGGTGGGTGGCTCACACCTGTAATTCCAGCACTTCAGGAGGCTGAGGTGGGAGAATTACTGGAGCTCAGGAGTTTGAGACCAGCCCTGACAACACAGTATAACCCTGTCTCTACAAATTTTTCTTTAAAGTTAGACAGGCATGGTGGCACACGCCTGTAGTCCCAGGTATTAGGGAGGCTGAGGCAGGAGGGTCACTTGAGGCCAGTAGGTCAAGGCTGGAATGAGCCATGACTGTGCCACTGCACTCCAACCTGGGCAAGAAAACAAGACCCTACCTCAAAAAAAAAGGGAAAAAAAGCTGATGTCCAAGACCCAACAGGGGTTAACATCTGATGACTGCATGTTTAGCTTATTAAAATAACAGGAATTCTGTGGAAAAAGCTGATTGGTACCCGACCTTTGCCCACCATTTTAGAGCCAACGGACAGGAAGAGGAGGTATGTCTCTGCTGCCGTCAAGCTACAACTGTGCAGAGGAACTCAGGATGACGAGGTGAGACGAAAATCAGTCAGGCCCTGCCAGGCCTTCATTCCATGCAGAATGCTGGCTGCAGGAGCACACAGTTTCCTAGAGAAAGTATCCTTACATTTTACCAGCCTTTGGTTTTTAAAATATTGCTTTAAGCCAGGCGTGGTGGCTCACGCCTGTAATCCCGGCACTTTGGGAGGCCGAGGTGGGTGGATCATGAGGTCAGGAGATCGAGACCATCCTGGCTAACATGGTCAAACCCCGTCTCTACTAAAAAAAATACAAAAAAATTAGCCGGGCGTGTTGGCCGGCGCCCTTAGTCCCAGCTACTCGGGAGGCTGAGGCAGGAGAATGGCGTGAATCCGGGAGGCGGAGCTTGCAGTGAGCGGAGATCGCACCACTACACTCCAGCCTGGGCGACAGAGTGAGACTCTGTCTCAAAAAAAAAAAAAAACCACCAACCCAACAACCAAAAAAACTCAAGAGATAAAAAACAAAATTCAGGGCCGGGCGCGATGGCTCATGTCTGTAATCCCAGCACTTCGGGAGGCCGAGGCGGGCAGATCTCGAGGTCAGGAGATCAAGACCATCCTGGCTAACACGGTGAAACCCCATCTCTACTAAAAAAATACAAAAAACTAGCTAGGCGAAGTGGTGGGTGCCTGTAGTCCCAGCCACTCAGGAGGCTGAGGCAGGAGAATGGCATAAACCAAGGAGACGGAGCTTGCAGTGAACTGAGATCGGGCCACTGTATTCCAGCCTGGGCGACAGCAAGACTCTGTCTCAAAAAAAAAAAAATCAGGATTTGTAGGCGGAATAACACAAATTTTAACTGTTGGCAACAACTCAATTTTTTTTTTTTTTTTTTTTTTTTTTTGAGACGGAGTCTCACTCTGTCACCCGGGCTGGAGTGCAGTGGCCGGATCTCAGCTCACTGCAAGCTCCGCCTCCCGGGTTCCCGCCATTCTCCTGCCTCAGCCTCCGGAGTAGCTGGGACCACAGGCGCCCGCCACCTCGCCCGGCTAGTTTTTTGTATTTTTTAGTAGAGACGGGGTTTCACCGTGTTAGCCAGGATGGTCTCGATCTCCTGACCTTGTGATCCGCCCATCTCAGCCTCCCAAAGTGCTGGGATTACAGGCTTGAGCCACCGTGCCCGGCTGCAACTCAATTTTTTAAGTAAAGCAGGATAGACACATATGACCTTGGGCCAGATTCTCCCTTTGGTCACCAGTTTTCCAGCGAATCCTAGCAAACACCAAAGCCTGCACCCATTCTGCTGCAGCAGCAGGGACACTCAACACCCAAGGCCCTTGTTCATAATTCACACAAAAGGCCCAAGGACAGCCTGCCTCCAGGCAGGTTTGTAGGCCCCCAAGGAGCTTGGAAGGCCAGCCCCTTCAGGACTCAGTGTGCACTCACCTGCCACACCTGCCCATGGGGGTGCCCCTGCAGCTCACAAGGCCTCAAGCAGCAGACCCAGTCTCCTCTAGCAACACACCATGTCTGCAATACCTTCACCCCTTCCCTCCTCATCTCACTTTTAGTGAAAAGGTAAAAGACAAATGTGACACACAGGTGCATTTACAAGTATGTGAAGGAATATTATATTTTAAGTGTTCCAAGAAACACCCATCAAAGGGGCTGATAGACACAACCACACATGAAGAACTCCCAGTCTTCCATTACAAAGCAAACAACTGACACTTGCCTTCAAGCAGTTAATCCAAAATTTCTCAAAATTACATAAGATAAAACAGGTATTATAAAGTGCCTATAATCCCAGCACTTTTAGAGGCTGAGGAGGGAGGATCGCTTGAGCCCAGGGGTTTGAGGCAGGAGTGACCTGTGATAACACCACAGCACTCTAGCCTGGGAAACAGAGCAAGACGCTGTCTGGAACAAACAAAAGAAAAAAAAAAAGAAAAAGAAAAGAAAAGAAAAACCAAATTTATTAAGAATAAAACCATAAAAATTTACTCACTTTTTTTTTTGAGATAGAGTCTCACTCTGTCACCCAGGCTGGAGTGCACTGGCACGATCTCGGCTCAATGCAACCTCTGCCTCCCGAGTTGAAGCTATTCTCCTCCCTCAGCTTCCCAAGTGGCTAAGACTACAGGTGTGCACCACCATGTCGGGCTAATTTTTGTATTTTTAGTAAAGATGAGGTTTCTCCATGTTGGCCAGGTTTGTCTGGAACTCCTGACCTCAGGTGATCCACCTGCCTTGGCCTCCCAAAATGCCTGGATTACAGGTGTGAGCCACCGCACCTGGCCCTCACTTTTTATAAACTAAAATAACACACTCTTTCCTCACTTTTGAAAGGCAAAAACAGACCAAAGACCATCTTTAGTAAATCACACTAGAAATCACTAGAAGATAAGCGAAATGTTCAAACACAACGATGAGCAAATCTACCTGAGCAGCAAAGGCCCCGCCTGCCCCATCAGGGGTGTCGTCACATGATGTGCTTTTGCAAATGTCCCCTCCTCCACGGAGTGCAGGGTCCTCCTTGGCTATCGGACTCTCCTCCTGGACAGGCGCATCGACAGCCGAGCCCTTCCTCTTCGCCGTCTTTTTCTCCGAATGCGAACCGTCACCTTTTGTTTTTCTCTGTCGGAAGTGAGCAAGCTGCGCAAAAACGTAGATAAGTAGTAAAGGCAAAGATAAGTGAGAAAAAAATAACACAACCACAAAGTCAACAGACTGGTGGGGATCATGAGGCCTGAGGGCTGACCCAGTCTACTCTGCCACACTTGGCCAACAGATCGCTCTCCACAAACACTGCCTTCATCAATATCTATATCCAAGGGGTCTAACAATGAGGACTGCTAATTATGCCTGGTAAAGAAAACCATACAGCTGATTGGCAGAATAGCTTTCCTAGCCCTTGGCAGTTTGCAGAAAAATAAAACTTTAAAAAAATACATCTATATAAAAGATTGATAGCCTAATCAAGGCATACTTAAGTTTTAAAATGATATAAAAGCTAAATCTCTCCCTTCTTGCCCCAATTTTCCCCCAACTGAAGAAATACATAGCCCAGCCAAAACTTCCTAGCCATAGATTCTGAGACAAGGTACAGAAATAGCAAAAAATTAATTAAGCCAGGTCAATCTCACATCTTCCTTTATGGAATCAGATGTTCTATTTTTCATGACACAGCTCACCAAAGCACCAGGGACCTCCACGGAGCATCGCCCATCAGAAGGCACAGCCTAGCTCTGCTCAGTCCTCAAATCCGAGGGTTTGAGACTATGTGTGAGCCTCATCTCCCACTAACATCTTACTCAAGAGGTATGCGATCCCACATCAGCCTTTCACGGGGAGACATCTGTTCCCTCAAACAACTGTGGCCACAAAAACAAAACGCATGGAACACACATTTGTGTAAACGACAGGTACACAAGCTCATGGACCCAGAAAAATTACACAAGGCCATTTACACAAGAAAACGGTCTCTCAAAGAAATTTCTTCAAAGTCAAACTCACGTAGTTTATTTTCGTGCCCTCCTCCACCACACCTATCCACGTGGGGATAGCACAGACCTGGTCTCCAGCCTGCGTCGCCCTACAGGCGGCATCCTGTCCCTCCCTCCCCACTCTCCACCCTCCACGGAGCTCTGTGCTCCCGTTCGCAGCTCCCTGCAGGCCTGCCCGCCTCAGCCCTTCCCCAGCCCAGCCCGGCGTCCCCTGCCGGCCGCGCCCTGGAGCCCCCGCTCTTCCCCAGCGCCCCGGCCAGAGTATCCTGGGGGAGCCGCGCGCACCTCGCAGAGAGGCCGGCCTCGTCCCGACAGCTCCTGCGGTTCCCCCTCGCGCTCTCGGGACTCCCGTTCCGGCGTCCCCGAGTCATGGGCTCCGCGCGCTTTATTCTCCACATGAAACCCCGGTCCGTGGCCATCAAACCCAGCGCCTTTTCACGGCGAAACCCGGGGCGGGAAAAGACGGGAACGCGTCCCTCGAAGGGGCCGGCGCCAGCGCCGCGTGGGTTCCCGGCAGCGCTACGCCGGGCCAGGATGGGCAGGAAGCGCGCCCAAGGGCGCGGGAAGAAGACGGCTGCCGGGAGCGCCGCGGGGGCCTTTCACACGGTAAGGACTGCAACGCCGCGGGAAACGCGCCGGGAAAGCGTCTCCGACGAACGGGGCGAAGGCGCACCCTGAGAAGGCGCTGCAGGCCACCCGCGCCACGCCCCCGGCCCCGGCCGCGCCGGAAACTGGCGCTAGACAGCACAGCCCCCCGAATACCGGCCGCCCGCCCCAAGCCACCCTGTCCGGGAGGACGCGGGGACCACTCAAGGATCCAGCCTGGGGTCCAGCGCCCGCCACGCCCCGCTCCGCGCAGCCACGCCACGCCCTCGTGTCCCCGCCCGGCAGCCACACCCCGCCCCGGCGTGCACTGCGAGCAACCCGCCCCCCCGACGCAGGCACAGCCCCGGCCCGCCCGAGAGGCGCCGCGCGTCTCGGCCGCTGATTGGCTGTGGCCGCGGTGGGGGTCGGGCCCTGGCGGAGAGCGGCGGATTCAAGATGGCGGCGGTCAGGAGGCGGCTTCCAGCGAAGCCCGCGGGAAAGCGAGACCTCGGCCGCGGCTTCCGCCGGACAGCGTCCGCTCCTGGCAGGGGGCGGTGGCGGGCACCGGAGCCGCCCTTAGGACTTCACGCCGCAGCAGCTAGAGAAGAAGCCTCTGATATTTACCTTCGTCCTCCCGGCCTCCACCTTTCGGCGCCGCTGCTCTTGCTCAACTTCCATCTCCCTCAGACGCCGCGCGGGCCGCCCGTCGGTGACGGGGCTGACACAGAGCAGCCTTCGCTCTATTTACACTCCCTCCCCCGCGCTGGTGCTCGCCCTCCCCCGCGACAACTGTCACGCAGCCGCGGCCCCGCCCCCGGCACGCGCCGCCAATCAGGGGGCCGCGTTCCCGGTCTCGCGCACGCGCGCTCAGGGCGGTGCAGCCTGGGCGGAGCCCCGCCCTATACATTCGCCGGCCACAGATTGGCGCGCTCACGTACCCGCCTCCTACGGCAGGACCAGTAAGCGGATAGCGGAGGCCTGGCGCCCGCTGTGATTGGCCGATTTTAAAAGCCCCTGCTGGGCCGGCCGAGCGGCAAAATGTTCGTGCTGCTGGTTGCGCGCGGCGGCGCCTCAGCTTTGTGTCCACAGGACCGCTGGCCGGGCTCACTGCACGTGCGGGCGGCGTCGGACCGCGCTTAGCAACCACCTGGACAGGGCCAGGCCGTTTTCCCCCCCTCAGGAATTAGTTGTTGACCGTGGGCCGCCGCGGGAAGTTGAGGCCTACCCCAGAGGAGGCTGCTGAGGTGAATCTCGGGATCCGAAGGGCTCCCTCACCCCAGCCCGGGACAAAATCCTACGCCACCAGCCCGCCGAATGCGCCCCCACAGCCGGGGATCCCGGGTCTTCAGAGAAGAACTCGGCCGAATGCGGTCAGAAAGCCCGCGAACCGCCTGGACCTGCAGGCCCCGCCGCTTGGAGTTCCCGCCTTTCCCGACTGAGCCCGTGTCTGCTCGTGTGTCTCACTGATGTCTTAGGTCTCAAAAAAGAAAAGGTTTTTAGGAGAAAGAAGAGAAATGGGGCCGTGGGTTCGTGGTCCCAGGGGGAAACTGACGTCGCCTGAGGTCGTCGCCCCTCAGCTTAAGCTGAGCGGAACCTGAGCGTGAAGAGGTGGCAACCACGGAAGATTTGGGTGCCTTGGAGTTCCCTGGACACCGAAGCCTGGACACAGTCCCGGGGTCTGCACCGCCTGTGACCTGCAGCGGGACCGCCGGGGTGGGCGTTTTCTCAGCGGGCGCGCGCGTGGGCGGACTTGGGGAACTAACTGGAGCGAAGTGGCAGACGGGGTGGTGACGTCGCGCAGGCCGTCCTTTCCTGTGGAGTATTTCTTCAGCTAAACCCTGTATTTCATGTGTCCAGGTCTGGTTTCTGGGTTTCTTTGTAGTCCTTCCACCTGTTAGTGCGCCTTCACTTGCAAACGGTTCGTTGCAGCAGTAATGATGCCCTTCCCTGAGCGTGCTGGAGTGGCTCCTCGCTGACGCAAGCTCACCTTGCAGCCTCCACAAGAACTTGGGATTCTCAGCAACTACAACTTAAACGCGCCCTCAGGAAGCCCTGGAATCTTGCTCAGAATTTTTTTTTTCTTTCTTTTTTGTTTTTTGTTTTTTTGAGACAGTCTCGCTGCGACGCGCAGGCTAGAGTGCAATGGCGCAATCTCGGCTCACTGCAACCTCGCTCAGGAAGCCCTGGAAGCTCAACCGCCAGAAACTTCTCTTGACTCAGGCCACAGTCTTCTGTGTGGTGAGCGGGTGTCCAGCCATCTCCTGGTTCCCAGACTCGGAATTGGGTGGTTTGAGCAAACTCTGAGCAGTGGGCTCATTAGAGCAGGGGCCAGGCAGGCAACACAGCCAAGGGAGCAGGGGCTGTGCCCAGAGGATCACACTTTCCAGGAACAGAGACCCAGACTGTGCCTGAATCTCACAATTGTTATGTGTTACAATACATTTACAACTGTGAAACTGAGGGGATGTGCCCAGGTTTGCCTAGACTGTTTCTCAGAACCCCAGAGTCGTTTCTGTGCACATTCTGGAGAGGTTCTGCAAATGTTGGACTTGGGTCTTATTTCAGTTCTTTTTTCTTTTTTTTTTTTTTTTTTTATAGGCAGGGTCTCAGTCTGTCACACAGGCTAGAGTGCAATGGTGAGACCACGACTCATTGCAGCTTCAGCCTCCCTGGTCTCAGGTGATTCTCCATGTCAGCCTCCTGAGTAGCTGGAATTAGAGGCACACGCCACCATGTCTGGCTAATTCTTGTATTTTTAGTAGACACAGGGTCTTGCGTGTTGCCCAGCCTGGTCTCGAACTCCTGCGCTCAAGTGATCCACCCGTCTCAGCCTCCCAAAGGGCTGCAGTTACAGGCGTGAGCAACCTTGCCCAGCCTCAATTCATTTTAAACTGTTAAAAAGCTGTCAAGGCCAGGCAACCACTGCACTCCAGCCTGGTGGCAGACTGAGACCCCGACTCAAAAAAAAAAAAGCTGCCCAGATAAATTTTGTAAATACTCAGCCTTGAGGGGAACGTAACTCCCCGCTCCTTAAGTGTAGACCACTTCCTCCTAAAGTGTAGCTACTTCCTCCTAAAGACTGCAATAAAGAAAAGGAGGGAAAGAACTACTTTATTGTGGAGAAAACTGACAGATTCCACCTCAGCCAAGTGACCCAGGTCAGCCTCACAGTTACAGGGACACAATGTGTGTCCCTGATGTGATGGGGTGACAGTGGCACTTCACCCCTAGATGCTTTCTTTCTATAACCCGTAGTCCCAGTCTAACCAGGAGAAAACAGACACATTTTAATTGAGGGACATTCTTCAAAACATCTGCCCAGTAGTCTTCGAAACTGACAAGGTCATCAAAAACGAGGAAAGTCTGAGAAGGAGCCTAAAGACATATAACTCAATGTAATGGGGTGTTTCAATGGATACCACATTAGGGACATGAGGCAAACCTAAGGAAATTGTCAAACTAAAATTGACTGTAGTTAATTGTGTCTCGTCTCAATCATTATAACAAATGGGCCAGGTGCACTGGCTCTGGCCCAAAAATTAGCTGAGCACGGTGGCACGTGCCTGTAGTCCCAGCTACTCGGGAGGCTGAGGCAGAAGAATCGTTTGAAACTGGGAAGTGAAGGTTGCAGTGAGCCAAGATCGCACCATTGCACTCTAGCCTGGGTGTGGCAGCGAGACTGTCTCAAAAAAATATAACAAATGTAGCACACTAAGGTAAGATGTTAATAAGAGGGGAAGCCACACATGGTATGTGGGATCTCCATGTACTATCTTCTCAATTACTGTAAATGTAGAACTGTTCTTTAAAAGCCTATTAAAAAATAAATAAACTGACAAATCCATGCCCTCTGGAGCGTGTTATGTTTACTACTAGAGATCCCGAGGAGGCAATTCTTAGTGCTTCCCATTCAGTTGGCAGTCACAGCTGTGGGCACACAGGCTCAAGTCTCTCAAGTCAGTCAGTATTGCAAACCATATATAATAGTATACTTGATCAATATATAAATGTTATAAACATTCCACATCAAAGTAACATTTCACATCAAGAGAAAGAGGAGAGGAAAAAAAGTTAACCAGTTCAACAAAAAGGAGAATCTGTCTGGCAAGGAAGCATCTCTGATGTGGGCAGAACCTTCAGCAGCAGATGTGGAGGGCTTCTCACAAGTGACAGCAAGACTATCTGTAAAATGGCTGCTTTGACCTGGTGGCGCTCTGCTCTTTTCATGGCCATAGAGTACTCTGGTGAGGACTGATAGTAAGAGTGTTCTTGTTTACGTCCTTACCTGGGTGGGTGCAGTATCTACTGATGAGGACACATCTGGTCCCTGTTGGCCTGATACCCTTTTTTTTTTTTTTTTTTTTTTTTTTTGAGGTGGAGTTTCACTCTTGTTGCCCAGACTGGAGTGCAGTGGTAGTGCCATGTTGGCTCACTGTAACCCCTGCCTCCCGGGTTCAAGCAATTCTGCTGCCTCAGCCTCCCAAGTAGCTGGAACTACAGAGGTGTGCCACCACACCCGGCTAATTTTTGTATTTTTGGTAGAGACGAGGTTTCACCATGTTGGCCAGGCTGGTCTCCAAATCCTGACCTCAAGTGATCCACCCACCTCAGCTCCCAAAGTGCTGGGATTACAGGCGTGAGCCACCCACTGTGCCTGGCCCTATCTTTTAAAAGGTATCAGGGGCCAGGTGCTATGGCTCACACCTGTAATCCTAGCACTTTGGGAGGCCGAGACGGCGGATCACTTGAGGTCAGGAGTTCAAGACCAACCTGGCCAACATGTTGAAACCCGTCTCTACCAAAAATACAAGGATTAACCAGGGGTGGTGCGCCTGTAGTCCCAGCTACTCGGGAGACTGAGGCAGGAGAATCACTTGAACCCGGGAGGCAGAGGTTGCAGTGAGCTGAGATGACACCACCACTGCACTCCAGCCTGGGCAACGAGTGAAACTCCATCTCAAAAAAAAAATTGTAAGATGGAGTCCTTTTCTCAGATGAGGTCACTTATATCAAGGGTGCTCTATACAGTTGCTTAACTAAATTAACCTGGTTTTGGTTCTGTGCACACTCAGAACTTTAAATGTCTCCCAAGACTGTCATTGTTAATGACTGTGGACAAGAACTGGGTTCTTTTATTTATTTATTTATTTGTTTGTTTGTTTGTTTGTTTTTTCTAGACGGAGTTTTTGCTCTTGTTGCCCAAGCTGGAGTGCAGTGGCGCGATCTTGGCTCACTGCAACCTCCGCCTTCCGATTTCAAGCAATTCTCCTGCCTCAGCCTCCTGAGTAGCTGGGATTACAGGCTCCTACCACGACACCTGGCTGATTTTTTGTATTTTTGTAGAGACGGGGTTTCACCATGTTGGCCAGGTTGTCTCAAACTCCTGACCTTGTGATCCGCCTGCCTCAGTCTCCCTAAGTGCTGGGATTACAGGCGTGAGCCACCGCGCTGGGCCCTTTTTTATTATTTTTTACAGAGATGGAGTCTTGCTACATTGTGCAGGCTGATCTCCAACTTGTGGGCTCAAGTGATCCTTCTGCCTTGGCCTCCCAAAGCACTGAGATTGCAGGCATGAGCCAACGCCCCATGGCACTGGGATCTTAAATATGGGGCCAGAGTCTGCTCATGTCCAGCAACACCAGTGAGGACCTCTGACTGCCATCTGGGAATGTGTGGCACCAGGCAGGTCATGTGACCCCAGCCCACAACCTCCACAGATCTGGAGGGAGGGTAAGGCCAGGTTTCATGCTGACTTCATTTCTGGTTGGATGACCTCCAGGGTAAGGTGAGTTGAACTCTACATCAGGAGTAACCCAGCCCCTCCAGGGCCAGCAGGTGTGAGGTGCGCCCCTCCGAGGATCTCCATGAGCTGCCTCTGTGAGCCTGACCTCCTACGGGCTGGCCAGCCTTCACCCTATCACTCACTGGTCCAGCTCCAGGCTCCCCACATGGATATGGATTGAAAGACAGGACAGGCACACAACCATAGATACTGATGGACATGGGCCATTTACAGAATTGAGGGCAAGAGAGCAATTTTGGCCACTGAGGCAAGTTCTTGGGTTAGCTACATTGAGCAAAGTGCTAACCTCCGCCCCTCAGGTCCACAGGTCTGGGCCCCTGCTGCTGACACCCCCCAGCATGGGATTGACTAACTCGTCAATGTGGAGTTTAATGCCCCACCAAGTGCAGACCACGCTTCTGTTTTGTGTCGCCCTCTGCGAAGCTTCCTGCATTCTTGGCTCCCTGCCCGGTTGCCCCCAGCTCCAAGGTGGGACGCATCCCCTGAGCGCCCCCACTGGTCCTGCTGAAGCCCTGCCCCTCTGCAGGTCACAACCCCTCATCTGTCCCGCCCCTTCTGCTGCCTGGAATTTCCTGAACTCCGTGGTAGGCAGTCTCCCCACCCTGTCTTCCCTGCTTGCTCTGAGGGTCTGTAGGAGGGGAGGTGCCGTTAACACCCTGGAGGCAGTACACAGGGGTGGGGCACCCTCCCCTAACACACAGGTTCTTCTGGACTGGGTCCTGAGGCTGGTGGTGCACAGGGGGTCACGACTGTCCCCTTCCCCCAGGTCTGAGGGCTCTGCCCCTCTGCCTCAGCCACTGCCCACTTTTTTTGTCTTCCCATGAAGCCCAGCTGGCTACACCTGGGGATGAATGTTTACAGGTAGCCTGAGGACGCACAGTGGAAACCTGGCAACCTGGGGCCTCCCTGTGTCCGGCAGCCTGGCAACTGTCACGCGGCGCCCAGCGCTGGCTTGTGGGGCACTGCAGTCCAGGGAGGGTGTGGCTGTCTTCCCACAGGGCTCTTCTCTTACCTCAGGCTGGTCTCCAGGAGGTAAGGACAGCCCCGCAGGTGACACTGGTGCTTGGGCTCCTGCTAAGCAGTTCTTTCCTTCGAGTAACAGAACCAGGGAGGGAGGTGGGCTGCGGCCTCCCCTGCCCCTACAGTCATCTCCTGCAGCTCCCACCATGCTGGACTCATCAGCAGCAGAGCACGTGACCCAACTGACGCTGAAGCTCTTGGGACAGGTGAGGCAGAGCCCGGGGTGCTCCTTTTTTAACAACTGCCAGGCTGTGGCATTGGAGGGACTGTTTGAGACAGCCCTGCAGGTGCAGAATGCAGGGCCCCAAGGGCCGGGCCTGGGGCTGGCAGCCCAGCAGACCCATCCTCAGACTCAGTCTTAACATTCTCTGAGGGTCTGGTCCGGGGGGCCTCAGTGCCTGGGGGCTCCTCTGCACCCCCTGCCTGCATTGTTCCCTCTCCTGCTGTCCGAGGGACCTGCTGCCCGCCTTTTGCCAGCCCTGCATCCTGGCCCACAGGCCGCCATGAGAGGGACTCACGCTTGGACACACCCAGTAGGTAACTGCTCAGCTCAGGGTTCAGGTGGGGGATGATCCAGGCATGCACTGACTGGGAAGCCTGGAGGCCTCACCAGTGCAGTCTCTCCCAGGGTTGCACTTCAGAAATCTGCCTGAAGGGGCCACTCAGAGCATCCGCCCCTAGGCTTGCAGGTGGAACACATGAATTCGCTAGAGGTCAGGCTGACAGAGGCAGCTCATGAAGATCCTTGGAGGGGGTTCGTCTCCCACCTGTTGGCCCTGGAGGGGCTGGGTTATTCCTGACATACCGTTCTTTTCACTCGGAAAGCCTCTTAGTCATTCCTGGAGCACACAGGGCCTTTGCCTGGAGCCAGTGTCTCCGTCATGGTCTCTTTTCCTCACAGAAGCTGGAGCAAGAACGGCAGAACATGGAAGGGGGACCTGAAGGCCTCCACCTCGAGCCAGGTGAGAGCCCCTGGGCTGCTCGGAACCAGCACAGACAGACACAAGTGTAGCTGCGCCAGGGGGAGGTGGGGACAGCAACTCTGGGAATCACCCGCACTCCTGGTACCACCAAGACTGTCCTCAACACGTTTCCTTTACATTCAGAGTTGAAGACACCCCCATTCCTTATCACCTTTAGTCTGCAAACCCCAAAAGGGTGCACCTTCATTGTTCCCATTTTGCAGATGAGAAAATGGAGGCAGAAAGAGGTTGCTCACCCTGGCAGTGGTCACACCCAGATCAGACCCAGTTGCTCTGCTTCCAGAGCCTGAGCTTGCCCATTGGTTGGGGAGGAGCTGCTGTCCTCACTGTTACCCGGAGACATCCAGGGAGGAGCTAAGGAGGCCAGAGGAGCATTTCCTGTTCTTTGGAACGTGGGGCAACCTGTGAGCTGTGGGGGCTCAGCTGCCAAAGGCAGAGCCCAGTCTCAATACAGAGAGAAAATCCCAAACCAGGTCCCCTGACTGCAGAGCCAGTGCAAGGGAACAGAATGGCTACCAGTGCCTGGGGCAGAGAGTTTGGGGACCCCCAAGGACTGGCTGGGGTTCCCAACGGCCCCACTCCAGTGTGATGCTGGGTGAGGGGCAGGACCCCTGTGCCTAAGAGAAAGGAGGTCAGAACCCTGCCCCCCACCTTCCGGAGCCTTCTCTTGAGTGCAGACCCTTCCCCAAAGAGTGTAGACTTCGTTTTTTTCTTTTTCTTTTTTTTTTTTGAGAAGGAGTCTCGTTCTATCACCCAGGCTGGAGTGCAGTGGTGCAATCTCAGGTCACTGCAACCTCCACCTCTGAGGTTCAAACAATTCTCATGCCTCAGCCTCCCGAGTAGCTGGGATTACAGGTGTACTCCACCACGCCTGGCCAACTTTTGCATTTTTAGTAGAGACGGGGTTTTGCCATGTTGGCCAGGCTGGCCTCGAACTCCCGGCCTGAAGTAATCTACCCACCTCAGCCTCCTAAAGTGCTGAGATTACGGGTGTGACTCACTGTGCCCGGCCAGATTTTTTTTTTTTTTTTCCTGAGACAGAGTTGGTCTCACTCTGTCGCCCAGGCTGGAGTGCAGTGGCCTGATCACAATTCACTGCACCTTTGACCTCCTAGGATCAAGCAATCCTCCCAGCGCAACCTCCCGCTGTTGAGATTACAGGCATGAGCCACCACGCCCGGACTGGGGGGCAGGCTTGAGGGATGTGCAGATACTTGGGGGTCAGACCAGACTCTAGACCACTTGGGGCCAGAGGGTGGCTCCAGGCGGCCAAGATCAGGCTGCAACCAGTCCCGTAGAGGCCTTGGCCTCCCGGAGCCCAAGGGACTGTGTACAAAATGCACTCAGGAGGAATCTGGTCGTGTGACTTCAGGCTCCCTTCCAGGAATGAGATGACCGTTGGCCAGACTCCAACACTGAGTTCCCTGGATTACCCCTTCTCTGATGCTGACCCTTGCCCTCCTTACCCAGCACTGGTCCCTCTTTCTCTGGGATAACCTAAGCCCAGGAGCTTCCCAGGCCACATCCATCCTGGGAGTGTGGGTGAGGCAGGGCCTTCCGACATGGGTGCAGTGCCATCCGGTCCGAGTGCTTGCAGCGACAGCCTCTACGCGTTCCTTGGTGAGCAAGCAGGTGCTTCCCTCCAGGAAATGAGGACCGGCCGGACGACGCCCTGCAGACTGCTCTGAAGAGAAGGAGAGACCTTCTGCAGAGACTCCGGGTAGGCCCTGAACCCTCTGAGCGAACCTGGCTGAGCTCACTGTAGTAGAGACGGCTGCTCAGCCTTACAGCACCGGGTGGGAGGGTATTGGGGAAGACCTTTCTGGACTCTCAGGGCCAGGCCCCAGTGAGGGCACTGTTAGCTTAGAGACCTGCCCGTGTGCAGGTTTCCATCAGGGCAGGAAATGTTGAGTAGGGGCCCAATTCCAGGAGGACCTGGAATTCTGGGATGCCCGGAGGTTTGCTCCCACGGCACTCACCAAAGATGCATCTGAGTGGCAGAGACGCCAGGGAGGTGGGGCCGCTTTTCTAGGGGGAGATCTTTGCAGCGAAGTAGGCCTGGAACTGGCTTGAAAGAACAGATCCTGTTGGCTGGGAAAAGAAAACAACTGGAAACTAGCTGACACACTTGGGTAAATTTCAGAAGGAGGCCACCCTCGTGCGCACACCCCTCGAAGGGTCTTCCAGCCATGGCCATCCTGCCTGGAGAGGGGCCTGTACCCAGCCCAGGCTGGCCTGAGCCTGAGGCTGCGGGTGCCTCTGCAGTGTTGGGGCTCCCCCTCCCCAGTGTGCAGCAGCTCTGCATTGTCCTTGCAGGAACAACACCTCCTGGACGAGCTCTCTCGGGCCCAGGCCTGGAACGGGGCAAGCAGAGGAGCCCTCGGATCAGCCCTGCCCCCTGAGCTGCCCCCCACGGGCATCCTACCCGCTGCTTCCCCAACCCCGCTGGCCCCAGACCTGCCAAGGATCATCCTGCCTACGGTAAGAGGGCGAAGGCAGGAGCACATCTGAAAGGAGGAGGCAGGTACAGAATTAAGATTTTATGGCTGGGCACGGTGGCTCACGTCTATAATCCCAACACTTTGGGAGGCCGAGGCAGGCAGATCATGAGGTCAGGAGATCAAGACCATCCTGGCTAACACAGTGAAACCCCGTCTCTACTAAAAATACAAAATATTAGCCAGGCGTGGTGGTGGGTGCCTGTAGTCCCAGCTACTCGGGAGGCTGAGGCAGGAGAATGGCATGAACCCGGGAAGTGGAGGTTGCAGTGAACCAAGATTGTGCTACTGCACTCCAGCCTGGGCGACAGAGTGACACTCCGTCTCAAAAAATAATAATAATAATATTTTACAGAAAGTGGGAGGTACTGTGCCTGCAGCAAGGTTGCCTCGTCACCCCCATCCTCCCAAGACCCACCCTTGAAGGGGGCCAGCCGCTCCTGCATTTCCCCTGCCTGGACACTGTTCGGGCCTCCCCGGACTGCTTACCCCTGATCACAGAGGGAGGCTGGGGCCCAGCTCTGTCTCCCAAACCCCAGCCCTGGCCTTAAATGTTGCATTAGGGGTAGAAGTATATCAGGAGAGCTCAGCAGGCAGAGGGCCCTGAATTTGGGGAAGTAGGTCAACTCCTCAAAACTTTATCCCTGGCTGGGTGTGATGGACCCCAGCACTTTGGGAGGCCGAGGCAGGTGGATCACCTGAGGTCAGGAGTTTGAGACCAGCCTGGGCAACTTGGCGAAATCCTGTCTCTACTAAAAATACCAAAATTAGCCAGGCGTGGTGGCAGGCGCCTGTAGTCCCAGCTACTCAGGAGGCTGAGGCAGGAGAATCACTTGAGCCCAGAAAGAGATTACAAGACTCCATCTCAAAAAAAAAAACAAAAAACTTTATCATGCCCAGGAGATGCCTAAGGCCCCAATGTCCAGGGCAGAATGTTAAAGGTAAATAGTGCTCCACCTCTGAGAGCCTCCTACAGCTGTGCAGCCTTCTGGGTGACAAGCAGCAGAAAACTACTCTGGCTTTCTGAAGCAAAAAATGGGTCAGAGGGAAACCAGGCACCCAGAGGCGGGACGGAAGCTGGGGGCCCGGAGGTCAAGGCTTTGGTGGGTTTCGTGTGACCAGAGGCGGGACGGAAGCTGGGGGCCTGGAGGTCAAGGCTTTGGTGGGTTTCGTGTGACTGGGGTGCAGGGAGGGTAGGAGAGAAGAAGAGGCTGAGGTGGGAATTTCTAGACAGGGCAGCAGAGTCTATGACCTGGAAGGCGTTTGCCCTTTGGGAGGGGACCCCGGCAGCAGCACATGGCGGAGGGAACAAAGGGAAGGGGAGCCTCCAAAGGACCTGCCCCAGACCCTCCTCTGCAGATGGGTTGCCTTCACCAGGTTCTGGATATTCCCAGCCTGTGCCTTCCCGTCTTCCAGCACCAGGAACTTCCTCCTAGCACAGAAAGGAGTACGGGGGGTCGTTGCTGTGGACCCCCCATCTTCCTCATCCCAAACACATCTATACTTACTGTGTATCCGTCAGGGCCAGTTATGCCTGCAGGTTTTGCTCTCAGCTCCAGTGACACCAGGCAGGTAAGCAGGGGCCGTGGGTCACCAAGATGAGCTTCCTGGCAGCTGGACACAGAGCCCCTGAAGCAGAAGGTCCCATCAGCCAGGATAGGCACAGTGGCTCTAAGAAAGCCTCATGGGTCTGTGGCAGGGGTTGGCAAACCACAGCTTCAGACCAGAGCTGGCCTGCCTCCTGTTCTCATGCAACCTGCAAGCTGAGAATGGTTTTACATTTTTAAATGCTTGGGGAAAAGCCAATAAAATAATAATATTTTGCAACATATGAGAATTATATGAAATGCCAATTTTAGTGTTCATAAATAAAGTTTTATTGGGCCAGACCCTTTTTTTTTCACATTGTCCATAGCTGCTTTCACACTGCAATGGCCAACTCAAGAGCTGTAGCTGACAGTGTGTCCTGCTTTGGAATCCGTTTACGATCTAGCCCTTGGCAAAAGTTTGCCAACTCCTGGTCTCTGCCATCCTTTCTGTGAACTGAGGAAGAAGGGACGAGGCCAGGCAGCCTTGCACAGCTAGAAGAGGATAAAACAGAAGGCCTTTCATACTCGAATATTCGGCTGTAATTTATTTTTACTCAGAGGAGACACCAAAGTTTACTCTCATGACGTGTTCTATATATGTACTACAGTATATGATGGAGTACAGTAATTAACCAAGTTGTCATGGGGGCTGGGATAGAGAGGTCACTTGACAGAACTGAGAACGCCTGTTAGGATGCAGCCATCCTACACACCGGTCTGCCCCAGATGCTCAACACCATCCATCATTAGGGAAATGCAAATTAAAGCCACAGTGAGCCACCACTGTATCGCTATTAAAGTGGCTACAATGAAAAAGACTGACCAGGCCGGGCGTGGTGGCTCACGCCTGTAATCCCAGCACTTTGGGAGGCCAAGGCAGGTGGATCTCCTGAGGTCAGGAGTTCAAAACCAGCCTGGCCAACATGGTGAAACCCCATCTCTTCTAAAAATACAAAAATTAGCCAGGCATGGTGGCAGGCACCTGTAATCTCAGCTACTCGGGAGGCTGAGGCAGGAGAATTGCTTGAACCTGGGAGACAGAGATTGCAGTGAGCTGAGATTGCGCCATTGCACTCCAGCCTGGGCAACAAGAGCAAGACTTTGTCTCAAAAAAAAAAAAAAAAAAAAGAAAGAAAGAAAGAAAGAAAAGAAAAGAAACCATACCAAGTGTTGGATGCTCCTATTGAAGCAGAATTAGTGGAACCAGGCTTCAGCGCCCCCTGCTAAAAACAGGAAACATGGGAAACATTAAAAATACTACATCCTAAGTGATATCAAGACTGAAGTACCGGCCGGGCGCGGTGGCTCAAGCCTGTAATCCTAGCACTTTGGGAGGCCGAGACGGGCGGATCGCGAGGTCAGGAGATCGAGACCATCCTGGCTAACACGGTGAAACCCCGTCTCTACTAAAAAATACGAAAAACTAGCCGGGCGAGGTGGCGGGCGCCTGTAGTCCCAGCTACTCGGAGGCTGAGGCAGGAGAATGGCGTAAACCCGGGAGGCGGAGCTTGCAGTGAGCTGAGATCCGGCCACTGCACTCCAGCCTGGGCGACAGGGCCAGACTCCGTCTCAAAAAAAAAAAAAAAAAAAAAAAAAAAAAAAAAAAAAAAGACTGAAGTACCTTTCCATTCAACCATCTATTCAATGTCTGGGGTTAATCATTTAAAGCTCTCCTTGGACAGATGAATGGATGTATAGGTAGACGGTTGGCTGCTTGGATGGATGGGTGGGTGGATGGATGGGTGGGTAGATGGATGGGTGGGTGGATGGATGGGTGGGTGGATGGGTGGGTGGGTGGATGGGTGGGTGGGTGGATGGTTGGTTGGTTGGATGGGTGGGTGGATGGTTGGTTGGTTGAATGGGTGGGTGGATCATTGGTTGGATGGATGGGTGGGTGGATGAATGGTTGGTTGGCTGGTTGGATGGATGGGTGAGTGGATGGATGGGTGGGTAGATGGATGGGTGGGTGGAT
Source organism: Macaca mulatta (assembly GCF_049350105.2). Lineage (NCBI taxonomy): Eukaryota > Metazoa > Chordata > Mammalia > Primates > Cercopithecidae > Macaca > Macaca mulatta. Next base: position 1,271,878 of record NC_133408.1, read on the forward strand.
GGGTGGGTGGGTGGATGGATGGATGGGTGGGTGGATGGGTGGGTGGATGGTTGGTTGGTTGGATGGGTGGGTGGATGATTGGTTGGTTGAATGGGTGGGTGAATCATTGGTTGGATGGATGGGTGGGTGGATGAATGGTTAGTTGGCTGGTTGGATGGATGGATGGGTGGATGGATGGGTGGGTGGATGGATGGGTGGGTGGATGGGTGGGTGGATGGTTGGTTGGTTGGATGGGTGGGTGGGTGGATGGATGGGTGGGTGGATGGGTGGGTGGATGGGTGGGTGGATGGTTGGTTGGTTGGATGGGTGGGTGGGTGGATGGATGGGTGGGTGGATGGGTGGGTGGATGGTTGGTTGGTTGGATGGGTGGGTGGGTGGATGGGTGGGTGGATGGTTGGTTGGTTGGATGGATGGATGGTTGGTTGGTTGGATGGGTGGGTGGATCGTTGTTTGGATGGATGGGTGGGTGGATGATTGGTTGGTTGGCTGGTTGGATGGATGAGTGGATGGTTGGTTGGTTGGATGGGTGGTTGGATCGTTGGATGGATGGGTGGGTGGATGAGTGGTTGGTTGGCTGGTTGGATGGATGGGTGGATGGTTGGGTAGTAGATACTGGAGACACTTTATTCAAAGACACATGCAGATAGCTAATCACCTGGCTGTTCCTAGGTCACCCAGCCTCCTGCCACCATCATTCAGCAGCTCCCTCAGCAGCCACTCATAGCACAGATTCCTCCTCCCCAGGCCTTCCCTACTCAACGGTCAGGAAGTATTAAGGAAGGTAAGTGTTCCATATTAATATTGTTGTGGGTTGAGGAAATTACTGAAAGGGAAAATGTTTCTGGAAGCAGGACAGTCACTTAGGGTCAGCTTTTGGCTGCTCAACATGAAAATAATTTTAACTTTAAGAAATCCTTATATAAATGATATAGGGAAGGAAACAAGAAGTATAAGAAAGATAACTGAACTAGGAGGTAAAATAATTGGGCTCCAATTCCAACTCATCCAATTATCATCTATTCAAAAACCATTATTAAGATGTTTCTTTTAAAATAACTTTTAGGGCCGGGCTCGGTGGCTCATTCCTGTAATCCCAACACTGGGAGGCTGAGGTGGGTGGATTACCTGAGGTAAGGAGTTCGAGACCAGCCTGGCCCACATGGTGAAACCCCATCTCTACTAAAAATACAAAAATCAACCAACCGTGGTGATGGTGCCTGTGATCCCAGCTACTCAGGAGGCTGAGGCAGGAGAAATTGCTTGAACCCGGGAGGCAGAGGTTGCAGTCAGCCGAGAACGTGCCACTTCACTCCAGCCTGGGCAACAGAGCGAGACTCTGTCTCAAAAATAATAATAATAACTTTAAATACTTGATATTATTATTTATTTATTTATTTATTTATTTATTTATTTATTTATTTAGAGAGTCTCACTTTGTTGCCCAGGCTGGAGTACAATGGCACGATCTCAGCTCACCGCAACCTCTGCCTCCCGGGTTCAAGTGATTTCTCCTGCCTCAGCCTCCCAAGTGGCTGGAACTGCAGGCGTGCACCACCATGCTTTGCTAATTTTTGTATTTTCAGTAGAGGTGGGTTTCGCCATTTTGGCCAGGCTGGTCTCGAACTCCCAGCCTCTGGTGATCTGCCCACCTCAGCCTCTCCAAGTGCTGGGATTGCAGGCGTTTGCCACTACACCCAGCCCAGTTTCACAAGTTTTGTTTTGTTTCTTTGTTCTGAGACAGAGTCTCGCTCTTGTTGCCCAGGTTGGAGTGCAGTGGCACAATCTTGGCTCACTGCAACCTCTACCTCCTGGGTTCAAGCAATTCTCCTGCCTCAGCCTCTCGAGTAGCTGGGATTACAGGCGCCCACCACCATGCCCAGCTATTTTTGTGTATTTTTAGTAGAGACAGGGCTTCACTATGTTGGCCAGGCTGGTCTTGAACTCCTGACCTCAGGCAGTCCACTGGCCTTGGCCTCCCAAAAAGCTGGGATTACAGGCGTGAGCCACCATGCCCGGCTTGATAAGTTTTAACATATGCTTATATCCATGAAACTATCACTGCAATCCAGACTGGGCACATCCATCACCTCCAAAGTGTCCTCGTGTTTCTTTTTAATCCCTCCTCCTACACCCCCACGCAACTGCTGAGCAGCTTTCTGTCACTATGTAGTAGTTTGCATTTTCTTTTTTTTTTTTTTTTTTTTTTTTGAGACGGAGTCTCACTCTGTCCCCCTTGCTGGAGTGCAGTGGCCGGATCTCAGCTCACTGCAAGCTCCGCCTCCCGGGTTCAGGCCATTCTCCTGCCTCAGCCTCCCGAGTAGCTGGGACTACAGGCGCCCACCACCTCGCCCGGCTAGTTTTTTTGTATTTTTTAGTAGAGACGGGGTTTCACTGTGTTAGCCAGGATGGTCTCGATCTCCTGACCTCGTGATCCACCCGTCTCGTCCTCCCAAAGTGCTGGGATTACAGGCTTGAGCCACCGCGCCCGGCCGTAGTTTGCATTTTCTAGATTTTTTTTTTTTTTTTTTTGAAACAGAGTCTCTCTCTGTGGCCCAGGCTGGAGTGCAGTGTTGCGATCCCGGCTCACTGCAACCTCCATCCCTCCAGGTTTAAGCAGTTCTCTGCCTCAGCCTCCGGAGTAGCTGGGATTACAGGTGCGTGCCACCACACCTGGCTAATTTTTTGTATTTTTAGTAGAGATGGGGTTTCACCATCTTGGCAGGGCTGGTCTTGAACTCCTGATCTTGTGATCCACCCGCCTCGGCCTCCCAAAGTGCTGGGATTACAGGCGTGAGTCACCGTGCCCGGCCTGCATTTTCTAGATATTTATAGAAACGGTCTACACAGTATGTACTCTTTTATGTATGGCTTCTCTCGGCGTAACTGTTTTAAGATTCATCACTATCATTGGGTGTATCAATACATGGTTCCTTCTAATTGCGGAGTAGTATTGCATTGTGTGAATATATCAGTTTGTTATCCATTCACCTGTTGGTGGATGTCTTAGTCCATGTCTTAGTCCATTTTCTGTTGCTTAGAATATCTGAAACTGAGTAATTTTTTTTTTTGAGACAGTCTTGTTTTTTTTTTTTTTTTTTTGACAGAATCTTGCTCAGTCTCCCAGGCTGGAGTGCAGTGGCACGATCTCGGCTCACTGCAAGCTCTGCCTCCTGGGTTCTCGCCATTCTTCTGCCTCAGCCTCCCGAGTAGCTAGGACTACAGGTGCCCGCCACTACGCCTGGCTAATTTTTAGTAGAGACGGGGTTTCACCGTGTTGGCCTGGATGGTCTCGATCTCCTGACTTCGTGATCCACCTGTTTCGGCCTCCCAAAGTGCTGGGATTACAGGCGTAAGCCACCGCACCCAGCCCAGAGTCTTGTTCTTTTGCCCAGGCTGGAGTGAGCTGGCACAATCTTGGCTCACTTCAACCTCTGCCCATCAGGTTCAAGCGATTCTCCTGCCTCAGCCTCCTGAGTAGGTAGGATTACAGGTGCCCGCCACCACGCCGGGCTTTTTTTTTTTTTTTTTTTTTTTTGAGAGGGAGTCTTGCTCTGTCGCCCAGGCTGGTGCAGTGGCGCCATCTAGGCTCACTGCAAGTTCCGCCTCCTGGGTTCAAGCAATTCTCCTGCCTCAGCCTCCCAAGCAGCTGGGATTACAGCTGCCTGCCACCACGCCCAGCTAATTTTTGTAGTTTTTAGTAGAGACGGGGTTTCACCATGTTGATCAGGCTGGTATCAAATTCCTCACCTCAGATGATCCTCCTGCCTCGGCCTCCCAAAGTACTGGGGTTATAGGCATGAGCCACCACGCCCAGCCCACGGTTAATTTTTGCATTTTTAGTAGAGATGGGATTTCGCCATTTTGGCCAGGCTGGTCTCAAACTCCTGACCTCAGGTGATCCACACACCTCAGCTTCCCAAAGTGCTAGGATTACAGGCGTGAGCCACGGAGTTCAAGACCAGCCTGGCCAACATGGTGAAACCCCATCTCTACTAAAAATACAAAAATTAGCCGGGTGTGGTGGTGGCTGCCTGTAGTCCCAGTTACTTGGGAGGCTGAGGCAGGAGAATTGCTTGAGCCCGGGAGGCAGAGGTTGCAGTGAGCTGAGATCACGCCACTGCACTCCAGCCTGGGTGACAGACCAAGACTCTGTCTCAAAAAAATAAAATAAAATAAAATAAAAAATAAGGGGAGGCCAGGCGCAGCGGCTCACGCCTGTAATCCCAGTATTTTGGGAGGCTGAGATGGGAGGATTGCTTGAGCTCAGGAGTTTCAGACCAGCCTGGGCAACATGGTGAAACCCCATCTCTACAAAAAATACAAAAATTAGCCAAGTGTCGGGTGCATGCCTGTAGTCCCAGCTACTTGGGAGGCTGAGGTGGAAGGATCGCTTGAACCCAGGATGTGGAGCCTGCAGTGAGCTGTGATTGTGCTGCTGTACTGCAGTCTGGGCAACAGAGTGAAACCTTGTCTCTAAATAAATAAATAAATAAATAAATAAATGGAAATACATTCGCAAGAAAGTAAATACTGAGGGAGTTTGCCTAATAACTGTTCTAAAGTAATTTGTAAAATATTTATATTTTTTTGACATGGGAATATCGCTCTGTCGCCAGGCTGGGGTGCAGTGGTGCGATCTTAGCTCACTGCAACCTCCACCTCTCAAGCAGTTCTCCTGCCTCAGCCTCCCGAGTAGCTGGGACTACAGGCATGAGCCACCACACCTGGCTAATTTTTGTATTTTTAGTAGAGATGGGGTTTCACCATGTTGGCCAGGATGGTCTCGATCTCTTGACCTCATGATCCACCTGCCTCAGCCTCCCAAAGTGCTGGGATTACAGGCGTGAGCCACCGTGCCCGGCCCTACCCTTACTTTTAAATGCAAGTTTGCTGCGTATTCAAATCTAGATTGATAGTCATTTTCTCTCACCACTTTCTAAGGACTCTGTGATTGCACTGGGCATGCCCAGATAATCCAGGATTATGTTCCCATCTCATGAGTCTTATTTTTTTCTGAGTCACAGCATTGCTATATCACCTAGGCAGGTCCAAAACCCCTGGCTTCAAGCAATCTCCCACCTCAGCCTCCCAAGTAGCTGGGATTACAGCACCCAGCACTCAAGATTCTTTTTTTAAAAGTTAATTTACAGCATGGCACAGTGGCTCATATCTGTAATCCCAGCACTTTGGGAGACTGAGGCGGGTGGATCACCTGAGCCTATGAGTTCAAGACCAGCCTGGGCAACATATTGAAACTTCGTCTCTACAAAACATATCAAAATTAATTGGGTATGGTGGCATGTGCCTGTGGTCCCAGCTACTTGGGAGGATGAGATGGGAAGATCCCTTGAGCCCAGGAGGTCCATGCTGCAGTGAGCTGTGTTCACACCAGGGCGCCCCAGCTTGGGCAACAGAGTGAGACCCTGTCTCAAAAAAAAAAAAAAAAGATTAATTTGTAATTTAAAAAAAAACAAAAAAACATGTAACTTTACCATTGCGACCACTTATTAAGTGCAAAGTTCAGTAGTGTTAACTATAGTCACTGCTGTGCCGCAGAACATTTTTATCTTGCAAATCTCAAACTCCGCCCATCGGACTACATCACCCCCCGCCCCCGCCACTGCCTGGCAACCACCGTCCTGTGTTCTGTTTCTGAGTTCAACTGTGTTCCATGTGTCATATGAGTGGAGTCACACAGTATTTGTCTTTGTGACTGGCTTATTTCACTTAGTATGATGTCCTCAAGGTTCACCCACATGACAGCAGGTCGCAGATGAGTAATAGTCCATTGCATGGCTAGACCGTTTCTGCATCCATTTATCCACTCATGGACACGTGGGTTGCTTCCGTCCCCGCTCAGGATTCCCAGCTTACATCTGCACAGGCCTTTTTGCCCTCTAATGGAACGCATGCCTAGGACTGAAACGGCTGGGTCAGGAAATACAGCCGTGCAGTCTCCCAAAAGGTTTGTGCCCATTTACACTCCACATACATGAATGAGAATTTCAGTCGCCAGAGCACTTCACCAACACTTGGTATTTTCAGACTTTTCATTTTTGGCAGCTTGGTGGGCATGTTATAGAAGTTCATTCTGGTTTAATTTGCATTTCACTTTTTCCTATATTTATTGGCCAGTTGTTTTTGTTTTTTGAGGTTTTTTTTGTAAGAGACAGGGTCTCACTCCATTGCCCAGGCTGGAGTGCAGTGGTGTGATCATACCTCACTGCAGCCTCCAACTTCTGGGCTCAAGCATTCTTCCCACCTCAGCCTCCTGAGTAGCTGGGACTACAGGCACATTCAGCTAATTAAACAAATTTTGTGTAGCCGGGCGCGGTGGCTCACGCCTGTAATCCCAGCACTTTATGAGGCCGAGGTGTAGCTGGGCGTGGTGGTGGGTGCCTATAGTCCCAGCTACTCAGGGGGCTGAGGCAGGAGAATGGCGTGAACCTGAGAGGTGGAGCTTGCAGTGAGCGGAGATCGTGCCACTGCACTCCAGCCTGGGTGACGGAGCGGGACTCCGCCTCGAAAAAAACAGACAACAAAAAAACCCCCAGCACTTTGGGAGGCCGAGGTGGGCGGATCACGAGGTCAGGAGATCGAGACCATCCCGGCTAACACGGTGAAACCCCGTCTCTACTAAAAATACAAAAAATTAGCTGGGTGTGGTGGCAGGTGCCTGTAGTCCCAGCTACTCAGGAGGCCGAGGCAGGAGAATGGCATCAACCTGGGAGGCGGAGCTTGCAGTGAGCCGAGATCGTGTCACTGCACTCCAGCCTGGGCAACAAAGCAAGACTCCATCTCAAAAAAAAAAAAAAAAAAATTGTGTAGAGATGAGGTCTTGCCAGGTTGCCCAGACTGGCGTCAGCTCCTGGTCTCAAGGACTTCCCCCGTCTCGGTCTCCCAAAGTGCGGGCATCACAGGCATGAGCCACCATGCCTGGCCTTGGCTACTTGAATATCCTTTTTTGTGAAGTGTCCATTTAAGTAATTTGCCCATTTTTCTTTCAGACTGTCTGCCTGCCTTATTGGTTTCTAGGGATTCTTTATAAGTTCTTTAATGAGTCCTTTTTTGATACATGTATTTTGAGTATTCCATCTTTCTTGTGGTTGCCTTTTCAGTCTCTTCATGGTGTCTGTGGATGAACACATTTTATTATTTATTTTTTGGGGAGATAGTATCTCGCTGTTACCCAGGCTACCCAGGCTAGAGTTCAGGGGCATGCATGATCACGGCTCCCTGCAGCCTTGAACTCCTGGGCTCAAGCGATCCTCCTACCTCAGCCTCCTGAGTAGCTGGGACTACAGGCGTGCACCACGACAACTGGCTTAGATGTTTTAGTGTTTTTTTTTTTTTTTTTGAGATGGAGTTTCAATCTCGTCCAGGCTAGAGTGCAGTGGCACGATCTTAGCTCACTGCAACCTCTGCCTCACGGGTTCAAGCGATTCTGCCTCAGCTACTCCCAAGTAGCTGGCATTACAGGCTTGAGCCACCACGCCTGGCTAATTTTTGTATTTTTAGTAGAGACAGGGTTTTGCTTGTCTCGAACTCCTGACCACAGGTGGTCCACCCAACTGGGCCTCTCAAAGGGCTGGGATTATAGGCCTGAGCCACTGCACCAGGCCTTTTTTCTTTTTTCTTTTTTTTTTTGAGACGGAGTCTCACTCTGTCACCCAGGCTGGAGTGCAGTGGCGCGATCTCAGCTCACTGCAAGCTCTGCCTCCCAGGTTCATGCCATTCTCCTGCCTCAGCCTCCCGAGTAGCTGGGACTACCAGCGCCTGTCACCACGCCCGGCTAATTTTTGTGTTTTTAGTAGAGACGGGGTTTCACCATGTTAGCCAGGATGGTCTTGATCTCCTGACCTCGTGATCCACCTGCCTTGGCCTCCCAAAGTGCTGGGATTACAGGCGTGAGCCACCGCGCCCTGCCGCTTTTTTTCTTTTGAGACGGAGTCTCGCTCTGTTGTCCAGGCTGGCGTGCACTGTCGCCATCTTAGCTCACTGCAACCTCTGCCGCTTGGGTTCAAGCAATTCTCTTGCCTCAGCCTCCCAGCTAGCTGAGATTACAGATGCCCACCACCACGCCCTGCTAATTTTTGTATTTTTAGTAGAGATGGGGTTTTGCCATGCTGACCAGGCTGGTCTCAAACTGCTGACCTCAGGTGATCCACCTGCCTCGACCTCCCAAAGTGCTGGGATTACAGGTGTGAGGCACCGTGTCTGGCTAATTTTTGTATTTTTAGTAGAGACAGGGTTTTGCCATGTTGGCTAGGCTGGTGTCGAACTCCTGACCTCAGGTGACCCACCCACCTTGGCCTCCCAATGTGCTGGGATTACAGGCGTGAGTCACTGCGCCCGGCCCATCTCATGATCCTTAATGACATCTGCAAAGACTCTTTTTCCAAATAAGGTCACACTCTGAGGTGAGGGGAGACTGAGACATGGACATGCCTTTCTGGGGTCCCCACGCAGCCTGGGGGGAGGAGGCGGGAAGGCAGATGGGAGTAGCCTCCTAAGGAGCTGTGGGGCCCATCACACACCTTTCAACATGCACACCCTCTGACCTAGAGATTCCACAACTCAGAGTACACCCCGGGGAGCCGCACGGTGTACAGACAGACTCAGAGCCTGCCCCGGGGACCCGCGCGGTGTACAGACACACTCAGGGCCTGCCCCGGGGACCCGCACGGTGTACAGACACACTCAGAGCCTGCCCCGGGGACCCGCACGGTGTACAGACACACTCAGGGCACGCCCCGGGGAGCCACACCGTGTACAGACACACTCAGAGCCTGCCCCTGGGACCCGCACGGTGTAGACAGACTCAGGGCACGCCCCGGGGACCCGCACGGTGTACAGACACACTCAGAGCCTGCCCCTGGGACCCGCACGGTGTAGACAGACTCAGGGCACGCCCCGGGGACCCGCACGGTGTACAGACACACTCAGAGCCTGCCCCGGGGACCCGCGCGGTGTACAGACACACTCAGAGCCTGCCCCGGGGACCCGCGCGGTGTACAGACACACTCAGAGCCTGCCCCGGGGACCCGCACGGTGTAGACAGACTCAGAGCCTGCCCCGGGGACCCGCGCGGTGTACAGACACACTCAGAGCCTGCCCCGGGGACCCGCGCGGTGTAGACAGACTCAGAGCCTGCCCCGGGGACCCGCACGGTGTACAGACAGACTCAGAGCCTGCCCCGGGGACCCGCGCGGTGTACAGACACACTCAGAGCCTGCCCCGGGGACCCGCGCGGTGTAGACAGACTCAGAGCCTGCCCCGGGGACCCGCACGGTGTACAGACACACTCAGAGCCTGCCCCGGGGACCCGCACGGTGTACAGACACACTCAGAGCCTGCCCCGGGGACCCGCACGGTGTACAGACACACTCAGAGCCTGCCCCGGGGAGCCACACCGTGTACAGACACACTCAGAGCCTGCCCCGGGGAGCCACACCGTGTACAGACACACTCAGAGCCTGCCCCTGGGACCCGCACGGTGTAGACAGACTCAGGGCCTGCCCCGGGGACCCGCACGGTGTACAGACACACTCAGAGCCTGCCCCGGGGACCCGCACGGTGTACAGACACACTCAGAGCCTGCCCCGGGGACCCGCGCGGTGTAGACAGACTCAGGGCACGCCCCGGGGACCCGCACGGTGTACAGACACACTCAGAGCCTGCCCCGGGGAGCCACACCGTGTACAGACACACTCAGAGCCTGCCCCGGGGAGCCACACCGTGTACAGACACACTCAGAGCCTGCCCCTGGGACCCGCACGGTGTAGACAGACTCAGGGCCTGCCCCGGGGACCCGCACGGTGTACAGACACACTCAGAGCCTGCCCCGGGGACCCGCGCGGTGTACAGACACACTCAGAGCCTGCCCCGGGGACCCGCGCGGTGTACAGACACACTCAGGGCACGCCCCGGGGAGCCACACCGTGTACAGACACACTCAGGGCACGCCCCGGGGAGCCACACCGTGTACAGACACACTCAGGGCACGCCCTGGGGAGCCACACCATGTACAGACACACTCAGAGCCTGCCCCGGGGACCCGCGCGGTGTAGACAGACTCAGGGCACGCCCCGGGGACCCGCACGGTGTAGACAGACTCAGGGCACGCCCCGGGGACCCGCGCGGTGTACAGACAGACTCAGGGCACGCCCCGGGGAGCCGCGCGGTGTACAGACAGACTCAGGGCACGCCCCGGGGACCCGCGCGGTGTACAGACAGACTCAGGGCACGCCCCGGGGACCCGCGCGGTGTACAGACAGACTCAGAGCCTGCCCCGGGGACCCGCACGGTGTACAGACACACTCAGGGCACGCCCCGGGGAGCCACACCGTGTACAGACACACTCAGGGCACGCCCCGGGGAGCCACACCGTGTACAGACACACTCAGGGCACGCCCCGGGGAGCCACACCGTGTACAGACACACTCAGGGCACGCCCTGGGGAGCCACACCATGTACAGACACACTCAGAGCCTGCCCCGGGGACCCGCGCGGTGTAGACAGACTCAGGGCACGCCCCGGGGACCCGCACGGTGTAGACAGACTCAGGGCACGCCCCGGGGACCCGCGCGGTGTACAGACACACTCAGGGCACGCCCCGGGGACCCGCACGGTGTACAGACAGACTCAGGGCCTGCCCCGGGGACCCGCACGGTGTAGACAGACTCAGGGCACGCCCCGGGGACCCGCACGGTGTAGACAGACTCAGGGCACGCCCCGGGGACCCGCGCGGTGTACAGACAGACTCAGGGCATGCCCCGGGGAGCCACACGGTGTACAGACAGACTCAGGGCCTGCCCCGGGGACCCGCACGGTGTAGACAGACTCAGGGCACGCCCCGGGGACCCGCGCGGTGTACAGACAGACTCAGGGCATGCCCCGGGGAGCCGCACGGTGTACAGACACACTCAAAGCACGCCCCGGGGACCTGCACAGTGTAGACACACGTGTTCTCTGGTCCTATAACATGCTCTATCCCTTTAACAAATATGAGAAACAGAAGCTTTCTTCAGGGTCCCCGTGTCTCCCTACAGACATGGTGGAGCTGCTGCTGCTGCAGAACGCACAGGTGCACCAGTTGGTCCTGCAGAACTGGATGCTCAAGGCCCTGCCCCCAGCCCTGCAGGTAGGTTCAGCCCCTAGCAGACCCCAAAGTCAAGGAAACACAGGGTCTGAGTGGTTTTTCCTCTGGAAATTTCTGCATCTGTGTAGCTCTGAAAGGGCGTTCCTGGCTCAGGTCTGCAGTCTGGCCGTGAAGCCCCCATCCCCATCGAGTCCCAGCCAGATGAGGAATGGGTTGCACAATTTGGGACTGGGGAGGGGCCTCCTCTGGAAGGATGCTTAGACCCCTGCCATCCTGCCTATCACACGGAACCCCGCCCCAGTTAGGAACAGGGCAGGAGTGGAGGTGGGGAGCAACCTGGGCCGCATCCTGAGCTGCAGGTGTGTCTGTGGCAGGACCCGCCATGTGTGCCCCCGGGGGTCCCACGAGCTGCCAGGCCAAGGCTGCCCGTCGTGCACCACCACCACCACCACCATGCTGCGTGGCCACCTGGGGCCGCCACTGTCCTCCAGCCCGCCCCCAACCCGTGGAAGCCCGGCCCACCCTGAGTGTGAGTCACAGAGACCCTGGCCGGGGCACCCTCCACCCCCAGGCTTCCTCAGGGCTGTGGGCTGTGGCAGGTCCATGGAAAGGAGCAGGGGGAGACCCTGCTGCCCCCTAGAGTGGCCACGTGAGTGTGGACCGCAGGCCCCTCCGGGGGAAGCTGGGCAGGCTCGCTTTCTGGCCACAGGGCCATTCCAGGGGGCATCCCTTGCTCTGGGACCCCTGCAGTGAGGGGCCTGTGAACCCGCGCAGGGCAGCAGCCCCTCCCAGGGACCCTTCCTTTCCTGTAGTGTGGCGCCGGCCCACCTGGGAGCCTCAGGTCCCCCTCTTCCATCACGGAGGTAAAGTTGAGGCCGTGGACACTACCAGACTAATGATCCTGAAATAAAGATTTCATCCAGAAAGAGTTTAAGAAAACCTCAGCTCAGAAGCCAGAATCGGGAAGATCAATAGCTTTAGCCACATGGAATGTAAACATCCTGATGGGAAAAATACCACAAAGTCAAATTTAGTAACTAGGGACACCCGTTTATCACAGCTGTGGAGCAGACTCCCACTAAAGAAGTAGCGGTGCATGGTTCAATGCCTGTAGTCCCAGCATTTCAGAGGCTGAGGCAGGAGGATCACTTGAGCTCAGGAATTCAAGACCAGCCTGGGTCACATAACAAGACCCCGTCTCTACAAAAAGTAAATTAAAAAAACTAGTCAGGTGTGGTGATATGCACCTGTGATCTCAGCGGTTCTGGGGGCTGAGATGGGAGGATTGCTTGAGCCCAGGAGTTAGAAGCTGCAGTGAGCTGTGATGGAACCACGGCACTCTAGCCTGGACCACAGAGCAAGCCCCTGTCTCAAAAAATAAAACAAAAAAGTGAAAGAAGCAAGCTGTGTGTCACGTGATCCCTTTTGAGTTTAAAAAACAAACAAACGGAGAGTGCTAATGCTATAAATGCAGAGATCTCTACGTGCTGGTTTGCACCGACCGCTCTCGTTCCTGTAAAGCAAAGGTGAGTGCTGGGCAGTGGAGGGGCGGCTTCCTGTCCTCAGTTCAGTTTCCTTCTGTGCTCTGGGATTTCTTACCATGTGGATAGGCTACCTTGACTATTTCTTTTCTTTACTTTTTTTGTTACTTTTTTTATTGGGTGCAATTATGTTTCTTTGCTCTTTTAATGTTATTTACATATTTTTAAGTATTTATATAAGCTTTCATTCACCTCCCATTAGCACAGATTCCTTCATTCCCGAAGTTCCGCACAAGGAGGAACCCTGTCCCCGTGCTTCCATCCTTGAAAGTTTGCAGGTAGGAGACAGGATGGCCAGAGTTGCCACTGAGCTGCAGGGGCCTCCGCTCTGGCTGACCCGGCCTCAGAGCTCCCCAGGGAGAGCCACGTGGTGCCCACATGGATGGACGGGTGTGAGCACCAAAGAGCCCAGCACAGCTACTGGCAGTAACACTCACTTCTCTCAAAACCATCTTTTCCTGCCTCTTGAAGGTGATTCCGGAGACTCTGTGCTCCCGTTAAAAACTCAAACCAAAGCTCTGACTCCGTTTCCTCTTTTCAGAGTGACTTTCTAGCATGGCATTTCTCTTTCCTTCTATTAAATATTTCTCAACCGAATTTTTCATACAACAGAGGGAAGAAATGTCACAGGAAGTGGTGGTCTTTGGATGGCCTGGTCTTGCTGGGTTCACAGGGATGAAGGGCTCTGGCGTCCCGAGTGTCCGGTTAGGGCACAGCTGGGCTGGCTTAGCCTTGACTGGCCTGCAGGAGGGGTGGGGTCACACCTGAGGGTGGGGCAGGGGATGAGTTCACCCCCATATGCAGTCCCCCCTTCGTCCACCTTGGTCCCCCTGGGTGGGCTGAAGAGCTCAGAGCAGGCCCTGAAAGTGGACTTGGGCTGCTTGGCAGGGGTTTGGGGGTCTGGGTGCCTGGTACCTGGTAGTTAGGAGTGGGAGCTTCTCATGGCCACACCTCCTTGCCTGTGGTCAGGAGAGCGGGGCGGGGGGTGGTAGGTGGGGGTTCAGGGCATACTGTACACACCTGTACACCTGATAAGGTGGGTGACACTCATTGAGAGAGGTTGAAGATGACCCAGGGACCAAGGCAGCACATACGCATGGGTCAGAGCCCCCACGGGGCCAGCAGATCTGCAGATTTAATGCAACTCCAGTCAAGAATCCAGATTCTTTCTGGCACGCAAGGAGCTGAATCTGGGACACATACAGAAGGTGAAGGGCTGGGTGACTCCGGGAGCAGAAGGATGAGGAGGGACCTGCTCTGATGATCCTGTGGCTTGCAAGAGGGTCCAGAATCAGGACAGTGTGACTGGGGACAGTCTGGGCAGTGGTGACCCGTGAGCCCCCACTCCCAACTCCCAAGTTCCTAGAGTAGGACACTGCCCTGCATGGGTAAGAGGTGATGCTACTGCTGCCTGGGCCACGGGCGGCTCTTCCTCAGGTTTAGGTCAGTAGGGCATTTGCTCACATTCCCTAAAGAAAGAAAGGGTTGGGGCCAGGCACGGTGGCTCACACCTATAATGCCAGCGCTTTGGGAGGCCCAGGTGGATCGATCACTTGAGTTCAGGAATTTGAGCCCAGCCTGGCCAACATAGTGAAACCCTGTCTCTACTAAAAAATACAAAAATTAGCCAGGCGTGGTGGCACACACCTGTAGTACAAGCTACCTGGGAGGCTGAGGCAGGAGAATCACTCCAAAAAAAAAAAAAAAACATGATTGAGCTGGGCACGGTGTGGTGGCTCACACCTGTAATCCCAGCACTTTGGGAGGCTGAGGTGGGCAGATTACTTGAGGTCAGGAGTTCAAGCCTAGCCTGGTCAACACAGAGAAACCCTGTCTCTACAAAAACACAAAAATTAGCCGGGCATAGTGGTGCACACTTATAGTCCCAGCTGCTTGGGAGGCTGAGGCAGGAGAATGGCTTGAGCCCAGGAGGCAGAGGGTACAATGAGCTGAGATTGCACCTCTGCACTCCAGCCTGGGCAACAAAGCAAGACTCTATCTCAAAAACAAAACAGGCCAAGCACGGTGGCTCACGCCTATAATCCCAGCACTTTGGGAGGCCAAGGTAGGCGGATCACGAGGTCAGGAGATGGAGACCATCCTAGATAACACGGTGAAACCCTGTCTCTACTAAAAATACAAAAATATTAGCCAGACGTGGTGGCGGGCACCTGTAGTCCCAGCTACTCGGGAGGCTGAGGCAGGAGAATAGCATGAACCCAGGAGGCAGAAGTTGCAGTCAGCTGAAATCATGCCACTGCACTCCAGCCTGGGCAACAGAGCGAGACTCTGTCTCAAAAACAAAACAAAACTAAAAAAACCAGGGTTGTGTTCAATAATACATATAAATACTTCCAACCAGTAATACCTCCAAATCAAAAAAAAGAAAAACCAGTAAAAAGGGCAGAAGACACAAGCAGTCCCTTACAGCAGAGGGGATGAAGAGAGAGGCCGGGTGCAGTGGCTCACGCCTGTAATCCCAGCACTTTGGGAGGCTGAGGCAGGTGGGTCATGAGGTCAGGAGATCAAGACCATCCTGGCCAACATAGTGAAACCCTGTCTCTACTAAAAATACAACAACAACAAAAAGTTTGCTGGGCGTGGTGGTACACGCCTGTAGTCCCAGCTACTCGGGAGGCTGAGGCAGGAGAATCGTTTGAACCTGGGAGGCAGAGGTTGCAGTCAGAAATCATGCCACTGCACTCCAGCCTGGGCGACAGAGTAAGACTATGTCTCAAAAAAAGAAAGGCCGGGTGCGGTGGCTCAAGCCTGTAATCCCAGCACTTTGGGAGGCCGAGACGGGCGGATCACGAGGTCAGGAGATCAAGACCATCCTGGCTAACCCGGTGAAACCCCGTCTCTACTAAAAAATACAAAAAACTAGCCGGGCGAGGTGGCGAGCGCCTGTAGTCCCAGCTACTCCGGAGGCTGAGGCAGGAGAATGGCATGAACCCAGGAGGCGGAGCTTGCAGTGAGCTGAGATCCGGCCACTGCACTCCAGCCTGGGCGACAGAGCAAGACTCTGTCTCCAAAAAAAAAAAAGAAAAAAGAAAAAATAGATGAAGAGATAGCCTCATTGACGGTGGGACACATGGCAGCCCCAGCACACATCAGAGACCCTGTCCACCAGAGGGCTGGGACCACCCAGGCTGGGTCTGGGCCCCAGGGTCACTGGCTATGGGCTGCTGGGGGCACTAGTGGCCCAGCTCTGCAGTCGTGTCTGGGCACTACCCAGTAAAGCCAGACCCCCACGTCCTCAGCCCCCAGGAATTCCCAAGAAGCCCTGAGCGCCCCAGGATGTGAACAGAGGCTCCTGGGGCTGGGTTCTAACAGTAAACAGGAACCTCCAAAATCCCGCCCACAGCTGGCAGGTCTCCAGGCCTCTCAGTCTCTTAAGGGCTTTTGAATGTGAATCCCAACTGTGTGCTCTTGTTACAAGCTTGGATTAAAGCTGACTCTGTTTTCTATTTTCACCAGTACTTTTTCGACATTAAGCTAGTTCCACGGTAAACAGAACGCTCTCCATGGAAGGGCGCGGTGGTGCAGCGACTTCAGGAACAGAGGGTCCTGGCCTGTGTTCCTAAGGGGACAAGTCCAGGCTAAGACAGGACGCAAGTCCAGTGGAAAGGCATTTTCATGACCCTAAATCATTTTACAGGACAAACAGATGATCAGAATAGTAGCCCCAGATTTTAGGGCTCACGAGGGTCTCTGAGGTGCTGCTCCGAGGCCTCCCCATGGCCCGGCTAGAGCGGTGTCGGTGGCCAGGGGGCCGGGTCGGGAGGCCCGGGGGAACCAGCGCCCTTGCGACGCGCTGCCCTGATGAAGTCGCGTGCGCTGGCGCTGAAACGCCAAGGTTTACTCGAATATCCGAATACTCAGGAGGTAAAGCAGGAAATACTGACGCAAGAGCCTTTTCTATGGAAGGACGGGCTGCGGGACCCAAACCCCTCGAGCCCCTTCCTCTCCGGGGGCGCAGGCTCCAGGCAGGGACCCCCGGGAAGGACGCAGGCTCCGGGCAGGGACCCCCGGGAAGGGCGCAGGCTCCGGGCAGGGACCCCCGGGAAGGGCGCAGGCTCCGGGCAGGGACCCCCGGGAAGGGCGCAGGCTCCGGGCAGGGACCCCCGGGAAGGGCGCAGGCTCCGGGCAGGGACCCCCGGGAAGGGCGCAGGCTCCGGGCAGGGACCCCCGGGAAGGGCGCAGGCTCCGGGCAGGGACCCCCGGGAAGGGCGCAGGCTCCGGGCAGGGACCCCCGGGAAGGGCGCAGGCTCCGGGCAGGGACGGGTAAGAGGCGAGCGCTGCGTGGTGCTCCCAGGCGGGGGCCACGCGTTCCCGGAACTCCGGACGCCCTCTCGATGCCACGGCTCGGAACCGTCTTATTTACAATTATGAAAAATACCCGACGTGCTGTGAAAGAAATGAGAGGAAGTTCCCCCCGTATATTCATTTGTTATTTATCTGTGTGGGACCCCGGCTCCCCGCAGCCCCCACCCCTGCCCCGTCCTGCTTTCAGCTCCCTCCGAAGAGGTCCCGGGTCAGGGGCTGCAGCCGGGTCCCAGTGCGTCGGCCCAGCTCGTCCAGCACCGCCTTCTCCTTCTGGAACATCTGGAAGGAACGAAGCGCGCTGGGCCCTCCCCAGGGAAGGGGTCCGCGCCCCACTCTCAGGGGTCGCCTCCTCGGGACGCCCCTCCCACAGGGTTTGGGGGAACCTGGCCGCCCGCGCGGCTCTAGCTCAGGCCGAAGGGCGGGACCCGCCTCCTGGCATCTTAACCAGGACCTGAGCTCAGCGAGTGCCCACAGGCTGGGAGAAGAAGCGGGGCTGCGAGAGGGAAGGGGAGCGCGGGAGGGGGAAGGGGGGAGGGGGAGGAGCGCTCACTGCAACCTCCGCCTCCTGGGTTCAAGCGATTCGCCTGCCTCAGCCTCCGGAGTAGCTGGGATTACAGGCGCCCGCCACCACGCCCGGCTAATTATTGTATTTTTAGTAGAGACAGGGTTTCACCATGTTGGCCAGGCTGATCCCGAACTCCTGACCTCAAGTGATCCACCCTCCTCGGCCTCCCAAAGTGCTGGGATTACCAGCGTGAGCCACTGCCCCCAGCGAACTTTTTCTTTTTTTAATGAAAAAGGTTTTTCATGACTTTCACAGAAGCGGATGGTTTGCTCGCCAACACAGGATTGTGTGCGTGTTAACCACGTGGACCGCAGCCCGCGTGGGCCTCTGTAGACAGAGCGCCTGGGCCTGGGGGAAACCAACCTTGAGTTCACTTAGTGCAGAGCTCCCGCCCCGCCCCGGGTCTGGCCTAGTCTCTAGCTGACTGGACGTTTTTGACCAAGCACCACTTGCTAGTGTCAGCTGTGGCTCTCGGCCTCGCACACAGACCGCTTTTCTTAGTGAACACATTCAGCTGGAAGTATCTGGGGAGCCCCGTGTTGAAAGCAAGCATCTGAGTCATTTTTCCAAGGGCAGGTCTGAGGTCCAGTTTCTGCGGGGGTGGTCAGGATGGAGGGTGGGGGCTGGCAGGGGCCTGGGGCAGCCTCCTTCCCCCACACACCCCCTGGGTAGCGGGAGGATGGGCTCCTTACCTGTTGCCACTCCGCCTCCGTGCTGTGTGTGAAGCCCAGCAAGTGACAGAGTCCGTGGGTGGCCGTCATCTGTCAGAATAATTTCAAACCGGCTCAGAGGATGACCCCACAGGAAGCTGCCCCTTCAGGGACACCCCAGGGCCACAGGCTGCTCTTGGTGCATGGCTGCAGGACCCCAGGGCTGCTGTGAGACCCCCGCGCAGGAATCACAGGCACTCGGCCTCAGCTCCCTTCCATCTAAAAGGGAAAGCAGGCAAGCCCCTTTCAGACTCTTTAGTCAATGTGGAGTGCTGTTCGGCCGCACCGTGCTGGGGAGGGCCCCCAGGATGCAGCTGTCCAGCCACAGGAGTAACGGACAAGGAGGGTGGATTATGAAGAAGTGAGGAGGGGTGGGTGCCGCAAGGTTGGGGGGTAGTGGGGCACTGGCCGGGGTGGCCTCCCTGCCCTAAGAGGTACGAGGCAAGGGCACAGTCCACACCCCAGGCCCAACCCCTAGGAGGGGCAGTGCCCCAGTTAGAGGGCGGGGCCTCCAGTGGCCCCTGATTTTACTGAACACTGTGGGTAGAGCTTTGGTGCACAGGCAGCACGGGGAGTGGAGAAGAGGTATGAAGGCACAGGGGAAGGGAGGTGCAACTGCTGGTGACTCGGGAAGACCCACATTTACCATGTCCTCCTGGAGACAGGGCTGGATTAAAGCCCACAGGGGAGGGGCACCCAGATGGAGCCCAGAGCTGGGGGAGGAGGAAGAGGAGGGAGGGCCTGTGGACCCTGAGCAGGCACAGCACCAAGGGGGCTTATGGAGCCACATGGGCCACAGCAGTAGTACTCCCCTGGGATTTGGGTGGAGGGAGGAGGGAGACCTGGGAGGTGGGTATCCTTGGGGCTGGTGTGAGGCGCCTGGAGACATGAAGGACAAAGCAGGGTACATGGAGGGTGCAGCTGAGAGCCAGCCCTGAGCAGAGCTGTCCTGGCCTGTGGCCATGATGATGAAGTCCTGGGATAGTGGACTGGCCCTCCATTCAGGTTAATAGGGAGCCCCACGGAGAGGGCTCTGGGCCCGAGGAAGAAATGCCAGGGGCAGACCAGGGAACAGAATCTCAGGAGGTTTGGGGAAAATGGAAGCAGATGTCCTCATGCCCCCCACAGTTGCTGGCCACAGAGATCCCAGGGCTGAATCTCGGGCTGGGCCACTTCCTGTCACTCTCAGAAGCTTCCCCTTCGCCAGCAGGGTATGTGTGGCGGGCACGTCCCACCCAGGTCTGGGGGGAGCAGTTGGCGCCCAGCCCAGGTTCCTGTGTGGCCGTCCCAGCCTTTCCCGCTGGGTCTGGCTGGGAAGCTCTGCTTCAAACCACACACATGCACTTGGATCCCCAAGGACGACTCAGGGCACGGCTGTTCAGTCAAAGGAGGCCAAGTCAAGTATGATTCACTCATACATGGCTTTTCAGAATACCTTTTGGTTTTTTTTTTTTTGGCATCAAGCTGCTGAAACCACCTGTGCAAAGATGATGACAGTGAGAGAAGTCTGGCACAGCTGACTCCATCTCAGTCCTGGGCACAGGCCGAGCTAACCACAGGAGGAATTTAATCTAGAGTTTAACTTGCGTGGCTGACTCCACCTCGCTTCTAGTCTCACAGGTTGGCTGTCCCCACTCAGTCCTGGGTACAGGCCAAGTTAACTATGGGAGGAATTTAATCTAGAGTTTAACTTTGAATCAGGAATAGTAATCATCCCTCCCTAAAACGAATCCCCTCCTTGCTCAGGACCGAAACCACCTCTGTAAAGCTAGTGAAGGGCCACAAGATGAGGACAATGGGAGGGGCCTGAATTCTGCTCAGATGTAGGTGTCCTGAGGAGAGCCAGCCAGCAGCTCTTCTTCCCCAGCTTGCCTTGCTCTGATTCCTTGCTGCTCAGGAGTCATGCAGCCAGAGGTCACAAGATTTGTGACTGCCCCAATTGCTCCCCAATAAGATAACGTCAATAGTAGAACCTAAGAATGGTCTTTTGGGACGTTTTTCAGACTTTTGAGTGCTGGCAACCTACAGACTCCACCTGGACCTGAGACTCATGACTCAGCTGATTCTGTGGCTCCACCCAGAGGTGGACTCAGCGGACAAAAATCATTTATATCCCATGGTCTGTCCCCAACCAATCAGCAGCACCCATTCCCTAGTCCCTGCCTGCCAAATTGCCCATGAAAACCCTAGCCTCTGAGTTCTCTGGAAGATTGAATAATAACTCGTCTTTCCACTTGGCTAGCTCTGTGTTAAACTCTTTCTCTACTGCAATACAACGGTCTCAGTGAATTGGTTTTGTCTGTTCAGTGGGCAGGAAGAACCCATAGGCGGATTACACTGAGGAGAAACAGATCTGGAAGGTGGTGGAGGCTCCAACCTCTGTACTTCTGGCAGCTCAGAAAGAAGCTGATCCAGCAGGTCTGGGTTAGCTCAACATAGTCTGCTGTATTCCAGAGATAAAAGCTGAGAAGGCTTCTCTGGGAGCTTCTGTGTTTTCACAGCATGTTCTCTCTCTCCTCCAACTGTCACATGAGGCATGCAGTTCCTACCCAGCCTGGGTGCTCCTCACACCCTGCTTACAGGTTCTTCCCCCAGTGGCCCTTATGGTACCCATGGACACACAGGATGCAGGGCTGTGATCTCGACCCCTTTGTATGGCCCATGTTCCATGCGCCAGGTTATATGATTTCAGCATCCCCGCTTACAGTCAGGACGTCATTGTAATCTTCATCTTCTTTACACTGATGGAAGATATACTCCACCCCTAGGAAAATGTCTCCCAAATTGTAGTCATCTGGAAATTCAGGCAGGGGAAATTCACCAGCTTTCAGATGCTAAAAAATGAGGAAATGCAGACTTAGAGAACAGGAATCGTAACCCAACCACAGGTTGACAGGTTTCATCCTGGTTATTCCCAAGGCAAATAAGCACTTGCTCTCTGACCAAATCACTTTTTTTTTTTTTTTTTTTGAGACGGAGTTTCGCTCTTGTTGCCCAGGCTGCAGTGGAATGGCACAATCTTGGCTCGCTGCAACCTCTGCCTCCTGGGTTCAAGCGATTCTCCTGTCTCAGTCTCCTGAGTAGCTGGGATTACAGGCGCATGCCACCGTGCCCAGTTTATTTTTGTTATTTATTTATTTTTTTGAGACGGAGTTTTGCTCTTGTTGCCCAGGCTGGAGTGTCCACCTCCTGGGTTCAAGCGATTCTCCTGCCTCAGCCTAGCGAGTAGGTGGGACTACAGGTATGCGCCGTCACGCTCGGCTAATTTTGTATTTTTAGTAGAGACTGGGTTTCTCCATGTTGGTCAGGCTGGTCTCAAACTCCCGACCTCAGGTGATCCACCCGCCTTGGCCTCCCAAACTGCTGGGATTATAGGCATGAGCCACCGCGCCTGGCCTAATTTTTGTATTTTTAGTAGAGATGGTGTTTCATGGGTCAGGCTAGTCTCGAACTCCTGACCTCAGGTGGTCTGCCTGCCTCGGCCTCCCTGAGTGCTGGGATTACAGGCGTGAGCCACTGTGCCAGCCACCCAAATCACTCGAAAGCTGCATGTCTAAGGCCAGGGTAGCAGCTGGGTCTGTGGCAGGGTGGGTTGCCCAGCCAACTGTACACAAGTGCCCTGAATTGTTTCCATTGTGAAAATCGTCAGAATAGCCAGGCGTGGTGGTTCATACCTGTAATCCCAGCACTTTGGGAGGCCGAGGTGGGCAGATCACGAGGTCAGGGGTTTGACACCAGCCTGACCAACATGGTGAAACCCCGTCTCTACTAAAAATACAAAAATTAGCCAGGTGTGATGGCACATGCCTTAACCCAGCTACTCGGGAGGCTGAGGCAGGAGAATCGCTTGAACCTGGGAGGCAGAGGTTGCAGTGAGCCCCTACACTGCGCCATTGCACTCCAGTCTGGCTGACAGAGCAAGACTCCGTCTCAAAAAAAAAAAAAAAAAGGAAGTTGTCAGAATCAAAATAGAGCCATTAGGGTTATACAAACAAATCAAAAAACCTGACAAATAGAACTAGGGAAAGCTATGAAGAGAGGATTCTCATACTTTCATACCTGATAACAAAAACTGTCAGTAAAGACTGCAAAAACTGCAACAAAGGCCATGACAACCTTACACAAACACAAAATGCAACCTTGCACAAAGGCTATAACAACTTTACACACACACACACACAATGCAACCTTGCACAAAGGCTATGACAACCTGACAACCTTACACACACACAGAACTTCTGTAAGGATAATCAGCCTAGCAACTGCCTGTCCAACCTTGGACGGGCATTAACCTTGTTATTGATCTTTGTAACCAAGGACCATTATCTCAAAACAATTATTTTTTCCTTTAAAACCCTTTGCCAGGCCGGGCTCAGTGACCCACGCCTATAATCCCAACACTTTGGAAGGCAGAGGCGGGTAGATCACCTGAGGTCAGGAGTTCTAGACCAGCTTGGCCAACATGGTGAAACCCTGACTTTACTAAAAATACAAAAAAAAAAAAAAAAAAATTAGCCAGATGTGATGGCGGGCGCCTGTAATCCCAGCTACTCAGGAGGCTGAGGCAGGAGAATCGCTTGAACCTGAGAGGTGGAGGTTGCAGTGAGCCGAGATTGCACTCCAGCCTGGGTGACAGACAGAGCAAGATTCCGTCTCAAAAAAAAAAAAAAGAAAAGAAAAAAAAAAACCTTTGCCTTCCTTTACCTCCTTGAATATGCACAGTCTACTATGGCATGTGGTATGTGTATTTTCACTGCAATGCTCTATCCCAAATAAACATCCTTTTATTTAAAAACCTGTTTGTTGTTTAGGTTGATATCACCTTGTCATATGGCTTTTCATTTCTTTCATCCCTCCCAATGCAGAATCACACAGATCCACAACCTCTACAGAGTTAAACCATCACATGAACACGATTGTACATTTCTGTTCTTTCTACTTGGTATTTTGTCCTAAAGAGTCTTTCACATTTTCCACATAAAGACTATAAAGACCAGCCCACTTAGTTAAGGACTGTTCACACTAAGTCAGTCACCTATGGCTGGATATTTAGGGTGCTCCTTTTATTTTCCTATTACAGAAAACAGTAACTTTTCTTTTTTTGGGACAGGGTCTCACTCTGCGGCCCAGGGTGGATGGAGTGCAGAGGTGCAATCTTGGCTCACTGCAGCCTCAGTTTCTTGAGCTCAGGCGATCCTCTCACCTCAGCCTCCTGAGTAGCTGGGACTACAGGTTTGCACACCACCATGCCCAGCTAATTGTTGTTTTTATTTTTTGTAGAAACAAGGTTTGACTATGTTGCCCAGACTGGTCTTGAACTCCTGGGCTCAAGTGATCCTCCCACCTTAGCTTCCCAAAGTGCTAGGATTATAGGCCCAGCCAATAAATTAACATTTTAAGACATTTTTACATGATTCAGTATTTTCTTTTTTTTTTTTTTCCTTTGAGACGGAGTCTCTCTCTGTTGCCAGGCTGGAGTATAGTGGCGTGATCTCAGTTCACTGCAACCTCCGACTCCCTGGTTCAAGCGATTTTCCTGCCTCAGCCTCCCGAGTAGCTGGGATTACAGGCACGTGCCACCAAGCCCAGCTAACTTTTTTTGTATTTTTAGTAGAGACGGGGTTTCACCATGTTGGCCAGGATGGTCTCGAACTCCTGACATCATGACCCACCCACCTCGGCCTCCCAAAGTGCTGGGATTACAGGCGTGAGCCACTGTACCCTGCCTCTTCTGTCTTTTGGTTTATTGTCTTGGGTGTGTCACTACTGGACTAAAGGATACGTCTGTTTGAAATGCTCTTGGAGTAGATTTGCCAAGTTGCTTTCCCAAAGGATTGCTCCAATTCCTGCTGCTACAATGTGGGAAGCCTTGAATGAAGTCACGTACAGAATGTAGATAATAACCTGACTGCTATCACATCGAGTCTGTTGGAAATATTTACCCCAGTCTGTTACTTTCAGTGTTGTTTTGATTTTTCCAATGTGCACATATTCATTAACGAATCCCGCTTAAAATTGCAAAAATATTGCAGAAGCACTTTGCTTCTCTC
Source organism: Macaca mulatta (assembly GCF_049350105.2). Lineage (NCBI taxonomy): Eukaryota > Metazoa > Chordata > Mammalia > Primates > Cercopithecidae > Macaca > Macaca mulatta. Next base: position 1,296,171 of record NC_133408.1, read on the forward strand.
TTTTAATTCACTGAGAGCATTAGGAGGGGAAGGGGGTGGCCGCTAGTCACCTTTTTCTTTTCTTTTTTTTTTTTTCTGAGACAGAGTTTCCCTCTTGTTGCCCAGGCTGGAGTGTAATGGTGCGATCTCGGCTCACTGCAACCTCCACCTCAGGGGTTCAAGCGATTCTCCTGCCTCAGCCTCCCAGGTAGCTAGGATTACAGGCACACTGCGCCCCTCCCCCCACACACCCAGCTAATTTTTTGTGTTTTTAGTAGAGGCAGAGTTTCACCATGTTGGCCAGGCTGATCTCGAACTCCTGACCTCAGGTGATCCACCTGCCTTGGGCTCCCAAAGTGCTGGGATTATCAGCATGAGCCATCATGCCCGGCTGTTACCTTTCTTTTTCTGCTGGCTTACCGGTGTAATTGTGGCCTCTGGGTGACGGCCATCGATCAGTGGAGGCTGAATATACTGCTCTCTCTACTTTTGTGTGTATTTGGAAATTTTCAAAATTAAAATTAAAAATCATGTCTGTAATATATATACTTATATGCGCCACAGAGCCTAGCCTATAATATAATTAATACAGGAAATTTAGGCTGGGCGCCGTGGCTCACGCCTGTAATCCCAACACTCTGGGAGGCCGAGGCAGGCAGATCACCTGAGGTCAGGAGTTGAAGAGCAGCCTGGCCAACATGGTGAAACTTCTGTCTCTACTAAAAATACCCCCCCCCAAAAAAATTAACCCACTTTGGGAGGCCAACGTGGGCGGATCACGAGGTCAGGAGATCGAGACCATCCTGGCTAACACGGTGAAACCCCGTCTCTACTACAAATACAAAAAACTAGCAGGGCGCGGTGGCGGGCGCCTGTAGTCCCAGTTACTGGGAGGCTGAGGCAGGAGAATGGCGTAAACCCGGAAGGCGGAGCTTGCAGTGAGCCGAGATCGCGCCACTGCATTCCAGCCTGGGCGACACAGCAAGACTCCGTCTCAAAAAAAAAAAAAAAAAAAATAGCCAGGTGTGGTGGCCCACATCTGTAGTCCCACCTACTGGGGAGGCTGAGGCAAAAGAATCACTTGAAGCAGGCAGGGAGGTTGCAGTGAGCCGAGATCGCACCACTGCACTCCAGCCTGGGTGACAGAGCAAGACTCCGTCTTAATTAAAGAAAAAAAAAAAAGACAGGAAATTTACTCTGGGAAGGTAGGCTAGACAAGAGGAACCCTTTTTTTTTTTTTTTTACCTCATGAAATGGAAAAGAAAGCACATCGGTTGGGACGTTTCTACCTCTGTAGATTCTATTAATGTGCTGAATATTCTTGTTGTCAACACAGATGATCCCCAGGTCAAATTTCTGCACTCCTAAAATCCTCCTTACAATCTCGATCTTACTGCGAAGTGGCGCTCTCCTGATGGGGATGACTCGCTGCAGGTTTCTAATCACCAAACTCATTTCACGAAGAATAACCAGCCCTTTAAAAATGTTTGCAACGGAACCTGGGGTTAAGGTGTAAGAGAAGACCAATCAGTACAAGTGATAACACATTCTGTAAAAATACACATGCACACGCAATCAAATCACTTTATTTGGTGGAACTGATTGAAAAATCTTAAGGTAATTTACATTTACCACAAGGAGGATGCAACAACGAGGGGCTATGGAAGGACGCCGCGGAATCAGGCCGGGACTCCAGGAGGGCGGAGCGGAAGGAGCGGTTCCCAGAGAAGGGACAGGTGCACTGTGCGCGCGGGGCGAGGCGCGCGAGAACGCGGCGGGTGCGGGGGAGGGACGCGGCCGGGGAGGGACGCTGCGGAGGAGGGAACGGGCTGGAATGGGGAGCACAGAATGGGGGACACAGGTAAGCGCTGGGGCCAGGTCCTCTGGGGTCTGGGGCGCCCGCAGACCGACGGGGGTGAATGCGACGCTCTCGCTTGGGAGACTAGAAACCCGCCCAGACGTACCGATGTCTGGACCCGGCAAAAGGCGCGACAGCTGGCGGACCCTCCCGACCGGAAGCCCCGCCGCCGAGCCGGTTGGGGAGAGCGGAACCGGATCGCAGCGGGCGGGGCGGAACACGGTAGTGCCGAGCGAACCGGAAGTCGGTCCGCGGCGTTTCCTGCCCGCGGAGGGCAGCGCTGAGTATCGCGGCAGCGGCCTGTGTTTGCGCCTCTAGTCCTTCCGAGGGGCCCGAGGGCAGCGCGGGCCTCGGGGTCCTGCGGCTAGACGGTGAGCGTGGGGGCTGGGCCGGCGCCGGGGGCGCCGTTTCCTTCCCCCGCGCACGTCCGCGCGCCCGGGCCTCCACATCGTCGCTAACGGAGCGTTGCGGCGCCGGCGGCCCCTGGCGAGCCCGGGGCAGTACAGTGACCAGGCCGGCCCGGGCCCACCGCGCGGCCTCCGCCGTTTCGGGCTGTGCTGGGTGGAAGATTAGGCTCCCCGGCACGCCGTCCCCGCCGAGAGGCCGCAGCTCCGTGGCAGCGCCCTCGCCCTTCCAGCCGGCTCGAGGGTGGTCGCCAGGGCGCGATAAAGGAATGTGAGACAGTGGTTAGCGCTCCAGCCGCTCCGAGGGAAGCCAGGCAGCGTTACGCTGAGTTCTCCGGCTGTAGAGATTGGAGGAAGACAGGAGAAATTCGTCTCTAAGCTGTAAGGTGGAACAGCATTTATCTTCTTACTACCAATGGAGGTTTTTCATGAATTTACTAACTCAGTAAAAAGAGTCGGCTTTCTTTTCTTATTCGGCTTTCTTTTCTTTTAATCTTAAAGGGATCACGCTTTAAATCTCTGTAACAAAGTAATTATTTGTACCACTCTCTACTCCACCCTCCAACAAAATAACCTGTTGGCTCTCGGAAAATAATAGCCCTTTGCCTGCCTTTGAAATAGTTATCTTTTAGTGTGACAGTGTTCAAAAATTCTTTTCTTAGTCTTGTAGCAGAACATAGCTGTGATGATCTGAATTTTTGTCTTTCAGCGTGTTCTGAAGACGAAGGGGAGCTCCCTAGTGCTACGGGGCTGTTTCAGGAAGCCAGTTAATTTTGCACACGTAATACTTATTACCTTCTAATAATTGGAACAGAAGATGAACCCAACTAATCCTTTCAGTGGGCAGCAGCCTAGTGCTTTTTCAGCGTCTTCTAGTAATGTAGGAACACTTCCATCTAAGTCGCCATTTCGATTTGGTCAACCTTCTCTTTTTGGACAAAACAGTACCTTATCTGGGAAGAGCTCGGGATTTTCACAGGTGTCCAGCTTTCCAGCGTCTTCCGGAGTAAGTCATTCCTCTTCAGTGCAAACATTAGGGTTCACCCAATCCTCAAGTGTTGGACCCTTTTCTGGACTTGAGCACACTTCCACCTTTGTGGCTACCTCTGGGCCTTCAAGTTCATCTGTGCTGGGAAACCCAGGATTTAGTTTTAAATCACCCACCAGTGTTGGGGCTTTCCCAAGCACCTCTGCTTTTGGACAAGAAGCTGGAGAAATAGTGAACTCTGGTTTTGGGAAAACAGAATTCAGCTTTAAACCTCTGGAAAATGCAGTGTTCAAACCAATACTGGGGGCTGAATCTGAGCCAGAGAAAACCCAGAGCCAAATTGCTTCTGGGTTTTTCACGTTTTCCCACCCAATTAGTAGTGCACCTGGAGGCCTGGCCCCATTCTCTTTTCCTCAAGTAACAAGTAGTTCAGCTACCAATTCAAATTTTACCTTTTCAAAACCTGTTAGTAGTAATAATTCATTATCTGCCTTTACCCCTGCTTTGTCAAACCAAAATGTAGAGGAAGAGAAGAGAGGACCTAAGTCAATATTTGGAAGTTCTAGTAATAGCTTCAGCAGCTTCCCTGTGTCATCTGCGGTTTTGGGCGAACCTTTCCAGGCTAGCAAAGCAGGTGTCAGGCAGGGGTGTGAAGAAGCTGTTTCCCAGGTGGAACCACTTCCCAGCCTAATGAAAGGAATGAAAAGGAAGGAGGATCAGGATCGCTCCCCAAGGAGACATGGCCACGAGACAGCAGAAGATTTGGATCCTCTGTCCCGGGGTGATCATCCTCCGGACAAACGACCTGTCCGCCTGAATCGACCCCGGGGAGGTACTTTATTTGGTCGGACGATACAGGATGTTTTCAAAAGCAATAAGGAAGTATGTCGTCTGGGCAACAAGGAGGCCAAAAAGGAAATTGGATTTGTTGAGTCTGGAGAAAGTGACCACATGGCTATCCCAGGAGGGAGTCAGTCTGTCCTGGCACCTTCCCGGATGCCAGGTGTGAATAAAGAGGAAGAAACTGAAAGTAGAGAGAAGAAAGAAGGTGAGCTCTGAAAATGTAGAACGTAGAGTAAATCCTGCTGGCAGGTTGTCAATACGTTTCTCTGGGGGGTTAGCTTGATTTTTCACATAAATCTCCCATAAACATTAGGGATTCTAACATGTCATATGGAGCAGGTCTTAAATCTGTGAAAATTTCCTCTGCTTTGACACAGTTGGTGCCTCTTGTTGTCGGAAACATCTGATGGTTTAAGTGTCCACTCTCTGAACCCCTAGATTCTCTAAGAGGAACTCCGGCGCGTCCGAGTAACAGAAGCGAGAGCACAGACAGTCTTGGGGGCTTGTGTCCCTCTGAAGTCACAGCCATCCAGTGCAAGAACATCCCCGACTACCTCAACGACAGGACCATTCTGGAGAACCATTTCGGCAAAATTGCTAAAGTGCAGCGCGTCTTTACCAGGCGCAGCAAAAAGCTGGCAGTGGTACATTTCTTTGATCATGTGAGTGCTCCCATCTTGCCATTTATTACCCTAGATTTGAACCTTGTCACTTTAAAACCTTTTTTTTTTTTTTTTTTTGGTCCATCAGTTGTTTGCTTACTGTAATGTAGGGAAAGTACTCAAATACCTTATTAGCATCGGCTGGGAGAGCACTATTTATTTCATAATTTGGAGTGTTCCAAGTCCCTACAGAATGCAGTACTCTAGAAATGCTGGGAGAGTTGTTCCCATGAAGTGAAATTCTTCTTAAAGGCTTTAGGAATTCAGAAATTCTTCCGAAAGGCTCTAACCACATAGTACTTTTGGAACTTGAGTTTTTTGGGTTTTGTTTTGTTTTTTTTGGTCATAGTACATGATCACTGTAAACCTTCAAACAATACAGAAAAAGTGAAATTGGCCGGGCGCGGTGGCTCACGCCTGTAATCCCAGCGCTTTGGGAGGCCAAGGTGGGCTGATGATGAGGTCAGGAGATCAAGATCGTCCTGGCTAACACGGTGAAACCCCGTCGCTACTAAAAATACAAAAAACTAGCCAGGTGTGGTGGCGGGCGCCTGTAGTCCCACCTACTCAGGAGTCTGAGGTGGGTGAATCGCTTGAACCCGGGAGGCGGAGGTTGCAGTGAGCCAAGTTCGTGCCACTGAACTCCAGCCTGGGTGACAGAGCCAGACTCCGTCTCAAAAAAAAAAAAAAGAAAAAGTGAAATTCCCCTTGTCATCCTATCCTCTAGAGATAACTGCTTTGAAGCACTGGGTTTGTATCCTGACTTTAAATGTATGCATCAGACTTTCTTTTTATTTATTTATTGTTTTTGAGATGGAGTCTCAAGTGCATAATATTTTCTAGAGTGCAGTGAGTGTGGACTGCTCATGCTGTATAGCTTTATATCTTCACTGTTTTTTCTGAGTATTCTCAGACAAAATTACGTTCTAGAGAAATTTATAAAGTAGAAATTTATAAAGTGGGTGATACTCCTTTGAGTGGATGGACTACGTTTTGTTGATTAATCTGTTGGCAGACATGGGTTGTTTCTACTTTTTGGCTATTGTGAATAATGTTCATTGTCGTATAACTATCTGAGTCCCTGCTTTCAATTTTTTGGGGTATATTCTTAGGGTTGGAATTGCTAGGTCATATGGTAATCCTAATTTGTTTTTAGTTTTAATTTTTTAAATTAAAAAAATTGTTTTTATTTTTGCGTTTGTAGAGACATGGTCTCACTATGTTGCTCAGGCTGGTCTTGAGCTCCTGGCCTCAAGCTATCCTCCTGCCTTAGCCTCCCAAAGTGTTGGGATTACAGATCTGAGTCATTGTGCCGGCTCTCATTTTTGTTGTTGTTGTTGTTTTTGAGACAGGGCCTCGCTTTGTCACCCAGGCTGTAGTGTAGTGGCACAATCTTGGCTCACTTCAACCTTCACCTTTTTGGTCAAGCGATTATCTTCCCTCAGCCTCCCAAGTAGCTGGGATTGTGTGCGCACCACCACGCCTGGCTAATTTTTGTGTTTTTAGTGAAGATGGGGTTTCATCACGTTAGCCAGGCTGGTCTTGAACTCCTGACCTCAGTGATCTATGCACCTTGGTCTCCCAAAGTGCTGGGATTACAGGCATGAGCCACCATGCCTGGCCTTGTTTTTATTATTTATTACTATTATTATTATTATTATTTTTTTGAGATGAAGTTTAACTATGTGGCCCAGGCTGGTCCTAAACTCCTGGGCTCAAGTGATCCTCCCACCTCCACTTCCCAAAGTGCTAGGATAACAGGCATGAGCCCCCGTGCCCAGCCCCCCTTTTGTTTTTAAAGTTATTTTTTGCGTATTGCAGTGTGCTCATTCTCCCAGCTGAACCTTAAATATTTTATGACATAACTAATATTTAAATACATTGCCTTTATAAACAATTCGTTGATACAGACAAAACTGAACATCCTTATCTCTCCTGTTATTTAGGAGTAGTCCAGGTTAACTAGTGTGGTGGGTATTTTTCTAGACTTTTTTTTTTTTTTTGAGACGGAGTCTTGTTCTGTCGCCCAGGCTGGAGTGCAGTGGCACCATCTCCACTCACTGCAAGCTCCACCTCCCGGGCTCATGCCATTCTCCTGCTTCAGCCTCCTGAGTAGCTGGGACTACAGACACCCGTCACCACACCCAGCTAATTTTTTGTGTTTTTGGTAGAGACGGTTTCACCATGTTAGCCAGTATGGTCTTTGATCTCCTGACCTCGTGATCTGCCTGCCTGGGTCTCCCAAAGTGCTGGGATTACAGGCATAAGCCACGGTGCCCTGCCTTTTCTAGACATTTTTATGAGTGTATCTACAGGGAGACTAACATGTGATTGGTTTTGTGTGTGTTTTCTGTAGTAAGTGGCATCCTGTGTGTGTTATTCTGCAGCTCCCTTTTGTGCTTAATTGTGACTTGGCAAACTTACTGTTTCTGTATATGTGATCAGCTGGTGAGAATCATCTCACCAAATGCCAACAAGGCCAAGTTTGTGAGTTCTATGAAGCAAAGTTGTTAATTAAAAAAAAGGGGCTGGGCGCGGTGGCTCATGCCTGTAATCCCAGCACTTTGGGGGGCCGAGGCGGGCGGATCACGAGGTCAGGAGATGGAGACCATCCTGGCTAACACGGTGAAACCTTGTCTCTACTAAAAATACAAAAAATTAGCTGGGAATGGGTGGCGGGCGCCTGTAGTCCCAGCTACTCAGGAGACTGAGGCAGGAGAACGCATGAACCCGGGAGGCGGAGCTTGCAGTGAGCCAAGATCTCGCCACCGTACTCCAGCCTGGGTAACAGAGCGAGACTCTGTCTCAAAAAAAAACAAAAAAAAAGAGGGAAGAGCAAATACATGCTGGTGAGACAGGTAAGGGAGATGAATCCTGCTGCTGCCACAGCCAGAGACCATGCAAGCAGCAGACGTGTGGGTGGAGGAATCACTGTCGTGCAAAGGACGCCAGCTCCTGGTGCCTTTGAATGGTCTGTTGTGCTTACTGCATTTGAGTTTTCAATCCCATTTCCTTTGGTTTCCTGATGTACTCACACTTGGTGGTTGTGGACTGTTTTTCAGGCATCTGCAGCCCTGGCTAGAAAGAAGGGGAAAAGTTTGCATAAAGACATGGCTATCTTTTGGCACAGGAAGAAAATAAGTGAGTTTTCAATTATTCTTTTCACTTTTTAAAAAAATTATTTTTTTAAATTTATTTATTTATTTATTTATTTATTTATTTATTTATTTAATAAAGATGAGATCTTGCTATGTTGCCCAGTCTGATCTTGGGATTACAGGCATGAGCCATTGTGCACGGCCCTCTTTTCAGTTTCTCATGCTCTTGGTCCAAACCCTTTGAGCATGAGCCCTTTCCCCAGCCAGTGGGGGAGGCTGGCTCTGAGTGGATTTGCATCTCACAGTTATTTCCTTGGGCTCTTCTCTAACCTCCTGTGACAATGAAAATAATATTACTTTCTCAGAAACAGAGTGAAAAAGTCCAGTACCAGGTGATCTATGATTGCATAAACTCTTTTCTACCTCCTGTGTCCACAGGCCCCAATAAGAAACCCTTTTCCCTGAAGGAGAAGAAACCAGGTGATGGTGAAGTCAGCCCGAGCACAGAGGATGCACCCTTTCAGCACTCTCCTCTTGGCAAGGCCGCAGGGAGGGCTGGTGCTAGCAGCCTCCTGAATAAAAGGTGGGATCGGTCCCTCCTAATGACCTTATTTGGGAAGGACCAGGAAATAGCGCCCTGCAGTGACACATGAGTCAGGGTGCAAGACTGTGGAGAGTGGTGAGGAGACAAAGCCAGTTGCCCGGGATGGCTGGGGGTGGAGGGCAGGGGCTCTGCCCCTCCAGCCAGCATGGGCCATGAGAGGGTGGGTCTGTGTGGGGCTGGTGGTTGCAGCCAGAAGAGAGAATTTTCTGACACTGGTACCTGTCAGCTGTAGAGATGGTGGACAGCAGTGATTCTGTCCTGTCTTGTTCTCACATACCCTAGGGCCAAGGTTGCTGAGAAAGCCTTCCTTTGGGGCTGGCCTTTTTTTCTTGTTTCTACTTGGCATTTTCTATGGGAGAATCTCATCACACAGTTGTTATAGCTGGTGTAGGCCTTTCAGCTGCAGCTACAGGAGATCCAGGGGAGGCTGCTCACTTAGGACAGCAGAACTTCTGTCCTTGCACAGAGTGCCTGCTCTGTGGGACACACGCAGGCTGGCGCCCTGTGGCGGGTCGCCGCCTGCCTCACAGGATTGTAGTAGCAAATCTCCTTGCTCATCTAACTTGTCCTGAATCCCACTGCAGTTGAGTGCAGTTCCACTTGACATATAAATGTATAAGCAATAACTTTTTTCTCAAGGCATTTAAGTGGCTGTAGTAAACTATGCATTCCTTTTGTTTTGAGACAGAATCTCACTTTGTTGCCCAGTTTGGAGTTCGGTGGCATGATCTTGGCTCACTGCAATCTCTGCCTCCAGGGTTCAAGAAATTCTCCTGCCTCAGCCTCCCTAGTAGCTGGGATTACAGACATGCTCCACCACGCCCAGCTAATATGTTTGTATTTTTAGTAGAGATGGGGTTTCACCATGTTGGCCAGGCTGGTCTCGAACTCCTGACTAGACATGCATGCCCGGTCAAACCATGCATTTCTGATAATCACTTACAGCAGTTTCCAGTTTCCAGCATGACTTTTTTTTTTTTCCTAAAAAGCTGTCACTTAAAGGAAGGGCAGCATGACTTTTTGTAGGTGCAGCTTATCACAGTGAAGCAGACACGGTTGGCCGTGTTAGTTGTGTTAGCCGGCACGTGATGTGAACTGCCCTGGCTACCTTGTCTGTCTGGGGAACTCTGTTCTCAAAGGCTTTTCCTTTTCACACCAGACCTACTTTGACAGGTCTCCGTCTTTTCATCTTTTGGCCAATGTATTTTCCTCACTTTCCATTTCGTGATGAGCAGTTTAGTTGCTGGTTTGACATAATCTTTGACATTCAAGTTCAGAAAATGATGAAAGCTAGAAAATGGGGAAGCTGAGGGAGAATTCCTGATTCCTTTTAGTATGTCCTACCAAAATAAACTTCTGTTTTAAAACATGTAGGCATAATATTTCCTTGATATTAAAGATTTTTTTCATGCTGAGTTTCATTTCTTCGAGATAGGAATCAGTAAGTGCTCCTTTTAGCTGTTTAAATGTGCCTATCTTTTTTTGGGTAGGGGGTGGTAAGTTTGGAGCCTCACACTGTAACCCATACTGGAGAGCAGCAGTGCAATCTCAGCTCACTGCAACCTCTGCCTGCCAGGCTCAAGCAATCCTCTCACCCCAGGCTCCCAAGTAGCTGGGACTACAGGCACATGCCACCATGCCTGGCTGATTTTTAAATTTTTGTAGAGATGGGGTCTCCCTATGTTGCCCAGGCTATTTTGTTTTTCAAAAGTATGAAATATTTCAAAATTATATTAAAGTCAGTGAATAAGGTGAATAACGGTTTTGTGTTCATTACCATCTTTATCAAAACTCAATAAGTGCTTGTAGTTTCTCAGCTTTAGATGACCATAAAATCTTGAAAGATGAGGGGACGTGTTCAGAAACGAAAATGCTCTGAAGGCCTTCCTGGTACGAGGGCCCTCAGTGTGGTGTTTACTTTATAGCTCTCCAGTGAAGAAGCCAAGTCTTCTAAAGGCCCACCAATTCGAGGGAGACTCTTTTGACTCAGCCTCTGACGGCTCTGAGGGCCTCGGGCCATGTGTGCTGTCCCTCAGTACCCTGATAGGCACTGTGGCTGAGACGTCCAAGGAGAAGTACCGCCTGCTTGACCAGAGAGACAGAATCATGCGGCAAGGTATGGCATGTGGTGGCAGAGGTTCTAAGGGCCTGGTGAGGTCGTCTTCTTGGGTGCCATCAGGGCAGGAGCAACTCCTTTCCATTGGGCTCTATTGCTGTTGAGTCTCAGGGCCTCTGATGTGCTGTGTCTGATCTTCATGGTCTGCCAGTCTTCTTGGAGTGAGTGTTGTGTGTATGTGTACATATATGTGCAAATATGTTTGCTAATGTATGTATAAAATAGCAGTGGGAGGATGCAAAAGAATGGACTCCTGTCTGTAGAGGGAGGAGGATTCTGAAGGGCAGAGGTTATGGCGGAGTGTTCCATCTCAGACAGGGCACCCTTACACTGTTACAATGTTGAACTGTGTGAATGTATTACCTATTAAAAAGTAAGTATTCTGCTAACACTAAAAATATATGCAGGGACCAAAAATAAAAGGAAAAAACACAGGTGCTCCTCTTTGCCAATTTTATTCTCTTAAATTTCAGCCGAGCTGGGTGTGGTGACTCACGCCTGTAATCCCAGCACTTTGGGAGGCCGAGGCATGTAGACCACCTGAGGTCATGAGTTCAAGACCAGCCTGGCCAACATGGCAAAACCCCCATCTTTACAATAAATAAATAAATAAATAAATTAGCTGGGTGCGGTGGTGTACACCTGTAGTCCCAGCTACTAGGGAGGCTGAGGCAGGAGAATCACTTGAACTGGCTAGGCAGAGGTTACAGTGAGCCGAGATTGTGCCACTACACTCCAGCCTGAGTGACAGGATGAGACTTTGTCTCAAAAAAAAAAAAAAAAAAATGCTGGACGTGGTGGCTTACGCCTGTAATCCCAGCACTTTGGGAGGTCGAGGCTGGTGGATCACTTGAGGTCAGGAGTTCGAGACCAGCCTGACCAACATGGAGCAACCTGGTATCTACTAAAAATAGAAAAATGGTGGCACATGCCTGTAATCCCAGCTACTCGGGAGGCTGAGGCAGGAGAACTGCTTGAACCCATGAGGCGGAGCTTACAGTGAGCCAAGATTGCGCCACTGCAGTCTAGGCCTGGGCAATAGAGTGAGACTCCATCTCAAAAAAAAAAAAAATTCAGCTATAGGAGTTTCCTTTTTTAAAAGCTGTGGATATTTCGATTAATCACCATGTTTCCTTAATATAGTGATACATAGTAATAAAAACTGCCATCATACATCATATCATTGATGATGGTGATTTTTATATTCCAAATGAAATTATTAGGTGTTAGAATTTTTCTTTTTTTAATTTTTTTCCTCGAAATGGAGTCTTGCTCTGTTATCCATGCTGGAGTGCAGTGGTGCAGTCTTGGCTCACTGCAATATCCGCCTCCCAGGTTCAAGTGATTCTCTTGCCTCAGCCTCCTGAGTAGCTGGGACTACAGGCATGCGCCACCCTGCCTGGCTAATTTTTGTATTCTTAGTAGAAATAGGGGTTCTCTGTGTTGGTCAGGCTGGTCTCGAACTCCTGACCTCAGGTGATCTGCCAGCCTTGGCCTTCCAAAGTGCTGGGATTGCAGGCGTGAGCCACCAGGCCCAGCCCAGGTATTAGAATTTTTCAAAATAAAAACAAGTATATATTTTTAGTTGTGAAGTTGTTGCATTTCCATTTACTTGCAAGCTACATTTGTAACTATTTAATTCTAAGTGTAATCATAGAAGTTATTCAGGTAAGAACCCAGTTAACTTTCATTATATGATTCCTATATTAAAGTCATAGTGAATACCGAGACAGAGTTTTAGAATAGTAATATATTTTGAATATTTGCAGTTGTTACAAGTCAATCCTTTTAGTAAACATCCTGCACCATGATTTTTTGTCATTGAGGTCATTACAGGAGTTAGAAAACTCCGGCTGAAAGTGAGGACACTCCCGTGCTTTTATCTGCAGTGAGGCTCTGTGACTGTTGGAGAGGTGGACTCGGGTCTTCGGGAGTTTTGATGTCCCACTGCCTGGCAGAATAGAACATAAGTCCTCTTTCTCTGAGGCTCAGAGTTCTACAAATATTTTTCTTTTCTTTTGTAATGCATGTGTGTGTTTTAATTTCTTTTTATCATTATGAGAATACACATCTGTAGGTTCGTGCTAACCATGTGGTACATTCTTACCTTTTACTTGACGTCATTTAGCTCGGGTGAAGAGAACCGATCTGGACAAAGCGAGGACTTTTGTTGGGACCTGCCTGGATATGTGTCCTGAGAAGGAGAGGTACATGCGGGAGACGCGTAGCCAGCTGAGTGTATTCGAAGTGGTCCCAGGGACTGACCAGGTAGAGCCCTGCATCTCCCTGTGGAGTGGGGGCAGGGTGTGCAGGGGATGGGGCCGCTTTTGTCATTTCTGTACCTACTTGATTTGGGTGTTTGTTTTAGAGGGTGTTGGATATTGGGGCTATTAACAATCATATTAAGCTGTTTTGCATTGTGAGATGTTCACTCTGTAATTGGTACCTATACATGATAACATGATAAGGTATAGATGCAAGTTATTGTAAATAAAGTTGTTTTTCTTTCTTTTTTTTTTTTTTTTGAGACAGAGTCTCACTCTGTCACCTAAGCTGGAGCACAGTGGTCCAGTCATGGCTCACTACAGCCTCATCTTCCCAGGCTCAGGTGATCATCTCACTCAGCTTACAGAGTAGCTGGGATTGCAGGCACGCTCCACCATGCCCAGTTATCGTCGTAGTTTTTGAAGCGATGGGGTCTTGCCCAGGCTGGTCCCAAACTCCTAAGCTCAAGTGATCTGCCCACGTCGGCCTCTCAAAGTGCTGGGATTACAGGCGTGAGCCACCACATCCGGCTAACTTTTTTCTTTTTACAATCTTATTCCTGTCTGTTTCTATGCTTATGTTTTACACATTCAAGGTTATGCTCTAGATACAATTTTATGTGTATTTTTTCCACTTAAAATTATGTCACAAGGCTGGGCGTGGTGGCTCATGCCTGTAATCCCAGCACTTTGGGAGGCCGAGGCGGGCGGATCACAAGGTCAAGAGATCGAGACCATCCTGGCTGACACGGTGAAACCCTGTGTGTACTAAAAATACAAAAAATTAGTCGGGCGTGGTGGCGGGCGCCTGTAGGCCCAGCTACTTGGGAGGCTGAGGCAGCAGAATGGCGTGAACCCGGGAGGTGGAGCTGGCAGTGAGCTGAGATCGTGCCACTGCACTCTAACCTGGGCAACAGAATGAAACTCCATCTCAAAAAAAAAAAAAAAAAAAAAATTATGTCATGAACATTTTCCTTTGTTAGGGTAAACTATGAGCATTTAAAAATGACAGCATAGGCCGGGCGCGGTGGCTCAAGCCTGTAATCCCAGCACTTTGGGAGGCCGAGACGGGCGGATCACTAGGTCAGGAGATCGAGACCATCCTGGCGAACACAGTGAAACCCCGTCTCTACTAAAAAATACAAAAAATTAGCCAGGCGAGGTGGCGGGCGCCTGTAGTCCCAGCTACTCGGGAGGCTGAGGCAGGAGAATGGCGTGAACCCGGGAGGCGGAGCTTGCAGTGAGCTGAGATCCGGCCACTGCACTCCAGCCCGGGTGACAGAGCCAGACTCCGTCTCAAAAAAAAAAAAAAAAAAAAAAAAAGACAGCATATTATTTTATTAGTAGCTCTGTCAAAACTGCATTTTTACCATTAGTAGATAGGCTGTTTCTAAATTTTTAGTTCTATTAATAATATTGTTTGGCATCTTATATGTAATGCTTCTCTACTATTTAGATTATTTTCTTCAGATTCTAAGAATTAAATTACTGCATCAGAGGGTATGACCTTTCCTGAACATTATCAATCTTCCCAAATTAGTTCCCTAGAAAGCTGCACCAATATAGATCCTTTTGGACTCTGTGAATTTTGCTTGTGGGCTCCTCCTCCACTTCTGGCTGGTGGCTTTATACACCCTTCGCCTGGTTTGGGGTCCCCAGCCCAGCAACTTGTGTCACTGTAGGGCCCCTGCGCCAGGAGAGGGCAATGCCCAGGGGCTCGTCCTGTGTACGTCTCTGCCTCTTCCTTTGGCCACGTCTTCGGCCTCCTTTTGAGGTGGGAGATGTAGCTCCTGGCCCCAGGTGGGCAGCTGGCCCCTGCTGCTGTGCCCTCAGCAGTCCTCACTGCCTGTCTCTGTTTCACTTCTGGTCTGTGTAGACTTAACGGGGTGTGTGAGCAGACCTGAGACCTTTTAAATGCTGGAGGCCCTTTCCTGTCCCGTCTCTCTGCTTTGGAGCCTGGCAGATGTGCCTTCACTTACATTCCTCCTGTTCGTCGTGACGTGCTCGTATCTTAACTCCTTGTCATATTTGCCAAAGTCACATTTCTCAATTTGTCTTTGAATTTTGATTGTCACCTTTTAACGGAAATTTTATGTTGAAAAAATACATTCTCAAATATTGATCTTGTGTGGGTGTGTATGTGATTTTCCCCCTCATTTTCAGGCATAACTATGCCTGGCCCAAGGTATGCCACATGGGCAGCCTGTCTCTGCATCATGTCTCTAGGTGGACCATGCAGCGGCCGTGAAAGAGTACAGTCGGTCCTCGGCGGATCAGGAGGAGCCCCTGCCCCACGAGCTGCGGCCCTTGCCAGTGCTCAGCAGGACCATGGACTACCTGGTGACCCAGATCATGGACCAGAAGGAGGGCAGCCTGCGCGACTGGTACGACTTCGTGTGGAACCGCACGCGTGGCATACGGAAGGTATTGGCTGCCTCCAACCTGGACGCTAAAAAATGCATGCAAATTCCAAAGTCAAACTGATAGTTATTTTTATTTTACTCTGTTACATATTTTATCTGTAACAAAAATGTACTTTTGTGGGCTGGGTGCGGTGGCTCAGGCCTGTAATCCCAGGACTCTGGGAGGCCGAGGTGGGTGGATCACCTGAGGTCAGGAGTTTGAGACCAGCCTGGCCAACATGGTGAAACCCCGTCTCTACTGAAAACGTAAAAATTAGCTTGGCGTGGTGGCACACACCTGTAATCCCAGCTACTCGAGAGGCTGAGCCAGGAGAATTGTTTGAACCCAGGAGGTGGAGGTTGTGGTTAGCCAGGATGGCACCACTGTGCCTCCAGCCTGGCGTCTGTCTCAAAAAAAAAAAAAAAAAAACCCAAGGACTTTTATTTAAGTCACTACAAAGTCCTATTAAGATGTGCATCATGGGCTTTGTTTCAAATTGAAATGTGAGAAATTGAGGTCGCAGCATGATCTTTCTCACAGTTGCCTCTTTGCATGGGAATGTGTGTGTGATCCTCCCCCTCGCCTGTGGCCAGGATATCACACAGCAGCACCTCTGCGACCCCCTGACGGTGTCCCTGATTGAGAAGTGCACCCGGTTTCACATCCACTGTGCCCACTTCATGTGTGAGGAGCCCATGTCCTCCTTTGATGCCAAGATCAATAATGAGAACATGACCAAGTGCCTGCAGAGCCTGAAGGAGATGTACCAGGACCTGAGAAACAAGGGCGTCTTCTGTGCCAGCGAAGCGGAGTTCCAGGGCTACAATGTTCTGCTCAGTCTCAACAAGGGAGACATCCTAAGGTGAATCTTCACGTCCAAAAGTTGCCCTCAGGTGGCTGAAAAGGCAGGCTTTAAACAGGAGAAGAGCTTTCAGCATTGGCAGTAGCCAGCAGTGCGGCGTTCTCTCGGTTAGCAGATGTTGGGATGATAGTAGAGGACCTCGGTCTGGCTGTGCATTCGGCTGAGCTGAGCTGGGGGAAGAGTGATGGGGGTGTGCCCTGGGACCAGCACATCTGACGTAGGCCCCACATGGTCATTTCTGAGAACAGTTTCTCCTCACCAGTGAGAACATGAGGAAGGAATCCTCCTCATGAGACAGGTGAGTGAACCAGGAGAGGGAGTTCCAGGTTGTCAGCAGTTCCCTGTTTCCAGGTAGTTTTGTCAAAGATCTAAGTAATAAGAGAGGAAAAAATTGTGTGAAACAAAAAATGCTAAGAATGGGGTAGTGAGAATGAATGAATATAAAACCCTGGTCTGAGCCATGATTAGACACTTACTGGCGAGCTCTCTGGCCCTCTGCTTGTGGTGGTGTTAAGCCGAGCTTGATGGTGGCCAGTGTTCCCTTTAGTTCTGAGATTCCCCTATCAATGGTGGACCTCTTTTTTTTTAGTTTCGTATTTTCCTCAAGAACTGTGTGGCAGAATATCTAGATGTGTGATTGATTTTAAATTTTTATTTTATTTTATTTCATTTTTGAGACCGAGTCCTGCTCTGTTGCCCAGGCTGGAGTACAGTAGTGTGATCTCGGCTTGCTATAGCCTCCGCCTCCCGGGTTCAAGCGATTTTCTTGCCTCAGTCTCACGAGTAGCTGGGATTACAGGCACATACCACCACTCCCACCTAATTTTTTTTTTTTTTTGATATGGAGTCTTGCTCTGTTGTCCAGGCTTGAGTGCAGTGGCGCAATCTCAGCTCACTGCAAGCTCCGCCTCCCGGGTTCACGCCATTCTCCTGCCTCAGCCTCTGGAGTAGCTGGGACTACAGGCGCCCGCCACCACACCTGGCTAATTTTTTGTAGTTTTAGTAGAGACGGGGTTTCACCATATTAGCCAGGATGGCCTCGATCTCCTGACCTCGTGATCCGCCCACCTCGGCCTCCCAAAGTGTTGGGATTACAGGCGTGAGCCACCGCGCCTGGCCAGATTTTTTGTATTTTTAGTAGAGACAGGGTTTCGCCATGTTGGCCAGGCTGGTCTGGAACTCCTGACCTCAGGTGATCCACCTGCCTCAGCCTCCCAAAGTGCTGGGATTACAGGTATGAGCCTCCGTGCTGGCTGATTTTAAATTTTAAAATTAAGCCTTGTATAGCGTGGGCAACATGGTGAGACCCTTCTACAAAACAAAAACAAAAACAACAAAAACACCAGGTGTGGTGATGTGCTCATGTAGTTCCAGCTACTGGGGAGGCTGAGGTGGGAGGATCCCTTGAGCCCAGGAGGTCAAGGCTGCAGTAAGCTGTGATCATGCCACTGCACTCCAGTCTGGGTGACAAAGCAAGACCCTATCTCTTTAAAAAAAAAAGAAAGACCAGGTGTGGTGGCCCATGGCCTGTTATCACAGCATGTTGGGAGGCCTAGATGAGAGGATTGCTTGAGGCCAGGTGGTTGAGGCTGCAGTGAACTGTGATTGTGCCACTGCACTCCAGCCTGGGCGATAGAGCAAGACTCTGTCTCAAAAAGAAAAACAAAACTGGTTATGAAAGATTGCTATATTGTCTTTTTCTACACGACAAGCATTTCTTCATCACGAATAATTCAGTCAAAATCAGTTCATTTCTAAACAAAAAGTGTTAAGTTTTCTGTTTTTTAGACTTCACCACCCAGCACAGCTGACAGTCGATTGGCATTACTTTAACTTTTTGATAACTGATGCCTAAATTGCTTTTTGAATTTGTTTATTCATTATTGTTTTGAAAGAAACCTTTGTCAAACCAGCCCAAGTGTGGTAGCTTTGAAGTTAGTAAACTGAATTTAACGGCACATTTTACCAGTAAGACCCTCCTTCTCAGTATGGTTGAAATCCAGTATCGTTATTACTTGAAACGGTCTTGCTCTGTCACCCAGGCTGGAGTACAGTGATGCGATCACAGCTCACTGCAGCCTCAACCTCCTGGGCTCAAACGATCCTCCCACCTTGGCCTCCCCACGTTTTGGGATTACAGGCATGAGCCACTGCATCTGGCCAGTGAAATTTTTATTTATCAGATCTATCTTTATGAAAATTTTGTCTTATTAAAATTAACATTCCAACCCCTTTTCTCTCCTTTAATTAACAGAGAAGTACAACAGTTCCATCCTGCTGTTAGAAACTCCTCCGAGGTGAAATTTGCTGTTCAGGCTTTTGCCGCATTGAACAGTAATAATTTTGTGAGATTTTTCAAACTGGTCCAGTCAGCTTCTTACCTGAATGCTTGTCTTTTACACTGTTACTTCAGTCAGGTGAGTAAACGAGCTGAGCTTGCAGAGTTGGAAGACAGCGGGTGGTTCTTGTGCTGTTCGAGTGCTTTCCTGTTCCAGGCTTTTCAGAGCAGGCCTCAGGCTGATGACGTGTCTCCCTGGCAGCAGCCCCACGAAGGGGTTACTGGTGTTGCCCTGTTTTATAGGGGTTATCGCCATTGGTTTCCATCCGGAAAGGCTGTGAAATGGAAAACACTGTTCTATGGTTCAAATGAGAAAAATCTCTTTAGCGAAACACAGTATGAATTCAGCACTGTAGGCCGGGCGCGGTGGCGCAAGCCTGTAATCCCAGCACTTTGGGAGGCCGAGACGAGGTCAGGAGATCGAGACCATCCTGGCGAACACAGTGAATCCCCGTCTCTACTAAAAAAAAATTACAGAAAACTAGCCGGGCGAGGTGGCGGGCGCCTGTAGTCCCAGCTACTCAGGAGGCTGAGGCAGGAGAATGGCGTGAACCCAGGAGGCGGAACTTGCAGTGAGCTGAGATCCGGCCACTGCACTCCAGCCTGGGCGACAGAGCGAGACTCCATCTCAAAAAAAAGAGGAAAAAAAAAAAAAGGAATTCAGCACTGTCATCATCCATGAAAACTAACTGAAAAGCTAAAATCTCATATCATATGCACACAGTCCCTGACTTTGAAATGGTTCATACGCACACAGTCCCTGACTTTGAAATGCTTTGTGTTTTAAATTGAAGTTTCTGGAGTGAGGCTGATGGCGCTAAGTTCCTTTAGTGGGTGCCTCAGTGTCTGCTTTGCCGCGTGCTAGGGTTGCAGAAGCAATGGGAAGGCCAGTCCCTCCCCTGAGGTTTGCGCAGAGTAAATTCTGTGTCTTGGGGTTTCCAGTCAGTTCTTTTATTCCAGTTCCATGGGACTTGGGGATGAGGACAGAGCAGCCCCTGTGGCACCTGCTGTTCTAGGCCCTGCATGATTGCGTTCAGTGCGATGTGACCAGGACCACGGCCCACCGTACAGAGTGCCACCTTACCTCGCACGCACTCTGCTGCCCATTCCGGCAGCGGCGTCAACGAGGCTGCCTGGATTCCTTGCCACAAGCCCGTAGTGATCACTGCGTGGGGAGGATGCTGCCTGGGAGATCTCAGGACCTGCCTAGGTCAGTCTGTGGCTCCAGGTCATTTCTTTGGTCACATATCAGGGCCTCCTGTAAACAGTGACTAAATCCACAGTCATGTCACAGTTAGAGGGTCTTTTGCAGGTTTGCTCCTTGTTGTCAGATCTGCAGGTTTCCAAACAGAAATGATACTCTGGAGTAAAGGAAAAGGGTTTCCACAACTTGCCACTTGTAGTTAATTTTGACTGGGTGCTTTGATTCACACCTGTCATCCTGGCACCTTGGGAGACTGAGGTGGGAGAATTGTTTGAGCTCAGGAGTTCAAGAACAGCCTGGGCTTTTTTTTATTTACTAAAAAAAAAAAAAACAACAGCCAGGCAGGTGTGGTGGGATGCTCCTGTAGTCCCAGCTATTTGGGAGGCTGAGGTGGGAGGATCACTTGAGCTGCAGTAAAGCCAAGATCTGCACTCTCCAGCCTGGGTGACAGAGACCCTCTCTCTCTCAAAAAAAATAAATAAATAAAAATTAAAAAAGTATAGTTAATATTGTATACATGATGATTGAGTGTTAGTAGAATGTTGACCATTTTAAATTTTATTTATTTAGAGATGGAGTCTCGCTCTGTTGCCTAGGGTGGAGTGCAGTGGCGCGATCTCTACTCACTGCAACCTCCACCTCCTGGGTTCAAGCGATTCTCCTGCCTAAGCCTCCCTCCTGAGTAGCTGGAATTACAGGAGCCCACCACCACGCCCAGCTAACTTAGTAGAGACGGGATTTTGCCATGTTGGCCAGGCTGATCTTGAACTGCTAGCCTCAGGTGATCCACCCGCCTTGGCCTCCCAAAGTGCTGGGATTGCAGGCGTGAACCACCTTGCCTGGCCATTTTTAATAACTTTAAACAAAAGAGATATTGAGGTATTTTTCTTTAGAAAAACTGTTCACCAGCAGTGGCGCACAGAGGCAGCCTCCTGTCCCCGCAACCCCGTGCACTCCTGCTCGGGGGCTTTGTGCTTGCTGCTTCCACTGCTGTTCTGCACTCGCATAGCCGCACGGCGCTGTCTCCACCTGCCTGAGGCCAGGTGAGGCTTGGCTGCCGCCCTCAGCAGGGCCCCCACCAGTGTTCCCTGTTCTCCCTGCCCATCTGCCACACTGAATCACCATTCTGTGTGTTTGATGAGTTCGTTTTCTGTTGCATTGGTCTTTCCCCTGGCATGTCAGCTACGTGGGGACGGGGATTTTGTTTTTGTTCACTGTTGAACTCTCAGTGTTAAAAACGGTGCCAGGCACAGAGCAAATGCTCGATCAATGTTGGTTGAATTCAAGAACGTTGGAAGAGGACTAACAGCTTAGGCACCAAAGTCCCAGCACTCAAGCATAATTTTTCTTAGCATTTTCATGTTTTTCCTTTGTCTATTTTTAATTTTATTTTTATTTATTTAATTTTTTGAGATGGAGTCTCATTCTGTCACCCAGGCTGGAGTGCAGTGGTGTGATCTCGGCTCACTGCAACCTCCACCTCCCGGGTTGAAGCGATTCTCCTGCCTCAGCCTCCCTAGTAGCTGGTATCACAGGTGCCTACCACCATACCCAGCTAATTTTTGTATTTTTAGGAGAGACGGGGTTTCACCATGTTGGCCAGGCTGGTCTCAAACTCCTGGCTTCAAGTGACTCGCCTACCTTGGCCTCCCAAAGTGCTGGGATTATAGGCATGAGCCACCGCACCCAGCCCCATTGTCTTTTTTTTTAAGAGACTGGTTCTCACTCTGTCACCTAGGCTGGAGTGCAGTGGTATGATCAAGGCTGACTGCAGCCTCAGCCTTTTGGGCTCAAGCAGGTCTCCCACTTCAGCCTCCGATGTCGCTGGAACCACGGGTGCATGCCACCAAGCCCCACTGATTAAACCATTTTTTTTTTTTTTTTTGTAGAGAATAGGATGTAGCTATGTTGCCCAGGCTGGTCTTGAACTCCTGGGCTCAAGCGATCCTGCCACCTTGGCCTCCCAAAGTGCTGGGATTACAAGTGTGAGCCACTGCACCTGGCCTCTGTCTTCTTTTTTTTTAAGGCTCTTGTTAGAATGCCATGAACAGTTGTCTCCAACTATTATATGTCATTCCACGGGGTTGGTTTCCTGCTGGCATTCCATGGTCTCTGGGGTCCTCTGTAGCACCTTCCTGGCATTTTATCATGTGGATGCTGCACAGCTGACTTCACCTGGCCTTGTTGGTGGACAGGTTGTTTCATGATTTCTCTTATAAATAAAACTTTCACAAGCCATCCTTCTCTATGAGAGTGTTTGCTTGGCACGCATTCCTGAGCATTGCCCCGAGCAGAACGCCTACGATCTCTAAGCTGGGGTTTCATGTTGCCAAAGCTCCTTCAGGTGGACTCAGCCCAGGAGGAGCCCATGCCCCCCATGCTGGCCATGTCTGTGGTCATGGGCTGACTGCAAGTGTCTGACTGGGCCTTCCTCTGAGACTGCAGTGCTCTGGCTCCTCCTTTCAGATCCGCAAGGATGCTCTCCGGGCGCTCAACTTCGCGTACACGGTGAGCACACAGCGAGCCACCGTCTTTCCCCTGGATGGCGTGGTACGCATGCTGCTGTTCAGAGACTGTGAAGAGGCGACCGACTTCCTCACCTGCCACGGCCTCACCGTTTCCGACGGGTAAGAGCTGAGAGTGGAACTGCGGGGCCCCTGGCTCCTTTTTTCTTGTTAATTCTGATAAAGGACTGTGAGGGACTCTCTGCTTGCCTGACTTGAAGAAGGTGCATTCCCCCTGCCATGCAGGTGAACACATGAGACTCAGAATGGCTGGGGGTGTTCCCAAGGTCACACCCTGGCTGTCTGCACATTGAGGGCTCAGACCAAGTTCTTTGTGACTCCAGAATCAGTCCTTTTCATGAGTTGCCAACGAACCTAAAGATAGAAGTTAGGGCCTTCCTTATTCTTTCCCTGGACTGCCTTTGCCAGCCAATGACGGGCAGCGTGTGACGGTGGGGACGGAGGCACCCGCAGGCCAGGCCGGAGTCTTCTCCGGTACTTAGTAGTCAGAGTGGTGAGACTCACAGACGCTGTCTCAGAAACCCGCAGCTTACACTCCATACCCAGTGCCTGGGTCCCCACCCTGCCTCCTGTAACTCCTCACCTGCCCCCTGCCTGTCTCCTCCTTCCAGTTCTGCCTCACAAAACAAGGTGGTTTTGGGTGAGCCAGCAAGGAGGCAGGAGTGAGTCAGCGTGCGTCTGTTAACACGCTGGGCTCAGTGGTTCCAGGGACCTACAGAGGCTCCAGGGTGCGGCAGTAGGAACCAGGCCTCTGCTTTCTGTTATTTATACGTGGCTATGGTGACGCCTGAGGGGCTTGCAGTACTCAGCAGGGCACTGAGGGTGAAGCTGCCTTCTCCCTTGGTGACGCCCCTCTGGGGTCTTGTGGTCTGCGTAGCTGTGTGGAGCTGAACCGGGCCGCATTCCTGGAACCAGAGGGATTATCCAAGACCAGGAAGTCGGTGTTTATCACCAGGAAGCTGACGGTGTCGGTTGGTGAAGTTGTGAACGGAGGGCCATTGCCCCCCGCTCCTTGTCACAGCCCTGTGTGCAGCTTCAACTCCCAGAACAAGTACGTCGGGGAGAGCCTGGCCTCGGAGCTGCCCGTCGGCACCCAGAGACCCGGCTCGGACACGGGGGGTGAGTGAAGCTGCAGTCGTAGTGAGGGGACTAGCTGCATCTTCCCATCAGGACGCCTCCCAGGAGCCTGGGCATCTGCATTCGCCTGCTGGGACGCCTCCCAGGAGCCTGAGCACCTGTTTTGTCTTGGGGCCCAGGGGTGTGGCTCTTCCCCATGCTCAGGTGGTTCTCACTGGGAGCGGACTGAGGGCTTTGAAGCCCTCCTCCTGGCTCCCTGACATCTTGGGGCTTGTTTTTCATGCAAAGCGTATTTGTCCCGTGTAGCTGGTCTCCTGGAGGGCAGGCCACTCCTCAGGGTCACTGTGGGTGGCCTGGGGCTGTCCCTGCACAGACCTTAGTCCCTGTGGTGCCAGGCGCCCTGTGTCTGCAGCCATGTTTTCTCCTGTATGTTTCCTTCCAGGTGGAGGGAGAGGAGAGGAGTGTGGTGTAGAGCCGGACACGCCCCTGCCCAGTCTCCCACAGTCTTTACCAGCCCTTGCACCCTCGCCAGTGCCTCTGCCTCCTGTCCTGGCACTGACCCCGTCTGCAGCACCCAGCCTCTTCCAGCTCTCCGTGCAGCCTGAGCCGCCACCTCCAGAGCCTGTGCCCATGTACTCTGATGAGGTAGGGACTCTTTTTTTCTAGGTCTGGACTCTGGGAAGCTCATTGTGCACAAATGTCCTTAGTCATCACCCCACGAGGTGGGGCTGTGGCGCCTGGTCTCTCAGGAGAGTCCAGAGAGGGGTCCTGCCTAGAGTCACTCAGCCTCCGGTGGCAGATCTGGGGCCCACCCATTCAGACTCGTTGTGGAGTCTGTCTTCATCTCAGGAGCTTCCTGTCACAGCACCGGCCTGAGCCCCTGTGTCTGAACTCAACACCCGTCTGTTCTGACGGGATTGTTGGCAGCATTGTGCGCCCCCTGATGTGTGTGACCTTGGATGGCATGTCCTGCTGGTGGGTGTGGCCTGGGTGGGTGTGTCCCCTGCGGGTGTGGCCTGGAGTGGGCATGTCCCCCTGGTGGGTGTGGCCCCCCAATATGCATGGACTGAGTGTGGGTGTGTCCCCTGAAGGGCATGTCCTGGGGTTGGGTGTCCCCACTGATGGGTGTGGCCTGGGGTGGGTGTGTCCCCTGGCGGGTGTGCCCCCTGATGGGCATGGCTCGGGGTGGCTGTGCCCCGTGATAGGCATGGCCTTGGGTTGGATGTTTCCCCTCTGGTGTGTGTGGTCTCTGTGGCTGTGGACCCTGATGGGCATAGCCTGGGGGTGGGTGAACCCCTTGACCAGCCTGGCCTGGGGGTGGGTGTGCCCCTTGATGGTTGTGGCCTCAGGGTGGGCATGGCCCCTACTGGTGCCTTGATATTGAGTAGAGCCTGTCGACTCTATGGTGGTGAGACTGGATTGTGCCACTCTGGCTGTTTAGAGGCAGGCACTGGGCACCAGCCTCTCTGGGGATGGGGGAGTTCTGAGAGGGAGCATGGAGTGGCCACAGGAACAGAGGCTGCTTGACGTAGACTGGAGATGACTGGGCCAGGGCGCTGTGTGGCCATCTGCAGGGCACCTTCTCTCCACATGGCACCTTTCCATTCGCTAGGGGACACCTTTCCTGCAACAGCCTAGCTGACCCCGTGTCAGGGGTCATGTGCTTCTGTCATGAGACGCCTGCAGACTGGTGACAACATATTACCCAGGATTTCTGCCCTGGGTGGGACGTTCCGTTCCACCCCATGCTGGTCTCTCCATAGGACCTGGCGCAGGTGGTGGACGAGCTCATCCAGGAGGCTCTGCAGAGGGACTGTGAGGAAGTCAGCTCTGCGGGCGCTGCCTACGCAGCTGCTGCCCTGGGGTGAGTGGCATCTGGTGCTCCCCTCCTGCTGCTCCAGAAGTTTCCTCTCAGAAAGTTTCCCCTCATAAAGAACTTCTGCCAGAAGTTTCCTCTCATAAAGTTGCCTGTGTTTTTGGGTCATAATCCAATAAGTTATTGCCAGAGACAGTATCATGAAGATTTTCCCCTACATTCTTCTTTTTCAAGGTGGTTTTGCTATTTGGGGTCTTCTGAGATACCATGTGAATTTTAGGATGAGTTTTTCTGTTTCTGCAGAAAGTGCTGTTGGGATTTTGATAGGGATTGTGTTGAATCTGTAGATTGTTCTGGGTAGTACTGTCATTTTTATTTTTTTATTTTTTGAGATGGAGTCTTGCTCTGTTGCTCAGGCTGGAGTGCAGCGGCTCGATCTCAGCCTCACTGCAACTTCCACCTCCTGGGTTCACGCAATTCTCCTACCTCAGCTTCCCTAGTAACTGATGACAGGTGGGCACCAGCCTGGCTGATTTTTTTATTTTTTGTAGAGATGCCTTTGCCATGTTGCCCAGGGGTGGTCTTGAACTCCTGGCCTCAAGTGATCCACCTGTCTCGGCCTCGTAAAGTACTGGGATTACAGGCATGAGCCACTGTGCCTGGCCAGTATTGTCATCTGAACAATATTAAATCTTCTAATCCGAGAATATGGGATGTCTTTCCATTTATTTAGGTCATTCTTAATTTCTTTCGACAGTGCTTTGTAGTTTTCAACATATAAAGTTTTTGCTTTCTAGGTTAAATTTTTTTTTGTTTTGTTTTGTTTTGTTTTTGAGACGGAGTCTTGCTCTGTTGTCCAGGCTGGAGTGCACTGGCGCAATCTTGGCTCACTGCAACCCTCGCCTCCCGGGTTCAAGCGATTTCCCTGCCTCAGCCTCCCAAGTAGCTGGGATTACAGGCGCCTGCCACCATGCCTGGCTAATTTTTTGTATTTTAGTAGAGACGGGGTTTCACCGTATTAGCCAGGATGGTCTCGATCTCCTGACCTCATGATCCGCCCGCCTCGGACTCCCAAAGTGCTGGGATTACAGGCGTGAGCCACCGCACCCGGCCTTGTTGAGAATTTTTATATCCATATTCATAAGGGATATTGGTTTGTAGTTTTCCTTTTTATTTCTTTATTCCTTTTTTTTGAGACAGGGTCTTACTTTGTCACCTAGGCTCGAGTGCAGAAGCAGAATCACTGCTCACCACAGCCTTGATCTTCTAGGCTCAAGCCATCCTCTCACCTCAGCCTCCCAGGTAGCTAGGACCACAGGCACATGCCACCATACCCGGCTAATTTTTTAATTTTTTGTAGAGATGGGGTCTCTCTATGTTGCCCAGGTTAGTCTTGAACTCCTGGGCTCAAGCAGTCCTCCCACCTCAGCCTCCTAAAATGCTGGGATGACAGGCATGAGCCACTGTGCCTGGTCAGTCTGTAGTTTTCCTATAGTGGCTTTGGTCTGTCTTTGGTATTAGGGCAATGCTGGCCTCATAAAATGCGTTAGTAAATATTCCCTCCTCTTCAGTTTTTTGAAAGGGTTAGAAAAAGATTGGTGGTTAGTTTTTCGTTAGTGTTTAATAGAGTTTACCAGTGAAACCTTCTGGTCTTATACTTTTCTTTGTTTGGAAGTCTCCTTACTAGTTAGAGGTCTATTCACATTTTTCTGTTTCTTCATGAGTCAGTTTTGGTAGATTATGTGTTTCTAACAGTGGGCTTAATTTTTCTGCTGGCAGTCAAACAAGTACAGTTTGCATATCCCTTATCCAAAATGCTTGGGACCACAAGGGTTTTAGATTACAGATATTTTTGGATTTCAGAATATTTGTATTATGTCTACTAGTTGAGTATCTCTTACCTAAAAATCTGAATTCTAAAATGCTCCAGTGAGCATTTCCTTTGAAAAGCATGACATGTTGTACTCAAAAAGTTTGAGATTTTGGAGCATTTTGGATTTCAGATTTTTGGATTACGGACACTCAACCTATGTGGGTTTTTTTTCCTTGTCAAAGTTAGATGTTTAGTGATTTGACTTTTTTACTCTGATCTTTTTCTTCTTTTTTTTTTTTTTTTGAGACAGTCTCACTCTGTTGCCCAGGCTGGAGTACATTGGTGTGATCTCAGCTCACTGCAGCCTCCGCCTCTTGGGTCCAAGCAATTATTCTGTCTCAGCCTCCTGAGTAGCTGGGACTACAGGCATGCGCTGCCACGCCTGGCTAATTTTTGTATTTTTAGTAGAGATGGGGTTTCACCGCATTGGCCAGAATAGTCTTGATCTCCTGACCTCGTGATCTGCCCACCTTGGCCTCCCAAAGTGCTGGGGTTATAGGCGTGAGCCACCGTGCCTGGCCTTGCCTCTGATTTTGAATGCTATCCCCTTTGCTCTGTTTAGTGTTTCTAATGCTGCTGTGGAGGATTTGTTAACAGCTGCAACCACGGGCATTTTGAGGCACATTGCAGCTGAAGAAGTGTCTAAGGAAAGGGAGCGAAGGGAGCAGGAGAGGCAGCGGGCTGAAGAAGAAAGGTGAGTGTGTCGTGTCCATGCAGACAGATAAGGAGCTCAATGTGGACACAGGCTGAAGAACTGACCCTGGCCGCGATGCTCCCGCTGTTGTCCACCCCTGCTGACCCACTCATGCCCTCCTACACTTCAGCCCAAGGGGTGGATGGAGCTCCCCAGGCCACACCTACCCATGAGCAGTGGCCCTTCCCAGCCAGGAGAGGCAGGGGAAGGGAGGTGGTGTCAGGGGAGCTGGAGTAGGGGTGGCCTGCCGACTCAGGCAGCACCTCAATCCCTGTCTGCATGTCCAGGGAGTGAAACAAACAGCACTTATTTTTATTCTTAAACATTACCCTTGTGTATTTTTTATCTTCCCTGTAGGTTAAAACAAGAGAGAGAGCTGGTGTTAAGTGAGCTGAGCCAGGGCCTGGCCGTGGAGCTGATGGAACACGTGATGATGGAGTTTGTGAGGGAAACCTGCTCCCAGGAGTTGAAGTAAGTGAAACACCGGTGTCTTGCTGTGCCAGGAGACTGAGCTTTGGCTCTGCCCTAGGCTGTGTCTTGCGCCACTGAGGATGGGCTATTGGAAATGTGTCCTGCCTGTCTAAGCTACTTTGATTTTGTGACCAAATGTATTTGATGCAGTCCTCTGTGTTCCCTTGGCTGATATAATTTTATTATTAAAATTCTCTTTTATTTGAGGCCTGCCACCACATGACCATAGTCATTTAGTAGCCACTGGCATTTATCATATATTTGAGACACTTCCAATCGATTGCACATGTCAGACGTTGCTGATGAGAAGATTTTGTGGTTGTCTGCATCATCATTTACACATTCTACACCAGGCACCTGTAGTCCCAGCTCCTCAAGAGACTGAGGTGCGAAGATCACTGAAGCTCAGAAGTTCTGGGTAGTGTGCTGCGACTGCACCTGTGGTGGCCACTGTACTCCAGCCTGGGCAACATAGTGAGACCCTGTCTCTAAAATAATTAAAAATTCTGACGATTTTATTAGGATAAAGGTTTATTAACTGTTACAAGGGCTCCTATGGACCTATGATTTGGCACCCTGTATCACTTAATTCTTTTTACCCCATCTTTCTAGGTGTCTGTAGTTTAAGTATTAAAGCTTCTCTTACAGTGAAGATGGAATTACATTTTAGTATTGAGGATGCAGATTCTTACACTTTTTTTTTTTTTTTTTTTTTAAAGACAGTGTCTCGCTCTGTTGCCCAGACTGGAGTGCAGTGGCGCGATCTGGGTTTACTGCAACCTCCGCCTCCCAGGTTCAAGCGATTCTTCTGCCTCCGCCTCCTGAGCAGCTGGGACTACAGGCATGCGCCGCCATACCTGGCTAATTTTTGTATTTTTAGTAGAGATGGGTTTTCACCATGTTGGTCAGGCTGGTCTCGAGCTCCTGACCTCATGATCTGCCTGTCTCAGCCTCCCAAAGTGCTGGGATTACAGGTGTGAGCTACTGTGCCTGGCCTTGACTCTTGCACTTTTTTTTTTTTTTCCTTTTGAAATGGAGTCTTGCTGTGTCACCCAGGCTGGAGTGCGGTGGCATGATCTCGGCTCAGTGCAACCTCCACCTCCTGGGTTCAAGTGATTCTCCTACCTCAGCCTCCCAAGTAACTGGGATTATAGGCCCGCACTACCATGCCCAGCTAATTTTCTTTTCTTTTTTTTTTTTTTTTTGAGACGGAGTCTCGCTCTGTCGCCCAGGCTGGAGTGCAGTGGCCGGATCTCAGCTCACTGCAAGCTCCGCCTCCCAGGTTTACGCCATTCTCCTGCCTCAGCCTCCCGAGTAGCTGGGACTACAGGCACCCGCCACCTCGCCCGGCTAGTTTTTTGTATTTTTTAGTAGAGATGGGGTTTCACCGTGCTAGCCAGGATGGTCTCGATCTCCTGACCTCGTGATCTGCCCGTCTCGGCCTCCCAAAGTGCTGGGATTACAGGCTTGAGCCACCGCGCCTGGCCTATTTTTCTTTTTTTTTTTTTGAGATGGAGTCTTGCTCTGTCGCCCAAGCTGGAGTGCAGTGGTGCCATCTCGGCTCACTGCAAGCTCCGCCTCCTGGGTTCACACCATTCTCCTGCCTCAGCCTCCTGAGTAGCTGGGACTACAGGAGCCCACCACTACACCCAGCTAATATTTCGTATTTTTAGTAGAGACGGGGTTTCACCGTGTTAGCCAGGATGGTCTCGATCTCCTGACCTCATGATCTGCCCACCTCAGCCCCGCAAAGTGCTAGGATTACAGGCATGAGCCACCGTGCCCGGCTGCCCAGCTAATTTTTTGTATTTTTAGTAGAGACAGGGTTTCACCATGATGGCCAAGCTGGTTTTGAACTCCTGACCTCAAGTGATCTGCCCGCCTTGGCCTTGCAAAGACCTAGGATTACAGGCATAAGCCACTGTGCCCGGCTGACTCTTGGGCTTTTAAAGCAAGCCCTCAGTGCCTGTGGGCCCCGAGTGCAGTGTCTTCCATGCTGATTACCCTGTTTCTTAGGAATGCATTAGAGACAGACCAGAGGGTCCGCGTGGCCCGTTGCTGTGAGGACGTCTGTGCCCATCTAGTGGACTTGTTTCTCGTGGAGGAAATCTTCCAGGCTGCAAAGGAGACCCTCCAGGAGCTTCAATGCTTCTGCAAGTATCTACAGCGGTGAGTCCTGTGTTCCTACAGGCGAAATCCACACACACGGGGAAGAGTCTTTTATCAAATTCAAAATATTTGAGCCATCAGTTTCTGTATTCAGTGGTAAAAGGATCAGGGAAAATGTTATAGCAATGAATACCTAAAATAGACTTTCATTGGATTATACTGCATTTCAGAAATACTTGATTACACACACACACACACACACACACAACATAAACTAAGGGGAACAGTCAGGAGTTAGATTGGGGTGTGGTGGCTGCTCTGCATGTCGACTAATATTTATAGGGTGCCTGTCATTTGCCCACTGCACTAGGTGCTGGGAGACACCTGTGAACAAGCCAGATTATGGCTGCATGCACCCATAAGGGTGAATTCTCAAAATATAAGTAGTGGAGAAAAAGCAATTAATAGGGAATATACAAATAGTGTATATTCAAACTAAATAGGTTGTTTTGGATTGATATATAGTGGTATAACCCTGAACAAAAGAAGGAAAATAATGATCATAATCTCAGCATGGTGATTACTTTTGGGAATGGGAGGGGGTGCCTCTCATGGCCACAACTGCTCAACTGGATGTAAGTGCACAGGTGCTCGATGATTTAGTAATCTTTTTTTTTTTTTTTTTTTTTTTTTTTTTTTGAGACGGAGTCTCGCTCTGTCACCCAGGCTGGAGTGCAGTGGCCGGATCTCAGCTCACTGCAAGCTCTGCCTCCCGGGTTCACGCCATTCTCCTGCCTCAGCCTCCCGAGTAGCTGGGACTACAGGCGCCTGCCACCTCGCCCGGCTAAGTTTTTGTATTTTTAGTAGAGACCGGGTTTCACTGTGTTCGCCAGGATGGTCTCGATCTCCTGACCTCGTGATCCGCCCGTCTCGGCCTCCCAAAGTGCTGGGATTACAGGCTTGAGCCACCGCGCCCGGCTGATTTAGTAATCTTATAACTGGGCATATATGTGTTATGTGTGTTGTATGATTCATTTCATAATAAATTTGAAATCAGTAATAGTGTCCTTGGCAGTTGGAACAGTATAAAAGGGAGTATGGGGAGAAGTGAGTCTTCCTTCTACAGCAGACCCCTGTCCATTGTGCGAGCAGCAGCTGCTTGCAAAACCATCCAGAGACTTTCTGTCCTTTCTTGTGGCTGTTGGCACAAATGGGCTCATGATCCCTGCTTTGCTCTGAGCCTTCCTTTGCTCCATCTGATATGAGGTGGAGGCCTGGCTGTAGCAGCGTGCTGAGCTGTCCCCATTGCCAGCAGTCTTGAGGTCAGTGCGAGAATGTACCATAAATGACCTTCCTGGTCTTTTGTTGATGGACTTTAATGTGGCTCTCTTTCTTTTTTTCTTTTTTTTTTTTTGAGACGGAGTCTCACTCTGTCACCCAGGCTGTAGTGCAGTGGTGCAATCATGGCTCACTGCAACCTCCACCTCCTGGGTTTAAGCGATTCTTCTGCCTCAGCCTCCTGAGTAGCTGGGACTACAGGCATGCGCCACCATGCTCAGCTAATTTTGTGTTTTTTTGTATTTTTAGTAGAGATGGGGTTTCACCATATTGGCCAGGTGGCTCTCGAACTCCTGACCTTGTGATCTGCCCGCCCCGGCCTCCCAAAGTGCTGGGATTTACAGGCGTGACCCACCAAGCCTGGCCATGGCTCTCTTTTTAGCTCTGGTCAAGACTGTCACGGTGACTGTCGTTGTACAGACAGACAGTTCACCGGTTTGCACACAGGCACGTGTGTGTAGAGATAAAATTCCTATCAGTGGTGGCTGTGGGTCAAGGGGTGTATGTATCTTTTTTGTTTTTTTTTTGAGACAGAGCCTTGCTCTGTCACCCAGGCTGGAGTGCAGTGGCGTGATCTCGGCTCACTGTAACCTCCACCTCCTGGGTTCAAGTGATTCTCCCTCAGCCTCCCAAGTAGCTGGGACCACAGTCACCCGCCACCATGCCTGGCTAATTTTTTGTATTTTAGTAGAGATGGGCTTTCACTGTGTTGTGCAGGCTGGTCGTGAACTCCTGAGCTCAGGCAGTCCGCCTGCCTTGGCCTCCCAAAGTGCTGGGATTACGGGCGTAAGCCACTGCACCCGACTGGTTATATGTATCTTAGATCTGGATCTGTATTGCCAAGTCAGCCTCCAAAGCCCATTCAGTATTAACTGTCAACGTTCAGTAGTCGCATTGCTCACCACACTCAGTTGATGTCCTTCCTTCCCCATTCCTGAGTTCTGACTCCAATGTGTTTCTCAGCTTGAAGACCCTGAAAACACTCTGTAATGATACATTTTCATGTCCCCAGGTGGAGGGAAGCTGTCGCAGCCCGCAAGAAACTGAGGCGCCAGATGCGGGCTTTCCCTGCTGCGCCCTGCTGCGTGGACGTGAGCGACCGGCTGAGGGCGCTGGCACCCAGTGCAGAGTGCCCCATTGCTGAGGAGAACCTGGCCAGGGGCCTCCTGGACCTGGGCCACGCAGGGAGATTGGGCATCTCCTGCACCAGGTCAGCATCAACTGCCGCCTGCCTCATAAGGCTCCCCTGCCCCGACTTGGTTTTATCAGGAGCTGAATTAATGTGTGTGTTTGGAGGGTGAAGATAGGTGAAGCCTGGAGGCAAGGACAGGCACAGGGTTGCATTTTGAAGGTCGTCTCCCACAGTTGTGGACGTGTGACTTGTTCCACTGGAAAGCAGAGCTCTGAGTTCAGCTTGAAAGACTCAACTCAGCATCCTGGTGACTGAGTCTGACTCTGCATCACCTGTTCTTTTCCTGCTCGTCCCAGTTTAAGTACCTGCCACTTCCATCCTTGTTGGAGGAGCCCGAGGTCCACGCTGGCCTGTGTCTTCCCCATCCCATCCCTGCCCCATCCCTCTGTTCCTCCTGCCATCTCTTTCACACACTGCCCTCTTTCTGTGGCAGCATCTTCCAGACTCCACCTCCACCCTCCAGTATTTCCCTCTTGAGGCCCCTTGGTGTGGCCCTGGTCCTCCCTGCCACTCCTCCTGGTCATCCCGAGCAGAACCAGCTCCTCAGGGCCATGCCAGGACCCCCCTCAGCCTGCATTCCTGGCCATGCTGGGCATGGCCTTTATTTAGAACCCGTGTAGGTGCCCCCTCTTGCCTGGCCTCAGGGCTCCCCGGCCTCCTAGTGGGTGGTGGGTGGGGCCTGGGGAGGCAGCCTGGACAGCCTAGCAGGCACACCGCTGGGGCCTCATGTCATGTCTCGTCACCCTGCTGGTCATCACGGGACGTTCCCTCTGAAAACTGTCTTGTGGGTTTCATTTGGCCCCATCAGGTTCCGCGCAGGCAGGGTGGGTGGGTGGCAGTCCCACCCTGTTGCAGGCACGCTGTGAGGCCAGGGCTGGGGCTGCCTCCTCTCACCCACAGCTGCCTTCACATAGTGGCCTGGCCTCCTCCTGGAGTCATGGTTTCTTGTGTCCCCCCTCCGTAGCTGCTCTTGTCAGCCTCAGTCTCCTTCTCTGAGCCCTCTCTCTGCCCCCTCAGCCCAGACCTCTGCCCTCTGCCCTTCCCGTCTGCACACCCCCGGTGATAGCCCTGTCACCCCGTCTGTCACTGGCAGCCCCCATCATGCGTCTCCCACTGAGGCCTCTCCCCTGAGTTCCAGGCTTGGTTTCCAGTTCACGGTCCGACCTCTGAACCTGATTTTCCCCCACCCTGCCCCTTCCTGCTCATAGGATGCCATCCTGTCCTCCTGTGCTTAGGGCACAAACCTGGGCTTGCATCTCTCAGACCCAGCATCCTCAGCTCTGCCCTCAGAACTCACCGAGGGCATGGCAGTTCTCCCCACCTCACTGGAATGTTGACGCAGCATCTGTCCGTCTGCTAGCTTCCACCATGGGCCCCACTCGCATCCTCAGCACCAGAACAGAGGGATCCTCCGACAGCTCAGCCAGGCGGCGTTGCCTCTCGGTGGCATTGCCTCTTCGCGGCGTCCCTAGCGCTCCCTGAGTCTCTGTACTGTGGACCCAACCCCTCCCCCGCTGCCCTCACTGCTCTCCCCAAATATGCCAGGTCCAGCTATGGCCTGGCAGAGCCATGCCCTCTGCTGTTTCCAGAAGTTGTCACGCTGGCTCTCCCTGTTTCCTTCAGGTCTTTGCTCACATACCACCTGACCACCCTGAGTGAGACTGCAATAAGCACCCAGCTCCAGCCCCACCTGGCAGCATTTGCCCACAGTGCTGACACCTGGCACATGGCAGGCTAGCCACTTAGAGATGCTGTTCTCTCCCCATGAGAGCCTGTGTTCTTGAACGGCAGGATTTTGTCTTATTGTTGAATCTCCCACAGCCAGCACACAGCAGATACTTAATGTGATATTTGTGGAATGAACGAATCCTCTAACCCGTTTCTTTGGCAGAAAATGTGTTTTTTCGGCCGGGCGTGGTGGCTCAAGCCTGTAATCCCAGCACTTTGGGAGGCCGAGACGGGCGGATCACGAGGTCAGGAGATCGAGACCATCCTGGCTAACCCGGTGAAACCCCGTCTCTACTAAAAAGTACAAAAAACCAGCCGGGCGAGGTGGCGGGCGCCTGTAGTCCCAGCTACTCGGGAGGCTGAGGCAGGAGAATGGCGTAAACCCGGGAGGCGAGCTTGTAGTGAGCTGAGATCTGGCCACCGCACTCCAGCCTGGGCGACAGAGCGAGACTCCGTCTCAAAAAAAAAAAAAAAAAGAAAATGTGTTTTTTCAGTCTCCTGAGTATTCCCCAGGGGACACTAGCCAGTACTTTTCACTAAGCTCCTGTGGTAACACTGTCATTCTGCTTTCCTTTGCAGGTTGAGGCGGCTCAGAAACAAGACGGCTCACCAGATGAAGGTTCAGCACTTCTACCAGCAGCTGCTGAGGTCTGTCGTGCCGCACCCTTCTGCGTGTCCCCTGGTGATCCCCCCGTTCCCCAATCTGTCACACTAGCAGCCCACCTCATGCATCTCCAACTGAGGTCTCTTCAGTGAGTTCCAGACTTGGTTTCTAGTTTGCAGTTCAACCTCTGATCCTGATTTTCCTCCAGCCTGCCCCTTCCTGCTCATGGGATGTGTGTGCTGCTCCTGCGAGGGCCTCACACACTGGCTAATCCTCGGGGGTCTTGTTCCTCCCAGTGATGTGGCGTGGGCGTCTCTGGACCTGCCGTCCCTTGTGGCTGAGCACCTCCCTGGGAGGCAGGAGCATGTGTTTTGGAAGCTGGTGCTGCTGCTGCCGGATGGAGAGGAGCAGTCCCCGGAGAGTCGTGGCAGGTCAGGAAGGGTTTCCCCTGTGGGGCTTCCAAGAGGGGGAGTGGGCAGGGCAGAGCTGTGGGCCAGGGCCGGGTACTCCTCATGTGTGATGGGAACTCGGAAGTGTAGGTTTATGTTTTAATGCTTGGATTTACAGTCTGTTTTGCTCATGATTTTAAATTGAAACTTTAGATTTGATTATTTCAATTTTTATTCCATAAACTTGGTGTGTTAGTCCGTTCTCACACTGCTTTAAAGAAATATCTGAGACTGGGTACTTTTATAACGAGGTTTAATTGCTCAGCTGTACAGGAAGCGTGGCTGGGGAGGCCTCGGGAAACCCACAATCATGGTAGAAGGCAAAGGGGAGGGAGGCATGTCTTACATGGCCGGAGCAGGAGGAAGAGAAAGTGAAGGGGGAGATGCCACACGCTTAACCAGATCTCATGAGAACTCACTATCATGAGAACAGCAAAGTGGGAGGTGCCACACACTTCGAAACAACCAGATCTCCTGAGAGCTCACTATAATGAGAACAGCGAGGGGGAGGTGCCACACGCTTAACCAGATCTTGTGAGAGCTATCATGAGAACAGCAAGGGGGAGGTGCCATACACTTAACCAGATCTCCTGAGAGCTCACTATCATGAGAACAGCGAGGGGGAGGTGCCACACACTTAACCAGATCTCCTGAGAGCTCACTATCATGAGAACAGCAAGGGGGATTCCACCGCCATGATATAATCACCTCCCACCAAGCCCCTCATCCAACACTGGGGATTACAGTTCAACATGAGATTTGGGTGGGGATACAAATCCAAACCATACTACTTGGCAACAGTCTTAGTCCAAAAGCATTTAAAAGTTGTTATTTCAAGCTGTGTTAAGGTACATTGATAGACCTGCTTCATTTTAGACTCTCCAGTAAGATCGTTTATAGTCTGTTTATTATAGTTCCATTTTTTTCCCTTCAACTTTTGGCATTTTAAAAAAGAAAAAATTGACGTGATCTTATTTCCTGGAACCAAATAGCATACAGAAGTCATGTTTTTAAAGCAACTACAGTCTCTGTGTTTTTTGAGACAGGGTCTTGCTTTGTTGTCACCAGGCTAGAGGGCACGGTGTGATAACAGCTCACTGCAGCCTCGACCTCCTGGGCTCAATTGATCTTCTCACCTCAGCCTCCTGAGTAGCTGGAACTACAGGCGTGTGCCACCATTCCTGGTTAATGTTTTTTTGTGTGTGTGAAAGATGGAGTTTCACTATGTTGCCCAGGCTGGTCTTGAACTCCTGGGCTCAGGCAATCTGCGTGCTTCAGTCTACCAAGGTTTTGGGATTACAGGCGTGAGCCACCACACCCAGCTTACAGTTTATTTTTAAAATAGCTTTATTGAAATGTTATTCACATACCATGAACTTTGCCCATTTAAAGTGTACATTTCAGTGATTTTTAGATATATTCACAGGGTTTTGCAACCATCACTGTTACTAATTCCAGAACACCTTTTCACTTAAAAAGAAAGCCTGTATTATCTTTTTTTTTTTTTTGAGATGGAGTCTCACTCTGCCGCCCAGGCTGGTGTGTGGTGGCGCAGTCTTGGTTCACTGCAACCCTCGCCTCTCAGGTTCAAGCAATTTTCCTGCCTCAGCCTCTCAAGTAGCTGGGATTACAGGCGCACACCACCGCGCCCGGCTTAGTTTTGTATATTTTTTGTAGAGACAGGGTTTTGCCATGTTGCCCAGGCTGGTCTTGAACTGGGCTCAAGTGATCCACCTGCCTTGGCCTCCCAAAGTGCTGGGATTACAGGCGTGAGCCACTACACCCAGCTGTTGATTCATTTCTTCAAACAAAATAGCTGTCTTCTCATTTGCTAAGTTCATGTCACTTAAGAATTCTTAAGGTCTCAGGTATGAGAAATTTGATCTGTAAAAAACATGTATTTCAAACTCTAGGGATGTTTTCTATTGCTGAAAATCTTAATGCTTCAGAATCTTAAGTCACATTAGAATGAGCCAGTTCCAGGAGTGCCCCCTCCTCCTGCCCAATTAAGAACAAGTAGAAGCCGGGCGCAGTGGCTCATGCCTGTAATCCCAGCAACTGGGGAGGCTGTGGAGGGAGGATTGCTTGAGCCCAGGAGTTTGAAGCCAGCATGAGCAACATAGTGAAACTGAGTGAGACTCTATAAAAAAATGGAAGAATTAGCTGGGCATGGTGGCCCATGCCTGTAGTCTCAGCTACTGAGAAGGCTGAGGCAGGAGGTTTGCTTGCTGCGGTGAGCCAAGTTTGTGCCACTGCACTCTAGCTTGGGTGACAGAGCGAGACTCTGTCTCAAAAAAAAAAAAAAAGTAAAAGATCGTTGCTCCATTTTAAAATGACAGCCTGTTTTGTGCAAGTCAGCTGCATAGTAAGATTTGGTATCTATGGACGTAGGTCTGTGTGATATTTCTCTTTTCCTGAAAGTCTTTATAATTCAAATTTAGAGTTAGATTCTTCAAGTGTTTTATTGTTGTTATTTTTTTTTAAATCTGTAGAATTCTAGCAAATTGGTTAAAAGTCAAGTTCATGGGAGATGAAGGCTCAGTGGATGACACATCCAGCGATGCTGGTGGGATTCAGACGCTTTCGCTTTTCAACTCGCTCAGCAGCAAAGGGGATCAGATGATTTCTGTTAACGTGTGTATAAAGGTGAACTATAATTACTTTGTGTTTACTTCTGTGTTTTCATTACTTTCACTTACTCCCAGATATCACTGGAACCATGCAAATACTGCTTATTCCCTAATGTGGTTTTGAAAGACTGTGGGAGGCTCAGAAGCAAGTATTATATGTCTCCGTACATGTCTTTTAAAAAATTATTTTTTTAAGCCAGTCAGATTTAGCAGGGGGCACCACGCCCAGCCTGCTTCTTTACTTTTTCTATTTTAATACTATATATTGGATTTCCTAAATGTAATACGTACACAAAACTTTTTAAAAACGAGGAAATGTAAAAGAAGTATGAAGATGATGATAAGAACCATCCATGCTTTTGCTATTCTGAGGTAACAGTAACTTCTTGGTGCAAAATTCTTCCCTTTTCCTGGGATTACAAAGTCACATTTCATTTGCTGGAAATTAGTTTACTGTTCCTATTACCTTCATTTTCATTTTTAATGAAAGTAGCACTTCCATGTACTTAAAAAGAAGTCAAATAATGCCACATGATTTAAAACGAGACATAGCTCCTCCTTCCTCTCTTAACTCCTTTCTTCAGGGCCTCATTTTTCTCATGTTTCCAGATTACGCACTTACACAGCCGTTTGTAAGTTTATCCATTTAAATGTTCTCTGCTGACTTCCCATTAATGTAAATGTATTAGTTACCTTACTCCTAAGTAACAAATTACCCCTAACATAGCAGCTTAAAATAAGTCTGTTATCATGGTTTCTGTGGGTCAGGAATCCAGGTGTAGCTTAGCTTGGGTCCTCTGGCTGAAGGTTTCTCACAGGTGGAAATCAAAATGTTGGCTAGGATTGCAGTCTCATCTGAAAGCTTGACTGAAGGGTATCTACTTCCCAGCTCACTCTAGTGAGCTTGTGTCATGTGGCCAAAGACTTCCTCAGTTCCTGCCACATGGGCCTCTCCCCAGCTGACAGCATGCCAGCTGGCTTTCATCAGAGTGAGCAAGAGGTGAGCCCAGATGGAAGTCTGAGTGTGTTGATGACCTAAACTTAGAAGTGACATCCTGTTGCTTGTTGGCTTCTGCCTGTCAGAAGTGAGTGGCTAGGCCCAGCTCACGGGGCAGGAGATCACACGTGGCCGTGAACACTAGGTGGAATCAGGGGGACCCTCTTGGCGGCAGCATACCCTCACCCTCGGTACAGCGTGGCCTCTTGTGCCATGGTCCTGCTCAGCCTTCCACGTCTTCCCGGGATAGCTACACTATCACTTTGTATTACTCCAGTGAGTGGGGTCATATTTTGATGGCTCTGTGACTGCTCTTTACCTCAGAACCAGTAGTGTTCTATAACCACAATTATTTTTTTCCTGCAAGAAACAGAGTTGCCTTATTGTCTTAACATAATTCTCTTCATCTCTTTCATATAGTTCTCTTCATCTCTTTCATTTTTACAGGGGGGCTGTATATATCTCAGTAGAGTTTTCCAAATGTTCCGTCACTTCACCTGATCCATGTTCCCTCTGTTGGGAACCCTGATCTGTGGGCTGGTCTCCAGGCAGCATGTGCGTTAGTGCCGTCATTATGAGCACATGTCCCTGTTCCTCCACCTGGAAGCTCTGTGACCTTGGGCAAGTTCCCTAGTGTCTCTGCCACCTGTGTGTGGGTACTGTTACTTCTTATTCCTGTTTTACTCAGAAATGGTAAAATAAACAATAAACTACCCAAGCCTGTGCAGGTGCTGTCTGGTGGAGATGCTCATCTGGCTCTTGCGGATAAAGTCAGTGCACACGCAGACTGCATAGGACAGTGTCTGGCACAGGCCAGGTGCTTGCTCAGTGTTGCCATTAGCAGCAGCTGCTGCAGTATTTTTTCTTGGTTCAGCCCCTTGTTGGATGGTATATGTCATGGGAGGGGAATTTTCTGAGTATTTTCCATTATGAAAATGATTTTATTCACAAAATGCCTTAGGCTGGGGGAAATAAAAAGAAAATGCATTTATTTTGACATTTGCTTCATAGTTTAGCTACATTTGTAAAATTATAGGTAGAAAATTATTTTCCTGGCCACGCATAGTGGCTTATGCCTGTAATCCCAGCACTTTGGGAGGCCGAGGTGAGCGGATCGTTGTGAGTGCAGAAGTTCGAGATCAGCCTGGGCAACACGGTGAAACCCTGCCTATAAAAAATACAAAAATTAGCTGGGCATGGTGGTGTGTACCTGTAGTTCTAGTAGCTTGGGAAGCTGAGGTGGGAAGATTGCTTGAACCTGGGAGTTCGAGGCTGCAGTGAGCCATGATCGCGCTATTGCACTCCAGCGTTGATGACAGAGGGAGACCCCGTCTCAATTAAAAAAATAAAATTATTTTCCTTCCAGTTTTGTTCCACTGTCACCTAGCATCCACTGTTGCTGTACTATTCCTGTTCCTTTCTGTGTGGCCTGGTTTTGTTGCTCTATGGAAGGCTTTTCTCTCTGTTCAGGGCGTCCTGAAGATTCACTTTGTTATGCCTGGCACTGGACTACCTTAACTCACTGTGCAGGGCTTAGCAGGTTCTTTCAGGCTAGAGACTCATGTTTCACTTCTGGGACATTTTCATGTCTTTATGACACTCTGTCTTGTTTCTGTTCTCTCTTGAGCTTCTATTAGATAGATGTTAGACCTCAATTGATCCTCTGAGTTTCTTACCCTTTCTGTTCTATTTTCAATCTCATCTCTTCCTACTGTGATCTAAAAGATTTCCTTGACTTTATTTTCCTATTGTCCTACTGAATTTTTTATTCCATGTGTATTACTTATTTCCTCTTTATTCTTATCATGACTTTTTCATAGCATCTTATTTTTCGGATGCATCATTTTATCTTCCCAAGGAAATTAGGGTTTTTGGGGTCTAAGTTTTCTTTGGTTCATGTATTACCTGGTTCCTCTTTTTTTTTCCTCTTTGTTATTCCAGTTTCTCTCTTTTATGTTGGAGCCCCTCTTCATATGCCTTACCCAAGGCTGTCTGTCTATA
Organism: Macaca mulatta; assembly: GCF_049350105.2. Taxonomy (NCBI): domain Eukaryota; kingdom Metazoa; phylum Chordata; class Mammalia; order Primates; family Cercopithecidae; genus Macaca; species Macaca mulatta. The sequence goes on from NC_133408.1 coordinate 1,337,298, forward strand.
TCTGAGTGAGGCCCTAAAAGGCTAGCCAAGAAGTTCTGTGTTTGGGGCGGGGTGGAAGGTAGCTAAATGGCAAGCCAGCCTTTTTGGAGGGACTCCCAAATGTCTGGATCTGGATGTCTGTTCCCTAGACTGTTCAGTTTTTCTGGAAAGGACTTGTGCCATCTGCTTTCTGGGAAGCTGCTGGTATTCTCAGGGTAGGGTCAGGAGTGGTTTGGTGCTGAGTCTCTTCCACTGTGCCTGACCATGGCCCTACATCTGGGTCCTCTCAGGACTCCTGTTCAGGGGCCCAGGGGGACTGGTTGTGCATAGAGGTTGCCTGCAGTGGTGGGTGCCAATAGGGCCAGGCTCTGAACTTCACCTTTGGCTCCTGGTGTCTTCAGGGCCTGGGTATACAGGGCTTTTGCAGGCTTAGTCAACCTGACTCCTTACACACTGACACCTGTAGCCTTTAGGTATGGCATCCTCTGCTTCCCTAACACAGGGATTGGTCACATCTATTTGCTGCTTTCTAGAAATGTATCAGAATCCCTCATCTGCTGCTGGCGTACCTTCCCTCTTTCTATTATTATGGGCTTATATTTTTGTAGAAATGGGATCTTGCTATGTTGCTTAGGTTGGTCTTGAATTCTTGGCTCTTGGCCTTAAACAGTTCTCCTGCCTTGGCCTCCCCAGGTGCTGGGATTACAGTCATGAGCCACTGTGCCTAGCTTTAACTGTTTTTATACCTGTTTAAGGTTAATTAAAATTATAGTAATATGGTCAAACACAATTGTAGCTGGGGGCTAAATTACCTGTTGACCTGGCTGTTTCTTGCACTAATTCTGTTGCATTAATTCTCATTTTTGTTGCTGTGAATTTAAAATATGAACATGGGGTGGGTGCGGTGGCTGACGCCTGTAATCCCAGCACTTGGGGAGGCTGAGGCAGGCTGATCACTTGAGGTCAGGAGTTCGAGACCAGCCAGGCCAACATGGTGAAACCCCGTCTCCATTAACAATACAAAAATTAGCTGGGCGTGGTAGTGGGCCCCTGTAATCTCAGCTACTAGGGAGGGTGAGGCAGGAGAATTGCTTGAACCCAGGAGGTGGAGGTTGCAGGGAGCTGAGATCGTGCCACTGCAAACCAGCCTGGGTGACAGAGCGAGACTCCATCTCAAAAAATAAAAAGTAAAATAAAATAAATAAAATATAAACTCGTCTTATATCTGAAGGGCAGATATAGAAATTATTTTTCTAGTGTGACTGTCCTCTGAATATATGAAGAAACAATGTTATTTGACATTTCCTTTAAAAAGGGATTCTGAAGCTGGGCATGTTGGCTCCACACACCTGTAATCTCAGCTACTCAGGAGGCTGAACCAGGAGGACTGCTTGAGCCCAGGAGTTCAAGACCAGCCTGGGCAACATAACAAGACCCCTTCTCAAGAAAAAAAAAAAAAAAAAAAAAAGGTTGGGGGGAGTCTTTGCTAACCGTTGGATTTAGGGAAACGGGTCAGGAATTAAAATAACTACAGGAAGTAAGATAACTACAGGGTATGCCCAGCCGTGCCCTTGGAGGCCTGTCTGGAGTACAGTCAATATTTAGTGCATGGAGAGCTTCGGCTGCACTTGCTCCGGGGTAGACCAATCACTGCTGATGCGTCCCATAGTGCGTCTCTCCTGATGATCTTGATGCTGTTGCAGGTGGCCCATGGCGCCCTCAGTGATGGTGCCATCGATGCTGTGGAGACACAGAAGGACCTCCTGGGAGCCAGTGGGCTCATGCTGCTGCTTCCCCCCAAAATGAAGAGTGAGGACGTGGCAGAGGAGGACGTGTACTGGCTGTCGGCCTTACTGCAGCTCAAGCAGCTCCTGCAGGCCAAGCCCTTCCAGCCTGCACTTCCTCTGGTGGTTCTTGTGCCTAGCCCAGGAGGGGACGCCGTTGAGAAGGAAGTGGAAGATGGTTTGTGAAGGAAGTCTCGTTTATGAAGCAGCATTGTTTAAAAATGGGTGGAGGCCCTGGGTCTGAGGATGGTCCAGTAGTTTTGGGGTCAGGAATCACTGAGACAGCAACCCCTATGGTTACTGTCCACTGCAGGACTGCGTGCGGTCAGCACAGTGAGATGTATTAGCAGGTGTGCTAAGAGCAGAATGCGAGTGACCTTCATCTGTGTCTCTCTTAAAGGTCTGATGCTACAGGACTTGGTTTCAGCTAAGCTGATTTCAGATTACACTGTTACTGAGATCCCTGATTCCATTAATGATCTACAAGGTTCAACTAAGGTAAGGTTTCATCATTTTTAACGGTCTGTCAAGATATTTTTTTTCCCCTTTTGCTGTATCTTGAATTGAGCGTATATTAGCATTTGCATTTTTTTTTTTCTTAAGAAACAGGGTTTTATTCTGTCACCCAGTTTAGTGGCAAGATGATAGCTCTCTGCAACCTCAAACTACTGGGCTCACACAATCTTCCCACTTCAGCCTCCCAAGTATATGGGACTACTGTCGTGTGCCACTGCGCCTGGCAGCAGTTTTATGTTTTATACAGATAACTTTTTAAAACATAAGCAGAAATCAAAATAAAAGATAAAATTTATTCACGGTCCTGCTATCTGCAAATTAAATTGTTTATGTAAAATTTTTTAGTGTTTTTGTTTCTGTGAATTTAAAATATGAACATATATCTGAAGGTCAGATACAGAAATTGTTTTTCTAGGGTAATTGTCCTCTGAATACGTGAAGAAATAATGTTATTTGATGTTTCCTTAAAAAGGAATTCTGAAGCTGGGCATGGTGGCTCCTCACACCTGTAATCTCAGCTACTCGGGAGGCTGAAGCAGGAGGACTGCTTGAGCCCGGGAGTTTGAGACCAGCCTGAGCAACATAGCAAGACCCCCTTCTTGGCCAGGCGCGGTGGCTCAAGCCTGTAATCCCAGCACTTTGGGAGGCCGAGATGGGTGGATCACGAGGTCAGGAGATTGAGACCATCCTGGCTAACACGGTGAAACCCTGTCTGTACTAAAAAATACAAAAAAACTAGCCGGGCAAGGTTGCGGGCGCCTGTAGTCCCAGCTACTCAGGAGGCCGAGGCAGGAGAATGGCGTGAACCTGGGAGGCGGAGCTTGCAGTGAGCCGAGATCCGGCCACTGCACTCCAGCCTGGGCGACAGAGCGAGACTCTGTCTCAAAAAAAAAAAAAAAAAAAAAAAAGACCCCCTTTTCAAAAAAACAAAAGGGCAGGGGGAGTCTTTGCTAACAATTTAGAGAAAGAGGTGCCAGGAATTAAAATAACTATAGGAAGTAAGATAACTATAGGGTGTGAAGACATCTTGGCACATAGTGAAGCTGTTAGTCCCTTCCAAAAAGGAGAAGACTCCATTTCTGTGCATGGTGAAGGGGATGTCCAGGGCTGGTCTCCTGAGGGTGTGGGCGCTTCCACGGGGCAACCATGCAGGTCACACTCCTCCTCAGGCCAGATGGGATCTGGGGGCTCTCTTTAGTGCCCCTACTGGACATGTCTCCTGAGCCCTAGAAGGCTTAACTCAACTGCATAGGACACTTCTGTTCCCCTTCCTACCACAGTTGAGAGCCCAGTACTCTGGTGTTACCTGCTGTGGGCAACCTTGGGGTATCAAGCCCTTTCAGAAGGCTGTTTTTGAAAAGCAGTGTGAACTCTTCAACCAGGTCTCTTCTGACTGTCTTTGTTCTCAGGTTTTGCAAGCGGTGCAGTGGCTGGTTTCCCACTGCCCCCATTCCCTTGACCTTTGCTGCCAGACCCTCATTCAGTACGTCGAAGATGGGATTGGCCATGAGTTTAGTGGCCGCTTTTTCCATGACAGAAGAGAGAGGCGTCTGGGCGGTCTCACTTCGCAGGAGCCTGGCGCCGTCATTGAGCTGTTTAACAGTGTGCTGCAGTTCCTGGCTTCCGTGGTGTCGTCCGAACAGCTGTGTGATCTGTCTTGGCCTGTCACTGAGTTTGCTGAGGCAGGGGGCAGCCGGCTGCTTCCTCACCTGCACTGGAATGCCCCAGAGCACCTGGCGTGGCTGAAGCAGGCTGTGCTTGGGTTCCAGCTTCCGCAGATGGACCTTCCTCCCCTGGAGGGTACGTGCTCGTGCTGGGGAGGTCTGGTGGGTGGCTGCAGCCAAACCTCAGGCTTCCTTCTCAGTGTAGTAACCATCTGGCAGGTGTTGGGCACCAGTGTGAGGGCTGCATGTCCACCTCCACTGGGCACATGCATGTCTCCATGCTGTGCTCGCCTGCACCTTCCTTTGGGTTCACGGGCCAGAACAAGCTGGGTTTTGTGGAGTGGGGGCTGGTTAGCCTTTCCTGACCAGCAGAGCAGTCCGTGGGGGTTCACTCAGCCTCAGGAGGAAAGTGACAAGTGGTACTGGGAGGAACACCAACCCTGATCCTGTCCTGCCTGCCCCGCAGGGTCCCTGTTTTCAGAACAGACAAGCCAGGGGCAAAGAGCATGGGGACCATGTAGCCCTGTCCCCAAGCCACGGCCATGGCACTCGGTGCTGATTTAATGTTCCTTTTTTGTCAAAGAAGCCTTGTTCTGTGGCTCTGGCTATGCCCCTGTTCCTGGCTGTCTTTGGGCTGTTTTGACACAGATCCTACAGGCCGTCTGGCTGGCTCAAGCCCAGTATGGCATATGGGGCTGCTCCTTCCCATGCAGTCAGAAGGGAATGAGCTGCTTATCTGGCAGAAGTTGTGGCATTAGCATAGACACTCCCCTTTGGGCCTCAGGCGCCCTTCTGAATTGTGGGGTGTGGTCTGTAGTAGGTCTAACTTATGCTCTTTATTGAAAGAACCCAAAGGGAAGCAAACCACTCAGCACAAGCCCTCAGTGCTGTGGCTAGGTTGGGGTTCCCCAAAATAAGCTAAGACCACTTATACCAGACTCATCTGGGTGCTTGTTAAAATGCAGATTTCCTAGGCACAACCACAGGCCTGTAGAGTCAGAGCTTCTGGGTGGACCTTTACTAGCAACACTGTTAAGGGGGACTGTCTGCATCCCTCACCTAGACCCTGGGAATAAGCTGCTCTTCCCTCAACAGCCGTGGTTCCGCTATGGTTAGAAAGCAGACTTCTCAACTTGACAGTTAGTTGCCTTCTCCTAAGAAAATGTAGAGTTAAAAATGTTTTCATGTACATTTTCACCCTTTGGCCAAACCTGTAACTAATGAGGCACTTTCTCCCTAGCCCCCTGGCTCCCCGTGTGCTCCATGGTTGTCCAGTACGCCTCCCAGATCCCCAGCTCACGCCAGACACAGCCTGTCCTCCAGTCCCAGGTGGAGAACCTGCTCCGCAGAACCTACTGTAGGTGGAAGAGCAAGAGCCCCTCCCCAGTCCATGGGGCAGGCCCCTCGGTCATGGAGATCCCATGGGATGACCTCATCGCCTTGTGTATCAACCACAAGCTGAGAGACTGGACGCCCCCCCGGCTTCCTGTTACGTCAGGTAGTTAGAGCTTGGTGCGATGGGATCAGCTCCTCACGAGACTTTCCTGGTCTAGTTTCTGCAAAGGAAGATGTTTACTTGATGTTGCTGCTTTTCTTTTGGGTCCCTATCCTTCCTTTCCTTAGGACTTCCCTCTTCAAGTGAGTGACCTAAAAACATTGAGACAAGCTAGGAAGGTTCTGGTAGAGCCTGAACTGACCTCCCTGAAACAGGCCCCCTAGGGTGGCTCTTAGAGAGGATTCTGTGGCTTTTGAGTAGTCATTACTGGCCCTGCCAGTCTGGATGTAAGCCTGTCTGGACTTTGAGTGATGCATGGACACTGGGAGCCTATTTAACCCAAGTGTGGAAGTCACATAATTGTGTGACTTTAATCAAAGGGCTTGCACTTAAATCAGTGAATTTAAGTACATGCCACCTGTCGCTCTAATAGTTGTACCTGCTTTTGTTTTTGTTTTTTTTTTTTTTGAGACAGGAGCTTGCTATGTTGGCCAGGCTGGCCTCTTTATCTGTTTTTGTATTGTTTTCTCAGAGGCACTGAGTGAAGATGGTCAGATATGTGTGTATTTTTTTAAAAACGATTTGAAAAAATATGATGTTCCTTTGTCGTGGGAACAAGCCAGATTGCAGACGCAGAAGGAGCTACAGCTGAGAGAGGGACGGTGAGGTTCATGTTCAGTATGTTTCTGTTTCTTGCTAAACTGTATTTTTCTTCCAAAGTACATAGAAATTAACATCCTACATGCCAAATCCAGTCCATTGTGGACAGACTGTGACAAAGCCTCAAGGAACAGATCATTCCCTGCAGTAGAAACTGTTCTAGAGCAAAGTTAAAAGCATCTCACTTCATTTATCAGGCGAACCTGACCCTGAAACCATACCTAACCAGGAGAGCACAGCTGACATTTCATCTCACTTCCAAATCTGGTTCCAAAGCACAGTACCTAAAAAAGTCACAAGTATGCTTTCTCCCAGGATAAACAATAACAGTGAAAATCTATTAATGTAATTTGTTCCCATAATAGAAAAATAAGTGGTAATTTTAGCAGGTGTTGAAATACATTTCTTAAAATTAGTACCCATTCCTGATAACATTTCTTTATTTTGGGTAATTTCTTTAGCTTGGGTAAAAAAAAAGTCCTAACTTGATAAGGCTACCTAACATAAAACTACCAAAATAGAAAAAATACATGCTTCTTGGTAGAATATTAGGAACAGTGGAATCAGAACCAGCCTGTTGTCCCGGCTAGTATTCACTATTGTCCTGGAAATCCTGACCAGCAAAGGGATGTGGGATAGACAGGTACAAATACTGAAAGGAAGGGGAAACTGTCATTTCCAGACAGTACAGTTGTCAGTCCAAGATAATCAACAGTCAAGTCCATAGAACCATTCTGAGTTCAGTAAGGTGATCAGATAGATCCACAACATGTTAAAAAAAAAAAAAAAAAAATTCTCATTCACGACAATAAACCCTTAACATATGAGTTCTCGGGGCCTGTATGTACAAAGGAAACCTGAACCATTGAGGTTCAGACTAGGTTGTTGACAGGATACAATGCTGTGAAGATGTCAGTTCTGGTACTGATAAGTTCTAAAATTCATCAGGATAAAAACATATGCAGCAATTGCTGAGCAAGTTTTAAATAAGACGGCCGGGCGCGGTGGCTCAAGCCTGTAATCCTAGCACTTTGGGAGGCCAAGACAGGCGGATCATGAGGTCAGGAGGTCAAGACCATCCTGGCTAACACGGTGAAACCCCGTCTCTACTAAAAAATCCAAGAAACTAGCCAGCCAAGGTGGTGGGCGCTTGTAGCCCCAGCTACTCAGGAGGCTGAGGCAGGAGAATGACGTAAACCCAGGGGGCGGAGCTTGCAGTGAGCTGAGATCCGGCCACTGCACTCCAGCCTGGGCGACAGAGCGAGATGCCGTCTCAAAAAAATAAAAATAAAAATAAGACTAACAAGGTTTGCTTTGCCTGATACCAAAACATATAGTAAAGCTCCAGTACTTGAAACCATGAGGGGATGCCAGAGTAGATGAATGGATCAGAATAAAGAGTTGGAATACGTGACAAAAGTGTTACGCCAAATTACTGAAATTGTGGGGAAAGGACAAACATTGGCATGTGTTTAGAAAAAAATGTCAGATGCCCTCTTTCTCACTATTTGTAAACATTACTTCCAAATGTATCCAAGAGCTATCTATAAAAAATAAGGACCTTGCCAATACTAGGGAAAAACAGAATCTGGAACCCTAGGGTGGGAGGCAAGACATGAAGCAGAGAAGCTCCAAAAACCTGGCTGCCTCGTGAGAGCAGAGACTTCCAAGAGGAACAGGCAGTCTCAATGCCTCTGTGCACAAGGGTCACTACAGTGCAGGGGCTGCCTTCCCTCTTTGCCCCACTCCCTGACTTGATGGAAGCTTGGAAGTAGGCATGGGGCCGGCATGAGCTATCCCAGGAGAGCACATGAGTCTGAGGCACATGTTCTTACATGTTAATGCACATGTGCAAATGTATCTACATGCTTTACATGATGCTGTAGAAATATTTTCTTGACCATAAGCATTTCAAATCATGTACTTACAGTTTGGGAATAAAGCCTTTTCATCCTTCTGCAAACAATTTTCCCATACCATTGCTTCACATGCACCGTAACTGGAAGAGGAGCACAGAGTGTGGCCGAGAGGGGAGGATTCCCCGCACAGAGGATCTGATGCGAGGAGCTTCTGCTGAGGAGCTCTTGGCGCAGTGTTTGTCGAGCAGTCTGCTGCTGGAGAAAGAGGAGAACAAGAGGTGAAGCCCACTTCCTCCTAATTCATGTGTGTTGTTTAGTCTGCTTTATGCTGTGAGGGGAGACTGGTTATTGCTTGATTGATGTAAGACAGCCAGGGTGGAGAAGGGAAGGTGGATTATTAGCAACAGTTTTAGTGCTGTAACTATTTAAAAGCTCTTTGAAGACAGAAGCAGTGCCCTAGATAGTATGTTTTTAAGTGAATTTCATTTATTATTTATTTATTATTTATTATTGAAAGTCAGTGTTAAGTTTTTGTGGGAAATTCATGTGGTTAAGTCTACTCAAAAGATGGTGAGTGCTGAACAGTATGGCTGGCCAGAAGAACCCTGCCCTTGGGAGCCTGAGGCATTGGTGGATGATCCCATGCTTTGAATGGGCAGGAGCTGGGGCAGCCCCTCCTCTGCATTGCCCATTTTCCTCCTTCCCATGTATACCTTTCCTTTGCTTTCATTTGATGGCCATGTTTACCATTTTACTGAGAAGTAGAATCAGGAGTAAGGGACCTTCCACAGGTTGTCCTCTGCCTTCCCTGCCCTCCCAGCCACATCCAGCATCCTCCCTATATCCCCATCCTGACCCCTCTTGTTGCTGGAAAGGAACCATGCAGCCCGTAGTCAAAGTCAGCCCTTCCCTGGGCTGGGATCTCATCTCCCACCTACCCAAGGAAATTCATTCAATGAGTATCCCTCTTGTGTTACCACCCCTCCCCATACTAGATGGTGCCCATCAGCAGCACACAGACATGAAACATGCCTCCCTGTCTTGGCCCCATTTCCCTCTTTAGCCACCACTTCATGTTTCTGCCCTCTTAATAGTAAAACTCCTCAAAAACGCTTGTGATACTCACTTCTCCAGCCTTTCCCGGTCTCCTACAGTTGGCTCAGGGCTGAACATGACCATGAACCCCAGTCCCTGGTAGCATCCCATACTTGATCCTCCCCTCCTTGCTCCTAGGATGTCCGTGTCCCCCTCCTGCCCTGCTGGATCCTCCTCATCCCCCAGCTGCCCCCCGGATTCATTCTCTCAGCCTCTCCTCTGCATCATCTGTACCTACTCCTCAGAGATTTCATCCAGTTCCATGGATTTTTAAATAACATCACTATTCTGACAGCTCCAAATTTGTATCTCAGACCTCTGAACTCCACACTTGAACATCCTACTGCTTCCTTGAAATCTTCATTAGACATCTATTGGATGTCTAGTAGCGACTGCAAAGTTAACATATCCCAAATCCAGTTCCCAGCTTTCTTCCAACCAGCCTCTTCCTTTGGTGGTCCTCTGTTGATGGTGGCTCCATCCTTCCAGCTGCCTAGATCAAGTGTGTCGGAATCATCCCCTCACATCAGCCCATTCACATATTCTATTGGCTCTATTGAAAATACATTCAGAATTGGACCATTTGTTATGACTTCCTTGGCCACCACCTGGCTCAAGCCAATCACCTTCCTTCTGGATTATTACAGTAGGCTGTAGTTTAGTCTTGGTAGACCTGGTGGGTGCCTTTCAAGTGAGTTAAGATGGAGGTCATGTCACTTGCTTGCTCACAGCCTCTCAGTGGTTTCCCTCTTTCACCTTCATTCAAAGGCAAACTTTACAGGGGTGGCCAGGGCCCTGAGTGATTTGCCCCCATTTCCTCTGACCTCCGCTCCTTCCTTGAACGTGGTAGGCAGCTCACAGTTGGGCCTTTGAGTTTGCTGTTCCTGTTGCCTAGGACTGTCCAGCCCCCTCCATTCTCCCCAGCGTCCCCACTGCTGATCTAGTACTCACTTCAGATCTCTGCTCAAATGTCTGCTTCTGTTAGGCCCTCCATGCCCATCCCCGACCTTCTTGTTTCCATGGCTCTGCTTTGTCTTTCTCATCTTCAAACCATGTTTCTCTTGTTATGTGTCCTTGTCTGTCTCTCCTCACTAACATATAAATTGCTTAGGGCAGGGCCTCTGTTTTGTTTCAGTGCAATATTCCTTGTACCTAGAATGATGCCTAGCATCTGGAGGAGGCTTGATGAGTATGTGTTGGAAGGGTGAATGAATGTGTCTGATTTCTAAAATCAATCTCTATAATTTAAGTGGTTTGGGATAAGATTTTTTTTTTTCCTTTTTATTAGATAGAGTCTCGCTCTGTTGCCCAGGCTAGAGTGCAGTGGCATGATCTCGGCTCACTGCAACCTCCACCTCCCAGGTTCAAGCAATTCTCCTGCCCCAGCCTCCCAAGTAGCTGGGACTACAGATGCCTGCCACCACGCCTGGCTAATTTTTGTATTTTTAGTGGAGACATGGTTTCACCATGTTGGCCAGGCTGGTCTTGAACTCCTGACCTCAGGTGATCCACCTGCCTTGGCCTCCCAGAGTGGTGGGATTACAGGCATGAGCCACTGCACCTGGCCAAGATTGTTTTTCTTGAAAAGACAGGTATATGGAAGTAGACAGCTCTGGAGTACGTTAGGTGGCAGTGGCATATTATCTTGAGTTAATTTTAAACTATAAGCAGCAATCCACACATTTGGAAAACGTCAGAAGAATGAATTATAGATGCATAAAACCAAGGTAAATTAAATAAGATAAGCCAAATAAGACAATTACAAGTAATGTTAAGTAACACATAGAAGCAGTTGTTTTTGGATTAATGCCACCTTTTTCATTAAATATAAATTGGAATTGGATTTATAAATTAAAGGGAAGTGTTTTTTGTTGTTGTTTTTTTTGAGATGGAGTTTTGCGCTCATTGCCCTGGCTGGAGTGCGAGGGTGTGATCTCGGCTTACTGCAATCTCTGCCTCCCGGGTTCAAGCAGTTCTCCTGCCTCAGCCTCTCAAGTAGCTGGGATTACAGGCATGGGTCACCATGCCTGGCTAATTTTTTTATTTTTAGTAGAGATGGGGTTTCACCATGTTGGTCAGGCTGGTCTTGAACTCCTGACCTCAGGTGATCTGCCCACCATGGCCTCCCGAAGTGCTGGGATTACAGGCGTGAGCCATTGAGCCCAGCCTAGTTTTTTTTTTTAAATTAAGCTTTATTATAGGAAGTTATTAAATTTTTAATAAGTACATTTCTGCTTCTTAGTTGATGTAATAACTTAGTTATATTCTTAGTAAAAAGCAAAGGCTTAAAGCTGGGTGTGGTGATGCCTGCCTATAATCCCAGCACTTTGGGAGGCTGAGGTGGGCAGATCACTTGAGTTCAGGAGTTGTAGACTAGCCTGACAATACAGCAAAACCCCGTTTCTACAAAAAAATACAAAAATTAGCTGGGTGGCATGTGCCTGTAGTCCCAGCTACTTGGGAGGCTGAGGTGAGAGGATCATTTGAGCTTGGGAGGTCAAGGTTGCAGTGAGCCAAGATTGTGACACTGCACTCCAGCCTGGCCAACAGAACGAGACTTTGTCAAAAATAACAATTAAAAAATTGGCCAGGCACAGTGGCTCACTCCTGTAATCCCAGCACTTTGGGAGGCTGAGGCAGGTGGATCACCTGAGGTCAGGAATTCAAGACCAGCTTGGGCAATATGGTGAAACCCCATCTTTATTAAAAGTACAAAAAATTAGCTGGGCACGGTGGCACGTGGCTGTAATCCCAGCTACTGCTACTCAGGAGGCTGAGGCAGGAGAATCACTTGAACCTGGGAGGCAGAGTTTATGCTGACCTGAGATCACACCACTGCACTCCAGCCTGGGCAACAGAATGAGACTCCATCTCAAAAAAAAAAAAAAAAAAATTAAATTTAAAAAAAGCAAAGGCCTAAAAAGTTTTTAAGTATATATAGAAGATTAATGAACAATAGTTAACTTCCTAATGCTCAAATATTTTTGAATTTATTATATATTGTTTCAGGTTTGAAGATCAGCTTCGGCAATGGTTGTCTGAAGACTCAGGAGCATTTACGGATTTAACTTCCCTTCCCCTCTATCTTCCTCAGACTCTAGTGTCTCTTTCTCACGCCGTTGAACCTGTGATGAAAACCTCTGTAACTGCTAGCCCACAGGTGAGAAGCACACATTTGGCATTTTACATAATAATTAAAGATGGAGAGAATGACGGGGGAAAAAAGTAGTATCATGATTTATCTAGCCTATGGTGTTATGACCAACAAATTATTAGCTCAAATTAGACCTTTTCTTAAACTTTATCCATATCATTGTTATAGAGACCCAACTGATTTTGAGTTTCTGCCTATGGAATAAATGAAGAATAGAAATGAAATATTCTTAAGAACTGAGTAAGACCTGTAAGTGTGTGCTGATGTGTAGTTAAGGGCATTAAGGTGATGACAGCAGCTTCTCTGGAGCACATATTGTCCAAGCTTCGGCATTACCCAGACCTCCCTTCTGGGATTAATTTTTCCTGAGGAAAACTAATGAATGCAGAAGGTAAGCTCCCAAGTCAAGAGCCTCACCCAAGAGTGTTCAAGCAGTGAGTGGTCAGGGTTGCTTTTCAAAGCCAGATCCAACTGGCTCCAAAGCCTAAGGTCTTTTTACCTTACCATTCTTCCTTCAGTGGTTAAAGATGCAAAAACAGATTTTTCAATCACAAATATGAGCCACTGAACAGGTAAAAACTGTGCTCCTGGTCTGGCTTTAGGAAGCCCTTCAATAGGGGAGAAAAGCAAATTAAAATAACTTACTGTTTCCATTCATCAGTTGGGCAAATACTTTAAAAATGTTCATGCTGGCCGGGCGCGGTGGCTTAAGCCTGTAATCCCAGCACTTTGGGAGGCCGAGACGGGTGGATCATGAGGTCAGGAGATCAAGACCATCCTGGCTAACACGGTGAAACCCCGTCTCTACTAAAAAATACAAAAAACTAGCCGGGTGAGGTGGCGGGCACCTGTAGCCCCAGCTAATGTACTCCCAGCTACTCAGGAGGCTGAGGCAGGAGAATGGCGTAAACCTGGGAGGCAGAGCTTGCAGTGAGCTGAGATCCGGCCACTGCACTCCAGCCTGGGCGACAGAGCGAGACTGTGTCTCAAAAAAAAAAAAAAAAAAAAAAAAAAAAGTTCATGCCCTTTGAATTATCAATTCTGACCTGAAGAATTCTGACCTACCAGATATTCCCTAAAAATTAATGTATAAAAATGTTGACTGTAGCATTAGTTATATTGTATAAAAGTAGAAGCAATAAATGTTTGAAGATGGGAGTCTGATTAAACAATTATAATACATTCACATGATAGAATAATTCACAGCCCTTGATGATATTTTCTAAAAATGACTGGCTGGGCGCAGTGGCTCATGTCTGTAATCACAGCACTTTGGGAGGCTGAGGAGGGAGGATCGCTTAAGCCCAGGAGTTTGAGTCCAGCCTGGGCAACATAAAGAGATCTCATCTCTACAGTACATAATTAGCCAGGCATGGTGCTACATGCCTGTTGTCCCAGCTACTCAGGAGGCTGAGCTGAGGGACTACTCGAGCCCAGGAGTTTGAGGCTGCAGTAAGCTATGATCATGCCACCGTGTTCCAGCCTGGGTGAAAAATGACTGACACTGGAAATTGTTCATGATAGAATACAAAGGCAAACAGTCTGTATGCAGATACCAGCTGAATGTAAGAGCTAAATGAGGCTGGAAGGATGTACAATGGGTAATTTTTTTTTCCCTCTGTAAAAATAAATGACTACTCAGATGAAGTTTCTAACGTGATCCAGATCTAGTTTCTTCACAGAGAATAGGTCGTGGTTTATTGACATTCCAATACTGTTTAGTTTCTTTTTTATTCAAATAGAGTGACATGACGAGGCAGCAACTGCAGCTGTCAGAGGCAACAGGAACGTGTCTAACCGAACGGCTAAAGCACCTGGAAAGGCTGATCCGGAGTTCAAGGGAAGAGGAAGTTGCCTCTGAGCTCCATCTCTCTGCGCTGCTAGATATGGTGGACATTTGAGCAGCTGACCTGTGGGGAGGGGGTCTCTCCCAAAGAGTTTCTGTTTTTACTCAAAATAATGTTATTCTCAGATGCTTGATGCACTGTTGGAAATGTAATTATTAATCATGCAAATAAACCATTTAAGTGTCAAAGTCTCCCAGTTTTTCATAATGAAAAGCTGTTGCCCCTGTGTGACCTCTTCAATATTCTCCTATATTCATGACCACCTCAGATTGTCACCCACCAGCATATGCTCTGAGGCAGTTTGGAGCTTACATTTCCATGTGTAACAGGCAATTCATTCTCTCAGCAGTCCTTGATGTGCCCGACATCAGTGATGCAGAGATAAAGAAAGACACGGCCTTTGCCTGCTAAGCCTACCCAGCTTACGTCCAGGAGAGTCAGCAGGTATTTATGTACATAATTCTCAGAGAATGTGCGTGATGGGTAGCAAGGAAGAAACAGAGGATGGAACAGGGTCTGGTTGGGTAGAGGAGAAAGAATTCCTGGAGAGGAGTGCAGGGGTGTAGCTGGGGACAGTGTACTTGACATGATGAAAGCTTGAAGGTACCAGCTTGGTTTGTGGCCAAGTGAGGGGAACAGGCCAGCAGGGTGAGGTCAGAGATTCTTGTCACCTTCTTCTGAGAGCTGTGAGAACCAGTTGTTGAAGATTAGGTAGAGAAGTGATCTAGTCACATTTTCTTTTAAAAATGGCATGTGGGGCAGGAATCTTGAGAGGTGGGTGCTACAGGCATTTGGGTGAAATTCAAAGGGAATAAGCCTGTTTGCTAGCAATTGGTGTGAAGAGGGGATAAAATTTGAGCCATATACAGAAAGAGGTATTAATAGACCTGGTGACGTTGCATATGACCACCAATCTTAAACTGGCACTCAGCATCTCCTGACTTAATCCTACATCCCCAGACTCTTATTTCATGTCTTCTCATTCTCTTCAAACTTCTTAGATCATGTCCTTCTTATTTCACTGAGAAAACAATAGCACTAAGAAGAGAACCTCCTCCTCTACCAAATCTACCATCCAATCCCTGCTTCTCCAAACACACGCTACTCAACTCAGGGATCTTCAGTGATTAACTTCATGTAAAGACTTAATGCTATTTCTTAATCTTGACTTTAGACACTGTTGACTTCCTACAATGGAAGAGGAGTTAGCTTCTCTTATACTGTCTTTCCCCGAACATACTATCACCCCCACCCTCGACACCCACATTTCCTCTCATATTAGCCTCCCTAAGCAATTTAATATTGGCTGAAACCTGCATTCACAGTTTAGTATAACTGTACGTTTACCATTTGCTGTTGAGCCCTTTATTGGTTTATGATTACATTTCCTTTAGGTACCACTTTTGATTTTTCCTGGAGTTAATAATTACATTGTTTTTCCCATTTGCTTGGTTTTCTATGCTCCTGTCACTACTTCACCCAAAAGTCACTGCCCTAAGTATAAAGCTCTTCCCAACAAAGTCATGTGCATCAGGTAATATGCTCCACTTTCTCTTCAAGATGTTCCTCTGGGAACCCCCTGTCTTCCCGCCATAACTTGAGCATTTCCTGGATTCCGAATCGTATTTTCTTCTTCCTTGGTTTTCTCTTCTTGATGGAGCCTGTCCTTTAGTAGCCTTCTGAGCTTGAATATCTAAAATGTCTTTATTTCTACTGTAATATTATCAAATATATATTTGGTCTTTGTCTCTGCCTTCTGATATACAACTCCTAAAATCCCTGGAATCTCCAAAGTAATGTCTTTTTGTATGCTAGTAAGATGACTGATGGTGGACAGCTCCTGTGTAGCTTCAGGATAGGGACCGGTCATCTGAAAGACCAGGGCATGCTCAGAGGGGTTGAAACTTTCAGCCTACCCCCCAAACTCCCAGAGGTTGGGGGAGAGGGACTGAAAGTGATGTTGATCACCAATGGCCAATAATTTAATCAATCATGCCTATGTAATGAAGCCTCCTAAAGACCAAAAAGGACAGGGTTCAGAGAGCTTGTGGATAGCCGAATGTGTGGGGGCTTCCAGGAAGGTAGACAGGAACACGTCCACATGCTGGGAGAATGGCACATCTCAACTCCTTGCAGACAGAAGCTCCTGCTCTTGGGACTCTTCTAGGCCTTGCCCTGCATATCTTTTCATCTGGCTGTTTATTTGTAGCCTTTAAAATAGCCTTATAATAAATATGTGTTTCCCTGAGTTCTGTGAACTGCTCTTGTAAATTAAAGCCAAGGAGGGGTCTTGGGAACCCAGGACAGGTAAAACAACCTGGGGCTTGTGATTGACACTGGACATGGGCCTCAGTCTTGTGGCACAGAGTCCTCAACTTGTGTGATCTGCTGCTGTCTCCAGGTAGATGGTGCAGGATTGAAGCAGATACCCAGCTGGTGTCTGCTGCACAGCTGAATGCTTGCTTGCCGGTGGGGAGAAATCCTCTACATCTGGTGTCAAAAGGATGTTGTGAGAGTAAAGAAATGGTGTTTTTTTGGACTTATCTATCCTTATGTTTGATTCATCATTTGAATGGGAATAGAATTTTAGATTGGAAATAATTCCTTTGTGGTTTTGCTTTTTTTGTTCCTGGTGTTCTCAAATTTCTCAATGACATTACTTCATATGTTGCCTCCCCATTCCCTCCCCAACCCCTGCCCAATTTATTGTGCTGGGCACTTTGTAGTCCTTTTGTCTAGTTTTTTATTGCTATTGAACAAATCACCCCAAATACAGTAGCTTAAATTTGAGGATTCAGCTGGGCAGCTTTCTGTTGGGATCTCTCATGCAGCTGCAGTCAGGTATTGGCTGAGGTTAGAGTCATCTGAAGGCTTGACTGGTCAGCGGTCCAAGATGGATCACTTGCATGGCTGGAGGTAATGTCGTACTGTTTTCCCCAAATGTCTGGCTCATGCTGACGATGGGGCTCTAAGGAGCTTGTTGAAAACTGTCAATGGGTACAGTCTGCCAGCTAATAGGTTTCTGTTTTTCTACTGGGTTACAGTTGCCGGTGTTTGCAGGACTTTTCTTTTGGGCCAGCTGCTCCAGAGGAATCCTTCCACTCTTATCTCATGCTATCTGGCTGAGTGGGAGAAGTGAGCCTCGACTCACACGTATAGACTTTCACTCAATCTGTATGCTTTCAGTGACCCTCAGCTATGCCTCATGCCTAAGGTAACACCTACTCTGATTCAACTACTGCAGACTTCCTCCACCCAAGTAGGAGAGGGGACCTGTGGTCACACTGTTCCTCACAAAAATTTTCCACCAGTTATTCCAATTTCTGCACCTTCCTGGTATTTGCTGGCAGGAATGGTCTCTTGTTGGCTTCACCCACAAACATTAAGTCTCAACTCTCTCTGGCTAAGTCAGTTATCACTTCTCCATCCATTCCCAGTCTCTATAATTTTGTTGACTTCTCTTGCTTACTGGTGTCTCCTCTCCCATTCTTTGTGGGTTTTTTTGGTCTTTTATTACTTTATGTGAGTAGGGTTTGGGCAGGAAATGGAGGTTAATGTTTATGCTCAGTCTGCCATGTTTAGCTGAAAATTTTTTTCAAAATTCTGCCATTAGGCTTTTCTCCCCATGTCTCCTGAGATAGCTTTGTCAGTCACCAATACATTGTTTCGTTGCATCCAATAATAAATTCTCAGTCTTCATTTTGCAATCCCTTCAAAGCCTCAGCAAAGATCACCATGTCTTCACTTATATTATGACTTCATATTCCTCTGGTTTTCCTCCTCTCTCTGGCCATTCCTCTATACTGGAAAAGGTTGGTGCCCCAGGGCTCATCCTGGAACTTCTCTGTTTTATGTGCATTTCCTAATTCATCTTGTCCAATCTCATGATTTCAAACACTACCTGAAAGCAAATGACTCCCAAATTCCTATCTCTAGCATTATCTTCTCCCCTGAATGCTAGCCTACTCAATATTTCACTTGAATGTCTAATAAGCATCTCTAGTATAACTTGTCCCCACTTAAAGCTGAATTTTCCAATCAAACTTTCCCTATTTTAGGCCAGATGCAGTGGCTCATGCCTATAATCCCAACACTTTGGGAGGCTGAAGTGGGAGGATTCCTTGCGGCCAGGAGTTTGAGACCATCCTGGGCAACATAGCAAGACCCCGTGTCTCTACCAAACTTAAAAAAAAATTAGCCAGGTGTGGTGGCACAGGCCTGTAGTCTAAGCTATTCAGGAGGCTGAGCCCGGAAGATCACTTAGCCCTGGAATTTGAGGCTGCAGTGAGCTAATGGTTGTGCCACTGCATTCCCACCTGGGTGACAGACTGAGATCCTCTCACTAAATAAATAAATAAAAGACACCTCTATTTTAGTAAATGACCACCACCATATACCCAGTTGTGCAGGCCAAAATCCTCAGAGCCGTCTGTATCTGGCCTAATGAACAAGCTGGATGCAGTAGTATGCAAGCTGATAGGAACAGTTTTTTTTTCTCATGACTGCCCCTAGAAGCTTAACTGCGTCAATTCCCAGACGTAGTTTACAGTTTTTGTTCTCTTTCAGACATTAAAAAAAGCGGGTTATTTTACTCATAAAAAGTCCAGTCCATTAAAATATCAAAACTCAAACTCTTCTCCAATTGAAACCTCTTCCCTCACCTAGCTTTGCCAGGTTCAGTGTGAGATTCCATCCAGGCTGAAGCCCCTTATTCCTATTCTTCATGTTTCTACATGGAGGAACTTATCTGGAGAAAAACTTCCAGCCTCTTTCTGCTTCCAGAGAAGCAGAGTGACTCATGTGGTTCAATTTCAGAGAACAGATAGGGTGGAGTGCTCAAGCTCCTCTGGGTACTCTTTCTGGGGTCTGTGGGTTGACTGGAGGGGTGTCTTCTGGTCAGCACTCGATTGCATAGTGCTTGGTGAGGCAGTTCCATGGCCCAGAGGCTGGGGGATATGTTTGTCTGACTTACGGGTGATTTAGTAGCTTGCCCTCTTGCTTGCAGATTTGAGCCTTGTCCTTCAAGCTAGCTTTTTAATTTGTGGCAAGGCTGATATGTTAATATCCACCCATCTTATTGCTGTGTCTTTTTCATTCGTTTCTGAACTGGGATAGGAAAAAGTGAGTATCCTTGATTGTCTAAAACCCCGCTATTCCACTGGGGGAAGATGCCTGTGGGTATTCTTTTGTCCCCTCTCTCTTCCAACTTTCTTCTACGACTTGCTGTGGCTCACGCCCCCTTCGAAGTTAGGCTGGGGGTAGGAATTGAGGAGTGGGTGCAGAAACGCTCATTAGGCTGGGGCAGTTGTAATTGGATGTTAGGGCTTCCGTGGGCCAGATGAAGACATGCTGGGTCCTTGACCTTAGGGACCACGGGCTGCAGTCTCCAGACGTCAGCCATGTTTCCAACAGTCAGACGCCTCCTGCCCTGCTGCGTCCGGCTGTCCCTTCCAAGTTCGGTCACTCGCTCCGCCTCCATCTTCCTCTTCCCACTGCTGCTAAGCCTCTTCACCTTTAATTTCTCCTGGGGGCGCCCACCCCGAATTCCAGCGACCTCGTGAGCAGCTGAGGCTCTACCGCGCTCGGTCCTGGCCTGCAACGCAGCCCTTCCCTGCCCTAGGCTGCAGGGCTTCTGGCCCCTGTGGTCCGCCAGGCCTCGGGGCCTCGGCCTCACTGCGTCTACCCCCTTCCCCCCGGCGAAGGCTACGCGGCGCTCAGCTTCCCAGGGACGCCGGGTGGCGCCCTCCCCCTGGTCTTGCACTGGCCCCGACCGCCCGCGCCCACCTCACCTCAGGGCGGCCTCCTGCCCCCAGCCCCGGCCCCGGCGTCCGGGCAAATCCTGCCATGCGACAGCAATTCCCTGCCACCCGACCTTCGCACTCGCTGTCCCTCGCTCGAGCCTCGCTCCCCACGTCCTTCTTTCCGACCTGCGGCGGGACCCTCCTCACCGGCGCCTCAGACACGCTCACCGGAGAGCGCTGCGCACGAGGCCAAGCTCCGGGGAAACAAGCCTCTAAGGGGCGCGCAGGAGGCCCCACCCACCATCCCCGCCGGCCCCACCCACCATCCCGCCCCCACCGCCCCACCGACCAGCCCTGCCCCTCATGGCCCGCCCATAAGTCCCCACCCACCTCCCCAGCCCCGTCGCAGCCCCGCCCCCTCAGGCCCCGCCCCACGCCGCATGGTGCTCCTCGCGCTCCACCACTGTGGTCGCCTGACACACCCCGGGCTCACGCTCACGGCGCTCTGATTGGTTGCGTGGGCATCGACCCACCTGGGCCTGCGCGTCGGCCGAGGCTCGCGCCTGCGTAGTGCGCGCGGGAGGGGCGGGGCTGGGCGGCAGGTCCCGGGTGCCGAGAGCTGGCGGCTGGTAGTGGGCGGCGTAGAGCACTGCGGCTGCAATGACTGAGGGCACGTGAGTCCCCTCGCCCCGGGCTCCTGGCGCGGGCAGGGTGGTCTGGGTGCTGAGGAGAGCGCGACGCGGGCAGTGGGCCGGGGGTCGGGGCGAGGCCTGGGTCGCTGACGGCCGGTGGCCCTCAGGTGTCTGCGGCGCCGAGGGGGCCCCTACAAGACCGAGCCCGCCACCGACCTCGGCCGCTGGCGACTCAGCTGCGAGAGGGGCCGGCAGACGTGGACCTACCTGCAGGACGAGCGCGCCGGCCGCGAGCAGACCGGTCTGGAAGCCCACGCCCTGGGGCTGGACACCGTAAGTGGCTTCCGCGGAGCGTCCGCGAGCGCGGGGACCCCGCGGGGCCCTGAGGGGTGAGCCGTGAGGAGCACGTTTTCTCTCAGAAAGGCGGGTGGAAGGACCCGGCCAGCGACGCCCATCCCCAAGGCGAGCGCCCACGGGAGCTGCGTTCGCGGGCCCCTCCGCTTCGGCCCTTCATCTCTAAACCAGGCATAGGAGACTCCTAATGTTGCATTTTTTAGCACCTTATTTTGAGGTAATTTTTGACTTATGGAAGAGTTGCAAAGATAGTTGTAACTTTGTTTTTATTCACAAAACGTGTTTGGATCCAGTGTCTTCGTTGTGTGCATTGGAAGAGATGTTCCTCGTCAGAGTCTGCAGTGTAAACAGGGTCTCCTGCCAAGCCCCGGCCACCGTGGGAAAGGCTGTGCCACCCTTTGGGCCCTTTTTGAGAGGCCCGAGTCCCAGGCCCAGGTGGGCGCCCGTGCCCCACCCCACACTCTGGGTGCCTAGTTTATTCCAGACATCTTGGAGAAGTTAAGAATACGTGACTGGAAAGTAAAGCAATGAAAATGTGCAACTGTTCTTTTACTTTGCTGAGGTGTGATATCGAAGAGTTTCAGACTTTTGATAGAAACAGCTGACACTTTTAAAGTAATTTAGATTCACTATTTTGACTTGGGCTGTATATGAAGAGGGCTCCTCTGGCCGCTCAACAGTCCCGTCAGCTCTCTCTCTTTTTTTTTTTTTTTTTTTTCGGTCTCTTTGCAGAAGAATTACTTTAAGGATTTGCCCAAAGCCCACACCGCCTGTGAGGGGGCTCTGAACGGGATGACATTTTACGTGGGGCTGCAGGCTGAGGATGGGCACTGGACGGGTGACTACGGTGGCCCACTTTTCCTCCTGCCAGGTAGGAGTATGCTGCCCCAGCCTGAGGGTATGGCCACCCTGGATCACCCTTGGGATCCTGCCCCAGCCTGGTGTAGGGTTTTGATGGAGCAGGTGAAAATCCAGGGGCTCACATAGAAAAGGGCTGGCAAACTCTGCTCTGTGTCAGAATGGTCCTGCTATTGGCCTAGGGGATCAGCTAGCCTTGCCAGTGTAGGGTGACAGGCTCTCTGATAAGAGAAGCAAGTGGTTCTCTAGGGGTCTGTGTTGCCTTGAGGGAGGAGGAAGATGGGCTTTGAAGTCTCAGTACAGAGTGGGATGGGCATTCCAGGTGGAAGACCTAGCCTATGCCAAGGGGCTGTAGGTGGGCAGAGTGGTGGGTGGGGAGCTGTTATCTGCTGTGAACTTACTCTTAGCTACTGCAGGGGAACTTTAGGTTCAGGCTGGTGAGTAGGAGGAGCATAGCAATTGGACTGCCTGGGTATTGAACTGATTTGGCTACACAAGACTATTTTACATACTGGGAGTGTTTCTCTGCAGAAATCCTCAGCCTTGTAAAATGGGAAATTCCCTCCTATGAATTTATGCAATAGGACTTTTTCCCTAGTGACTTGTGATTGTTTCCACATCATTGTTTCAATGATGTGGATTCCTACATAAATAGGTTTTGTTTCTGTAATGACTTTTATTGATATGTCATTTTCTTTTACTATGCTGACTTTGTAGTAGATAGAAAGTCCTCATATACCTTTGTTGCCTTTCTTTTTAAAACATCTCTTACCTGTATCTATTCATTTACTCATCCAAATTGCTTTTATCCTGATTCTGTCCCAGAATAAAACCTGTTGGGACTTGAAATGAAGTTGCATTAGGTTTATATGTTAGTTTGGGAAGTGTTGGCCTTTTATGTTAAAAAGAGTTCCATGGTGTTTACTGTAGGCCAAGCCCTGCTCAAGTCCTGTTCTTCTTTTAGTCCTTAGAATAAGCCTAATGAGATACATTAGGAAGCTGAGGCACATTTATTCCAGGTCACTAGACTAGCAGGAGGAGCACTGGGATCCCATCTCCGCTTTGACTTCTAGCCCTGCTGCCACCTGGACTGTACAGCTTTGAATTTTCCTGTCCTGGGATTTGAGGGCTTGTCCTTAGGGGAAGTCAAGGTGCTCTTTCTTCCCTTGGCCCCATCAGGGAATGTTGAGACTGTTCCCAGGGCTCATGGTAAGGCAATGACATAGAGTTGGTCAGGAGATGGGTCAGCCTCACTTTGCCTCTGTAGCCTCATCTGTGACAGGATTGGAATCAGGTTTGGTTATGTGCACAGTGTCAGGCACGCAGTGGTGCTTGGTCGGTGGGGACTACTGTGTTGTTTGTTCTTGCTGCTTTGGCTCTGGGCTTAGCTTGCTGGGACCCTTCCTGTGGGCTGGCTGTGAGTTGGAGTTTTTTTGTTTTTTGTTTTTGAGACAGCATTTCGCTCTTGTTCCCCAGGCTGGAGTGCAATGGCGCAATTTTGGCTCATTGTAGCCTCCGCCTCCTGGGTTCAAACGATTCTCTTGCCTCAGCCTTCCAAGTAGCTGGGATTACAGGCATGCGCCACCATTCCTGGCTAATTTTTGTATTTTCAGTAGAGACGGGGTTTCACCATGTTGGTCAGGCTGGTCTCAAACTCCTGACCTCATGATCCGCCCCGCTCAGCCTCGCAAAGTGCTGGGATTACAGGTGTGAGCCACCGCGCCTGGCTGAGTTGGAGCTTTTCTTCCCTCTTTCTGGACTTTGGAAAATGCTCCTGGTCCATGATACTATGTAGACAACTCCCATCAAGTGTGGCCTGTGCAGCATTGGGCAGCACTGTGGTGAGCACTGAGTGGGGTCTGACCTAGCCCCACCATTTACTGGCTGTGCCTCAGTTTCCTTGCCTGTAAAATCAGGAAGATGCTGGCTCTGCTCCTGTCTGCACATTTCCCCGTCCTAACAGCATTATAACTGTTAGGAAAGAGATGGGCTTGTTTTGGGATGGCTCATTTTATGTGACCCCGTGCGCTGTCTCTGAGTCCATCTGCTCTTCTTCCAGGGCGTGTCTGGATGGTTTGAACACTAGGGCTTCTGACTGTCTAAGCCAGAGTCAGGTATTCATTCCATGGCACATGTGGCTGGGGTCTGCCCTGAGACCTGTCCTGTGCCAGGCTCTGGGGGCACATGGCTGATGGAACCAAGCATGGGGGGTAGAGGGTGGCCTGTGAGCACCATACCTGAGAGGACCAGGCTAGGGACAGAAGGTTCTTAGTGGATAATATTTATTGTTGTCTCTCCCTCCCCCCCAACATTTGCAAAGCGGCATATGCTTGTAAAAAATTTATGAAACAGAAAAGTATAAATAAGCAAATAGGTATTACCACATGCAAGGGTGACCAATTTTGTATTTTTCTTCCTAGCAGATGTTAAAGCAAGACCAACAGCCTCCCCTCATGGAAGGCCCACTGATCTAAAATGTTGGTTCCTTTTGGACCTTCAGGGCACTTGGGAGAGGCCTTCTTGAGGTGCTGTACAGGGTTTGGTGTTTCTCTGAGCGAGATGGTCATGGGAGCCAGGCATGGCTGAGTGGACTCTGCAGGCCCTAGGCAGGGAGCATCGCCTGTGCTGTGGCTGACGTTCCCTCTGGCCCTGTTCCCAAAGTCCCCCATGGGGGCTTGGGAGGAATGGCCTTTCGGGGGATGTTTTCATGAGAAGGAGGTAGCTCCCTGTTGGAGTGAGGTGCTCAGGAGGAAAGGGGCCTGGTCTTAGCAGTGATGACCACCTGCCCCCAGCGAGGAACATCTCTCCTGCCACACAGGCCTCCTGATCACTTGCCACGTGGCACGCATCCCTCTGCCAGCCGGATACAGAGAAGAGATTGTGCGGTACCTGCGGTCAGTGCAGCTGCCCGACGGTGGATGGGGCCTGTGAGTGTGCCCCCCCTGTGTCACTGCACATGTGCATGTGTGTGTTCTCATGATGTAGGAGATGCTTGGGTTTCCGGGCAGCTGCCAAGGATTAGGAGTGATTGCAGCTGTGGGCCCGGGGTGGGTTGGGGAGAGACTAGCAGGAGGGGAGTGGGCTGGAGGCTGTGCAGGTGGGGCCTCGGCCTCACATCTTTTGTTAAATAGGTTTTGTGACTGTTAGGACACTCTTGAGACCCACATGTGAAAACTGTCAGTCTGTTATCACTTAAGGCAGAAGAAAATTGCCTTTGACTCTGGGCTGGCAGCAGGTGGAGGCAGGGCCTGACAGCTTTCTTGCCGTGTGGCACAGGCTTTGGGAGCAGAGCTGTAGCCCAAAGTGAAATGCCCTGGGGCTAGAAGTGTTGACTCAGGCGTGGGAAGGTGTAGAGCAGGCGGGTCAGGGTGAGGAAGGTGCGGGGGCTCGGTTGTCATGGGAGGTGCGTGAATCTGTACTGCAGAGTGGCTGCTCGGGGCTCTCCTGTGGTGGCACGTTATGTCAGGGTAAGGTATTTTAGCATTCTTAGTTTTCTGAGGAAACTCCACAGAAAGTTTTACTTTATTTCTTAGAAGTAAGGACAGATACCAGTTTCTCACCTGTCCTCTGCCCCTCTAGGCACATTGAGGATAAGTCCACCGTGTTTGGGACTGCGCTCAACTATGTGTCTCTCAGAATTCTGGGCGTTGGGCCTGACGATCCTGACCTGGTACGAGCCCGTAACATTCTTCACAAGAAAGGTATGCCCTGTGCAGCATGTCCTGGGCCAGGGGTTCATGTCATCTCGATAATGAGCTCTCGCATACGAGATACAGAAAGATGCACTTCCAGCTGAAACAATGGGCAAAGCACATGAGCAGGGAATTTGTCAAAGCAGAAGTAGGCAGAAACTGTTTAACCTAGGCATCGTTTTTTTAAAAAAGCAAATTAAGAGCCAGGCACAGTGGCTCACGCCTGCAGTTCCAGCACTTTGGGAGATTGAGGTGGAAGGACCACTTGAACCTAGGAGTTTGAGGCCAGCCTGGGCAACATGGTGAGACCTGGTCCCTACAAAAACAATAAAATATTAGCCAGGTGTGATGATATGCACCTGTAGTCCCAGCTGCTTGGAGGCTAGTAAGGCAGGAGGATCACTTGAGCCCAGGAGTTCTGGGTTGCAGTGAGCTGATTGTACCATTGCACTCCAGCCTGGGTGACAGAGTGAGACCCTGTCTCTGAAAAAATAAAAAAGCAAAGCAAATTAAGACAACTAGGTAATTCTGTTTGTTTCCTGAACTGGTGAAGACTTAAACGAAGCATGTTAATATGTCCACCTTCTTGGGGCAGCCTGACTGCAGGTGAGAGCAGGCCTGGAGCTTGCAGCTTCCGAGCTGGCCGTCTACCTCTCCAAGCCCTGGCTGTCCACCTCTCCAAGCCCCGGCCTGGCTACCTCTCCAAGCCCTGGCTGTCCACCTCTCCAAGCCCCGGCCTGGCTACCTCTCCAAGCCCTGGCTGTCCACCTCTCCAAGCCCCGGCCTGGCTACCTCTCCAAGCCCTGGCTGTCCACCTCTCCAAGCCCCGGCCTGGCTACCTCTCCAAGCCCTGGCTGTCCACCTCTCCAAGCCCGGGGCTATCCGCCTCTCCAAGCCCCAACTGTCTACCTCTCCAAGCCCCGGTCTGGCTACTTCTCCAAGCCCCGGCCTGGCTACTTCTCCAAGCCCCGGGCTGTCCACCTCTCCAAGCCCCGGTCTGGCTACCTCTCCAAGCCCTGACTGTCCACCTGTCCAAGCCGTGGCCTGGCTACCTCTCCAAGCCCTGGGCTGGCTACCTCTCCAAGCCCTTGGCTACCTCTCCAAGCCGCGGACTGGCTACCTCTCCTCTTGCCTACAGGCCCTGAGGGCAATTCCAGCCCAAGGGAATCCATGACTCCTGCTTCTCCAAGAAAACCTAGTTCATGATACGGCTCTGCAGAGCCTGGCCTGGTCTGGTCTTCTGCCTTTCACGGACCTTCCGTAGCCAATCCCACCTGCCCTGCTCTCTGCTCCATGCACAGGGGCCTCCTGACAGCCCCTCAAAGGCCCTTGCTATCCCAGGGCTCGCCGTGCACTGCCTCCTTAACCTGGAGCCTCTTACCTTCCACTCCTGCCCCGCTGGCTCACACTTTACATGTTCCTTCTTTGAGGACCTCTTCCTGACCTACCATGCCAGATGGAGTGTCCTGTTACGCATTCTCACGAGATCCTGCCTTCTTTTTTCATGGGCTTGTCACTGTTGTCATCAGTTCACTGTCAGCCTTTGGTGTCATTGATGCTGCGTCCCCAAGGCTGCTGTCTGGTTCCCACCACAGTCCTGGCGCCTGTCTGGTGAAGGAATGTGTTTAGGCTGCACTTTGCCTAGTAGCTTTGTGAGTCTTTGACTTTTGCATACCTTTTGGGGTTTGGAGCAGGGACTCCTCAGAAGTGTGTTTAGATGGCGTGGCTGTGCCAGAACTGCATGCTGCTGAAGTGGCTCTGGCATGGGGCCAGTGTGCTGGAGCTACTCTGGAGTTTGGGGTTGTCCCTGTTCCCGTACGGGACCAGTCTGCCAAGTGGAGATGACACAGATGGGGGCAGCCCAGGCTTGGCTCAGAGGGCGAGGCTGAATGTGCGCTGTCACTTCCCCGCATTGCCTTCTCCAGGTGCATGTGCACCTGGGCCCCTCGCTCACCTGAGCACTGAGGTGTCCCTGGACCTTCCCAGGTAGCTGTCTTCACGTGCTCCTTCCTGGGGCCAGGGGTTGCAAACACCTCTCCTGGGGCTGGACACACTCACTCCCAGGGAAGCCACTGGTTCCACCTAGGAGCCGTATATCCAGGGCAGTTCTGAGCACTCTGGAACCTGCTTCGCACATGGGGGTTGCAAGATCCGCATGCGGCTGCCCTTGGCTCATGGAGAGGGGCACACGTGACTCCCAGAGGGTGAAGCTTCCCAGCTAGAGCAGCGCTGGCTTTGCTGACAGGAAGCAGGTGACATGGGCCTATTCTCTCCCCTCTCAGGTGGTGCTGTGGCCATCCCCTCCTGGGGGAAGTTCTGGCTGGCTGTCCTGAATGTTTACAGCTGGGAAGGCCTCAATACCCTGTTCCCAGAGATGTGGTATGTCTGCTGTTGATTTGGTTGTTGGGCCGCTGCTGCCGTCCCGAGGAGTAGAGTGACAGGGACCGTGCGTGGGTCAGGCGCAGGCTGTGACACAGAGAGGAGTGGTCATTCTGTGGGTGGGGGGAGTTAGGCTCCTGGCAGAGGCCCTAATCGAGCTTGAGTTCTATAGGGATACAGAAAGGGGGAGGTTCCCAACTGGGCAGGAAGGAGGCTGTGCCGTGGATGGAGGTTCCCGCGTCAGGCCGCAGGCAGGGCTGGGTGGCTTCCATCTTGCTATGGAAGACTCTGAGCATCTGTAGGAGTAGGGGGAGGCTGCCCCTCCCCCACCCAGCGCAGGGGCGTCCTGTGCTGCTGCTGCTGTGCTTGTCTCCTTTGCTGGTGAATGTGAAGTGTGTTCCAACGGGACACCTCACCTGTGGACTCAGTGTGCGTGCCTTTACAAGATCAGTGTTTGTGGCCAGGTGCGGTGGCTCACGCCTGTAATCCCAGTGCTTCCAGAGGCCAAGGCGGGCAGATCACAAGGTCAAGAGATCGAGACCATCCTGGCCAACGTGGTGAAATCCGTCTCTACTAAAAATACAAAAATTAGCTGGGCATGGCGGCCCACGCCTGTAGTTTCCAGCTACTCGGGAGGCTGAGGCAGGAGAATCATTTGAACCCGGGAGGCAGAGGTTGCAGTGAGCCAAGACTGTGCCACTGCACTCCAGCCTGGCAATAGAGCGAGACTCTGTCTCAAAAAAAAAAAAAGATCAGTGTTTGTTTTTTTAAACAGAACCACATACTGTTTAAATACTCAGCAAAATCAACATTAATTTCTTATCATCTGGTGTTTTTTTGTTCTGTTTTGTTTTGAGACAGAGTCTTGCTCAGGCTGGAGTGCAGTGGCATGATCTTGGCTCACTGCAACCCCCGCCTCCCGGATTCAAGCGATTCTCCTGCCTCTGCCTCTCGAGGAGCTGGGATGACAGTCTCAGGCCACCACACCCAGCTAATTTTTGTATTTTTAGTAGAGACAGGGTTTCACTCTGTTGGCCAGGCTGGTCCCAAACTCCAAACCTCAGGTGATCCGCCTGCCTTGGCCTCCCAAAGTGCTGGGAGCCATGAGCCACTGCGCCCGGCCTTACCTGGTCTCTTTAACCACTGTCTTGTAACATTTTGTGGCTATCTATTGAAAGCAGTGAACATCTCCCCAGAAAACACTCATGCATATGAGTTTACCCCGTTATACATTTTGGGAAGTGAGACCCTGGAACCACACGGAGCCCCTGCTGGCTTCCTGGAGTGCTGTGGGAACCCTGGTGGGGATCTCCCCTAGAGAGCTGTCAGCACGGCTGGGGGTCCCAGCCGTGTTAGATGACTTTGGTGGAGGGGGGATCAAGCTAGCAGGAAGTGAAGGGACTGCTCAAGAGGGGACAGCAGTGTCCTGATACAAAGGCCGGGGGTTTCACCCCGGAAGCCAGTTTGGGTGGTGAGGGGAGGCACGGGGATGGCGAGATCACCCCCGGAGGGTAGACAGAGCTGACAGAGTAGGGGGCAGGGTAGGGCCATAGAACACATGGGTTGGGAGGTGTCCTGGGGCCATTCAGGTGCCAGCTGGACTCTGCACCTCACCCATGTGTAATGAGCAGCAGAGGAAGGACTGAGACAGCAGTCGGCACAGCTGCCAGGGCAGGAGGGGTATAGAGTCCACATGCTGGTGCTGGTGAGGGCGTCTCATCTGCTCCACTTGGTGGGGCCGTCAGTCAGTGCTGCTGCAGGAGCACACTAGGGTGCTGCTTGTCTTTGCTGGAGTTGCTTGGAGGGTGGGTTGGGAGGTGAAAGGAGGACCACAGACCTGAACCACTCCTGCTGCAGAAATGCTGGAAGTATAACCCAAAATGTAAAAAAAAAAAAACACCCTTTTAAGTAAGTGGATGTGGAAGTGGGCCAAGGCCCGATGCCACAGTCAGGGAGCAGGGAAGGCTCAGCATTGCTCACCCTCCTGTGGCATCACATAAGGATGGGGGCTAGCAGGGAAAGGGTAGAGAAAACCTGAGGTACGCACAGACCCTGGGAAGCTGGTGGAACTGTGCTAATGTCAGCAGCCAGTGATCAAAGACCCAGGCCTTAGGGAGATTCCACAGACCTACAGTTAATTTTTTTCTTGAGATAGAGTCTCACTCTTGTCACCAGGCTGTGTGCAGTGGCACAATCTTGGTTCACTGCAACCTCCTCCTCCTAGGTTCAAGCGATTCTCCTGCCTCAGCCTCCCGAGTAGCTGGGACTAGAGTCACATACCACCATACCTGGCTAATTTCTGTGTTTTTAGTAGAGACAGGGTTTCGCCATGTTGGCTAGGCTGGTCTCAAACTCCTGACCTCAGGTGATTCACCAGCCTCGGCCTCCCAAAGTGCTGGGGTTATAGGCGTGAGCCACCGCGCCCAAAGTTTCTTAAACTTTTAAAAGTAAACTTTAAATTTTGGAGTAGTTTCCAATTTCTGGGAAAGTTGCAAAGACAGCCGAGAGTGTTCCCTAGGGCCCTCACACCATATCCTCATTGTTGATGTTTTATGTTACCAAGGTACGTTTGTTGTAGCTAAGAAACCCACAGACAATGCTAAGCCTTTAGGAGCTCCATCACCTGGCTTTAGTATGCAAAATGCTGACCAAACTAGGAGGTGCAGCTCCTCGGAGGGTGCACCTGCAGTTCAACTGTCCCCCTCAGGAGCACGGTTGGGAAATGCCCGCAGATGCACTGACGTGGTGGGGAATAGCCATCCACCAGTGTTCATGCTTGGAAGGGCCCAAGGTATGGATGCTGGCGGAGGGGGCAGGTTTGAGTCTTGGGGTCTCCCACTGACTCCTGCCGTTGCCCCAGGCTGTTTCCTGACTGGGCACCGGCACACCCCTCCACACTCTGGTGCCACTGCCGGCAGGTGTACCTGCCCATGAGCTACTGCTATGCCATTCGGCTGAGTGCCACGGAGGACCCGCTGGTCCAGAGCCTCCGCCAGGTAGGACCTCATCAGGGAACAAAGTGAGGGCCTCTGGGGCTGGGACCCACAGGGCCTGGGGCTTCTGGAATCCAACCACACCTGTCCACTCACCTGGCGGCCCTGTGGAGCCGAGAGCCCTGTGATCAGAGCAGAGCCTCCACCTTCCTCCATTCTGTAATAAATAGTGAGCAAGCTCTGCCCAGAGGGGACTTGTGCTATGGGACAGGCAGCAGCTGTAGCCCAGGGTTCCTGGGGGTACTTCCAGGACTCAAGGGATGCAGGAGGCAGATGCGCACTGTGTGCTCTGGAAGCAGGCCTGAGGCGGGGTTTGAGGTGCAGGATGTTTATCAGGCCTGCCCTGGGGAAGGAGGAGGGGCAGAGGGAGGAAATGAGCTTCTGGGCAGACCTGGGGCTCACGGAGCTGGGGAGCTCCTCGGAGCAGTCTTCACACAGGGGGCCTTCGTGTGCCCTTGGGGTCAGTTGCTGGAGGGACCCCCACCCAGGAAGGGACTAGCCCGGGGCCCTGAGGGCATGTGGTGGGAGGCCACCCTCCTGGTTTGA
The DNA here is from genome assembly GCF_049350105.2 of Macaca mulatta. Taxonomy (NCBI): domain Eukaryota; kingdom Metazoa; phylum Chordata; class Mammalia; order Primates; family Cercopithecidae; genus Macaca; species Macaca mulatta. Next base: position 1,368,546 of record NC_133408.1, read on the forward strand.
GCCAGGCCTGCCGGGTGCCCCCAGGCCCCAAGGCTCAGACACTGCCCCCACCAGGAGCTCTATGTGGAGGACTTTGCCAGCATCGACTGGCCAGCACAGAGGAACAACGTGGCCCCCGACGAGCTGTACACGCCCCACAGTTGGCTGCTCCACATGGTGTATGGTGAGCACCTCCTGATGGGCTGGCAGGGCAGCCGGGGGTCAGGGTGTTGCCCATTCATTCACGTACTCATCCCCTGCCAGTGGCACTGGGCCACCCCCTCTGTGCCAGGCCCCGGGGCGGGATCTCATCGCCCTGCCCCTCCCCACCGAGAGCCAGCTGGTCTTCCACTCTCAGGGCCCACCCTGTGCAAGGGTGTGTGGTAGGAGGGTGTGCGGCAGCCCCTTCTGGGCAGGGAAGGAGGAGCTCGGAGACCAGGCCTGGGGGTGGGTTGTGGGGGAACCCTGGGGAGGGGCAAGTCCGGGTGCTGCAGTGCACGGGGCTCCAGGCCGAGGCCAGTGTCATGGTGTCTGGCATCCGCTGACCCGCATCCCCTGCAGCGCTCCTCAACCTGTATGAGCGCCACCACAGTGCCCACCTGCGGCAGCGGGCCGTGCAGAAGCTGTATGAACACATTGTGGCTGACGACCGATTCACCAAGAGCATCAGCATTGGCCCGGTCAGTGCCCCTGCCTGGCTGCTGACTGCAGCCCCTGAGGGTTAAGGTCTGAGAGTTAAGTCCTGGAGGCCGGGCTGTGAGCTGGGAGTGGGGTCTTCTGGAGCACCTCCATTTGGGAGGTGGCCCTCCGATCTCACAAACGTTTGAGGGCTTCTGTCCTGGTCCCCTGCATGCCCAGCTCAGTGAAGCCGCCCCACCACACTCGACTTTTCCTTCCGTCCCCCACCAGCTCTTGTCCTCAGTGTGCCTGGACACTCTCCTGGAGGCCCCTTCCTGAGATCCTGCTGGCTAGGTGGGAGGGGTGCTTTTTCCTCACTTGGTTCCCTCCGAATTCCTCTCCCCAAATAGTTCATCATTCGCCATTCTCCCATCCGGTTTAGACATGCCCAGGGTGGGTGGGGGTAGCAGGGTCCTTGGGTTCCACTCCTGATTCCTCCTGCCTAGCTAGGGACTTGGAGCGCTAGCTTCTGTGGGGCCTGCAGGGGGCCAGGTGTGGGCCAGTTCAGTGACCTTGGAGGTGCAGTCCCCGGGCTACTGGTGCAGGGCCGCCTCCTGACAGAGTCAGCAGCTCCTGGGCTGTGCCGTAGCTGCTGCGGCGTAGTGGGTCGGCCTGGGCATTCTCTAGACATACCCAGGTGGCACTGGCCACTGAGTCCCACCCTGACACTGCATCTCGGGTTTTTGGGGCCTCTTGCCACCTCAGTGAATCACCAGTTCTGACGGACCCTGTAGCGGGTCCCTCGTTTGCTGCTCAGCAGTGGTGTGGTTCTTTGTGGGTTTTGGTTTAATCCCACGTAGAGCACATCTGTACTAAATGCATAGAAACACGCTTACAATTGGATCTTGACTTGTGAGATCCATAAGTAAAAAGTTGGGGGCCTCTGGAACGTTCTGTTCTGAGGAAGAAGGGGGGCAATCGGTCCCTACTGCTACAGTCCTGTCTTCGCATCTCTTCTTGGGCCCCTCAGGCCCCGTCCTCTGTCCCCTGTGTTGTCTCTAAGGCACCTGGTAGCCCACGCCCCTCTGGCTCCTCCTGGAACCCTTTGCTGCTCCCTGATGGAGTGCCGGTCAGTTCTCACACGCTAAGCCAGGCTGTGGACTCGGCCGACACTGCCTTTGTCTGAGTCAGGTCCTGGGGACACAGTTGTTGCCCATCGTCACTCAGGAAACGCCTGTTAGAGCAGAAGGCCCCTGTCCTGGCCCTGAGGGAGCTGTACAGGACCTTATCCCTGGGGTCTGCTGTGGTTCTGGACGGGACCTTGTCCCTGGGGGCTGCTGTGGGTCTGGACGGGACCTTGTCCCTGGGGGCTGCTGTGGGTCTGGACGGGACCTTGTCCCTGGGGGCTGCTGTGGGTCTGGACGGGACCTTGTCCCTGGGGGCTGCTGTGGGTCTGGACGGGACCTTGTCCCTGGGGGCTGCTGTGGGTCTGGACGGGACCTTGTCCCTGGGGGCTGCTGTGGGTCTGGACGGGACCTTGTCCCTGGGGGCTGCTGTGGGTCTGGACGGGACCTTGTCCCTGGGGGCTGCTGTGGGTCTGGACGGGACCTTGTCCCTGGGGGCTGCTGTGGGTCTGGAGCAGAGCCCTGACAGGGCTGTGTCACCTGCAGATCTCGAAAACCATCAACATGCTTGTACGCTGGTATGTGGACGGGCCCGCCTCCACTGCCTTCCAGGAGCACGTCTCCAGAATCCCGGACTATCTCTGGTGAGTGTGGCTGGGATGTGCTGGTGAGGACTCTCACGAAGGCTGGGTCTGAGCCCCGGCTGCGTCCCAGTGAGGGGGCCCCCATGGTGCCATCTGGGAATGCTGCCAGGGAACACCACCAGGCACCAGCAGTGTCAGGGCTTGTGGAAGCCACTGAGGGTTGTCTTTTAATTGGAAGATTTGCCACCCAGTGGAAGCGTGGGGTGGTCCCAGAAGGTAGAGTGAGGAAGGGGGTGGTAGGTAGCAGGGCAGCTTCAGGTTGGTGTCAGGGAGGCCTGTGGACAAGGGGAGCTTGTCAGCCACGGACTGTGCCCTGGAGGTGGGGCCGCTGTTATGGAGGGCACAGAGCCGTCCCACAGCGGGAAGCCTCCGCGTGCAGGCCTCTTCCTCTGGTCCCTCGGCACTGCACGAGGGCGGCAGGGATGGCGCAGCCTGGGGTCAGGGAGCCTCCCACTGCCCCTTGCCTTGGGTGTGCCCCTCCTGGGTGAGTGTGTCCTGTCTTCCATAGAGTGTGGCCCTCATGCCCAGGAGCCCAGCAGCCCAGCTGGGGTGGTATCCAGGCCAGTGCCAGGCCTCGGGGGAGGGGACAGACCCCCTCTCTGGGACCCTCCTGGGTGCAGGGTCTGGGTAGCCAGCTGGGCTTCCAGCTTTCTCCCTGCACCTGACTTGGGCTTTTTTTGTCCTCACAGGATGGGCCTTGACGGCATGAAAATGCAGGTAAGGGCTGCAGGACTGCGGCTGCCTGCTTCCTTTGCAATCATTTCTACCCTCTATTATTTTTCCTTTGGGGTTCAGAAATAACTCCTCCTGGACCAGGTCCCGGCAGCGCGTGACCAGAGGCTGCGTCAGTTGAGGTCTCTGGCTGTGTCGCTGTGGGTGCCCACAGTTCTCGAAGTCTGTCTGCAGCTCTCCTGTCTGCTTTTTGCCCTGATGGTCCGAGTGGGCTCAGCTGTGTAACGACAGACCCAGAGCTGCAGAAGCTCTCATCTTGTTACTGTGGCAGGAGGTGGCTCTGCTTCGTGGGGGCTTCTCCTCCGTGCACTCTTAATTTAAGAGGCTCCTTCTTCAGGTCCTGAGTGGACAGGACAGGAGCCTGGAGGACCGTGTTGGCCTGTGGCCAGGCCTGGGAGCTCCCCGAGGACTTGGCCTGAGTGGGCTGGAACCCAGTCATGAGGGGCACCAAGCACAAGAGAGTGGGGAGGCCGGTGTGGGATCCTGGCTGACGTTGGTCCTGTCCTGGCTCTGGGGGCCCTATAGACCCCAGTCCTGTCCGATTGGGCTGAGCCTGCGCCCCTTTGTGCATTGACACAGTGGGTGTGTCAGAAACCCAGAAAGCGTTGCCCTGTGCCTCGTGGTCTAAGGAGGGTTACACCCTGCGGGGCCTGTCTTCTGTCCCCCACACTGATTCAGTGTGGGAATATGGTGTCTCCAGAGGTGTCCTGGGTGTCACATTTGGGATAGACACACATGGGCCCAGCACTGCCCGCCCCAGGGCTACCCTTGGTGCCAGGTGCCCCCAGCCACGAGCTTTTACCCAGCTGGCCTTGAGCTCTCCAGAGGCTCCCTGGACACTGTCCGTGTTTTGTGAAAAGGTTTTCAAAACACATGCAAGGTAGAGGTGAGTAACAAGCCCTAGAGCAGGCCGTGGCCTCCCTGGCCCTCCCTATCCAACCCTCCCTGTCCTTCCATCCCTGTCCAGCCCTCCCTGTCCAGCCCTCCCTGACCCTCCCTCACCCTCCCTCCCTGGTCCTCCCTGTCCCGTCCTCCCTGACCCTCGTCCCTGATCCTCCCTGTCCCTCCCTGACCCTTCTCCCTGACCCTCCCTGTCCGGCCCTCCCTGACCCTCCTCCCTGATCCTCCCTGTCCCTCCCTGACCCTTCTCCCTGACCCTCCCTGTCCAGCCCTCCCTGACCCTCCCTCACCCTCCCTCCCTGGTCCTCCCTGTCCCGCCCTCCCTGACCCTCGTCCCTGATCCTCCCTGTCCCTCCCTGACCCTTCTCCCTGACCCTCCCTGTCCGGCCCTCCCTGACCCTCCTCCCTGATCCTCCCTGTCCCTCCCTGACCCTTCTCCCTGACCCTCCCTGTCCAGCCCTCCCTGACCCTCCCTCACCCTCCCTCCCTGGTCCTCCCTGTCCCTCTGTGACCCTCCTCCCTGACCCTCCCTGTCCCACATCTCTGACTCCTCAGTGCACCTCAAGCTGATGAGGGCGTCTGTGTTTTTACAAAATTGCTCTGAGGTTGTCACACCCAACAAACTTCATGACGGTTCCTAAGTGTAGTCCTCACGTTATGGCTGGTGTGTGTGAATCAGGATTCAGGCCGTTCACACAGGCCTTTGGTTGTTGGTCTTTGAGCTCCTGTTGGTCCAGCAGTCTCTGTGGTCTCTTTTCTCCTCCTGGAAGGTTTGTCCCTGAAGGGCTTCACATTCCAGAGCTGACTGGTTGCTCCTGCTGTTCCCTGAGTTTTTGTAAACTGGCCAGGCCCTGAGGCTTGATCCCATTGTGTTTCTTTGGCGAGAATGCTTTTCTGGTGGTCCCTGCCTGGTCCCTCCAGTGCGTGGTATCTGGATACCTCTGCCACACACCACCCTCTGCCCAGTCCCTATGTCTGTCTTGGTCAGTGCCCAGCTCTGTCTCACTAGGGTTTGGTCACCGGCCTTTTGAACTGAGACCAGAGTGTGTACCTGTGAGCCCAGCTCGGGGTGAGATATGAGGTGGGGCCTTCCCAGCCCTGTGCAGAATTCCCATCACCTCCAGGTGTACTCATTAGCCGGGCGCGGTGGCTCACGCCTGTAATCCCTATACTTTGGGAGGCCGAGGAGGGCAGATCACGAGATCAGGAGATTGAGACCATCCTGGCCAACGTGGTGAAACCCCAACTCTACTAAAAAATACAAAAAAAATTCGCCAGGCGTGCTGGCGGGCACCTGTGGTCCCAGCTACTCCGGAGGCTGAGGCAGGAGAATGGCGTGAACCCAGGAGGCGGAGGTTGCAGTGAGCTGAGATCGCACCACTGCTCTCCAATCTGGGCGATAGAGTGAGACTTCATCTCAAAAAAAAAAGAAATGGGGGTCATTTCCAAGCGTCACCATGACTGAGGTGCGCTGCTGTCACTGGGTGAGAGCAGCTGGATGCTCTGTGTGTGGGTACTGGAGCCTCTGACGGATCGTCCAGTCCTAGAAGTGTCCTCAGAGGGACGCTGTCCTGCCTGGTGGCCCATGAAGGAACGGGGGCGCTCCACGAGGCTCCCCGACCTGTGTCTGCCTGCAGGGCTCAGCCTTCTCTGAGGCCCTTGTCAGCCATGAGGGGTGCCCAGGGCTCAGAGCCTGAGGCTGAGTGTTGGCTGGGTGGGAGCCCCCACACCTGGCCCTCAGGTGCCCATTGGATCCTGGAGGCAGTGGCTGGGAGTGGGAGGGGCTGCACCCGCTGCTGTAACACCGTCCTTTGTGTGTAGGGCACCAACGGCTCACAGATCTGGGACACCGCCTTCGCCATCCAAGCTCTGCTTGAGGTTCGTGGCTCCCCTTTTCTCAGCCTCAGCTGACCTTCCTGTGCACGTGAGCCCACGCGTTCACCTGAGGGCAGCACTGCTGACCACACGGTTGCCACTCCTTGGTATTTCCAGTGACCTGGGCTCTGGCCTCTGGCTTCAGATGGTCATGCTGTGGAGGGGGCGGCCTTGGCCAGCAGCCCTGGGTGTTGGGCTGGGTCGGGGGCCTTGGGAGGGCAGGGGCTGGAGGCTGTGTGAGAAGGGGAGCCTGGTGAAGGCTGTTTCTGAGAGTGCAGGCAGGAGTGGGACTCCAGGCTCTTCTTAGTACTGGAACTGCTCTGGCCAGGCACGGTGGCTCACGCCTGTGATCCCAGCACTTTTGGGAGGCCGAGGTGGGTGGATCACAAGGTCAGGAGTTCAAGACCAGCCTGGCCAAGATGGTGAAACCCCGTCTCTACTAAAAATACACAAAAATTAGCCGAGCGTGATGGTGGGCACCTATAATCCCAGCTAGTTGGGAGGCTGAGGGAGAGAATTGCTTGAACCTGGGAGGTGGAGGTTGCAGTGAGCCAAGATTGTACCACTGCACTCCAGCCTGGGTGACAGAGTGAGACTCTGTCTCAAAAAAAAAAAAAAAAAAAAAAAAGAGAGAACTGGAACTGCTTGTGCTTGTTACGGGCATTCTCCAGCCAGTACTGGAGAAAAACAAGAGTGGATTTTTACGCTGGTGGGAGTGAGGTCAGTGGGATTCCGAAAGTGTTTCTGGAGAGTCCTGAGGGCTGGGCCACACAGGGTGCTGGAGACCCCCTGGCGTAGATGCTGGCCAGGCAGGTGGGTGCTGGCATCCATAAATGGTCTCTTCTGCGCCCTTCCATCTTCAGTCATATCTCATGGACTTTGGCTTTTTTGTCTTTAAAGGTAAGTGCAACAAGAAACCCTGGCACTGTCTAGAGATGTCCGTCAGTTTGATTCTGGTTCCCAGTGAGGGCGGGATGTGGCCAGGACCATCGGGAAACCAGTCCAGCTGTGCTGGCCGTGCAGGGGCAGCTCAGCCTCTCTGTCCTGCTGTTTCTTCCAGGCAGGCGGGCACCACAGGCCCGAGTTTTCGTCCTGCCTGCAGAAAGCACACGAGTTCCTGCGACTCTCGCAGGTGAGGCCAGTGCCTGGGGCTCTGAGGGGGCTGAAGAGGGGGATCAGGGCCGGGAGCTCCTGCAGGCAGAAGTGCCCACCTCACCTCCACCCTGCCCTATTTCCTGCACTGGTTTTTCAGGTCACCCCCACCCTCCCCTCCCCTCCCCTCCCTAGCCCCTGCTCCACCCACCAGTCCTCCTCGGGCTGGCCTCACCTGGGGCAGCTCTCGGAGGCCTTCAGGGTGCTGGAGGTGCTGGCAGTTTCTGCATCCTGCTCATGTTGGAGCCACTGTGTGCAGGGGCCAGGCACGGGCAGGGGCTGTGTACCCTGAGCTGCACAGCCTACACGGCACCTCCGTGTCTCTGAAGCACCTCTGCCCACGGAGGTGATGCCAGCCTGTGGACTTTTCCTCCTGAGACTGCAGCGAAAGCCCCGGTCCATCCTGCCAGATCAGCTGCCCACAGACCCTGCCCGAGCCCCTAGTTTGACCTCAGTATCTCTCACACATGTCTGCACGCCAGTCTGCAGCCACAGTCATCCCATGTATGCACCCCAACCTCCCATGTCTCCCATGCCTCAACCAGTGTCCCTCTGCCTGGAACCACTGCCCCCCAGCGCCATCTCCCACCCTTCACCTCTCACCAGGACGTTCTTCTGCAGGGCTTCTGGGTCTTCCTGGCCTCCGTGTGGCCGAGGCTGGCACCCATCTTGGGCTCAAGCAGAGGAGGGGCATGGTCCTGTTGTGCCTGCCCCTATGGCAGCCTGCTCCTGCTCCTGCCTCCTGCCTCCTGCCGAGGACTTGCTCTGGGTGATGGGGACTTGGGGAGGCTGACTGAACCCTACTGCACTCCAGGCCTCTTTCCTTCTCACTGAGGTGAGAGGCAGCCCAGGAGCTGAGGTCCATGGAGCTGGGGTTGTTCAGGAGGCAGCGGGGGCCCCTGGCACAGAGCACACCCGCAGAGACCTGGGCCCCCTCCCTGCCTTCTGGCCAGTGGGGAGATCACAGGGGAGTCAGGTGCCTCCCATCTGGGCTGGTTTCAGCCCTCGATGGCCAGTCACATTTCTCAGCAGCCGTGGGTGGTGAGCTGAACAGGTGCGGGCCCTCGGGTGCCTCGCAGCACCATGATGGCTATGGCCGGCAGAGTAAGCTCCCGGGCACGTCCTGCCTCTCCGGTCCTGCCCAGTCTGACTCAGTGATGTCCCAGATGGGGATGTCCCGTGGTGACATGTTCTCTGCTTCCACATTTACCCTCGGTGCTGCCCAGGTCCCAGATAACCCTCCCGACTACCAGAAGTACTACCGCCAGATGCGCAAGGTATGCGGAAGCCAGCCCCATCCCTGCCCCGTCCCCAAGGGGAGGCCGCCCTCCGCAGGGTGGGTCCTTCCGTCTGAAGGGGGCTCTTCCTTTGGCGTCTCTGGGTGTCCTGCTGTGGTAGACGCCTGGCGTGGGGGCCCATGCCTCATGTTGCTGAGCTGCCTGGCACATGGGGCACAGTTGGCTTGCACACGTGGCTGTGCCTCAGAGCGGTTCAGGTGGTCACGGCACACGCAGGCTTCGGAAGGACAGCCGAAGTGTAGTCAGGGCGTCCGGGGAAGGAGAGGGAAGAAGCAGACCTCAGGGCCCGGGTGGGCTGTGACCACAGGTGCAGGCTGTGAAGTTAGGCATGGACACAGCTGCTGCTGCCTGTTTACGATGGGGTGGGGGTCACCTGGGCCCCATCCTATCTGTCGTGAGATCTGAAGGTGTTGAGGGTGTGAGCTGCACCCCTGAGGGTCCCTATGCTGGAAGCTGGAGGTCTGTCTGGATGTACCCAGCTTGGGGCCCTGGCTATACACACACCTTTGGTGGATGGGCCCCTGCCCTGACCGGGTGCTCTGTGGTGGGGACGGATGCGTGCGGCTGTGGGGTGGGTCTGAGAACTGGGGTGTGGACACCCCCAACCTGGGGTCACGGCTTGTGCTCTGCAGGGTGGCTTCTCCTTCAGCACGCTGGACTGCGGCTGGATCGTTGCTGACTGCACGGCTGAGGCCTTGAAGGCTGTGCTGCTCCTGCAGGAGAAGTGTCCCTATGTCACCGAGCACATCCCCCGAGAGCGGCTCTGCGATGCTGTGGCTGTGGTAAGGCTGTGGTCCCAGCAGCCCTGTCCATACATCGTGTCCCGCAGAGAGCTGCGTGCTTACTTCCACTCCCGTGGGCTCCGGCCCAGCACACGCTCTGGCCGGGCCGTAGGAGCTTGTCCTTGGACAGCGTCTATATGTGGAGAACTGTGAGCTCTGGCTGGACCCCTAGGGGCCTTGCTGGGCTGTGTGCACAGGGCCCTGCACTGCGGAGCTGGTGTCCAGCCCAACCACTGATGCTTGCAGGAGCCGGTGTGGCCCGCAAGTTTTCTGTCTGGTGGTTTCCGCGGGGTGTCTGAAGAAGGAATTTGTTGGTTCTGGTGCCACATCCTTTCAGCACATCTGGCTTTTGTGTATGTTTCCCAGTGGAGACCCTGCCCTAATCTGGCAGCACACACTTGGTTTCTAAGTCATGGCACGTGTGGGGGCATATTCCCTGGTGGGTGTGCACGGAGGCCCTGATGGCTGAGGTTGCAGCTACTGCTTGGGGCACCCAAGGGCTCGGTTAACGTGGAAATCGGGTCTCCACCCTCTGCTCCTGCCCCATCGGTTGTCAGCCCTAGTGTTGCCTCTAGAGAGTTCCGCTGTGGCCTGGGTGCCTGTGTGTCTCAGGACGTGGGTGAGTTCTCGGGTGCTGTGTGATTTCAGCTGCTGAGCATGAGGAATCCCGACGGAGGGTTCGCCACCTATGAGACCAAGCGTGGGGGGCACTTGCTGGAGCTGCTGAACCCCTCGGAGGTCTTCGGTGAGTGGTCGGCCAGTGCTGTGGCACACAAACCCAGGGTTGGCCAGCGCTGTGGCACCCAAACCCAAGGCCGGCCAGCGCCGTGGCACACAAACCCAAGGCCGGCCAGCGCCGTGGCACACAAACCTGGGGTTGGCCAGTGCTGTGGTGCACAAACCCGGGGACCAGCTTTTCCCCCTTGCCCAAGGCTGCAAGGCCCAGGTTCACCAGCAGATCTGTCTGGAACCCTCCCTCAGCCCAGGCCGTTCTGTGCTCCTCCATCCCGGGGGGTGGCAGGATCCTTGTGTTGTGGATAGGAGGGCATCAGGTCAGACATAGGGGTCGGTGGAGGGTTCCGGTGAGATCCACAGCCTGGGCTGGTTCCCGCTCAGTCCACAGGGCTGTGTTCTGGGGGCGCTGCTGTGTGTCCAGAGCACCTGCAGGGAGGTGTTGGGGACTGAGGGGACCCATGCCATGGGCGGTAGGCTGCTGTGTGTGCGTGGTTGCCACTGTACTGGTCTTGGGGGAGGATCTCACCCCTGGTCCACCTCTGGGCACCTCACATATACCCCCCTTTCTGGTCCCCTCCCATCACACGTGGCTTTTTGGGGTGGGGTCACAGCTTTCTGCTGTGTTCCCCTCATCTTCGCTCTCACGTAGCACAGGTGTGTGTCCTGGGCCGGCCAGTGTTTGCTCTGGAGGTTGGTCAGGGAGGCAGGGTCCAGGCCTGGGATTTGGCCTGGGCAGCCAGGGTGAAACTCAACACCTTGGTTGTTCCCTCCCATTCCCAGGGGACATCATGATTGACTACACGTATGTGGAGTGCACCTCCGCCGTGATGCAGGCGCTTAAGTATTTCCACAAGCATTTCCCGGACCACAGGGCAGCAGAGATCAGGTAAGGAGGGCCTCAGCCCAGGATGCTCTGCCACTCAGTGTGGGGGCTGCCAGGTCGGGGGCCACAACCCAGATGCATCATTCTCTAACACAGGGCCCTGGCGGCCCATCTCAGAAACAAAACTCATGGAAACGTGCAAGAGACTTCGGATGTTGTAGAATCCAGTCATATGCCCTGAAGCATGAAAATATCTCTTAGGGGCTCTTATAACACACAAATGGATTTTCTCTCTCTCTTTTAATAATGTTAAAAAGACATTACATACCTAACTCCACCTGTGTCCCAGTAGCGGTTTTTAAGTAACCTTTCCTATTGGAGGGTAGCCAGTATTCAGAAAAGTGTACAGGTTGATCTTCCTGAAGTGAACAGGCGCTGGTGCCAACATTAGACATAGTGACGCCACCAGATCCCTCAGCTCGCCCCGTGAGGGGGCGCCCACATGCCTGCCAGGTCGTGGGCTCCTGTTGCTCGCTTTGAACCTTGTCTGGGTGGACTCCTGAGGTGTGGAATTCGTGTTGCCTTCTGCTCTCCTGCGTGTGGTTGGCCAGGTGGCTTGGGTCACAGCAGCGCTCTGTCCCTCCGGCCTTCGGTTGAGCGCCGATGCCGCGCTGTGCAGCTGCCTGTTGTCAGCACCCAGGAAGATTTCAGTCTGGGTTATGATGAAGCGTCTACTGTGAACACTCTTGTACTTATCTTTTGGGGGCACCCGGGTACCCATTTCTCATGGTCACATACCTAGGAGTGGCATTGCTATGTTAGAGGGTACGTTATAGAGTATGTGGTTTTTGTAGGTTCTTTTTTTATCCTGTTACGATTCCTTTTTTTTACTTTTGTTAAACCTGGTGTAGACTCACCTTGGTCGTGATGCATTGTCCTTTTTATATATCGCTAGATTCAATTTGAAGAATATTTTGTTAGGATTTTAACAACTCTGGTTACAAGAGACAGTGGTCTATAATTTTTTTTTCTTTATAATGTTTTTGTCAGGTTTTCCTGTTAAGATGATGCTGGACTCAGGAAAGCAGTTGGAAAGTGTTTTTTAAAATACTCTTTAGAAGAATTTGTGTAGTATTCTTAATATTTCTGCCTTAAATGTTTGGGGAAAATTACCGGAAATGCCAGTTGGGCCTGGAGTTTTCTTTGAGGAAAGGTTTTAAATTAGAAGTTCAATTTCTTTCCTTTTTTCTTTTTTTTTTTTTTTTTGAGATGGGGTCTAACTCTGTCACTCAGGCTGGAGTACGGTGTAATTTCTTTAATAGTTTATAGGACTGAGCAGATTTTCCATTTTTGTATCAGTCTGGGGAGTCTTCCCATTTCCACTTGGCTTTATACTGATTCGTGCAAACTTGCTCAGTGTCCTCTTGGATGGCTCTGAGCTCAACGCTGACGTCCTCCTCTTCCTTCTGAGAATCTTACACTGATCTTTTGAAAAAAACCATCTTAGTCTTTGATTCTGTTTTCAAAGAGACTTTATTTTTGGTTTCATCAGTTTCTATTCGTTGTTATTTTCTTTCTTTTTTTTTTGAGACGGAGTCTCGCTCTGTCACCCAGGCTGGAGTGCAGTGGCCGGATCTCAGCTCACTGCAAGCTCTGCCTCCCAGGTTTACGCCATTCTCCTGCCTCAGCCTCCCGAGTAGCTGGGACTGCAGGCGCCCGCCACTTCGCCCGGCTAGTTTTTTTTGTATTTTTTAGTAGAGACGGGGTTTCATGGGGTTAGCCAGGATGGTCTCGATCTCCTGACCTTGTGATCCGCCCGTCTCGGCCTCCCAAAGTGCTGGGATTACAGGCATGAGCCACCGCGCCCGGCCCTTTCTTTCTTAATTTTTTTGAGAAGGAGTCTTGCTCTGTTGCTCAGGTTGGACAGCAGTGGCGTGATCTCAGTTCACTGCAACCTCCGTCTCCTGGGTTCAAGCGATTCTCCTGCCTCAGCCTCCCGAGTAGCTGGGACTACAGGTGCTCGCCACGATGCCTGGCCAATATTTTGGTATTTTTATTAGAGACAGGGTTTTATCGTGTTGGCCAAGTTAGTCTTGAACTCCTGACCTCAGGTGATCCGCCTTCCTTGGACTCCCAAAGTGCTGGGATTATAGGTGTGAGCCACCACATCAGCCTTTGTTATTTTCTTTCTCCTTTATTTTTCTTGAATACTTAGATATTTGATGTTCAGGCTTTTATTGAAACACGCACTTAAGGCTATAAATGAGTTTTGATATATCATTCAGTTTGAAGTGTTTTCTGGTGCTCGCTGCGGTAGCACAGATGCTCAAAGTGTTTTCTGTTTCTACTGTTCTTCTCTGGCCCACGGGTTGTGTGGGAGTATGCTGCTTCATTTACAATCTAAGAATGTTCTTGTGTGGGTTTTTTGGAAGCCGTGGATGGTGCAGGGGTTTTCTTGTGCTTCACAGGTACAGCTAGGAGGGCACCGTGTTCAGGGTCTTCTGTTAGCCTGGCATGGCCCTTGGCCATGTCTGCTGTGCAGCGTGAAGTGGGTGCGAGTTGTCCTCAGCCACATTTAGAAAATTGGCCTTTTAAAAAACAGATCCTCTTTTAAAAATCACTGTAATAAAAGTAAAGCAGGTTCTTTGCAAACAAGACTTGCAAAATACAGAGAAGTGTGAAGCGGCAGCTACGTCGCCCTCCTCGCCCTGAAGGAGAATCTGCTGTTGCTGTTTGGTCTCCACATTTCCATGGTGGCTTGCTGCCCCTTTCATGCCTGGCCCACTTTGTGCCTGGTGAGGTTTCTAAAAGCCCCACCACTGAGCGTGCTCCTCCAGCACGAGCAGTAATGACACAGGTGTTGTGTCATTTTACTCAGTAGCTCCTGGGTTATTTTTCAGTTTTCTTTTTTCTTTTTTTTTTTTTTTTTAGCTTTTCCCCATTTTAACCTTAACTGGTATTTTCTTGTTAAATATTTATTCATGACCATTATTATTCCCTAGAGCCACATGGCTTGGGGTCCACCTGTCTGGGTCAGCCCCCATCCCTGCCCCTTCTGGCTGTCTGACCTGGCCTGGTGACTTCTCTTCTCTGCTCATCTCTCTCCCTGCCTGGGTGGGCAAGAGTACAGCCTCGCAGAGCGGTGGGATTGTGTGAGATGCCGCAGGGAAGCGCGTCAGCTGTAGTCACTGTGTAGAACGATGAGTCCTGGATGTGGCACGCAGGGGAGCAATGGTGACTTTGTCACGGGCTTCCTCTGCATTTGTTTGGTGACTTCCAAGCTAGAACATTCTTTTTTTGTTTATTTGTTTGAAACAGGGTCTCACTCTTTTACCCAGGCTGGATGGAGCGCAGTGGTGAAATCATGGCTCACCACAGCCTCAAACTCCTGGGCTCGAGCAATCCTCCCACCTCAGCCTCGTGAGTAGCTACAGGTGCATACCATCACCCCTGGGTAATTTTTTAAATGTTTTGTAGAGATGGGGTCTAGCTGTGTTGCTCAGTCTGGTCTGGAACTTCTGGGCTCAAGCAATCCTCCCACCTCGGCCTCCCCAAATGCTGGGATTACAGAGTGAGCCACCACATCCAGCCATTTAAAAAATTTTCACTAGGATGATTTTTCTTTCATTTTTAAGCACAATAAGTATTTGTGTATTATGTTACAGATATTTTCCCCTCAATTTCTTTGTTCTTTTTATCTCTTTAGGGAATTTGAATATACGTTTTTAACTTTTAAATGGTTAAATATATTAGTCTGATTTTTATGTTAAGATTTTAAACTTGCTGGGCTTGGTGGCTCACGCCTGTAATCCCAGCACTTTGGGAGGCCAAGGAGGGCAGATCACAAGGTCAGGAGATCGAGACCATCCTGGCTAACACAGTGAAACCCCGTCTCTACTAAAAATACAAAAATTAGCTGGGCATGATGGCGGGCACCTGTAGTCCCAGCTACTCAGGAGGCTGAGGCAGGAGAATGGCATGAACCTGGGAGGCCAAGATGGCGCCATTGCACTACAGCCTGGGTGAGAGTACGAGACTTCGTCTCAAAAAAAAAAAAGATTTTAAACTTACCTGGAGAGTTTTTGAGATACAATTTGGAGTCGCCAGTTACTTTAACACTATTTATATGGAATATTCTATTTTACTACACAGACTTAAATTCTCCCCTAAATTCACAAAGGTATAAAAAAGTTAGAAAAATAGTGAAAAGTACTCCTGTTTACTCTGACTAGGATTCCTTAGTGGGTGGCCCTGTACCCTGAGGGCTTCGTTACCTGTCCTCCCATATGATCCAGGCTCTGTCTACCCTGAGGGCTTCATTACTTGTCCTCCCACATGATCCAGGCACATTCTTTCTTGAACCATTGGAGAGGAAGTTGCAGATAGGATGTGCCCCTAACTGCCTGAGTATTTCTTAGCAGGTATATTCTTTTGTGCAAGTGTAAGTCAGAATGTTAATGTTGATGAAATACTAATCTGCCGGCCTAATTGTTCCAATAATGTCCTTTGTGGCAAAATTTTTCCTCGAGCTTTAATCCAACATCATGGGTTGCATTTGTTTGTTTTTATTTTTGTTTTCTTTTTCTGTTTTCCTTACCCTTCTCACTGTGCATGTTGGTTGCATTTAGTTATCACATGGACACCCTTTTAACTTGGAATAATTCCTTAATCTTTCCTTGTGTTTGATGACTTTGTCATTTTTGAATTGTTCAAGTTATTTTGTAGAATATCCTCAGTGTTTTGTTTTTTGGTGTCTCGCGATTAGATTCAGATTATGAAGTTGTACATTTTTGTCAGGAACATTGCAGAAGAAATGGGGCCTTCTCCTGCACCTTGCCAGGAAGCACACAGCAGCTTTGATCCCTTGATTAAGGTGATGACCACTGTACTTAGTTTCTCAGCTATGAAGTTGCTTTCTGTTTCTTTGTGGGGAGACAGTTGTAGACTATGTAAATGTCCTATTTCTCATCAAACTTAGACCTGTTAGTGTTAGCATTTGATGATGATTCTTGCCTGAATCAATTATTTGCGTAATGCTTACAAATTGTCATTCCTTCCATATGTATTAGTTGGTGTTCTTACAAAAGCCTTTCGTTTGCCTCTGTTTATTTACTTATTTATTATCACTGTGGACTCTTAGATTCTTATGCTGTTGATTTTGATACTGATCTCATAGCTAGATAATTTTGCTAAACTTTAAAAAAAATGTATGCAGTTTATCTTTTATAGCAGCTTTAAATTTATAGAAAATTTGAGTGGAAGATGCAGTGTTCCCATAAAGCCACTAACGCCTCACACCTTCCACCAAGTTTCCCCTAATATTAACATCTTGCATTAAAGTGGTGCATTTGCTACAGTTGATGAGTCAACATTCATAAATTAATATCGTCCAGAGTCCATTGTTTACATTCAAGTTCCTCTTCATGTTGTTCATTCTGTGGTTTCACAGATGTGTGATGCATGTGCCCACCACTGCAGTGTCACACAGGATTTCACTGCCCCAGAGTCCTCTGCACTGTCCCCACCTCTGAACCCCCACAGGAATTCACTGCCCCAGAGTCCTCTGCACTGTCCCCGCCTCCGGAACCCCCACAGGATCTCACTGCCCCAGAGTCCTCTGCACTGTCCCCACCTCCGGAACCCCCACAGGATCTCACTGCCCCAGAGTCCTCTGCGCTGTCCCCGCCTCCGGAACCCCCACAGGATTTCACTGCCCCAGAGTCCTCTGTGCTGTCCCCACCTCTCAACCCCCACAGGATTTCACTGCCCCAGTGTCCTCTGTGTTGTCCCCGCCTCTGGAACCCCCACAGGATTTCACTGCCCCAGAGTCCTCTGTGCTGTCCCCGCCTCCGGAACCCCCACAGGATTTCACTGCCCCAGAGTCCTCTGTGCTGTCCCCACCTCTCAACCCCCACGGGATTTCACTGCCCCAGTGTCCTCTGTGCTGTCCCCACCTCCGGAACCCCCACAGGATTTCACTGCCCCAGAGTCCTCTGTGCTGTCCCCGCCTCCGGAACCCCCACAGGATTTCACTGCCCCAGAGTCCTCTGTGCTGTCCCCGCCTCTGGAACCCCCACAGGATTTCACTGCCCCAGTGTCCTCTGCACTGTCCCCACCTCCGGAACCTCCACGGGATTTCACTGCCCCAGTGTCCTCTGTGCTGTCCCCACCTCCGGAACCCCCACAGGATTTCACTGAAATTCACTGCCCCAGAGTCCTCTGTGCTGTCCCCGCCTCCAGAACCCCCACAGGATTTCACTGCCCCAGAGTCCTCTGCACTGTCCCCGCCTCCAGAACCCCCACAGGATTTCACTGAAATTCACTGCCCCAGAGTCCTCTGTGCTGTCCCCGCCTCCAGAACCCCCACAGGATTTCACTGCCCCAGTGTCCTCTGCACTGTCCCCGCCTCCGGAACCCCCATGGGATTTCACTGCCCCAGAGTCCTCTGCGCTATCCCCACCTCCAGAACCCCCACAGGATTTCACTGCCCCAGAGTCCTCTGCGCTGTCCCCGCCTCCGGAACCCCCACGGGATTTCACTGCCCCAGAGTCCTCTGCGCTGTCCCCGCCTCCGGAACCCCCACGGGATTTCACTGCCCCAGAGTCCTCTGCGCTGTCCCCACCTCCGGAACCCCCACAGGATTTCACTGCCCCAGTGTCCTCTGCGCTGTCCCCGCCTCCGGAACTCCCACGGGATTTCACTGCCCCAGAGTCCTCTGCGCTGTCCCCGCCTCCGGAACCCCCATGGGATTTCACTGCCCCAGTGTCCTCTGCGCTGTCCCCGCCTCCGGAACCCCCACGGGATTTCACTGCCCCAGAGTCCTCTGCGCTGTCCCCGCCTCCGGAACCCCCACGGGATTTCACTGCCCCAGAGTCCTCTGCGCTGTCCCCACCTCCGGAACCCCCACAGGATTTCACTGCCCCAGTGTCCTCTGTGCTGTTCCCGCCTCTGAACCCCCATGGGATTTCACTGCCCCAGAGTCCTCTGCGCTGTCCCTGCCTCCGGAACCCCTTAGTAGCAAACATTGATATTTTTACTGTCTCCATAGTTTTGCCTTTTCAGACTGACCTCTTTCACTTGGTAATAAGCATTTAAGATTCCTGAGTCTCTTTCCATGCTGGGACTACAGGCGCCCGCCACCACGCCCAGCTAATTTTCTGTATTTTTAGTAGAGATGGGGTTTCACCATGTTAGCCAGGATGGTCTCGATCTTCTGACCTCATGATCTGCCCGCCTCGGCCTCCCAAAGTGCTCGGATTACAGGCGTGAGCCACTGCACCCGGCTGTAGTTTCTCAGTTTTAATTTAGAGTTCTGTGTCTGTGTTCATGAGTGAGCCTGAAATTTTCACTTTTCCGTATCTTATTTCTCTGGGTTCCTAGAACGAACTAGAGAGTGTTCCTCCTATGTCTATTCTCTGAAAGAGTTTGTGTGAGATTAGAATGAGTGTATCTGATAATTTAGTAGCATTCATTTATAAAATTCCTAGGCCTAGAGTTTTTTTCTGGAAAAAGTTTACATTTTGACTCATTCTTTTAGTAGTTTTAGTACTGTTTAGGTTCTCTATTTCTTGATTGAGGCAGTTTTGGTAAGTTAATTTTTTCTAATTTGTAGATTTTTCTCTAAGTTTGCAAATGTAATACATAAAATTTGCTTCTCTTTTCTCACCATATCTGTAGTTCATTCCTTTTATCGCTAATATTACTAATTTGTACTTTGACTGTTTGTATTTGTTACCTGTTGCCAAGTATTAGTACAAACCTAGTGGCTTAGAACAGTGCACATTGATTACTTCACCATTTCTGTTGGTCAGAAGTCCAGGCGTGGCCTCGCGGGTCGTCCTCTGCCTCAGGGTCTCTCCGGGCTTCAGTCAGGGTGTTAGCCAGGACTGGGGTCTCTGCTGAGCTTCCAGTGAGGACAGATCTGCCTCTGAGCACACAGGGTCCTCGGCACGATCCCATTTCTCAGCTGGAGGCTACCGACGGCTGCTTGCTGCAGGGGCCTCTCTGGATGGCGTCTTCCCAAAAGCGAGAAGGAGGAGTTGGTAGAGGGAGTCTGCTAGCACCATGTGCAGTAACGCAGACCTCGGTCCCAGGACCGACACCCATCACCCCTGCCGAGATCTGCTGGTTAGAGGCAAGTCTCACGTCCCACAGGGTGACACTGGAGTAGACACTGCACTCCCGCCTTTTCAGAGAACCGGTTATTTTTTGGAAATATCAGTTAGATTTAGGATGGGTCTTCTTCGTCTTCTAAATCTATTGTTTTCTCTCTAATTGATTTTTTCCTGTTTTTATTTAGTTCACTTTTTTTGGTTTGCTCCTGCCTGGGTCACTGGATCTCAGTGATGCTGCTCCTGTTTGCAGCTGTGTCTGCAGCTGTGTCTGCAGCTGTGTCTGCAGCTGTGTCTGCAGCTGTGTCTGCAGGGCCTTCCCGAGGCCTTGCTTTCCCCTCACGTCCCTTTCTCAGACTCTGCCGATCTGCTTCCCGCTCTGGTGTCCTGTAGTTGCTTCTTTTTAAAACCCTCATAGGTCTGTGTAAACTGTTTATTTTTATGTGGTTTTTAAGGGAGACCATGCTCATTCTTTTGAGACCCTGGAATGGGTGGAATTGGGATAAACTGCCGTTTTACCGGAATGTTCACTGGACCAATCTCTTGTGTTCCAGGGAGACCCTCACGCAGGGCTTAGAGTTCTGTCGGCGGCAGCAGAGGGCCGATGGCTCCTGGGAAGGGTGAGTGAGCTCCGCCCGTGAGTGCGGACATGCATGGAATCCGGAAGTTTCTGCTGTCAAACACTGCATTCATAAATGTTGGGTTGTATGTTGGTGCTGCACCAGAAGTTTCTGGAAGTGAGCTGCCAGCCTGTGACTTCTGGGGGACCTCATTCCTTTGTGGCATGCCTGGCCTTTGCCCTGGTGAAAGTTGCTCAGTACGTTGCTGGGCACGGCCAGGCTGCTGGGAGCACGCTGTGGGCTGAGCGTGGCTGTTCCCCTCCACCCCTTCTGCTTGCTCTTAGGTATCTGGCTGGCTGGTGGGTCCAGCAGACAGAGCTGCTGTCTTCCATGGCCTTAATGCCTGAGGCACTGGAGTTGGTGGGCTGGCTGGGGCATGGGTAATTGTTGCAGAATGCCTGTTGTTTCACACCCCGGCTGTGAACAGGATGGAAGGGCTGAGGCTGTCCCTGTTTCCCTCTAGCTCCTGGGGGGTTTGCTTCACCTACGGCACCTGGTTTGGCCTGGAGGCCTTCGCCTGCATGGGGCAGACCTACCGAGACGGGTGAGTGCATGCCTGTCCTCTGGTGGGCGGGGGTTCTCAACCCAACGCTGTCATGAGTGTTTTTTGCTTTGACATTTGATTTTAGGGGTGTTTTTGTTCATTTGTTTTTTGAGATGGAGTCTCTCTCTGTCAACTGGGCTGACATGCAGTTAGTGGCATGATCCTGGCTCACTGCAGTCTCGAGCTCCTGGGCTCAAGCGATCCTCCTGAGTAGCTGGGACCACAGGCGCCTGCCACCACCCCAGGCTAATCGTTTAAAACTTTTATGTAGAGATGGGGTCTTGCCGTGTTGCTCACACTGGTCTGGGCTCAAGCGGTCTTCTTACCTCGGCCTTCCAAAGTGCTGGGGTTACAGGCATGAGCCACTGTGCCTGGCCTGTTTTTAATATTTTTAAACAGTGAGATAAGATCCCCTGTTGAAATGAGGGTGTTTCCCTGGTCCCACAGCGCTCCAGAGTTTCCTGACATGTATGCCGGAGGGACGCTTCTGGCCTCTGGCCCTTCCAGGCACACAGATGCCTTCCAACCCTGAGTAGGAGGATTAGGGTCCAGGGCCCCGCTGGACTGGGTTAGAAGGCAGGAGACCTCTGGTCGCAGCCCTGTCTCCAGCCGCCCCACTCTCTCCCAGCCCGGTCTCCAGCCGCCCCACTCTCTCCCAGCCCGGTCTCCAGCCGCCCCACTCTCTCCCAGCCCTGTCTCCAACTGTCCCACTCTTTGCCGCATAGATGTTTAGGGGTGAGGAGCACCATACTTGGCTGGGTCCCAGCGCTGTCTCCAGCTGCCCCACTCTTTGCCGTGTGGATGTTTAGGGGTGTGGAGCACCGTGCTTGGCTGGGCAGCTTGTGAGACGCTGCTCCCAAGCACTGCAGACTTCGCTGAGCCTGACGCACCTGTGAGGCCACCCGCAGCACTGGCATGTCCCTTTGTCCTCCCAGCGACTCGGGGAGGCAGGAGCATCTGTTCCCAGTTCACATCTGCAGAAGTCAAGCTCAGGGGTTTCAGTAGTGGCCTATGGCCCTTAGGTAGGGCGGCTCCTCCCCATACCCTAAGGCAGCCTGCTAGGGTGAGAAGCCAGGGGTCTGGGACCTTCCTTGGTGTGATGTGTCTCCTGTCTCTGGTCTTTGCAGGACTGCCTGTGCAGAGGTCTCCCGGGCCTGTGACTTCCTCCTGTCCCGGCAGATGGCAGACGGAGGCTGGGGGGAGGATTTTGAGTCCTGTGAGGAGCGGCGTTATGTGCAGAGCGCCCAGTCCCAGATCCACAACACATGTTGGGCCCTGATGGGGCTGATGGCCGTTCGGTAGGGACGACGGGACCCGTCCCTGAGCCTTGGGTTTGGGTGGAGGAGGGACACTCAGCTGTGAGCAGGTGGCCTGGGCTGAGTGAATGTAGACAGGCGGGGAGGCCTGTGGGCCACGGGCTGTTCAGCTGCCACTCTGGGAACAGACACCTACAAGAGCCATGTGCCCGGTTCCTGGGGCAAGGACGTGGGCTGCTCTCATCAAGTGGGGCCCTGCAGAGAGGCTCGCCTCTTAGAAGTGAACCACCCACCATTAGCAGTGTCGGTGGAAGAGCAAGGGCATCAGGGACCCATGGAAACAGCGAGGTGGGCTGCGATGAGAGTGCTGCCTCCTGGTATGGTAGTGATGACGGTCACAGCAGCTGCTCTCTGTGGCCCTCCTGTGTCCACAGCTGGTGCTGAGCCACATATGTGCCAGGTGCACACACACGCACATGCATGCAGGCATGCACCTGCACACACTGATGTGCACACACAGACGTATGTGGAGACAGATGCACACACAGGTCTCTGTACACACGTATGCATGCACAGGCACCTGTGTACACACGCGTACAGATGTGCCTACAGCATCCTGTCTGTGCCATGCACAGACATAGGTACATGGAAACAGATGCACATACAGGTCTGTATACACACGTATGCATGCACACACAGGCACCTGTGTCCACACACACACAGATGCACCCACAGTATCCCACCTGTGCCACACACAGACATAGGTACATGGAGACAGATGCCATACACACAGGTCTATGCATACACGTACATATGCATGCACAGGCACCTGTGTAAACACATACAGATGCGCCCACAGCATCCCATCTGTGCCACACACAGACATAGGTACATGGAGACAGATGCACACACAGGTCTATGCACACACGTACGCATGCACAGGCACCTGCGTAGACACATACAGATGCACCCGCAATATCCCATCTGGGTCACACACAGACATGTATGTATGCACACACTTACATACGCATGCACAGGTACCTGTGCACACACACATACAGATGCACCCGCAGCGTCCCGTCTGTGCTGCCCTATTAGGTTTGATCATTTGGGGAATCTTCCTAAAGCCCTGAAAGCTAGGGTAGGTCAGCTTGAGCAGGAGCTGCGGGGTCTGGGGGACCCCTGAGGGCAGGACAGTCACGGACCCACAGTTGAGCTGGGCCCACTGAGCCCTGGATCCTTCTTGGTGTCTCATCATGGCAAGCAAGCAAGCGTGAGCTCTTGTGGGTCTCCAGAAGCCTATGAGGACCAGTGGCCCAGGTGGGAACAAGGCTTGGCCTCCTTTTCTGGGGGGAACACCAGGGCAGGCCTGAGGAGGCCTGTGTCCCCAGCCTGTCATCGCTGTGGCTCCGCTTCTCAGGGCGCCTAGGAAGAAGGTGTGGCAAGAGCCCGAGGTGTTGATTGCACCTGGCAGGGCCTGTGGGCGTCAATTTAGATGCATCCGTGCTCACTGCAGCATTCCAGGGTTTGCCCTTATGCTCGGCTGTGTGAGGGTGAGGATGATGCTTGGAGGGCATGCACAATGGGTGTGTTTCAGCCTCCTCTTCCTCCAGGCATCCTGACATCGAGGCACAGGAGAGAGGAATCCGGTGTCTGCTTGAGAAACAGCTCCCCAATGGCGACTGGCCGCAGGTACGCCGCCAGGGACCTGAGCGCACGAGGCCCAGCACCGACCTCCAGTGTGTGCGGCTGTTTCCACGTCCCCCTGCTCTGTGTCCTTTTTGGGGTATTTTGGACACTTGGGAGGCGTCAGCTCTGCCAGTGAATGCCAGAGTTGGTGGCGGGTCTGTGGCAGGTGGTTGGGTCCTAAAGTCCAGATCTTGCTGCTTTTTCAAGTGATGCTCTGGCTGGGGGAGGAGCTGGATGGGAGAAGCCAGTGGGCGGGAAGCCCTTTTGCTCCAGGACAGACCCTCCGGCTCCAGACGACCCAGTGGCCCCTCACTAAGCTGGAAGTCCCTGTGGTGTGGGCGTCATGAGGTCATGTGAGGCCGACCGCCCTCCCCCGGGGTGAGGTCACGTGAGGCCGACCGCCCTCCCCCGGGATGAGGTCACGTGAGGCCGACCGCCCTCCCCCGGGATGAGGTCACGTGAGGCCGACCGCCCTCCCCCGGGATGAGGTCACGTGAGGCCGACCGCCCTCCCCCGGGATGAGGCTGAGTTGGTGGAAGCTGATGTGGTCGTGAGGGGCTGGTGACCCCGGCTCAGGGTTTGCTGCAGGGTGGGGAGTCTGAGCTGGACTGACGGTGCCGTGACTGGTGCGGGATGGACGACCTGCTTTCCTGTGCGCTTAATTAGCCCTTTCCAGGCTGACTCACCCGCAAGTCAGCCAAGCCAACAGCCAGGGCTACAGTTCAGGGACCAGCCCTCAGCTGACTGGTGAGCCTTTGTGTTTATTTCTCCGTGTTCTTTTAGGAAAACATCTCCGGGGTCTTCAACAAGTCCTGTGCCATCTCCTACACGAGCTACAGGAATGTCTTCCCCATCTGGACCCTCGGGCGCTTCTCCCAGCTGTACCCTGAGAGAGCCCTTGCTGGCCACCCCTAAGAACATGCCTGCCTGCTGGGTGCCCTCTGTGTGTTCCACTGAGGCCACGGGGTCCTGGCCGGGTAGGGGAGCCCTCCCATAAGCCTGTCTCGGGCTCCAGCCCCTCCACCTCTGCCTCATGGATGTGAATCTGGGGACCAGGCTGGAGGCAGGGATGGGGACAGGGTGGGTGGCTTAGACTCTTAATTTTCACTGTAGGTTCATTTCTGAGAGTAGCTTGTTGGGCTTGGGTGAGGAAGGGGGCACAGCGCCTTTGCCACCTCTGGGCAGGGTCTCCTCGAGGCAGTGAGGCTAGGAGGGTTTTTTCCGACCAATCGCTGAGTTCCTGGGAGAGGAGCAGCTGTGCCTGTGCGATTCCTGAGTGTCGAGTGGGCTTTGGGCTGGGGTCGGCCCTGGGCAGCCTGCTTTCCTGCACCTTCTGTCTGCTGGGCTGAGGGACACGAGGGCAGCCCTGTGACAATGGCATGTACGGTGTGCGTCCGTGAACAGCCCAGTGTGAGGTGCTCATGGAGCATCCTGAGGCTGTGCGGCAGGGAGCCTCATGCCCCTGGGTCCTGAGCTCGCCTGTATATGGGGGGGGTGTCATGGAGCCCCACATCCGAGTCATGAGCTCACCTGCGTATGCGGGGGCTGTCATGGAATGTCCCAAGTCTGTGCAGCAGGGAGTCCCATGCCCCTGGGACGTGAGCCCACCTGTGTGGAATGTGGTTTGTGAGGTGCCCACAGGGCTTACAGTAGTCTTTTTTTTTTTTTTTTTTTTTTTTTTTTTTGAGACGGAGTCTCACGCTGTTGCCCAGGCTGGAGTGCAGTGGCGCGATCTCGGCTCACTGCAAGCTCCGCCTCCCGGGTTCCCGCCATTCTCCTGCCTCAGCCTCCTGAGTAGCTGGGACTACAGGCGCCCGCCACCGCGCCCGGCTAATTTTTTGTATTTTTAGTAGAGACGGGGTTTCACTGTGGTCTCGATCTCCTGACCTTGTGATCCGCCCGCCTCGGCCTCCCAAAGTGCTGGGATTACAGGCTTGAGCCACCGCGCCCGGCCCTACAGTAGTCTTATGGTCACAGAAATGCACAGGGGAGGCCGAGGGTAACCAGGGGTGAGGGGCAGGCAGCAGTCGTGGTCACTGCCGCGAGGCACTGCTATATACAGGGACAGCCAGCGCCCAGCCCATCACCACTCCCTGGGCTGACTGGGCAGGTATAGCACCCTGGGAGCCCGGCATATGTCCAGGGCACCCCTACAGCTGC
Source organism: Macaca mulatta (assembly GCF_049350105.2). NCBI lineage: Eukaryota > Metazoa > Chordata > Mammalia > Primates > Cercopithecidae > Macaca > Macaca mulatta. Next base: position 1,393,588 of record NC_133408.1, read on the forward strand.
TGCCAGTCTCACGCCCAGGCAGGTGCTCTGGGCTGGAGCGAGGGCCAGGTTTTGGGTCGAGGCTTCCCCAGGTAATCCTGTGAGCTCCCTTCTAGCCTCTGACCCAGTCTGGTCTGGCTTGCATGGATGTAGGGCTTGGGATGGGAAGTTCAGGTCCTGGCTTTGCCTTTGAGTGATGTGGATGAGCAGCTCACATGCTCAGGACCACCCGAGACTGTCACTCTTCTCCCCTGGCTATTGGGAGGAGTCACTGAGAGCTTTGTTACCCCTGCTGCCTTGCCCAAAGCACACCCTACGCCTCCTTAACTGCTCTTCCTCTCCTCCCTGCTGCCTCCTGGGAGCTGACAGCCCCTGGCCTCTCCCCCTGGCTAATTGCCCTCCCTCGGGCAGTGGAGGTCTGCGTCTGGACACCTTCGGAACCTGTCATTTCCCGCCCAGAGTTCTTCAGGGCCACCCGTCTGCCTTGGTGCAGGGTGCAGGGCTCTCACCCAGGCGCCGCACCCTCTGGGGTCTCCTGTCCAGCTCCCTTGCCCCACCTGCTGTCACTGACTCTCCTTGGGACTCACCTGCCTGCTCAGAGCCCTGCAGGGCCTGGTCAGCTGCCTGTTCAGTGTCAACACTTCTCTGCACATCTTAAAACTGGGGTTTATTTTCGCTGAAGGAACTGTGGTGGGACCCTTGACATCTGTCAGGTTTGCACATGCTGTTTTTTTCCTCAGCCCACGTGTTCTGCCTCACGTGGGGCAGCAGCAGGACAGAGAGTGAATCACAGAGTCTGCCCTGAGCAGAGGCTGCTGTCCCTGGTACTCCTAGCCATGGTCAGATCATTGTACAAAACAGTTTTCCAGAAATTAAATGTAAATCCATTTTCATAGTGAAAATGTTATTGAAAGTCACTTTTATGAGCAACTACCTTAATAAACAGACATTGATTCCCTTTTCAGAAGCCTGTCACACTGTGTTTCGTTTCATCCTGGGGAGAACTGCAGATCTGGGGTTTCTGGCTGTTGTGCCTCACCTGCCTGTGGGGCGAGTTGGAGGCCCAGCCTGGTTCAGGGAACAGGAGCGACATGAGGAGTAGCAGGCTGCATCTCCAGTTACCTGAGGGAAAATAGATATTTTAAGAAATAATAGCATAGCCTATTTTAATATCTTTTAAAGGCCATAAGCATATCCAGGAAGATAAATAAATGTGATACAATGTCCACATAGGAGGAACTTTCTTTCACTGCGTTGTTTTCCTTCACAGTGGCCTTCAAGTCACAGGACACAGCTATCCGCTGCCCTCTTCGGTGTGTTACACATGCAGGACTTCAGTGACAGTATCCCTGCCCTCAGTCTTCCCGTTGTTAGAGGGCGTGTATCTTTCCTCAGTCTTCCCGTTGTTCAGAGGGCGTGTATTTTTCCTATTCCACGAAGAGGACTTTTTGTTCACAATTGGATCACGATGCAGAGGAGTCTGTTCCTTCCCCGTCGGCTTCTCTGGGTGCTGTGAGGGTGACTGTCCCCGATGGCTCATCACCCTGACGTGCTCTTGACAAAGGAGACCACCAAGAGGAGATGGCAGCTGCACCTGTGCAGCCTCTGTCTGAGGGGGATATTTGCCTCAGTGTGATTAAAAATCAAGTTCACTATCCTGAGTAACTCACAAAAAATTTTTGAATTCAGATGATTTTTATCAGGAATAGATTTTGAACATTCTGAAATCTTTTCCCTGGCGTCATATTAGGTTTTCTTTGTTTGCTATGATGTAAAGTTTCAGACTCTTGATGTTTTTAATATCAACATAGACCGTAGGACAAGGAATGGTACCAGAAATAAGTAAAGAGACAATAATGATAAGATCAATTTATCAAGACATAACAACCCTAAATGTATATGCACTAAGTAACAGCTTCAAAATACATGAAGCGAAATGGCAGAATTGAAGAGAATGAGATGAAAACACAATTTTAATGGGAGCTTTTCGTACTTGTCTTAGCAACTGATAAACATGAGATCTATAAGGATAGAGATTTGAACATCAACCAACACAAGCGAGTGGTCTTTGGAGGATACCTCACCTAACAGTGGTGAAGCACACAGCTTTTCAAGAGCTTGGGGCCCATGTGCTAAGGTAGACCATAGCTGGCTCAGGAGCTGAGTGTCAGGATGTCAGCAAGGATGGAAGTCATACAGAGCATCCTTCCCCACCACAGTGGAGTCAAACTAAATTGAAAGTCAGTGGCAAAGGAGCAAAGGCAGTTCGATGGAGAAAGGACAGTCTTCAACAAATGATGCTGAAACAACCAAACTTCATTTGTAAAAAAAAAAAAAAATGAACCTTGACATACCCTTCACATCTAGACACACTCAAGATGAATCAGAGACCTAAATGTAAAACATAAAACTATAAAACCCCTAGAACATCACGTAGGAGGAAATCTAAGTGACCTTGGGTTTGGCAGTGACTCTAGATATGACACCAAAGGCATGATCCACTAAAGAAAACATCGATAGGTTGGGCTTCACTAACATGATACATTTTTGGCTCGCGCCTGTAATTCCAGCACTTTGAGGGGCCAAGGTGGGAGGGTCACTTGGACCCAGGAGTTGGAGACCAGCCTGGGTACCATAGTGAAACCCCATCTGTACAAAACAATCAAAAGATGAGGCAGGTGTGGTGGTGCATGCCTGTTGTCCCAGCTGCTTGGAACACTGAGGTGGGAGGATTGCTTGAGCCTGGGAGGTTGAGGCTGCAGTGAACTGTGATTACGCCGCTGTACTCTAACTTACGTGACAGAGTGAGACCCTGTCTCAATAAAATACATAATTAATTAAAGTTTCTGTTCTGCAAAGAATGTCAAGAAAATGAAAAGACAAGTCAGAGACTGAGAGAATATATTTGAAAAACACAAAGGATCAGTATCCAAAAGAGCTCTTCAAACCCAACAATAAAACAACCTGGTGAAAAAATGGGCCAGAGACCTTAACAGACGCCATACCAAAGAAGATACCCAGTTGTTAAATAAGCATATGAACAGATGTTCCACATCATATGTCATCAGGGGAATGCAAATTAAAACGACCAATATACCTATTGGAGTGGCCACAATCCAGAACACTGCCACCACCAAGTGCTGGTGAGGACGTGGAGTAACAGGAACTCACCGTTGGCGGGAATGCAAAATGGTGAAGCCACTGTTTATTATTATTTTTTTTAATTTCTTTTTTTTCCTTCTCTTTTGATAACTTGAATAGGCACAGCCGCTGTGGAAGACAGCTTGGTGGTTTCTGACAAAACTAAACATACTCTCGCTATCTATCCAGCAATTGCACTGCTTGGTGTTTACCCAAAGGAGTCCACACAAGCACCTGCACACAGAGGCTGATAGCTGTTTATTCATAGCTACCCAAATGTGAAAGCAACCAAAATGTGCTTCCGTACGTGAATGAGTGAGTAGACTTCGGTGCAGCCAGACCGTGGAATATTACTCAGCACTAAGAGGAAATGAGCTATCAAGCCATGAAGAGACACGGAGGACCCTTAAGTGCATATTAGTAAGTGGAAAAGGCAGTTTGAAAAGGCTGCATACTGTGATTCCAACTAGATCACACTCTCGAAGGTAAAACTGTGGAAACAGTAAAAAGTCAGCGGTTGCTGGAGGTCAGGGCCGGGGGAGGGGTGAACAGAGGATTTTTAGGGCAATGAAACTGCTCCGGCCTGACACCAGCGGTGGATAAGGTCATCATACATTTGTCCAAAGCCAGAGAATGTGCAGCCTCGAGAGTGAGCCCCACTGTAAACTGTGGGCTTTGGGTGGTGGTGATGTGTCCATGTAGGTTCATCAGCCGTGACAAATTCTGAGTGTGGGTGTGCGCACTTGTAGGCCCAGCTGCTTGGGAGGCTGAGGCAGGAGGATCTCTTGAGCCCAGGAATTTGAGGCTGCAGTGAGCCGTGATCATGCCACTTGCCCTTCAGCCTGGGCAGCAGAGCGAGACCTTGTCTCAAAAAGGTACCACTTTGGTGCAGGACGTTGATAATAGGGGAGGCTGTGCATTTGTTGGGGCAGAGAGTGGGGAAATCTCTGTACCTTCCTCTCAATGTTGCTGAGAACCTAAAACTCCTCTAAAAACAGTCTTGAAAAAGACAAAAGCACAAAGGAAACCAGAGAATATTTCAAGTTGAAGGAGAATAAAAACATGACATTAGAATTTGTGGGGTGTAAAGCTTGATGCCCGGGCTCCACAACCACAGGAAACGGACAAACTACCTGACAGCCACAATTGTCCGCAAAACGCACATGAGGGAAAAATAGAAACTGTCAGTAGCGTTGTGTCTTTTAATAAATTGATTTAGAAATTTAAAACCTTCCCAGAAGAAATCTAGTTCTAGGTAGCTTCACAGGTGAATTCTGACGTTTAAGAATGAACACCCGGCCGGGTGCGTTGGCTCAAGCCTGTAATCCCAGCACTTTGGGAGGCCGAGACGGGCGGATCACGAGGTCAGGAGATCGAGACCATCCTGGCTAACATGATGAAACCCCGTCTCTACTAAAAAATACAAAAAAAAAAAAAAAAATACTAGCCAGGCGAGGTGGCGGCACCTGTAGTCCCAGCTACTCGGGAGGCTGAGGCAGGAGAATGGCGTAAACCTGGGAGGCGGAGCTTGCAGTGAGCTGAGATCCGGCCACTGCACTCCAGCCCGGGCGACAGAGCGAGACTCTGTCTCAAAAAAAAAAAAAAAAAAAAAAAAAAGGAGGAACACCCAGAAAATGGCATGGAACCCCTGCAGCTGATTTTAAAAGGCCAGTGTTCCAAAGCCAGACCAAGACATCACAAGAAAGGGAGATTCAGATTGATTTCCCCTGTGAGCATAAAAATACTTAAGATATTAATAAATTGAATCCAGTGCTATATTAAAAGGATAATGTGTCAAGATCAGAAAACTGTCAGAGTGTTGATAGGTCCGTGGCTGGAGAGTACGTGATGTCAGGAGAAGGCTTCCTTGGAGCGGGAAGAAGATGGCATTTAAAATATGATGGGAGGAGCCAGGGCAGGAAAAGCCATTCAGGGCCCCGTCGGGCTCAGAGTGGGGGGCGCATCTGTGACTCACCCCTGACTTCTCTCTCTGCCCTGCATCCTGGACATGCAGGGGCATGCCCTCGTCAGTGGGCTGTGTCTGGGCCCCCGTTGTCTTGATCTGAGGTGTGAGCCCTGTGGTGCAGCCAGACGGGTTGGGTTGTGTCAGGAACGCTTGGGGTATGGCAACCTCCATTCTCCACAAAGCCTGACTCGAGACTCTCTCCTGGAAGCAACGTTGCCCTAATGTGGCCGCCCGGGCTGAATGAAGGTGGTGGTCTCCTTGGGGACGTCTGCACGTGAGTGCCCTTGGTGGTCCTGAGTGCCCGTCACAGGGCTGGAGGTGTGGTTGGCCCACTGGGTTGTTGGTGGTCCTGAGTGCCCATCACAGGGCTGGAGGTGTGGCCAGCCCACTGGGTTGGTGGTGGGTGCCCGTCACAGGGCTGGAGGTGTGGCCGGCCCACTGGGTTGGTGGTGGTGGGTGCCCGTCACAGGGCTGGAGGTGTGGCCGGCCCAGTGGGTTGGTGGTGGTGGGTGCCCGTCACAGGGCTGGAGGTGTGGCCGGCCCACTGGGTTGGTGGTGGTGGGTGCCCGTCACAGGGCTGGAGGTGTGGCCGGCCCAGTGGGTTGTGTTTTCTGGACTACGTCCCTTCCCACGAGGATGAGATGACCCTTCTGTTACATCCCGGCTGCTGATAAAACAAGACTCTCGGAGCCAAGAAACAACACTGAGGTGATTTACTTCCCCAAGTAATTGGAGAAGCGGGGAGTCAGGGTGGGTTTCAAGCTGGTCACACTGACCGAGGACAGCGCCTACTCTAGCAGGACCCTGTGAGCCACAGCCCTGCGTGACGGCCCGAGAGGCCGTGGCCATGGGTTGGGGCCGTCCTCAGTTAGGTGCAGGCAGGAGCAGTGCAGTCAGGAACAATTGGTGTCTCAGACATGGGCGCTCGTGGTCCGAGGGGTGGACAGGCACTGCTGGACCCTTCTCATTGGGGAGTGAGGTCAGCAGGTGGCCTCCAGCCCAGCCCTCAGGGCCACCCAGCGCCCCTCAGCATGTGGGGCCAATCGTGGGGCCCATGGTGGGGCTGCCCCAGGCTGGTCTCCTCCCCAGGGTGGTCTCCCTGCCAGGCCGGTCTCCTCCCCAGGCCAGTCTCCCCCTCCAGGCCGGTCTCCTCCCCACAAGACTGGTCTCCCCCCAGGCTGGTCTCCCCCCAGGCTGGTCTCCCCCCAAGACTGGTCTCCTCCCCAGGCTGGTCTCCTCCCCAGGCTGGTCTCCTCCCCAGGCTGGTCTCCTCCCCAGGCTGGTCTGCCCCACAGGCTGGTCTCCCCCCCGAGGGTGGTCTCACCCCAAGGCTGGTCTCCCCCCCGAGGCTGGTCTCACCCCAAGGCTGGTCTCCCCTCCAGGCTGGTCTCCCCCCCGAGGCTGGTCTCACCCCAAGGCTGGTCTCCCCGCAGGCTGGTCTCCTCCACCAGGCTGGTCCCCACCACAGGCTGGTCTCCCCTGCCAGGCTGGTCTCCCCTCAAGGCTGGTCTCCCTCCAAGACTGGTCTCCCCTGCCAGGCTGGTCTCCTCCACAAGCTGGTCTCCCCCCGAGGCTGGTCCCCTCCACCAGGCTGGTCCCCACCACAGGCTGGTCTCCCCTGCCAGGCTGGTCTCCTCCCCAGACTGGTCTCCTCCAGCTGCCCTCACCAGCCCCTCCTTTCTCAAATGTGGGTGCCAAGGATGGGCCCTGATGCACACCAGATGCCGCCCTGGGTGCCGGGGCCCACAGGAAACTGCACTGGGATCCCTGTGTCCTGGGCAGGTCCTGTGGGAAGTGCAGCCCACGTGTTACTCAGGTGAAGGCAGCGTCCCCACCCAGCCTGAGGACTCCACACAGGGTGGACGCCCAACCCTCGCTGGGCCGCTCACTGGGGAGAGGCTTGGACGCCCCCTTGGAGTGCAGTCCCGACATCCCGTACCTGCCTCATGTCCTTGGCATTCTCGGGCCCCGGTCGTGGTGTGGGAGTGGCTGCCTGTGCACACCACGGGCCTCCAGCTTCACGGCCTCAACGGGGCCACGAGCCATCGCCGGGTCAGGCGGGGGTGCCGGGCACCTCATCACTAGGGCAGTGACATCACAAGGCGCAGAAGGCGGCGGTGGCTACGGAACTCCATGCCCGGGCTGTTTCTGTGGTGCCTGTGGGCTCTGGGCTCCCACCTCCATGGGGCTGCAGGAGCCGTGAGGGACGAGAAGGGACGCGCCCGCCATGGCTGAGGGCGGCGAGCTGATGAGCCGGCTTTTGAGCGAGAACGCAGACCTGAAGAAGCAGGTGCGCCTCCTGAAGGAGAATCAGATGCTGCGGCGGCTGCTCAGCCAGAGCTGCCAGGAGGGCAGTGGCCACGACCTGCTCCCACCCAGGGCCCCCGCCTACCCCGAGGCCGGCTCCCCCGGGAGTGGAGGTGAGGCACCACCTGGCTCACATGGCCCAAGGGTCCAGCCTGGTGGATGGGGGGTCGTCGGGTATCTGCTCCCTGGGCGTTGAAGGGGGTGGGCAGCTCCCTGATGCGGGAGGTCACGGGCACCTTTCACACCCTCAGGTCTGAGTAAAGCAAGCCCAGGTGGTGGGTTCTGCTGTTGCCCTCAGGTGAGGCCCTTCCCCTCCAGGCCCACTCCGGTGAAGTGGGCGTGGTCAGCTGCAGTCATGGAGGTGCCGCCGTAGGGGTAGAGCAGGTGGCGTGCAGGCTTGTGGGCCTCCAGGGCCCCAGGCAGCTCTTCCAGGCTGGGCCTGGCTGGCAGTTTGCTCTGCTGCGTGCGTCTCTTCTCCTCCTGGGTCAGGGGCGAGGGGCGTGTCAGACCAGCCACACGAGTCCCATGGGTGCTGTGTCCCATCCACTCACATCCCCGGCCAGAGCTAGCTAGGCCAGCCCCGTGGTAGGAAGGTCCCACCCCAGGGAGGCCCCAGAGCGGGCCAGGGGAGCGGGTGGGGACGAGTGGGCACCTGTCCCTGGGGGGTGGGAGTGTGGGGCCATGATCCACTCACCACATAGTATTGACTCCAACCTTCTGTGGCTTTTTATTGAAAAATATATATATAGGGTTTGATCACTTTCTGCAAAGTAGTAGGCTTTATTCTAAAAGTTTTGGGAATACATTCCCCGTTCCTGCGTGTGATCTGGGGTGTGGCTGACAGTTGTGCCCTTGACTCTTCATTGGGATGATGGGCAGAGGACAGAGGACACAGCATTTCCTGGGACTCCCACGGCCAACCTCAGCTTCCCACCTGGCTGGGCCGGGAAGGGACGTGGTCAGCCTGCCTGGTCCTGGACGATGGAGCAGGCAGCCTCGCCAGTGCCTGTGAACGCTGCTGTCTGCAAGCACGAGCCATGCCCAGGAGGCCAGCTCTGCCACTCACCAGGGGGCACTCCAGCACCTGCGCTGGGCTGGTCGCTCCCTGAGTCCTTCCCAAACGCCGGCCACCACCCTCAGATGTGCACTCTGAGCAGGCGCAGCGTGCAGGAGGTGCTCTCCGCAACCAGGCCCCAGGCCCTGCTCGGAGCTCCGTGGACAAGCCTGAGAGCGAGCGTGTCTGGAAGGAAAGAGGGGAATCCATGGCAGCATCCCCACACCTTCAGTCTCCGGCAACAGGCAGGGGCTCCTCGCAGGGAGCTGGGGGGAGAGCACCTCACCAGGAGGGGTGAGAGCACCTCACCAGGAGGCACGGGGACAGTGTGGTTGGGGAACCCGGTGCCTGGGGGCCATGCTGTGCGAGGCCCCAGGTTCTGCATCTCCCTCAGCAGCCACTGAGCCCCACGCTCACCACAGGGCGTTAGCTGGGCAGACCTGCGCTTATGGCACTGGGCCACGTGCAGGGTCCCGTTCCCAGCACTTTTGAGGCCCAGGCACTGTGGCTGCAAAAGGGCCCAATCTGTTTGGTGTGTGCAGACCACCACAGGCTGCCTGCCGGGCTGTGTTGCCATCCTCCTCCCCAAGAAGGAATCACCCTGGGCCGGACCTCAGGGCTGGACAGGAGAGGGGCAGACCCTCGACCCTTGCCCAGGCTGTGCAGTCCCCAGAGGGACCCTTGTCAGGGGCTGAGTCAGGGCAGGGTCTCCATGACCATGGCTAGTGCCCCTGCCGTTGGGTCACCTTGGCAAACCCAGGTCTTGCTGGACACAGGTCTTGGGAGGAGCCTCAACCTGAGGCCAGCAGGCCTTCCACAGAGGGCCTTGGAGCCCCTGCCACAGGGTGTGGGGCAGGCTCAGTGTGGCCCAGGCTGGCAGTGGGGAGGGGCCAGGGCAAGGCCACCCTCAACTCTGCCACTTCAGTGGCAGCGTGTGGTGCACCCTTGATGCTCTGGGCCTCAGCATGTGCTTGGGAACGTACCTGGGCTGTGGGACGCTGCATTCAGGACCAGCCCTCAGCAGGACTGGGGTGGGGAAAACCAGCACTGAGCTCCTGCATAAAAGGAGAAGTTTATAAACAAGGGAACCACCACCAGCAATGTTTGCATGTTGCCAAGACTTCCTCAGTGTCTGTATTCAAAACAGGATGAGTAAAAACCCACTTTTCTTACGGATTCAACAGCACGTGCTCATGGTAAACTTATAAATGCCATGGAGGATGCAAGGTTTAAGGGCCACGCCTCCGGCCCCCCTCCCCAAAGGCAGCCACGGTCAACGTTTTCTTGGGTTTTCTCTGGAACTTTGATGGAGATCTGTGTGTTTGTCTGTGTGTTTGTCTGTGTATATTTTTGGTCCACCTACACAGGATTGTGCTGTTCCGCAACTTGACTTTTGCCCCTTAACCATCCATTTTCACTGGCATTCCCCATCAGTCCTCATCTGCAGCTCTCCCTGGCACACTTCAACGCTGGGCTCCTCCTGTGGGGGCCCCAGGCAGGCAGCACTGTTCCCAGTTCTCTGTGACCACAGACGCTGCTGCTGTGGGTGGCCTGTGCAGGCACCCTGTCTCTTTGTGTAGGATATCCCAGACGGGGGTCCTCGGGTCAAAGGCTGTGTGCATTTGAAATGTTGAAATAGAGACGGTCAAACACTCTCCGAAAGGCCCCTACACCCCACTAATGGAGGAGGAGGGCGCTGCGCCGGCATCGTTCCACCATCACAGGAGTGCTCATCTGTCCCCGTCAGCTGGGCAGCAAGGCCTCCAGGTCTTCTCACCCAGGTTTCTAAGTGAGTGACGCGAAGGGCCAGTGGGAGCAGCAGTCCTCTGCCTCCCCTCCCGAATGCCCCATCTCATTTCCCTCGGGATCGTCCTGGTCCCTCCAGCACTGCCACGATGCCACTTGCCATGTCTCCACTGGAGAGGTGTCCCCTGAGGACAGCCAGGCCCCCCCTGATTGCCCACTCGCTCCCTGGTTATTTGTGGTGGATTGTCAGATGATTTCCAACGGTGGTGAGGATTCTCTATGTGCAACTCCTGGTCACTCCTTCCCGCTGACGGATAGAAGATCATTCCTGTGTTGTTCGATGCATTTTTCAATGGCCATGCAATATTGCAGATTCAGATGAACCACAATGTAATGAATTCTCCTTCGGTTTGAAATTAAAGTTTTTCTTCCCCTTGAGGTAAATAACACCACAAAAAAGGTTTTAAGAGTTGTTAGATTTAGGGTTATTTCCACTGGATTTCTTTTTTTGGTGTGTGTGTGATTTTTTTTTTTTATTTTTTGAGGCGGAGTCTCGCTCTGTGGCCCAGGCTGGAGTACAGCGGCCGGATCTCAGCTCACTGCAAGCTCCGCCTCCCAGGTTCACGCCATTCTCCTGCCTCAGCCTCCCAAGTAGCTGGGACTACAGGCGCCCGCCACCTCGCCCAGCTAGTTTTTTGTATTTTTTAGTAGAGACGGGGTTTCACCGTGTTAGCCAGGATGGTCTCGATCTCCTGACCTCGTGATCCACCCGTCTCGGCCTCCCAAAGTGCTGGGATTACAGGCATGAGCCACCGCGCCCGGCCGGTGTGTGTGTGATTTTTTTACTTTTATGGAGATGGGATCTTCTGTGTTGCCCAGGCTGGTCTTGAACTCCTGGGCTTAAGGGATCCTTCTGTCTTGACTTCCTAAAATGCTGGGATTACAAGTGTGAGCCACTGTGCCTGGCCTGTTATTTTTTTTTCTTTTTGAGACAGGGTCTCTGTTCCCCAGGCTGGAGTGCAGTGGCATGATCATGGCTCACTGCAGCCTTGACCTCCCTCTGGGGCTCAAGCAGTCCTCCTACCTCAGCCTACTGAGTAGCTGAGACTACAGGTGCTTGCCACCATGAGTGGCTAATTAATTTTTTTTTTTTTTTGTAGAGACAAGGTCTCCCTATGTTTCCCAGGCCAGTCCCAAACTCCTGGGCTCAAGCGATACTCCCATCTTGGCCTCCCAAACCGTTGGGATTACAGGCATGAGCCACTGTCCAGCAGGATTTATGTTTTTAAAAATAGAATCATTGGTTCAGAAGGCAGGAGTAAATGGTTTTTTGTTTGTTTGTTTGTTTTTGAGACAGAGTCTGACTCTGTTGCCCAGGCTGGAGTGCAGTGGTGTCATCTTGAATCACTGCAACCTCCGCCTCCCGGGTTCAAGCAATTCTCCTGCCTCACCCTCCCCAGTAGCTGGAATTAAAGGCACACACCACCATGCCCGGCTACTTTTTGTATTTTTAGTAGAGATGGGTTTTTGCCATGTTGGCCAGGCTGATCTTGAACTCCTGACCTCAGGTGATCCACCCACCTCAGCCTCCCAAAGTGCTGGGATTACAGGCATGAACCACAGCGCCTGACCATGTATTTCTTTTTTAAAAAACTTTTAAGTTCAGGGGTACAAGTGCAGGCTTGTTACATAGGTGAACTTGTGTCATGGGGGTTTGTTGTACAGATTATTTTGTCACCCAAGTATTAAGCCTAGTACATTAGTTATTCTTCCTGATCCTCTCCCTCCTCTCACCCTTCACCATCTGGTAGGCCTCAGTGTCTGTTGTTCCTCTCTGTGTGTCTAAGTGTTCTTATTGTTTAGCTCCCACTTACAAGTAAGAGCATGCGGCATTTGGTTTTCCGTTCCTGCGTTAGTTTGCTAAGGATAATGGCCTCCAGCTCCATCCATGTTCATGCAAAGGACATGATCTCATTTTTTTTTTTTGAGATGGAGTTTCACGCTTGTTGCCCAGGCTGGAGTGCAATGGTGCGATCTCGGCTCACTGCAACCTCCACTTCCCGGATTCAAGTGATTCTCCTGTCTCAGCCTTCCAAGTAGCTGGGATTACAGGCATACACCACCATGCCCAGCTAATTTTGTATTTTTAGTAGAGACGGGTTTTCACCATGTTGGTCAGGCTGGTCTTGAACTCCTGACCTCAGGTGATCCACCTGCTTCAGCCTCCCAAAGTGCTGGGATTACAGGCATGAGCCACTGCTCTCTGCTGACCTGTTTTTTGTGGCTGAATAATATTCCGTGGTGTCTATGTACCACATTTTCTTTATCCAGTCTACCACTGATGGGCACTTAAGTCGATTCCATGTCTTTGCTATTGTGAATAGTCTGCAGTGAACACATGCATGCATGTGTCTCTGTAATACAGTGATTTAAATTCCTTTGGGTATGTACTCAGTAACGGAATTGCTGGGTTGAATGGTATTTCTGTTTTTAGGTCTTGGAGGAATTGCCACACTGTCTTCCACAATGGCTGAACTAATTTATACTCCCACTAACGGTCTATAGGCATTTCTTTTTCTCTACAACGTTGCCAGTATCTGTTGTTTTTTGACTTTTTAATTATAGCCATTCTGACTAGTGTGAGATGGTGTCTCATTGTGGTTTTTATTTACATTTCTTTAATAAGCAGTGATGTTGAGCTTTTTTTCATATGCTTATTGGCTGTATGAATGTCTTTAGAAAACTGTTCATGTCATTTGCTCACTTTTGAATGGGGTTGTTTTTTTTTTCTTGTAGATTTATTTAAGTTCCTTATAGATGCTGAATATTAGACCTTTGTTAGATGCATTAGTTTGCAAAATTTTTCTCCCATTCTGTAGGTTTGCTGTTTACTCTGTTGATAGTTTATTTTGCTGTGCAGAAGCTCTTTAATTAGATGCCATTAGTCAATTTTTGCTTTTGTTGCAATTGCTTTTAGCATCTTTGTCATGAAATCTTTGCCCATCCCTGTGTTCTGAATGGCATTGCCTAGGTTGTCTTCCAGGGTTTTTATAGTTTTGAGTTTTACATCTAAGTCTACAATCCATCTTGAGTTGATTTTTGTATATGGTGTAAGGAAAGGGTCCAATTTCAATCTTCTGCATATGGCTAGCTAGTTATCCCAGCACCATTTATTGAATAGGGAATCCTTTCCTCATTGCTTGTTTTTGTCAGGTTTGTTGAAGATCTGATGGTTATAGGTGTGCAAACTTATTTCTGAGTTCTGTATTCTGTTCTGTTGATCTATGTACCATGCTGTTTTGATTATCGTAGCCCTGTAGTATAGTTTGAAGTTGGGTAGTGTGATGCCTAAAGCTTTGTTATTTTTGCTTAGGATTGCCTTGGCTATTCGGGCTCTTTTTTGATTCCATATGAATTTTTAAACAGTTTTTTTCTAGTTCTGTGATTAATCTCAATGGTATTTTAATAAGAACACCATTGACTCTATAAATTACTTTGGTCAGTATGACCATTTTTATGATATTGATTCTTCCTATCCATGAACGTGGAATGTTTTTCCATTTGTGTCATCTCTGATTTCTTTGAGCAGTGTTTTGTAGTTCTCCTTGTAGACATCCTCTACCTCCCTAGTTAGCTGTATTCCTAGGTATTTTATTCTTTTTGTGGCAGTTGTGAATGGGAGTTCATTACATTTGGTTTGGCTCTTGGCTTAATTGTTGTTGGTATACAGGAATGTTGGTGATTTTTGCACATTGATTTTGTATCCTGACACTTTGCTGAAGTTGTTTATCAGCTTAAGAAGCTGGGTTGAGACTATGGTGTTTTCTTGATATAAGATCATGTCGTCTGCAAACAGGGATAGTTTGACTTCCTCTCTTCCTATTTGGATGGACTTGATTTCTTTCTTTTGCCTGATGGCTCTGATCAAGACTTCCAATACTATGTTGAATAGGAGTGGTGAGAGAGAGCATTCTTGTCTTGTGCCAGTTTTCGAGGGGAATGCTTCCAGCTTTTTCCCATTCAGTATGATGTTGGTTGTGAGTTTGTCATAGATAGCTCTTACTATTTTGAGGTATGTTCCTTCAATACCTAGTTTATTGAACGTTTTTAACATGAAGGGGTGTTGAATTTTATTGAAAGCCTTTTCTGCTCTATTAAGATAATCATGTGGTTTTTGTCTTTAGTTCTGTTTATGTAATGAATCACATTTATTGGTTTATGTTGAACCTACCTTGCATCCCAGGGATAAAACCTATTTGATAGTGGTGGATAAGCTTTTTGATGTGCTGCTGGATTTGGTTTGCCAGTATTTTGTTGAGAATTTTTGCATCAGTGTTCATGAAGGATATTGGCCTGAAGTTACCTTTTTTTGTTGCATCTTTGCCATGTTTTGGTATCAGGATGATGCTGGCCTCATAGAATGAGTTAGGGAGGAGACTCTCCTCAACTTTTTGGAATAGTTTCAGCAGGAGTGGTACCAGCTCTTCTTTGTACATCTGGTACAATTCAGCTGTGAATCCATCTGGTCCTGGCTTTTTTTGGTTGGTAGGCTATTTATTATTGACTCAATTTTAGAGCTTGTTATTGGCCTGTTCAGGGATTCCATTTATTCCTAGTTCAGTCTTGGGAGGGTGTATGTGTCCAGGAACTTATCCATTTTTTTTCTAGATTTTGTAGTTTATGTGTATAGAGGTTTTCATAATATTCTCTGATGGTTGGTTGTATTTTTGTGGGGTCAGTGGTAATATACCCCTTATTTCTGATTGTGTTTATTTGAATCTTCTCTCTTTTTTTCTTTATTAGTCTAGCTAGTGGTATATCTATTTTATTAATTTTTTCAAAAAAACGAGCTCCTGGATTTGTTGATTTTTCAAATGGCTTTTTGTGTCTCAGTCTCCTTCAGTTCAGCTTTGATTTTGGTTATTTCTTGTTTTCTGCTAGCTTTGGGATTTGTTTGCTCTTAATTCTCTAGTTCTTTTAGCTGTGATGTTAGGTTGATTGATTGAGATCTTTCCAGCTTTTTGATGTGGACATTTAATGCTATAAATTTCTCTCTTAACACTGCCTTAGCTGTGTCCTAGAGATTCTGGTATGTTGTATTTTTGTTCTCATTAGCTTCAAGGAACTTCTTGATTTCTGCCTTAATTTCACTATTTACACAAAAGTCATTCATGGGCAGGTTATTCAATTTCCATGTAATTGTGTGGTTCTGAGTGAATTTTTTAGGCTTGATTTCTAATTGGGTCCATTGTGGTCTGAGAGATTGTTATAATTCCAGTTCTTTTGCATTTGCTGAGGAGTATTTTACTTCCAATTATGTGACTGAATTTAGAGTGTGTGCCATGTGGCAATGAGAAGAATGTATATTCTATTGTTTTGGGGTGGAGAGTTCTGTAGATACCTATCAGGTACATTTGATCCAGTGCCGAGTTCATGTCCTGAATATCTTTGTTAATTTTCTGTCTCAATTATCTGTCTAATACTGTCAGTGTGGTGTTAAAGTCTCTCACTATTATTATGTGGGAATCTAAGCCTCCTTGAAGGTCTCTAAGAACTTGCTTTATAAATCTTGGTGCTCTTGTGTTGGGTGCATATATATTTAGTGTAGTTAGGTCTGCTTGTTAAATGGAACCCTTCACCATTATGTAATGCTCTTCTTTGTCTTTTTTTATATTCATTGGTTTAAAATCTGTTTTGTCAGAAACTATCATTGCAACCCTGCAATTGTAGTTTTCCATTTGCTTGGTAGATTTTTCTCCATGCCTTTATTTTGAGCCCGTTTGTGTTATTGCATGTGAGATGGGTCTCTTGAAGACAGCATACCAATGAGTCTTGGTTCTTTATCTAACTTGCCATTCTGTGTCTTTTTTTTTGAGACAGAGTCTTGCTCTGTCTCCTAGGCTGGAGTGTGGTAGCAATCTTGGCTCACTGCAACCTCCGCTGCCTGGGTTCAAATGATTCTCCTGCCTCAGCCTCCCAAGTAGGTAGAATTACAGGCATCCACCACCATGCCTGGCTAATTTTTGTTATTTTTTAGGAGAGACGAGATTTCATCATGTTGGCCAGGCTGGTTGTGAACTCCTGGCCTCAAGTGATTTGCCTGCCTTAGCCTCCCAAAGTGCTGGGATTACAGGCGTGAGTCACCGTACCTGGTCTGTTTGATGACCTTGAGGTTTTGATTGTGGTATAAGGTGGATTCAGCCAACTGGCTTCATTTATGGAATATTTAAGGGGCCAGTGCCCAGCTCCCAACTCCTGGACTGCATGCTTTAGCTCTGGGGCACTTGTTTTGGGCCCTGACTTTGTTCTCTGGCTCCTTGAGGTTTGGAATCCACTGCACTGGGGGACTGAGGTACTGCAGCTACAGCAGAATGGCTGGCAGATGCAGGGTGCCTGCCTTCCTGTGGGGGTTCACCACAATGGTGGTGGCAAAGCAGCTGGGGTGGGCATGGGGGGCTCCTGCTGGAGACTGTGTGCAGTCACTCTGGAGGTACTGTAGGCATGGGGTGGGGTGCTGGTGGGCACAGGTCTAGGTGCCTTTTATGTGTCCTGCAAGCAGGAGTCATTGCTCAGGGTCCAGGAGGATCCACCATTCTCTGCTCAGTGTTAGGTCAAGGGCAGGGTGCTGGTGGGTATGGGGCTTGCTGGCTTTGTGTGTGCCAAGGCTTCATTTGCAATGGAAGTCTGTGGGGAACGGGGAGGCCGACTGGACTCCTGTGTGCTGGTTGGGGAAGGAAATCAAAACCCACCTGTGCAGACACCAGCTGAGTGATGTGGCGAGTTGCCTGGGCCCAGGGGAAGCTGCAGTATGAGGAGGGAGTGGGCGGGCTGGTGCGTGACCACTGGGGCTGTCTCGCTGGAGCTCTCCACTGGTCAGGCACAGTCTGCCAGCACAGAAGCTATGGCGAAGGCCCCCAGGGCACTCAAGACTGCCTTGCAAGCAGGCATGGCCAGGCTGGGGCCCCAGGAGAAGCCAGAAGACCAAGGGGTGCTCAGGTCGGACCGGTCCCATCTGATGGGCAAGACCACCCTGCAGAGATCAGGTCTGACACTTCCCCTAGGCCCAAAGTCTCCTATGGGAGCAAGTCAAGCCTGGGGAGTGGCTGTCCCTGGCTGTGTTCCCGCACCAGACCCTCTGGGTTCTGCTTAGCTAACTGCTGCCCCCACCACTTCTCTAAGCAGCTCTCCCTGCCAACTGGAGTGTCCATGGTGGCCGCGGGGTCTCCCCCAGCTGGGGATCCAGAGGGCCATGGCAACAGTGGGTTGCTCCTTGCCCATTTAACTCCCCCATTTTCCCAGAGCGGTTGTGGGTCCAAAAATGAGTACCAGTGCTCAGTGGTCCCAGGCAGGGTTCCCAGCTTTCTCCCCTTCAGCCCAGCCTCGGTGTGCTCCCTCCACCTGCCCTCAGCACCTTCCCTCTGAAGATGTGTTAAAAGCTCACCAGTCATCTCAGGCCCTCCGTGGGAGCTGTATCACCTGGCTGCATCTGGCCGGCCATCCCGCCCCTCCAGTCCACATGAACTTCTTATTTCTGTTTTTGTCCTTATTACTCAGAACTCGGGCTTTGGCCTCGACTTTCATGGGTTCTTCTCCAGGGAAGGTGAGAGAGGGTTCAGCTGCATCCTGGTCCTCCTGACCAGCTGTGGGAGGGACCAATGGTCCCATCTGCCCAGAGGAGGGAGGTTTGTACAGGCTGGATGCTGGGGAAGAGTCCTTCCAGTTCTTATTTTTGGAAAACAGAAAATTTGAGAAATGGTTCATCTTGTTCAGTGTTTATGAGCCTGTCTCTGTACCAGTGGAGGTAACTCAGCTTCTTGCCAGGGACTGTATGTGGGATCTTGCTACACTGCACAGCCACTGGGCTCCGCACACCCTGCCTCTTGCTTTCCACCCCGCCTTGTTCTCTGCATACCTCCCTGCTTTGTGCTCTGCACAACCCCCACCTCATGCTCTGTGCATCCCCCGCCTTGTGTGCCGCACACCCCCGCCTCGTGCTCTGTGCACCTCCCACCTCGTGCTCTGTGCACCCCCGCCTCGTGCTCTGTGCACCTCCCACCTCGTGCTCTGCACACCCGCCTCGTGCTCTGTGCACCTCCCACCTTGTGCTCTGTGCACCTCCCACCTCGTGCTCTGTGCACCCCCGCCTCGTGCTCTGTGCACCTCCCACCTCGTGCTCTGTGCACCTCCCGCCTCGTGCTCTGCACACCCGCCTCGTGCTCTGTGCACCTCCCACCTCGTGCTCTGTGCACCCCCGCCTCGTGCTCTGTGCACCTCCCACCTCGTGCTCTGTGCACCTCCCGCCTCGTGCTCTGCACACCCGCCTCGTGCTCTGTGCACCTCCCACCTCGTGCTCTGTGCACCCCCGCCTCGTGCTCTGTGCACCTCCCACCTCGTGCTCTGTGCACCTCCCGCCTCGTGCTCTGCACACCCGCCTCGTGCTCTGTGCACCTCCCACCTCGTGCTCTGTGCACCCCCGCCTCGTGCTCTGTGCACCTCCCACCTCGTGCTCTGTGCACCTCCTGCCTCGTGCTCTGCACACCCGCCTCGTGCTCTGTGCACCTCCCACCTCGTGCTCTGTGCACCCCCGCCTCGTGCTCTGTGCACCTCCCACCTCGTGCTCTGTGCACCTCCCGCCTCGTGCTCTGCACACCCTGCCTCATGCTCTGTGCATCTCCCACCTCATGCTCTGCACCTCTACCTCATGTCTGTGTACACTTGTGCCTCGTGCTGTCTGTTCTTGATCATGTTTGGATGAGACTTTGTGCAATAATTTTTGGCCTGGCCATGGCTTTCTGTTTTTTTCTGGGGGTTATCTTTGTAGGAATTTGACATCAGAGTTGTGACAAATTTTGAAACCTAATTGAGCATCTTTTAACCTGTTCTATGGTTCCAGCCTCATTTGTATGATGTCGGGATTATGACTTGTTGGGGAAGTTGGCAGACTCACCCACAGACCATCCAGGCCTGCAGCCCTTTGGGGAATAATCATTTTGTAACTTCTAGATTTTCCTTGTGTATTGGTTCATTTAGGTTTTCTACTTCTTATTGAGTCACTTGAAAGTAATTTTCCAGGAGATATCTCCTTTTATTGAAACTTTAATTAATACACAATTGTACATAATATTCTTTTATAATTTGAAAAGTATCTAGGGTGGGAGCCTGTGAAGCCCGAGGACTCCAGGCCTCCCATGTGGCAGGAGGCCAGGCACACATTAATGACTTTGCTTCTTTTGAACACTTTTTTTCCTTGGAAAACATTTCAGATGGAAGATTAGTTGGTTGGTTCCTTTGTAGGCACTTTTTTTGTTTGTTTTTGTTTTTGTTTTGAGACGGAGTCTTGCTCTGTTGCCCAGGCTGGATTGCAGTAGCATGATCTCGGCTCACTGCAAGCTCCGGTAGACACATTTTAAGGTATAATTTTTTTATATGGCTCTGAACACTTTCTCTAACATGTATTTGCTTTATTGCTAGGAGAATACTCATGACATGGAGGTAGAATAGAATTTTATAAGCCATAAAGGCATAGATAAGCTAAATTTGACCAGGGATTAGGGAAATGCCACATGACCTCATCAGCCTGGTTGGGGAATACTCAGTCCTCGTGAGGGTGTGGGGCCAGGAGCTGTTGGTGGGCATGGACCCTCCCCCTTGGTGTGGAGAGCAAAGAAAGTGCACACACGTGAGCCCAGCGTTGGACCACAGAGGATGCTCATGGAGCAGGAGGCTCCTCCTTAGCCACAGAGGATACTCATAGAGCAGGGAGGCTCCTCCTCAGCCACAGAGGATACTCATAGAGCAGGAGGTTCCTCCCAGGCCGTGGAGGATGCTCGCAGATCAGGAGGCTTCTCCCAGGAGGCTGATTACAGCTGTGACCTGAGCCCAGCGTTGGACCACAGAGGATGCTCACGGAGCAGGGAAGCTCCTCCCGGGAGGCCGATTACCGCTGTGTGTTTGCAAGGAAACATGGAAACAGGCCCTGTCCATCAACAGGGCAAGGGATAAAAGTTCACTGTGTGTTTATGTGTGTATGCTCATGTGTACAGAGGTGCCAGGAAACAGTTAAATGATCCAGGGAGCTACCAGACGGCTCAACGTGGATATATCTCAGAGATAATGCAGCAGCAAAAAGTTCTGTTGCAGAATAAAATGTGTAGGGTGGTACCATTTATGTACAATTTAAGGAGCATATAGAAGTCATTCTCCAGTGTGTATGGGCGCACAGGCAGGCAGGAGGCACATGGAGGCCTGCCCACTTGCTGTGCTCCCACGGGCAGGATGGGCACCTGTGGCCACTTCACCACACCCAGCTCCTCCTTTTGCACCTGAGGCCTGAGGGGAAGGAGGATGCTCTGAAGCCAGGGAAACCCCAGCAGGTGTTGAAGCTTGGGGTGGGGTGCATACAGTTTGTTACCATGTTCTCTGTACTTCTCAGAAATGTTTTAGGAGCATCAGCCTGACTTCTCACCCCTTTCCTCCCCACCTCAGTTCCGGATTTCGGAAGGTTCACGAGTGTTGCCGACACGCCCTCCCAGCTGCAGACATCCTCCCTGGAGGACCTGCTGTGCTCACATGCCCCCCTGTCCAGCGAGGACGACACCTCCCCAGGCTGCGCAGCCCCCTCCCAGTCACCCTTCAAGGCCTTCCTCAGTCCCCCGGAGCTGCACAGCCACCGAGGCACCGACAGGAAGCTGTCCCCGCTCCTGAGCCCCTTGCAAGAGTCACTGGTGGACAAGACCCTGCTGGAGCCCAGGGAGATGGTCCGGCCTAAGAAGGTGTGCTTCTCGGAGAGCAGCCTGCCCACCGGGGACAGGACCAGGAGGAGCTACTACCTCAATGGTATGGCCAGGTGCGGGGTCGCCTGGGCAGGCCCCCAGTGCAGCTGGTAGCTGTGGGGAGGGCGCGTCTGGGTGGTCAGGCAGGGCCGTTTCTCCATCGCGTCACACAGAGTGGAGGGAGGAGAGCCAGGCTGGGAGGCTGGGGTCCGAGGCTATGTCTGTCCTAGTGTTTTGCCAAGAAAAAATGCATTGCTTGTCTTCTTGGGAAGGGTTCTTTACGTGTCTGGATATGAGTCCTTTTTTGGGTGTGTGTTCTGCAGATACGGCCTCCCACTCCAACGTTTTCCACTTCCATAATAATGTTTTTTGATGAGCAAAACTGTTTAATTTGATGATGTCCAATTTATTGATTTTTCTTTTGTATTTTATGCTTTTTATGTTCAGTTTAAGAAATCTTTGCCAAGCCCAAGGTCACACAGATTCTCTCCTATGTGTTGTTCTAGAAGTTTTATAGTTTAGGTTTTACATGTAGGTCTCTGATCAATTCCAAGATAATTTTCATGTATGGTGTGAGGTTTGCATGTAGATATCCACCTGAGGCTCAGGCTAACCCCCCACCTCAGCCCCCAGGTATCTGGGACTACAGGTATATGCCACCAGGCCTGGCTAATTTTTTGCTTTTTGTGTTTTTGTTATTGTAGAGATGGGATTTTGCTCCGATGCCTAGGCTGGTCTTGAACTCCTGGACTGAAGTAATTCGCCTGCCTCAGCCTCCCAAAGTGCTGGGATTACAGGCATGAGCCATCATGCCTGGCCTGTCAATTTTATTTATCTTTTCAAATAACCAATTTTTTGTTACATTGATCTTTTGTATTGTTTTCTTCATTTAAATTTCATTTATTTCTGCTCTGATCTTAATTATTTTTCTTCTAATTTTGGATTTGGTTTGCTCATACTTTTCTAGCTCTGTGAGATGAATCATTAACTTGTTTATTTGAAGTTTTTCTACTTTTTGATGTAGGCACTACTAGCTGTAAACTCTTAATACTTATCGCTATAGCTCTTAGTATGGCTTTTGCTGTGTCTAGTACATACTAGGTTTTGGTATGTTGTGTTTCCATTATCATTTGTTTCAAGACATTTTAAAATTTCCTTCTTGATTTCTTCAATGATGCACCGGCCATTCAGGAGCGTATTGTTTAATTTCTGTGTGTTGGTATAGTTTCCAAAATTCCTTTTGTTATTGATTTCATTTTATTCCATTGTGGTCAGAGAAGATACTTGATATAATTTCAATTGTTTGATTTTTTTTTTTTTTTTTTTTTTTGAGATGGAGTCTCGCTCTGTCACCCAGGCTGGAGTGCAGTGGCCGGATCTTGGCTCACTGCAAGCTCTGCCTCCTGGGTTTATGCCATTCTCCTGCCTCAGCCTCCCGAGTAGCTGGGACTACAGGCGCCGCCACCTCGCCCGGCTAGTTTTTTTGTATTTTTTAGTACAGACGGGGTTTTACCGTGTTAGCCAGGATGGTCTCGATCTCCTGACCTCGTGATCCGCCAGTCTCGGCCTCCCAAAGTGCTGGGATTACAGGCTTGAGCCACTGCGCCCGGCAAATTGTGTGATTTTTAAAGACTTGTTTTGCAGCCTTACATATGGTCTATCCTTGAGAATGATCCATGTGCTTACAAGAAGCATGTGTATTCTGCACCTGTTGGATGAAATGTTCTGTATTATGTTCATTTGGTCTATAGTATCGATTAAGTCTGATATTCCTTTGATTTTCTGTCTTAAAGATCTGCCAAGGGTGAAAATGGGTCTTGAAGTCTCCAGTTACTACTGTATTGGGGTCTGTCTCTCACTTTAGCTCTGGTAATATTTGCTTTACATATCTGGGTGCTCCAGTGTTGGGTGCATATATATTTACAACTGTTACATCCGCTTGTTGAATTGACCCCCTAATCATTATATAATGACCTTCTTTGTCTCTTTTTATAGTTTTTGTCTTGAAATCCGCTTTGATGAAGTATGGCTACTACTGCTCTTTTCTGGTTCTCATTTGCATGGAATATCTTTTTCTATCCCTTTATTTTCAGTCTATGTGTGTCTTTATAGGCAAAGTGTGTTTCCTGTAGGCAATAGATGGTTGGGTCTTTTTTTTTTTTTTTTTTTTTAATCCATTCAGCCACTCCTCCGTCTTTTGATTGGAGAGTTTAGTCTATTTACATTCAAAGTTTCTTGTTTTTTTTTTTTTTTGCCCCCAGACAGAGTCTTGCTCTCTCGCCCAGGCTGGAGTGCAGAGGCGCGATATCAGCTCACTGCAAGCTCCGCCTCCCGGGTTCACACCATTCTCCTGCCTCAGCCTCCCGAGTAGCTGGGACTGCAGGCACCCGCCACCACGCCCGGCTAATTTTTTGTATTTTTTAGTAGAGACGGGGTTTCACCATGTTAGCCAGGATGGTCTCGATCTGCTGACTTCGTGATCCGCCCGCCTCAGCCTCCCAAAGTGCTGGGATTACAGGCGTGAGCCACCGCGCCTGGCCTGTTTTTGACCAAACTCACACACCATCATTCATGGATTTGACGGTGCTGTAATTTTTTTTTTTTTTTTTTTTGAGACAAAGTCTCACTTTGATACCCAGGCTGGAGTGCAGTGGCACAATCTTGGCTCACTGCAACCTCCATCTCCTGGGTTCAAGCAATTCTCATGCCTCAGCCACCTGAGTAGCTAAGATTACAGGCACATGCCACCACGCCCAGCTAATCTTTGTATTTTTAGTAGAGATAGGGTTTTGCCATGTTGGCCAGGCTGGTCTCAAACTCCTGACCTCAAGTGATCCACCCCCCCTCAGCCTCCCAAAGTACTGGGATTACAGGCATGAACCACTGTGCTCGGCCTATTTACATTCAAAGTTATTATTGATAAGGACTTACTCCTGCCATTTTGTTATTTGTTTTCTCATTGTTTTGTGGTCTTCCCTCCTCTTTATCTAGAAGAGTTTGTGTTGAATTGGTGTTATTTATTCCTTAAGTGGTAGAATTCACTGCTGAAACTACCTGAGCCTTGAATGGTCTCTATAGGAACATTTTCCCCCTACAAATTCCATTTTACTGATAATATCAACTGAAATTAAGGCTGTTGAGACAGAAATAATTCGATAAAGATTGTTGGAAGCCAAATGTGAGGATCAACCCACAGGAACACACCCACAAAGCTAAGAGTCTTCCGGAACCTAAGTCAGAAGACTTCTATCGGAGAGGCTAGGAGAAGGGAAAGGACTCCTCGTACTCATGTTGCCCTTTCTTTGGAGGGTACAACACAGAGGGTACAAGCATTGGCTACAGATGACAACATACAGGCCAACACATATCTGCGCAAGACAGTCAGTAAACCTTTATGATTCAGGAATAAATCAGCGTCTTTCAGTGCATTAATCAGCACATCAGCAATCTGAGGGAATCGTGATAAGATTCTTTTCTCAGGGATCATCAATCACAAGGCCTTCCCAAGGCCAGTTTGGAAGTCTGTTTCCTGTCAAATGTGACCTGTAAGGTTATCAGATAGAAGGCTATTCAGATTATGTGTTTCTTCTTGAGTGAACTTTGGTAGTTTGTGTCTTTTAAGGAATCGATCAGTTTCATCTAGGTTGTCAAAGTTATTGGCATAAAGTCATTCCTAATACTTCCTTATTCTTTTTATGTCTGTAGAATCTGTGGTAGTGGCATGTCTAATTTCCGTTAGTGGTAATTTTTGTCTCCTTTCTTTTTTCCCCTAAGTCTGGCTACAGGTTTATCAATGTATGGCCTTTTTTCTTTGAAGAATAGGTTTTTGGCTGGATCTTACAGAGCACAGGTTGGACTAGAAATAATTTCTAGAACCTATACTAGAATCATTTCTCACCTATAGCATGTTTCTTCTACCTCATTTATGCCTTGGTGGTGGGGATGAGAGAAAGAGCTTGAATCTTTTTTTTTTTTTTTTTTTTTTTTTTTTTGAGACGGAGTCTCGCTGTGTCGCCCAGGCTGGAATGCAGTGGCACGATCTCGGCTCACTGCAAGCTCCGCCTCCCGGGTTCACGCCATTCTCCCGCCTCAGCCTCCGAGTAGCTGGGACTACAGGCGCCCGCCACCACGCCCGGCTAGTTTTTTGTATTTTTAGCAGAGACGGGGTTTCACCATGTTAGCCAGGATGGTCTCGATCTCCTGACCTCGTGATCCACCCGCCTCATCTCCCAAAGTGCTGGGATTACAGGCTTGAGCCACCGCGCCCGGCCTTTTTTTTTTTTTTTGAGATGGAGTCTTGCCCTGTTGCCCAGGCTGGAGTGCAGTGGCACAATCTTGGCTCACTGCAACCTCCACTTCCTGGGTTCAAGCCATTCTCCTGTCTCAGCCTCCCGAGTAGCTGGGATTACAGGCGCCTGCCACCACACCTGGCTAATTTTTGTATTTTTAGTAGAGACAGGGTTTCACCATTTTTGCCAAGCTGGTCTCGAACTCCTGACCTCGTGATCCACCCACCTCGGCCTCCCAGAGTGCTAGGATTACAGGCGTGAGCCACCGCGCCTGACCAAGAGCTTGATTCTTGATGACAGAAATACATTGATACAGAAGGAGGAGATTACACCTGCTCCTCCACACCCCTCATTGGCCCTAACACGCTTCTGTATAGTGTGTTGGCATACCTCTTCTGCACGTTGACGTACCTCTTCTGCACGTTGACGTACCTCTTCTGCACGTTGACGTACCTCTTCTGCATGTTGACGTACCTCTTCTGCAGTCTTGAAAAGTGATTGGGAAAGAAATACAGTGAAAACTATAAACATTATTGAAAGGAATGAAGAAGTCATCAATGACCAGGCATGGTGGCTCACACCTATAATCCCAGCAATTTGGAAGGCTGAGATGGGCAGATCTCTCGAGCCCAGGAGTTCAAGACCAGCCTGGGCAACAGGGCGAAACCCCATCTCTACCAACCCTCCACCTCCCAAATTAGCTGGGCGTGGTGGTGCATGCCTATGGTCCCAGCTATTCAGGAGGCTGAGGTGGGAGGATCACTTGAGCCCAGAAGACAGAGGTTGCAGTGAGCTGAGATCGTGACACTGCACTCCAGCCTGGGTGACAGAGTGAGACCCTTTCTTCAACAAACAAACAAAAAATAAATAAAAATAAATAAACAGAAAAATATCTTGTGTTAACAGTTTAGAAGACTTTATATTGTTTAATAATCAATAATTTTGATATGGATTACATTGGATCTACAGATTCATGCAATCCCAATCAGAATCCCAGTGGCTTCTTTACAGAAATTGACAACAGAAACTTAAATTCATATAGAAGTGTAAGGAACCAGAATAGGTAAAACGATCTTGGAAAGGGAGAACAGCATTCCCAAGTTTCAAAACTGACTGTAAAACTTACAGTTACCAAGACTGTGGTACTGCCATAAGGATGGACATACAGATCAATGCAATGGAATTGGAAGGTCAGAAATAAACCCGTACATAGATGGTTTTCAACAAGAGTGCCAAGACAATTTAGTAGGGACAGAATACTGTTTAACAAGTGGTGCTGGAACAAGGAGGTATCCATATGCCAAAGAATGAAGCTGGGCCTTATTCCATAGCACATACAAAAATTAACTCAAAATGGATAAAAGACCTAAGAGGTCCCAAAGAGCTGAGGCCAGAAAACTCGTAGAAAAGCCATAGGGGTAAATCTTCATGACCTTGGATTTGGTAATGGATTCTTAGATAGCACACCAAAAGCATGAGCAAAGAGAGAAACAGACAAATTGGACTTCATCAAAAGTAAAACAAAACAAAAAACAAATTTTGTGCTTCAAAGGACAGTATCAAAAAAATGAAAAGCCAACCCAGAGAATGGGAGAAAACATTTGTAAATTGTGCATTTGAAATGGGACTAGTATGCAGAATATTTAAGAACTCTGACAATTCAACAGTAAGAAGACAAACAATCCAATGAAAAATCGCTATAGGACTTGAATAGATATTTCTTCAAAGAAGATACAGTATATAAATGGCCAATAAGCATGTGCGAAGATGCTTAAGTCACTAGTTGTTAGTGAAATGCAAATGAGATGCTGTTTCCCATCCCTCAGGAAAAAGATGGACAAGGTCATGTGCTGTTATGGACTCGGATGCCATCAGAGGCTGTCCTGGGGAGGGGGGTTTGGAAGCAGGTTTTGTGGGGGCATTGGAGACTCCTAAGTAATATCGAGGAAGTAATTAAAATAGAACGTCCTGGGCCAGGCATGGTGGCTCACGTTTGTAATCCCAGCACTATGGGAGGCCCAGGCGGGCGGATCACCTGAGGTCAGCAGTTCGAGACCAGCCTGGCCAACATGGTGAAACCCCATCTCTACTAAAAATACAAAAATGTAGCTAGGTGTGGTGGCACGCAGCTATAGTCCCAGCTACTCGGGAGGCTGAGGCAGGAGAATCGCTTGAGCCGGGGAGGCGGAGGTTGCAGTGAGTGGAGTTGGCACCACTGCACTCCAGCCTGGATGATAGAGTGAGACTCCGGCTTAAAAAAAAGAATGTCCTGGCCGGGCGCGGTGGCTCAAGCCTGTAATCCCAGCACTTTGGGAGGCCGAGACGGGCGGATCACGAGGTCAGGAGATCGAGACCATCCTGGCTAATATGGTGAAACCCCGTCTCTACTAAAAATACAAAAAAAAAAAAAAAAACAAAAAACTAGCCGGGCGAGGTGGCGGGCGCCTGTAGTCCCAGCTACTCGGGAGGCTGAGGCAGGAGAATGGCGTGAACCCGGGAGGCGGAGCTTGCAGTGAGCTGAGATCCGGCCACTGCACTCCAGCCTGAGCGACAAAGCGAGACTCCGTCTCAAAAAAAAAAAAAAAAAAAAAAAAAAAGAATGTCCTGCCAATCCAGCGATCATCTTCTCAGAGGTAGGAAAGAATGAAGCCATTTTACTGACTAAACATTAAAGCAGTCTTTGAGGCCCAGAGGTTGCCAAGACAGAGGAAGGGGGGAGGTCCCCCTTCCTCCCAGGCAAGCCGACTGGCCCTGTTCCGCAGGCGTCCTCACTGGAGGGGACCCGACCGAACTCACACCTCCAGGGCCGGGTTCCTCTGTCCTCGCAGGGCCAGCGCTGGGGCAGGCTCCCCCGTGACAGGGGACCAGTTCCCACCCCCAAGATTAAAAGGTTTACCTCGTCCCAAAGGGACAGAAGGGAGCCGAGGACAGGGCGAAGGGAAACCTGTCTTGCCCTTTGGCACTTTAAGAAGCTCCTTTTCTTTCAGATTCTATTTGCCAGACAGTGGGGGGTGGCGGCAGGCGGGGTGGGGTGGGGGATGGAGGAGCCGCCCCCCAAGTGGCCGGGGGACGGAGGGGGGGACCCTCTGGGGCAATAGATCCTCGCGCTCCCGTGACCTTGTCCCCGGCCTTCCCTCCCCCAGAGATCCAGAGCTTCGCGGGCGCCGAGAAGGACGCGCGCGTGGTGGGCGAGATCGCCTTCCAGCTGGACCGCCGCATCCTGGCCTACGTGTTTCCGGGCGTGACGCGGCTCTACGGCTTCACGGTGGCCAACATCCCCGAGAAGATCAAGCAGGTGCGCCCCGCGGGGAGGGCGCGGCCAGGAGGGTGCTGGGCGCTCGGTTCATCCCTGTGAGGCCCCCAGATCTTGGCTCTTGCCCGGGCGCTGTCCGCGGGAGGGGACCCCGGGGACCCAGGAGGGCGGGGCAGGGGTCGGCCCTGGGCCTGGAAGTCCCCGTCCGAGGGCCCCGAGATCCCCCCGCCTCCGCCATCCATGCGCTGCGCCCGCAGACCTCCATCAAGTCCCTGGACGGCTCCGTGGACGAGAAGAAGCTGCGCGAGCTGACGCAGCGCTACCTGGCCCTGAGCGCGCGCCTGGAGAAGCTGGGCTACAGCCGCGACGTGCACCCGGCGTTCAGCGAGTTCCTCATCAACACCTACGGAATCCTGAAGCAGCGGCCCGACCTGCGCGCCAACCCCCTGCACAGCAGCCCGGCCGCGCTGCGCAAGCTGGTCATCGACGTGGTGCCCCCCAAGTTCCTGGGCGACTCGCTGCTGCTGCTCAACTGCCTGTGCGAGCTCTCCAAGGAGGACAGCAAGCCACTCTTCGCCTGGTGAGCCGCCCCGCGCCCACCGCCTTGCCTGCAGTAAACGCGTTTGTTCCAACCCGGAGGCCGTGGTGCCTCCTGCGCGTCCTCCCGGAGGGGAAAGGGCCGCGCTCCCCGCGCGCGAGGCCGGAGCAGGCGCCTCTCCCGCCCGCGCTGGGCCCCGACCGCAGCCCGCCGCCGCCCGCACCTGCGGAGTGCTTGTCACCCCTCATTAAATCATCCGTTTGCTTGTCTGCCTTTACCAAACTCTGGCTCTTTGAGGGCGTGGAGGGCGCCTGCAGGAAGCGCCGCTCGGTGCTCCTGGCGGGAAGCCGGGAAGGAGCCGCAGGCTTCAGGGACCCCCGCTCCCCACTTTCTTCTCCGCCTCCCCACCCCTCCCCCGGGCCTCCGCACCCACCCGCTTTCCTGCCCGGGACGACGAGTCCTGTCCCAGTTCGAGTTTCCCCAAATGACAAGCTGGGGTAAGGATTTGGTTCTGGCGGATGGTTGCGCACCCCTGCAGGCAAAATGGAAGCGCGGCCCCTTGTTCAAAAGCGAAGAATTCGAAAGAGCAACAGCCGAGCGTTACAGTGAACCGGGGCCTTAGGACTGAGCGGTGGCAACGCAGGCGGGCGAGCGCCAGGGAGCCCCAAGACCGTGGGCGTGCCGGGGGTGGGCGAGCGCTGGGGAGCCCTGGAGACCATGGGGGTGCCGGGGGTGGGCGAGTACAGGGGAGCCCCAGAGACCGTGGGGGTGCCGGGGGTGGGCAAGCGCCAGGGAGCTCCCAGACTGTGGGCGTACCGGGGGTGGGCGAGCGCCAGGGAGCCCTGGAGACCATGGGGGTGCTGGGGGTGGGTGAGCACCTGGGAACTCCGAGACCATGGGGGTGCTGGGGGTGGGCGAGCACAGGGGAGCCCCGGAGACCATGGGGGTGCTGGGGGTGGGCGAGCACAGGGGAGCCCCGGAGACCATGGGGGTGCCGGGGGTGGGCGAGTACAGGGGAGCCCCGGAGACCATGGGGGTGCCGGGGGTGGGCAGGCGCCAGGGAGCTCCCAGACTGTGGGCGTACCGGGGGTGGGCGAGCGCCAGGGAGCCCTGGAGACCATGGGGGTGCTGGGGGTGGGTGAGCACCTGGGAACTCCGAGATCATGGGGGTGCTGGGGGTGGGCGAGCACAGGGGAGCCCCGGAGACCATGGGGGTGCTGGGGGTGGGCGAGCACAGGGGAGCCCCGGAGACCATGGGGGTGCCGGGGGTGGGTGAGCACCTGGGAACTCCGAGACCATGGGGGTGCACTTTGCGCCATACTGGAGCGGGGAGCTGGGGAGCTTACCCATCAATTCCCCTCCCCCTGGGTCATCTCCCTGCAGGAGGCCAGAACGACGGGCACTCTGAATTGGCGAGACCTTGGGGCTGAGGAGATACCCAGTTCCAAAGTGCCCTGGAACAAGGGGCATTTACCGTGTCTCAGGGGAGCCTTGGCTCCCGCCGCACAAGCCAGCGTGCTCAGCCTGGCCCTACACTGTCTCAGCAATAGTGGCGGGGAGGGCAGGGCTGTCACATTAACAGTTCAGAGCCCGATGGAGACTGCTGGGGACCCCATTCTGGCTGGTAGCTGGGACATTCAGCTCCCAGGTGCAGATGGGCTGGATCCTGGGGTGGGCGCCCAACTTCATGCCCTGCAGATGTGGGGCCCGCTGGCCTCGGAAGCTCTGGCTGGGTGCTGATTTCTGGCCTTACCTTTGGGGATCGCCTGTGGCCACACCGGCACTGGGCTGGCTCTGTGGTTGGGCCAGGAGCTTTGGGCCCCAGGCCTAGGGCGACAGCCACATAGTCTCAGCCAGGTGATCCATGCCCCATTCCCCTCGGTGCCAGTGAGTGGTTACTTCCAGCAAGCCTGGAATAGGCAGGGCTGTGATGAAACGCACCAGGATTTAGTTCAGTCGGGTGTGGTGGGATACAGACACAGGAACCCTGAGTTGAAAGGAGAATGTCACAAAGTACTGCAGACCCAGCAGCTTAAACCACAGGAGGGCACATGCCATGCCACACAGGGCCACCGGGGGGCGCCGCGGCAACAGGACCCGGAAGGTGAGAGGGGAGAGTGTGGCCAGAGGCTTTACAGGGGTTTCCCTGGGAAGAGAGGCCAGGGAGGGTGGGCACGAAGGAGCAAGTTCAGGATTGGACAGGTTAATTTCCTTGGGCTCCGGGCTATGGGGTGGTGTCTAGTTGACCACCATCCTGCCCCTGGGTGATTGAGGGCAGAGGAACATGGGTTTGGTGAGTGAGTCAGATAAGGGGTGGTTGGGTTTACAGGCTCCAGTTGGGTTGGCTTGTGCATTAAACGGGAGCTCTGTAGGCACCTTGTGCTGTCTCTAGGAATTAGCCAGCCCTGGGAGGGCAGTCTCCACCCAGCCAGTAAGGAGAGGTCGAACATCATAAACCAGAAAACAAAAACCACGTGAGTTATACGGGAACAGTCTGGTGGGCAGGTGGCAGTCAGTCCCTGCGCTCTGGATCTCTAGAAGAAGGGGGTTCTCGGCCTCTGGCCATGGGTCCCCCAGACAACCTTGGTGTCTTCCAGGATCTTGGGCTTGACTTGGAGTGGCCCCTGGGGGCTGTCGCTGGGGCGGTGCCCATGGCTCACCCTCTGTCCATATAGTGCGGCCCATGGTGTCCACTGTGCTGGGCCAGCCTGGGGGGGCCCTGTGGTCAGAGGCTGGACCCCCACCCTGGCAGTGCCACCCCCTAGGCTGCAGGTGCACATGGAACTTTCCGGAGGGCCCCCGTGCAGACAGGGTGGAGCCCATTCCTGCACTTTTTCTTACTATACTATTAAAATGAGGGGAAATGGGAACCAGGTGAGGAGGGTGGCCCTGAAGTGGCTGATGTGGCCGTGTCTCCTGGGGCAGCACCCGGGCCCTGGGCACCAGCCCTTCTATCTGTAGACAGGAGGGCAGTGAGCTTCTGGGGGACTATTTCCTCCTGCTGGCATGGAGGCGGGCACCGGCCCAACTGAACTCAGATTCTCCTGCACACAGCTTCTGTATTCAGTCATTTACTCACGGGCCCACGATGTGTGTCTCATGCTCTGGGTTAGAAAAGTGTATGGTCTGCCTGGCTTTGGAATCAGAGCCCTGGGCCTGTCACTGGGGAGAGATGGTGGAAACCCTGGTGTGGGCTTGGCTGAGAGTCTTTCTCTGGTAAGTGGGGTCCCTTAGGGTCCCCGATTCAGGAGCTATTTACAGCACCTGCCGGCATTTCTAATGTCTCAGTGCTGCCCCCAAGAACCAGCGCCTG
Source organism: Macaca mulatta (assembly GCF_049350105.2). Taxonomy (NCBI): domain Eukaryota; kingdom Metazoa; phylum Chordata; class Mammalia; order Primates; family Cercopithecidae; genus Macaca; species Macaca mulatta. The sequence goes on from NC_133408.1 coordinate 1,425,946, forward strand.
CGTCACGGCCACCCCATTCTGCTTCGTGTTCTCAGCTGTAGCCAAGCCCTGGGCCCGCAGCAGTTGGGTAGGACAACAGCTCCTGCTGGGGCCTCCCGCCCCAACCCTCTCTCCTGACAGGCAATTTGCTGGGCTGGAGGACAGGGCCAGGTCTTGGCCTTGGCACCGTCCTGGGTCACAAGTGGATGGTTCCGGTCACTCTGCTGTGGTGTGAGGATGAAGGTGTCAGCCCAGTGTGGGCAACCCTCGCAGCCAGCATGTTCCGATGCCCCGCACCTGTAGGTGTGTGCCGCTGCCATCACAAAGTACCGCGGACCCAGCAGCTTAAACCACAGAAATTTATTCTGTCGAAGTCCTGAAGGCCCAGAGTACAAGATCAAAGCATCCGCAGATTCTGTTTGTCTGAGGCCTCTCTGCTGGGTGCAGGCGGCCGCCTCCCTGCTTGGTCCTCCTGGCCCTTTCTCTGAGTGCATCCCTGGTGCCTCTCCCTCTTCTCACCACCCTGTCCGTCTCCACATCCAATCCAGTCTGCCATGCTGGGGGTCAGGCCTTCAGCAGATGGTTTCTCGAGGGGATGCAGTGCAGCCCTCAACAGACCCCATCCTCCCCTCCCGGCCTCCACACAGCCCTGGCCCCATCCTCCCCTCCCGGCCTCCACACAGCCCTGACCCCATCCTCCCCTCCCGGCCTCCACAGAGCCCTGACCCCATCCTCCCCTCCCGGCCTCCACAGAGCCCTGACCCCATCCTCCCCTCCCGGCCTCCACACAGCCCTGACCCCATCCTCCCCTCCCGGCCTCCACAGAGCCCTGCCCCCATCCTCCCCTCCCGGCCTCCACACAGCCCTGACCCCATCCTCCCCTCCCGGCCTCCACAGAGCCCTGACCCCATCCTCCCCTCCCGGCCTCCACACAGCCCTGACCCCATCCTCCCCTCCCGGCCTCCACAGAGCCCTGACCCCATCCTCCCCTCCCGGCCTCCACAGAGCCCTGACCCCATCCTCCCCTCCCGGCCTCCACAGAGCCCTGACCCCATCCTCCCCTCCCGGCCTCCACAGAGCCCTGACCCCATCCTCCCCTCCCGGCCTCCACACAGCCCTGACCCCATCCTCCCCTCCCGGCCTCCAGACATGGAGCCCTGGCCGGGGAACTCTGTGTGCTCCCAGCCTCTGAAGGTGTCTGGGCTTACCTGGCTCCTCTCTCATCCCAGTCCCCTTGAGTAGCCACGGAGGTGGGGTCCCTAAGACCCACATGGCTGAGGTTCCATTAAGAACTTCAAGTGGGGCTGGGCTCAGGGGCTCACACCTGTAATTCCAGCACTTTGGGAGGCCAAGGCAGGAGGATCACGTGAGCCCAGGAGTTTGAGACTAGCCTGGGCAACATGGTGAGACCTCATGTGTATTTGTCTGCTCTCATGCTGTTAATAAAGACATACCCAAGATTGGGTACTTTTTAAAGAAAAAGAGGTTCAATGGACTCAACAGTTCCGCGTGGCTGGGGAGGCCTCACAATCGTGGTGGAAGGTGAAAAAGGAGCGAGGTCGTGTCTTACAAGAGGGCGTGGACAGGGAACTGCCCTTTATAAAACCGTCAGGTCTCGTGAGACTCTTCACTATCACAAGAACAGCACCGGGAAAAGTCGCCCCCATGATTCAGTGACCTCCCACCAGGTCCCTCCCATGGCGTGGGGATTATGGGAGCTACAATTCAAGATGAGATTTGGGTGGGGACACAGCCAAGCCATATCACCATGTCTACCAAAAATTGAAAAATGAGCCGGTGTAGTGGTGTGTGCCTGTGGCCCCAGCTGCTCAGAAGGCTGAGGTGAAAGGATCTCTCGGGCCCGGGGACCAAGGCTGCAGGAAGCCATGATTGTGCCACTGTACATCCAGCCTGGGTGAGAGTGAGACTTGGTCTCAAAAAAAAGAGAGAAAATAAAAGCAAGTGGGCGGCGGCTGAATGCAGAGACAGGAGTTGTCCCTTGTGAGCGCGGCCCTGGTGCTGCTGATTTCATGGGGAGCCTCCAGTCAGGGGAGCAGCAGCTGGGGAGAGCTGGGGCCTCTCTCACCTGCCTTCCCCCACATCACACATGCCCCCTCTTGTGTGTGTCCGCACTCACACACGTGTTCCCCTGCCCCGCGCTCATGTGTGTCTGTACTCTCACACGCGTGCTCCCTTGCCCCACGCTCACATGTAACCTCGCTCACTCTCACACGCGTGCTCCCCTGCCCCACGCTCACATGTATCCTCGCTCACTCTCACACGCGTGCTCCCCTGCCCCACGCTCACATGTATCCTCGCTCACTCTCACACGCGTGCTCCCCTGCCCCACGCTCACATGTAACCTCGCTCACTCTCATACGCGTGCTCCCCTGCCCCACGCTCACATGTAACCTCGCTCACTCTCACACGCGTGCTCCCCTGCCCCACGTTCACATGTAACCTCGCTCACTCTCACACGCGTGCTCCCCTGCCCCACGCTCACATGTAACCTCGCTCACTCTCACACGCGTGCTCCCCTGCCCCACGCTCACATGTAACCTCGCTCACTCTCACACGCGTGCTCCCCTGCCCCACGCTCACATGTATCCTCGCTCACTCTCACACGCATGCTCCCCTGCATTCTCCTGTTGAGCTGAGCTGACCTCAGTGGGGTGCTACAAGCCAGGGCCTCACACCGGCCTCTCGCCCTCCACAGCCCTGGGGTCCAGGCTCCTCCAGGAACAAGCGCAGGCCCCCAGGCTCCCTGGAACCTCCCGGAAGGCAGCAGAGGGTCACGGGGGTCACCCGCAGGGGCGCAGGGAGGCCTCATCACGACCGGATTCCAGCCAGGCTGGCCTGATGCTCCAGGGGGTCCTCAGCACACGCCCCTTCGCCCCAGCATGTGCTTCTTTCCGGGGAACCCACACTCCAGCTGAGTGGAGCCGTCCCCTCCAGGTCAACAGTACCCGGGGTGGCTCTGCAGTGCCCCACTCCGCGCCTGCACAGGGACGGTGGCCCCAGCGCCCTTTGTGACTCGCTGGTTAATGAGAAGCCGGTGGGGAGGTGCTGCCGGTGAGCGAATAAAGGCCCTGTCCTTTCGTCTGCCCAGACAGGAGCATCAGGACCAAGGTGCTGGCCATGTCCCAGCTGGTGGAATGCGTCCCCAACTTTTCGGAGGGGAGGAACCAGGAGGTGAGGCCCCCAGGAGCTGGTCAAGCATCCAGGGCCCACGGGGCAGCTTCAGTGGCTGAGGCCCAGGCCCTGGAGGAGGCGGCGGGCTTGGTGGGGGGGCCATCTTCCCAGGATGGGCGAAGCCGCTGCCCGTGGGCCCCAAGGACATCCCGTGACTGGGGGCGCCTCGGGAGTGCCTGAGCCAGGGGTGGGTGGAACACGACTGGTGCTTGTGGGGGCTGAGGCCTGGCGGTGGCTCCAGGGGCCTTTTGGGTGCTTCTGGTGGGGGGTTGGGCCAATCTCTGGGCCTCAAAGGGCCTTGGTGCTCCCCCCCCGGGAATGGGGCTCCTGCCACCGACCGAAAGGGCTGCGTGAGGTCACACGGGGTTGCCCAGTGTGGTCCCCACCCCCGCCACTCCATCTCCACCGGAGTTACTTGCTGAGCCCCCACTTTGCAGCCACCATCCCCACTGGACCCAAAATGAAGTAGGCACAGAGGGGGCAGCAGGCCCCCAGGTCTGGCCTCTCGCCCCCCACAGCCGTGAGTTCCAGGCTCTTCCAGAAACAAGCGCAGGCCCCAAGGGCCACCTGGAAGCCCCCAGAGGGCAACACTGGACCACAGGGGTCACCTGCAGGGGTGCAGGGAGGCCTCGTCACGCCAGGATTCCAGCCAGCACCGAGGCCCTGGGACAGGGCAAGATTTGGGGCTGAGCCCCTGCTCCCAGCCGTCCTGTCACCCAGAAGGTTCCAGGCCCCTCCCCTGCTCGGGAGTTGCGGGTCCTGGCCCCTCTGTGACCTGTGCCTGTGGTCACCTTCTTGGTTCCCTGGTCGTGCCTCCGGCATCTGTCTGTCGGGCCAGAGCCCGTGAGTCTCTACTGGAGGCACCACCTGCAGCCCCTCGTGGGGACCATGCTTGGGCCTGAGCGACGGTGGCCTCTGTGAGGGTTTCTGGGCGGCCACTGTGTGCAGGCACTTTTAGTGGGAGCTCAGCTTGTCAGAGAGCCGCCAACGGCCCCCATTTGGGTGTCTGGGCACAGCCGCCTCCAAGCTCCTTTTCCTTCTTTCAAATGGGGAGACTGAGGTGTGGGGGCTGGGCCTGTGTCCCAGGTGATCGAGGCCATCTCTGGAGCCATTACACAGACCCCCGGCTGCGTGCTGCTGGATGTGGACGCAGGTCCCTCCACCAACCGCACCGTGTACACCTTCGTGGGGCCGCCGGACTGCGTGGTGGAGGGGGCCCTCAACGCCGCCCGGGCAGCCTCCCAGCTTATCGACATGAGCAGGCACCAAGGTGAGGGCTCCAGGCTCTCCTGCGGCCGCTGTGTGTTGGACTGTCGGGGCTGAGGCCCGTCCTGGTGTCCTGGGAGAGGGAGTAAACCCGGGGCCCAGGCTTGGAACGTGGGATCCAGTGGGGCTGACTCTGGCTCTCCTAGGAGGACCCTGGAGTGTGGGGGTCACGGCCCCCAGCCTGCCTGGAGGGCTGTGCTCTGGGGGACCCCCAGGTCGCCATGCTTCTGCAGCACCGGGCCACTTTCATGGCTGGGTGGGGGGAGGGGGCCACGCCGGGGACCTGCCCACACGTCAGGGGGGCTGAGAGCCGGTCTTGGATCAGGCACTGGTCGGGGAAGGGCTGCCCGGAAGCTGACATGTCAACAGCCCACAAGCCAAACACCTCAGTGGGCGGGCAGGGCCAAAGGTGTGTGGACACACGGGCGCTGGCCAGGGGCTGGGCCGTGGGTCACTCATGAGAGGCCAGGGATTCACAGTGATCCCAAGGGGTGGATGGATGAGAAGCTTATCTCAAAGTGACCAGCCCTGGGCGGGGGCAGCAAAGGCGGGGGAGGCTGGCATCCCCTGGGGTGGGCACTGACCCACGGCTTGGTGTAGCCACAGCGAGAGACTCAGCTAGTGAGAAGAATGTTCTGGAAATGCAGTGTAGATTCTGGGCTTCAGGGGAGGGGGCTGGGGTGGCCAGAACCCAGCCTCAAGCGCCCACTCTTGGCCTGGTCAGGGCTTCATGAGAGCTGAGCTTTGCAGGCCTTAGAAAGTTATTTATGTGCGTTAGGAGAGGGAGAGGTTTATCTCAGAGATGCCAGACCACCCACTCAGGCTGCTGCTGGTCCTGGGCTGAGCGGCCTCCCCACACTGCCTGGGAGGACGGTGCAGGGACATCCGTTGTCCCGGGAGGGACGGGTGCTGCTGCTGGGGCGGGGCTAGGAGCGCCCAGGGCCGGCCTCCCTGTGGTCAGTGTGAGCAGCTCGCTGGGTGTGTGGACTGGGGGGCTGCCCAGGCTGGAGAGGAGAGAGGGTCCGAGAACCCTGTGGAGCTCCCACCCACTCCCACGCCTGGCCTCCTGCCCAGCCTCGCCATCTCTCTGCAGGGGAGCACCCCCGCATGGGCGCCCTGGACGTCTGCCCCTTCATTCCCGTGAGGGGCGTCAGCATGGACGAGTGTGTGCTCTGTGCCCAGGCCTTTGGCCAGCGGCTGGCAGAGGAGCTGGACGTGCCAGGTGAGTGTGCCCCACCCTCCTTGCTCCACTCCTGTCTCATTGGTGCGGGTTACTGGCTCCTTCTGTATCCCGCAGTTCCCTGCCCTTGGCTGCTCCTGCAAGGGCAGAGTGTTACAAAAAGCTAACATGCAGAAGCACAGCTCCCTCAATACCGAAACAACGCAGCCTCCCTCAATACCGAAATCAACGCAGCCTCCCTCAATACCGAAATCAACAATACAAAATCAACGCAGCCTCCCTCAATACCGAAATCAACGCAGCCTCCCTCAATACCGAATCAACAATACAAAATCAACGCAGCCTCCCTCAATAACGAAATCATCCATCTGAGGCAGAGAACGGGCACTCCCTGGGAGAGGGTGCAGTGGGGGCCCATTCCCAGGTTTAGGCTTGAGGGAGCCCCTCCACCTGGGTCCTCCAGGAACTGAGTCCTGGATCCCCTGCCGGTCAAGGCCTGACCGCCGGGCTCTCCTGCAGTGTACCTGTATGGTGAGGCTGCCAGGACGGACAGTCGCCGGACCCTGCCGGCCATCCGGGCCGGGGAGTACGAGGCCCTCCCTAAGAAGGTGCCCCCACCCTGGGTGGTCGGGCCTGGGAAGGAGGTGGACCTGCCCCTTTGTCCTGGCTGGGGCGGCTGGGCTGGGCCCCTCCCTCCCGTAGGGGACGTCTCACCCCAGGGCAAACTTGCCCACAGCTCCAGCAGGCCGAGTGGGCGCCTGACTTTGGCCCCAGCTCCTTTGTCCCCAGCTGGGGGGCCACGGCCACGGGGGCGAGGAAGTTCCTCATTGCTTTCAACATCAACCTACTCAGCACGAAGGAGCAAGCCCACCGCATCGCGCTCAACCTGCGGGAGCAGGGCCGCGGGAAGGACCAGGTGACCCCGTTCAACAACCCCGTGGAGCCCCACCCAGCCCCTCGGGAAAGGGTCAGAGGCCGAGAGCCTCAGCTGGGGCGGTCGGTGGTGGACGGGGCACCGGCCATACAGGGTTTGGTCTCCCACCTGCAGACTGGCCCAGCCTCCGCGTCCACAGCATGTGGGGACAGCGCAGGCCGGCAGGTCGGGGTGGATGGAGCTGGGGAGCTCCGGCCTCATGGGGGTTTCCATGGAAGAAGGCAGGGCTTCCCTTTGTTAACGTGGCAGTATTTCCATACTGCTGGGAAACAGCGACTTCCGGAATCCCAGGTGCCCTCAGGGGCCCCCCACATCCCTCCAGATGCCTTGGGAGCCCCGACACCCCTACAAATCTTCAGGTGCCCCCGGGCCTTTCCCTCCAAGTCTACATAGCAGTGATCACCCGGTCTGAGCGTCACCCCTGCACAGATGGTATAGATACCTGGAGAAAGAGGTGGAGGGACACCCTGCCCATCTGTTCCTCACTCAGAGACCCCAGTCCCACAGGCAGCAGAGGTGCTGGGGCCCAGCTTCCCGACCTGCAGACTCAGCACAAAAGCACAGGGGCCTCCAAGTCCTGCTTTAGGCCCCAGCCAAGGGCAGAGGCCAAAGTTCCCCCATGTGGACTTAGCCACCCCGAGGAGTGCGGGGCTGAGGGGATGGGGGAACAGATGGGAGAATGGCATGGGGGTGCCTGGGCCCCATCCCTCAGCATTCCCCCAACATCTAGGACGCAGCGTGGCTGGGAGGCAGGGCTTGGGCTGAGCGAGGGCCAGCCGGGGTGGGCATCTGGTGTCTGACCCTTGGGGGCCTCTGTTTCCCTGTGGCAAGAGAAGCCACTCTGGCCCTCCCCAGTCAGCTCAGTGGGGTCGGAGGAGAACCACAGCACCCACCCAGGCACAGGCTCCTCCCTGTCCAGCTGGGGGACGCAAGCGCCAGGAGAGGCTGGCAGGGCCAGGCAGGATGAGCTTCCTAGCGCAGGCTGGGAAATGCTTCTCCTTTGCAGCCAGGACGTCTGAAGAAGGTTCAGGGCATCGGCTGGTACCTGGACGAGAAGAACCTGGCTCAGGTGTCCACCAATCTCCTGGACTTTGAGGTCACGGCGCTGCACACGGTCTACGAGGAGACCTGCCGAGAAGCACAGGTGAGCCCGGGAGCAGCCACTGCTGCGGTGAGGGGTGCGCAGATCCGTCCCGTGGGCAGGGCAGGGGCCCCGCATCCTCCAGCCAGGGCCGTTCTCCAGCCAGCCCCCAGGTGGTGATGCTACCTGTGCCTCGGCAGGAGCTGAGCCTCCCGGTGGTGGGCTCACAGCTGGTGGGCCTGGTGCCCCTGAAGGCTCTGCTGGATGCAGCCGCCTTCTACTGCGAGAAGGAGAACCTCTTCATCCTGGAGGAGGAGCAGCGGATCAGGCTGGTGGGCCGGGCTGCCGAGGAAGGGTCAGACGGGGCATGCGGGGAGGGTGGGGAGGCGGTGGAGCTCATACCCCTGGGGCGCAGCTTCCCTCTCCCTCCTCCCCCTTCATTTTATTGACTTGTGTTCAGAAGATGAGATTCACTTTTCATTTTGGAAACCTTATTGAGGTTTTTTTGTCACCTATGATATACTCACTTGTGCAAATTCCATGGAGAGGACAGCCCCCTTTCTGCTGGGTCTTGCCTCCTGGGCCAGCTGTGCTCCCGTGGAGGGGCCTGTGCCTCCTCTCACCACCTCCATAGGGGCTCCTGCACCCCTGGAACTGGCGGCTTACAGGTGTGTGTGCCTCCAGCTATGGGACTTAAATCCCCGTCCACGGAGCGGCTCCTTCAGAAAGTGATTCGTTTGGTCTTGTGGACACCTGGACCTCAAGGCTCCTGGAGTCTGGGTTCAGGTGGGGCCCCAGGTCCTGCTGGGGTGTGGCAGTGTCTGCAGAGCCGCTCGCCACCTTGGTCTGTCCTTTCTCTAGAGGTCACTTTGTTTTAGGTGTGTTTTTCGAAATAAGCACAATGCACTTGACTGGATTTTTTTGAGAGGTTTTGTCTTTTGGTGTTGGGTTTTTACCGTTTGTGTTTTTACTGATTTAGCTCTTGTGACTTGTGGATTCTATCCTTGTTTAGTCTCAGGCATATTTTCTTCTGTTAGATCGCTGACCCGGTTATTTAGTTCTCTAGCTGTAGCGACACTGTGATGCTGCAGCAGCTGTGATGTCCTCTCTGCCTCCATCACTCCTTTCCTCTGGATTCACAGCGGTTTTCCGAAACCCAGCCTCTCAGTCACTGGTACATTTGTAGCCTAGTCTATTGTATTCCCGGCTGTTAACAATTTTTTTTTGTGACTTTAAATTTTGTATAATTTCTTACAGAGAAGATGGGGTGGCCCTCCACTCCTGCCTTCTGCCCATATTTTCCAAGTGCTTGCATTTTGCCCAATTTATTTGTGTAGAATAATATTTTTTTCTGGACTATTTAAAAGTTGGGTTGAAGACATTGTGCTCTTTTACTCCTAATTTATTAAGGTTGTGTTTCTTAAGAACAGGGACATTCTCTTACATAACCACAGTGTAATTATCAAAATCGGGAAATTCAACACTGATACAATCCTAGTACCTAATAATCCTCAGGCCATAACCAAATTGCTTCAGTGTCCCAGTGATTCCCATCAGAGCAATTTCTCCTCCAATCCACGATCCAGCTCATGTAACACAGAGCACTGAGCCCACCTTTTCTCCTTTCATCCCGAACTATTCCTGTCTTCCTTGCCCTTCACTGACCTTGACATAGTTTAAAAGGACAGACTTTTAAAAGCACCTCCGTGGGGACTCGTCTGATGTTGCTTGTGGCCAGATGTAGTTGTGCATTTTTATTTTAATTTAATTTCTTAATTTTTTTGAGACAGGGTCTTCCTCTGTCACCCGGCCGGAGTACAGTGGCACAGTCACAGCTCACTGCAGCCTCAAACTCCAGGGCTCAGGTGATCTTCCCACCTCAGCCTCCCAAAGTGCTGGGATTACAGGCCGTACCACTAGGTAGACCTGGCTAATTTCGTACAGATGGGGTTTTGCTCTGTTGCCCAGGCTGGTCTCAAACTCCTGGACTCAAGCAATCCACTCACGTCAGCCTCCCAAAAGTGTTGGGACAACAGGTGTGCACCACCACGCCAAGCCAGTTACTTATTTTTGGCAGGAAAAGCATAGATGGTGTTGTTTCCTCCCCACAATGCACATTTTCTCAGGGTGCCGACGTGGTCCAGTCACTTGGCCAAGGCGGCCCCTTCCTCCTGGGCCCTTCGCTGCAATGTTACTGTTTTTCCCTTTTGCAATTAATACATTGTGGGGAGTACTTGAAGGTGTTTAAAGTATTGAGTAGGTAGAGAAATACCTGTTATCTACTGAAATTCCAGCGTTTTAGGAGCCAGTGACAGTGTTCTAACGTCATCCTGTCTCTCTAAGCAGCAGCTGTCGCTTCTCCACATTTCCTTGTCTTCTTATGTGTGACGCCCTCTGCTTTCCAGCATGGGGTTTTGTTGTCGTCATCTTTCTTTCTTTCTTCTTTCTTTCTTTCTTTCTTTCTTTCTTTCTTTCTTTCTTTCTTTCTTTCTTTCTTTCTCCTCTTCCTCCCCCTCCTCCTCCCCCTCCTCCTCCCCCTCCTCCTCCCCCTCCTCCTCCCCCTCCTCCTCCCCCTCCTCCTCCCCCTCCTCCTCCCCCTCCTCCTCCTCCCCCTCCTCCTCCCCCTCCTCCTCCCCCTCCTCCTCCTCCCCCTCCTCCTCCCCCTCCTCCTCCCCCTCCTCCTCCCCCTCCTCCTCCCCCTCCTCCTCCCCCCCTCCTCCTCCTCCTCCTCCCCCTCCTCCCTTCTCTTCCTCCCTTCTCCTTCTCCTCCTCCTCCTCCCTCCTCCTCCTTCCTCCTCCTCCTTCCTCCTCCTCCTTCCTCCTCCTCCTTCCTCCTCCTCCTCCCTCCTCCTCCTCCTTCCTCCTCCTCCTCCTCCTCCTTCCTTCTTCCTCTTCTCCTTCCTTCTTCCTCTCCTTCTTTCTTCTTCCTTCTTTCTTCTTCCTTCTTCTTTCCTCTTCCCTCTTCCTTCTTTCTTCTTTCTTCTTCCTTCATTCTTCTTCTTCCTTCTTTCTTCTTCCTTCTTTCTTCTTCTTTCTTCCTCTTCCTTCTTCTTCCTTCTTCTTCCTTCTTTCTTCTTCGTTCTTCTTCCTTCTTTCTTCTTCCTTCTTCTTCCTTCTTCTTTCTTTCTTTCTTCTTCCTTCTTTCTTCTTTCTTCTTCCTTCTTCTTCCTTCTTCCTTCTTCTTCTTTCTTCCTTCTTCCTTCTTCCTTCTTCTTCTTCCTTCTTTCTTCTTTCTTCTTCCTTCTTTCTTCTTCCTTCTTTCTTCTTCTTCCTTCTTCTTTCTTCCATCTTCCTTCTTCTTCCTTCTTCTTCCTTCTTCCTTCTTCCTTCTTCTTCCTTCTTCCTTCTTTCTTCTTTCTTCTTCCTTCTTTCTTCTTCCTTCTTTCTTCTTCTTCTTCCTTCTTCCTTCTTTCTTCCTTCTTTCTTCTTCTTCTTCCTTCTTCCTTCTTTCTTTCTTCCTTCTTTCTTCTTCCTTCTTTCTTCTTCCTTCTTCCTTCTTCCTTCTTTCTTCTTCTTTCTTCTTCCTTCTTCCTCCTTCTTTCTTTCTTCTTCCTTCTTTCTTCTTCCTTTTTTCCCTTCTTCTTCTTCTGAGTCGTCTTCTGAGTCTTCTTCTTCTGAGTCTTCTTCTGAGTCTTCTTCTTCTGAGTCATCTTCTTCTTCATCTGAGTCTTCTTCTTCTGAGTCGTCATCTTCTTCTTCTGAGTCTTCTTCTGAGTCTTCTTCTTCTGAGTTGTCGTCGTCGTCGTCGTCTTCTCCTTCTTCCTCTTCTTCCTCTTCTTCTTCTTCTTCTTCTTCATCGTCGTCGTCGTCGTCGTCGTCGTCTTCTTCTTCTGAGTCTTCTTCTTCTTCTGAGTCTTCTTCTTCTTCTGAGTCTTCTTCTTCTGAGTCGTCGTCTTCTTCTTCTGAGTCTTGCTGTCACCGAGGCTGGAGTGCAGTGGTGCAATCTTGGCTCATGGCAAACCTCCACCTCCCGGGTTGAAGCAATTCTCTGCCTCAGCCTCTGGGAGGGAGTAGCTGGGATTACAGGCGTGTGCCACTGCACCCGGCTAATTTTTGTATTTTCTTTTAGTAGAGGTGGGGTTTCACCATCTTGGCCAGGCTCGTCTTGACCTCCTGACCTCGTGATCACCCACCTTGACCTCCCAAAGTGCTGGGATTACAGGCGTGAGCCGCCGTGACCAGCCAGAGTTTTGTCTTCTTTACCCGAAGGACCCCATGCCTGCGACCTGCACAGGTCTGGCTGTGCCGTTGGCTGCGTGCTGCCTCCTGGTAGTGAGGCTGCTTTGCTTTGTGTTGTGTGATTTTTGATTGCGAGTGCATGCTCTTTGGAATTGTATCTATGGTAGTTCTTGGTCACCGGGGTTCAAAGTTTTCGCCTCCAAGGAGGCTTTGTGCTGGCGCTTGTGGACACTGCCTCAAAGGACCCCCGAAGCTGAGTTTTGGCTTGGAGCTCTGGAACCGCAGAAGAGTGAATTCGGTGTTGGGTGAGGCCTATAGCCCTGTCAGGGTGGCTTATGGTTGTGGTTAGGAATTCACAGGAGATTTTTTTTTTTTTCCTACTTCACCCAAAGGGAACGCAGGAACTGGGAAGTACCTCAACTGTTCCCTCTGGCAGGTGGCTGTTTCTAATTCATCCTTGGGGATGTCACTTTCCAGGGATCTCCAGTCTGACCCCACTCTGAAGGCCCGAGACCTCCCCCACTCTTGAGGGGCTGCCAGAGCAGGGCAGTTGCCCCCAGGGCGGACCCAGCTCCAGGCTGACAGGCTGTTCCAGACTCACCTTTCTGGTCATGTCTGGTCTCCAGTGATGTCCTGTCTGCTAGCTTAGCCAGGCCTTTAAAACGCCCCGCATCTTCCTGGGGTTTTCTGCCGAAGGAGGCTTTGCCTTGCGGCTTGCTGGTTCTGTGGCCACGGGGAGGTGCTCTCCACCCCACCCGGCTGCTGTTCCTCTCTGTGGGGTGGGGGTCGCATAGCCAACGTGTTCTGAATGGGTTTCGCAGAGTGAATTCTAATCTTAAATGGGACTGTCACAACTTTATTTTGAATTTAGGTAAAATTCACTTTTCTGGCATATAAGTTTATGTGTGGGTGACTTAGGGCTGTTCCTCAGCTTTTAAGCACTTGTTAGATGTGAAGACTTGGTAAATTAAAATCTTGCCCGCCCCTGTCAGCGATGGGCAAGTGGTGCGGTGGGAGGGGTCCAGTGGTGTGGAGTGGGGCGAGTGGTGGGGGGGCGGCGAGGGATGAGCAGCAGTTTGCTGTGGGGTCTCCAGGGGGCAACTCCTTTCTCTGGGCCTTGGTTTCCTCAAGGGCAACTCAGGGTGAGTGGCTGTTTCCAGAATCTCATACGGAGTGCGTGCTGGGGCGGGGCCCACAGGGCTCCTGGTGGAGCAGAGGTGGGGGGTGAGGGGTGCCAGTCACGCCCCTGCCCTGCTCCCCGCAAAAGCGCCCATGTGCTCGGGGCAGGGGGCGGCTGCTGCAAGGGTGGGACCCGCGGGTTCCGAGGCTTTCCTGGTGGTGGAGACGCGCCGAGGCCGTTTCCACTCCAAGCCGCTTTTCTAGGTGGTGAGTCGGCTGGGCCTGGACTCCCTGTGTCCCTTCAGCCCTAAGGAGCGGATCATCGAGTGAGCCTCTGCCCTCCCGACCTCTTCTCACCTGTCCCCGGCTCTGCCTCCCTGGCCTTGCGGGGCGCCGGGGTCCCTGCGTGGAGACCCGGCTCATCCTCCCAGCGCCTCCCTTTGGGCACCTGCTCGGCCTGTGCCAAGTCGGGGTGTGGGGCGTGAGGGGGGCACAGAGACCCCGGCCGGGTCCCCGCTGGTTCTCTCCCGAGTGGTCGCCTCCCCGTGGGTGCAGGTGGGCGTGGGGCCTGGGGCCGCCTGGGGAGGACTGCGCTCCCCCCACCAACCCCGGCCGGACCCGCTGAGCCGCGCCCACCCTGCAGGTACCTGGTCCCTGAGCGCGGGCCTGAGCGAGGCCTGGGCAGCAAGTCCCTGCGCGCCTTCGTGGGGGAGGTGGGTGCCCGCTCTGCGGCCCCCGGGGGCGGCTCGGTGGCGGCGGCAGCTGCAGCCATGGTGAGCTCGGGGGGAGGGGAGGCGGGGGGAGGGGAGGCGGGGGAGGGGAGGCGGGGGAGGGGAGGTGGGGGGAGGGCGCGGTGGGGTCCCCGCGACCCCCACATCCACCCCTCTCGCAGGGCGCGGCGCTGGGCTCCATGGTGGGCCTTATGACCTACGGGCGGCGCCAGTTCCAGCCCCTGGACGCGACGATGCGGCGCCTGATCCCGCCCTTCCGCGAGGCCTCGGCCAAGCTAACCGCGCTGGTGGACTCGGACGCCGAGGCCTTCGCCGCCTACCTGGTGAGTGGCAGCCGCAGCAGGGCACCCCGGGCCCCTCCGACAGCGAACCCCCAGCTGGGGCCCGGGTGAGAAGCGGGTCAGCCTCCGGCTGGGGACCAGGAGTGGCCTGAGGGGGTCACCACTGGCCGCTGTCTGGGCCTTGACCCCCAGCACCGCCTCCACCCGGCAAGTGCATGGTCCCAGCAGGGTTTGAGGGTTGGTATCTACCCCCCACCTCCCCCGGAAAAAGCCAGGCGTGGTAGCTGGTGCCTGTGGTCCCAGCTACTCTGGAGGCTTAGGTGGGGGGTGGCTTGAGGCCAGGAGTTGGGGCTGCAGTGAGCCGTGATTGCAGCACTGCACTCTAGCCTGGGCAACAGAATGAGACCCTGTCTCTAAAGTAAATATATACAAAACGCAGGAACAACTTTAAATTTAGAAATTTAAAATAAGATGAATAATTGAATAAAAACCAAGTAGAGAGGAAAATACATAAATGAAAATGTAATCAAGAGGCAGGAAAGAAACGTACATATAAGACGTGTGGTTTAGAGAAGCATGAGTGGGGACAGTGAGACCGCACCAGGCACCAGTGGTCACTCCAGCATGTGGGGAGCGCCGGATTGGTTTATGCTCCTTGTGAGCAATGCGAAGGTAGACTTTTGAAAAATATAAGGAGATATCCTTACTTTGCACTAAATACATAAGTAATTTCCAGATGGAATAGAAAGCTGTGTTTCCCCATCACCAACACAACAAAGCCTCACTAGAAATCACAGAAAACAAAACTGACCAGGTGGGCAGGCCTCGGCCGGACACAGATGTGGCCACGTGAAGCACACGCTTGGCTGAGATCTGCCCAGGGAGACCGTGCACACCGCAAGGTCTGGCTGTGAGAGGGTGTTCGTAGTACGAGTCACAGCGTGGGGATGGCTGTCCCTGCTCCGCCTGCAACTGTTGCAGACCCTCATGCAGAGGACAGCCCGGGAGAGGGGCCGCAGACCCTCGTGCAGAGGACAGCCCGGGAGAGGGGCCGCAGACCCTTGTGCAGAGAACAGCCCGGGAGAGGGGCTGCAGCCAGGAGGCCTGGTCCAGACAACGCCCCAGCCAGTCAGGGAGATCCTGGGCATTTCTGTTCCTTGATCGCCGCTGTTGGAAAGGTCATAGGATCCAGCTCTGGCCAGGGCCCACCCAGGGAGCATTTTCTCCCAGCCGTGGCCGAGGGTAGGGGCCATTGATGATGACTTTCTGGTGGGGATTTGACTGAATCTTCCAAGATGAAGGGAGCACATTCCCCACTGACCACCCCTCAGCTGGGGCTCTGGCCCAGTGGATGTGAGCAGGGCTTGGTGGGTCCCCGTGCTCCGTCTCACCCTAGGCGGTTGGTGTGTGGCCCCAGCCATGCTCGCCCACACGGGGTGGGTCTGAGGAGCCGAGTGCCTTTGGGTGATGCCACACGTGTGAACACCTAGGAAAGGCCAGTGCCTGTGGCCAAGGCAGGGACGCGAGGGGCTTTGTGGTTTGCTCTTAGTCCTGCAAAGTCTGGGCCTCTTATGCCCAGGCTTGAGGGTGGTGCAGCTGCTTGTGTTGGAGACGCAGGCCAGAGCCACTCCTGCCTTATAGGTTCTAAGGGCTCAGGGGACCTCCTGGGCCCTCAGGCTCCTTATCTGAGAATAAGGGCCCTGAGGGAACTACCTGCCCCTCCTCACATCCCCCGGCTCTAACCATCTGCTGTGTGCCCCTGACCACGCCCCACCCCACTCCACCAGGCCTGATGCCAAGGGCTGTAAACCACTGACCTAGCAGAAGCTTGGTTCCCAGAGAACTTGTCCCTACCTGGGACACGGTCCTTGCTACGGCCCCTGGTGGGAGCTCAGAGGGCATGGCTGCTACCCCAACGGTCCGTCACCCAGTAGTTCTGTCTCTCTCTGGCAGGAAGCAATGAGGCTGCCCAAGAACACACCTGAGGAAAAGGACAGGTGAGCCTGGAGGGCTAGCCGCACTGGGGGCCTCTGTGTCTGGGGAGTTGGCAGCCAGGAACCTGGGTACCTGGGTGCTGTGACGGGGCGTGGTCGGCGTGGGCGTGCTGGGTACCTGGGCGCTGTGACGGGGCGTGGTCGGCCTGGGCGTGCTGGGTACCTGGGCGCTGTGACGGGGTGTGGTCGGCCTGGGCGTGCTGGGTACCTGGGTGCTGTGATGGGGTGTGGTCAGCCTGGGCATGCTGGGTACCTGGGCGCTGTGACGGGGCGTGGTCGGCCTGGGCGTGCTGGGTACCTGGGCGCTGTGACGGGGTGTGGTCGGCCTGGGCGTGCTGGGTACCTGGGTGCTGTGATGGGGTGTGGTCAGCCTGGGCGTGCTGGGTACCTGGGCGCCGTGATGGGGCGAGGTCAGCCTGGGTGTGCTAGGTGTTTGGGAGTGACTTCCCGTTCCCCGCTTCTGCGCCTGCTCAGCCCTGTTGGGGTGCAGTGTGACTACTGCCTGCCCGTGTGTGCCCCTGTGCCCAGGCTCTCCTCTTGCTCCTTCCAGGCGCACGGCAGCCCTGCAGGAGGGGCTGAGGCGGGCAGTCTCTGTGCCGCTGACGCTGGCGGAGACGGTGGCCTCGTTATGGCCGGCGCTGCAGGAACTGGCCCGGTGTGGGAACCTGGCCTGCCGGTCAGACCTCCAGGTAGGGGGGTGCCTGGGGGACCCTAGGTCTGCTGCAGAGCAGGAAGCAGCTGTTGGGGCTCAGTGGCTGGAGAGCACGGTGCTTTGCTGGCTGAGCCAGGCGGGGAGATCTCACTTCACGGGCAGTTCCCGGGGCTTTGGCCTCTTCCAGCAGGGCCGGGGTATCCACTGCCTTCTAAGATCTCGCCCACGGTCGCACCACAGACAGGCAGAGACCCAAATGTGTCTGCAGAGCCCATCCTGACCACTGTATACACTGCTCCACCTCCCCCGGGGGCCGCTGTACCACCCACCCTCTTGTTCTAGAAAACACCTACGTCAGGCCAGGCACAACGGCTCACGCCTGTGGTCCCAGCACTTTGGGAGGCTGAGGCGGGAGGATCACTTGAGTAGAGGAGGTTGAGACCAGCCTGGGCAGCATAGTGGGGTATGTGTGTACAATAGACAAGTATGAGCCGGGCGCGGTGGTGCCTGTGGTCGCAGTTACTTGGAAGGCTGAGGCAGGAGAATTGCTTGAGCACAGGAGGTCGAGGCTGCAGTGAGCTGTGATCACACCACTGCACTCCAGCCTCGGTGACAGAGCAAGACCCTGTGTCAACAACAACAAACAAAACTCAAGAAAGCACGCAAGGCAGCTCCTGGAAGTAGACGCATCACACTGACGGGCCACAGCCGGGCAGAGGCTCCCAGACAAGGAACATCTATCTCATGGGCTCGGCACTTTCTGCAGCTGCCCTAAGACCTCATGGTCTTCGGGGTCTTTACAGGAAAGACACCAGTTTCCAGCGTCTGGTCCCAGAGAAGTGTCCCCTCAATCCCTGGGAAGTGGCCCAGGGCAGTTAGCCTGAAGCTGCCTCCGGGGGCCCTCCAGGGGATGACTTTGCCTCTAGAACTGTGGTCCCGGCTCCTAGAGTGGCGGACAGCCTCCAGCACGGCTGCTCCCGGGCCTCCTGCGGGGCTGAGCCCTGCTTGGATAAGAGGAAGTTTCGTTTTCTAAGCTCAGTGGTGGAAGAAACCAGGAGCTGAGCTTGTCGCCCCGGAGGCGGCTCCCGCTGTGGGGTGAGAGTGGGGGCTGTGCTGGGCTCCTTGTGGTGAGGAGGAGCCCCTCGGGCAGAGACAGTCTGAGAAGTTTGCTCAGCCTTGATCCATGGAGGGGCTCCCTGGGGTCCTTGCAGGTGGCGGCCAAAGCCCTGGAGACGGGTGTGTTTGGCGCGTATTTCAACGTGCTCATCAACCTGAGGGACATCACAGACGAGGCATTTAAGGACCAGGTGAGCAGGAGGCAGGTGTGGTGCCCGGACCCCACGTGGGGCCTGGATTCGCAGCCTCAGGGTGATTGCGACTGTCCATGGGCAGCGGGGGTAGGAGCCTGCTGCCTAGCAAGCCAGGCTGAGACTGGAACTCCTGGGCCCTCTTCCCCCGTGTGTCTGTCAGATCCACCATCGCATCTCCAGCCTCCTGCAGGAAGCCAAGACCCAGGCTGCAGTGGTGCTGGACTGCCTGGAGACCCGGCAGGAGTGATGGTGCCGGAGGCCTCTCCGGGCTCTGTGGTCCCTCCTCGCCCATCCCCAGAGGGCAGAGCTGTGACCTGGGTCGGGACACAGTTTGTTCATGTGGGGCCCGGAGGATAGGTGGGTGGGCAGGGGGGCATCTCCCGGGAATGGAGGTGCTGGTAGGAACAGGAGACCCCTTAGTCCCATGTGACCTCCAGTAAAGTCTTAGCACCAAACCTGTGTTGTGTGTGTGCGGTTTTGGGGGCAGGGCTGAGAACTGAGCTGCGGGTCTTGGGGCAGGAGCAGGACACATGGTCAGTGGGCCACGGGAGCTGGGGTTGGAGGGGATGGGGCTGCAGTGTGAGGAGACAGACCTCAGCACCAGGGTCCCCAGAAGCCCAGTGCAGCCCACAGTGGGCAGGGTCACAGGTATTTGGAGCACCTGGGGTTCAGTGCAGGTCCCTGGGCCGCGAGGCCCCTCATCTGAGGGAAAGGGGCCCTGGTTGTGCATGGGACAGAAACCCTGGGGACGGCAGGACTTTCGACGCTGGAAGGAGAGCCTCGCTTCCCAGGTGCAGCTGCCAGCGGGTCCGGACAGTCCCACGGAGCACGGTACTGGCCCCGTCCTCAGTTCCTGTCCACCCTTCAACCGGCAGCTCCCTGGGGGACTTTTCCTCCCTGCCTCAGCTCCCTGCCGGGCCAGCCTCCTGCCTCCAGAGAAGTTATTCGTTAAAAAATAATTTAAAAAATCACTATACCCTCAAATTACTTCCAGATGGACTATTACATGTGATAGACAAAGTATGAATGTATTCGTTAGACAGCAATGCAGGATATTAAAAAGATTACTATGTCCTTGAGTGAGGCAGAAAACTCAAATGCCTTATTGGAGAGATTTCCCATTCTGAAAATAGAACACAATTGTTCCTGGAAAAAGATGTCACCCAAGACAAACGACAAGAATCCTACAGGGAGAAAAACACCCAAGGTGTGTGTGGGCACAGGGTCACCCTCACGCAGCATGAAAAGTTCCTACACATCCGGCAGGCAGGGGGCGCCAGGGAGGAGACACTGGTGAGACAGTGGTGTTGGGCTGGTGAGGGGACATTGGTGAGGGGACATTTGTGAGGGGATACTGGTGTTGGGCTGGTGAGGGGACATTGGTGAGGGGACATTGGTGAGGGGACATTGGTGAGGGGACATTTGTGAGGGGATACTGGTGTTGGGCTGGTGAGGGGACATTGGTGAGGGGACATTGGTGAGGGGACATTTGTGAGGGGATATTAGTGTTGGGCTGATGAGGGGACATTTGTGAGGGGATATTAGTGTTGGGCTGATGAGGGGACATTGGTGAGGGGACATTGGTGAGGGGACATTGGTGAGGGGACATTTGTGAGGGGATACTGGTGTTGGGCTGGTGAGGGGACATTGGTGAGGGGACATTGGTGAGGGGACATTTGTGAGGGGATATTAGTGTTGGGCTGATGAGGGGACATTGGTGAGGGGACATTTGTGAGGGGATATTGGTGTTGGGCTGGTGAGGGGACATTGGTGAGGGGACATTTGTGAGGGGATATTGGTGTTGGGCTGGTGAAGGGACATTGGTGAGGGGACATTGGTAAGGAGACATTTGTGAGGGGATATTAGTGTTGGGCTGGTGAGGGGACATAGGTGGGACATTGGTGAGACAGTGGTCGGCTGGTGAGGGGACAGTTGTGAGGGGATATTGGTGTTGGGCTGGTGAAGGGACATTGGTGAGGGGACATTGGTTTTGGGATGTGAGGGGGCATTGGTGAGGGGATGTTGGTGAGGGGACATTGGTGAGGGGACATTTGTGTGGGGGCATTGGTGAGGGGACATTGGTGAGGGGGCATTTGTGTGGGGACATTGGTGTTGGGTTGGTGAGGGGACATTTGTGATGGACGCTGGTGGGGGATGCTGGTATGGTATAATTGGTGAAGGGCCAGTGGTGAGGGGCGGTTGCTGGGTGGAGCCTGTGGGTAGCTGGAAGTCCTTTCTAGTGGGACTGATGTTCCTGCCCTGCAGGGTCCAAGGCTGCATACACAGGAGCTGGCACCAAGGAGGGGAACATCCTCTCCCTGCAGAGGCCCTGGGTGGCTCCTGTGGGCAGAGCTTGTGCACCTGCAGGGGCCTCTGCCTCCCTCCGCCTGAGGGACCTGCAATGTTCACCTGGAGCACAGAGATCTGAGGACTGACACTCAGGGCACAGGGGCTTAGCGAAACAGGCAGGCCTCTTCTGCGTCTGTTGCAGGCATTTGAATAGATTTTTGTGGGATGGGAAGAGGAGAGGAAGAGAAAATAACTGATGTCCTGTCCTGGAGCTGTAGGCTGTGTGGTCAGATGACGGAGAGGTGGAGTATGAAGAAAAGAGTGAGTCTTCTCAAAGAACAACCAAGTTTTGGGTTATCTGGAGTGAACTGCATTCCCCCAGTTTCACATGTTGACTCCTAACCCTAACCCTAATCCTTAACTCTAACCCTAACCCTAACCCTAACCCTAACCCTAACCCCAGACCTCTGGATGTGACCTTGTTTGGAAATGGGGTCCTTGCAGATTCAGTGAGCTCAGGTGAGCTCATCCCAGAGCAGGCTGAGCCTGGTCCAGTGTGACTCGGGTGAGCTCGTCCTAGAATAGGCTGAGCCCTGGTCCAGTGTGACTCGGGTGAGCTCGTCCCAGAATAGGCTGAGCCCTGGTCCAGTGTGACTCGGGTGAGCTCGTCCCAGAATAGGCTGAGCCCTGGTCCAGTGTGACTCGGGTGAGCTCGTCCCAGAATAGGCTGAGCCCTGGTCCAGTGTGACTCGGGTGAGCTCGTCCCAGAATAGGCTGAGCCCTGGTCCAGTGTGACTCGGGTGAGCTCGTCCTAGAATAGGCTGAGCCCTGGTCCAGTGTGACTCGGGTGAGCTCGTCCTAGAATAGGCTGAGCCCTGGTCCAGTGTGACTCGGGTGAGCTCGTCCTAGAATAGGCTGAGCCCTGGTCCAGTGTGACTCGGGTGAGCTCGTCCTAGAATGGGCTGAGCCCTGGTCCAGTGTGACTCGGGTGAGCTCATCCTAGAATGGGCTGAGCCTGGTCCAGTGTGACTCAAGTGAGCTCATTTTAGAGTAGGCTGAGTCCTGGTCCAGTGTGACTCGGGTGAGCTCCTCTTAGAACAGGCTGAGCCCTGGTCCAGTGTTACTGGGGTGAGCTTATCTTAGAACAGGCTGAGCCCCAGTCCACTGTGACTCAAGTGAGGTCATCTTAGAGCAGGCTGAGCCCTGGTCCAGTGTGACTCGGGTGAGCTCATCTTAGAGTAGGCTGAGCCCTAGTCCAGTGGGACTCAGGTGAGCTCACCTTAGAGCAGGCTGAGCCCTGGTGCAGTGTGACTTGGGTGAGGTCATTCTAGAGCAGGCTGAGCCCTAGTCCAGTGTGGTGACTTGTGCCCTTATCTAGGAGCTCAGGAACCCTGGGATGCTGGGGAGAGACTGGGGCAGACCCTTCTCTAGGCCTCCAGAGGGAGCTTGGCCTGGCTGACACCTCCAGAGCTGTGGCTGATAATGGTAGTTGTTCAAGCTGTGTCTGTGGTGCCCCGTGATGGCCGCCAAGCCCACTCCTGCCAGGCCAGCACCTGCCCATGGAGCCTGTGGTTCACCGTGGGGCTCCCAAGCTAAGCCTGAAGGACCCTGGGGGTCTGAACAGCAAAATCTCACCGAGATTGCCCCAATGAACAAAACAAGCTCAGAACCTGCCGTCTCTCCCCATCTAGTGTCAATCATGCGTCCGCCCACAGAAGACCCTCACAGCCATCGTGACACTTCTTAGAGCACTTTGGACCTGGCTGGGGCTGGAGGGAAAGTTTGCTGATGAAGCCCATGGGGTCTGCACAGGTGGGGTCAGCCAGTGCCTGCAGGTGATGTCCTAGGAGGGCAGGGCTGGGCCAGGGGGAGCCATTGATCCTGGTGGGCAAGTGACAGCTGCAGTGTTTTCCTTCTGACCACAAGACAGCTTTGGGGTCTCTCCTGAACACAGATGCTGGCAAGCGGGCACGCAGTGGGTTCAAAGCCTTTATTGGGTCAGGGCTTGCTCCCGAGCTCAGGGGCCAGGCAGGTCAGGAGCCTGGGAGGGCTGCAGGGGGAGGGAGGCCAGGCAGCCTGCCTGGGGCCTGGGGACACCTGGGGCTGGGTGGGGTCTGGGGCTACGGGGATCCCGTGGGAGGAGCTGGAGGGGTGCGGGCCCGGGGCGTCCTCCGAGTGAGCAGCGGTGCTGGCTGTGCGGGACCCGGGCCCGCTTAGCACCATGGACGGGGTGGGCTCACGACCCTCGACTGCGGGGCCGGGTCGCGGTGCTAGCAGATCCAGCGGATGAAGCGGTCAAAGAAGCCGGGTTGCGCCAGGCTGTCGTAGTCCTTCTCGCGGAACACGGCGGCGCGGTCGCCCAAGCTGAGCGTGGTGAGCACATCCATGTCCACGTCGCCGCCCACGGCCACCACGGTGGGCACCACGTTCTGCTTGCGCATGGAGTGCGCGGACTCGTGCAGGCTGTCGTTGCCCGTGACGCCGTCGGTGAGGAACACGAAGGACAGCTCCGCGTTCCTCCGGGCCCCACCACGCGCATTGAGCACGATGGCGTTGATGGCGTGCACCACGCCTGCGCCCACGTGCGAGAAGGAGTTCAGGTATTGTGCGGCCTCCAGCGCCTCGTGGATGGCTGTGAGGTTGTGGCTCAGCGGGAAGGCCACCTGCTGCTCGCCAGGGCCGCCGAACTGCAGCAGCGCCACGCGCGCGTTGAGGGGGTCGTCGTCCCGCCGGGCCAGCGTCAGCCGCCGTGCCACCTGCTCCACGAAGCGCCGGGCCTTGTGGAAGTTCTGCTCACCCAGCCGCTCGGAGCCGTCCAGCAGGAAGACGATGTCCACAGGCCGCTGCGTGCACTGTGCCACGGACAGCTCTGCGGGGAGACGCGGGTGGGGGCTGGGCGGAGGGGAGGCTGGCAGGGCCGGGCAGGCGCCAGCCCCGCACCTGCGCCCCTCCACTCGCACCCCACCTGCTGACCCCACAGACCGCTGGGCTCTGCGCGGGCATTTCTGCAGGGCAGCCCTGCGTGTGGGTCCTCAGCCCAAGCCCCTTTGAATTGGTACTGGCGGAGCCACTGTCTCTTCTGGTGCTCCCAAGCCTGAGACCCTGAGGCAGGCCCCAGGCCCTGTCTGCCTGCTGAGTGCCATCCCCACCCGGGCTGCCCTCCTGGTGGCGGCCTGTATCTGCATCTTTCTGTGGCTCAAGAATTTGCTGCCCACAAAAAGGCCACTATCTGTGTGGTGTGGGAGGGACTTCAGGAGGACCCCGGCCCTGACACCCCCAGCCTGACCCCTCGCTGGCTGGGTCCTAGAGCTGCTCAGAACCCCTAGAGCTGGCCGGGCCACGTCCCTCCCAGAAAGACCAGGAGCCCCTGACCCTTCTGATTGGCCATGGTGGGGGGCAGTGGATACAGGGGCAGCCAGACCTTCTGCGGCCGCCCAGGTGGGCTCTGCCTTGACTCCTGTTACCAAGAGGGGCCCCCACCTGCCTGGGTGGTCACCAGCCCCGGGCATCCTGGACAGCTTGGGGGCCTAGCCATAGCCCAGGCCACCCACCACACGTGGGTGTCACGTGGGGTCAGGGACCACAGGACAGGACACGGACAGTCCACATGCTTGGACCCGGCCCTGCGGCCTCGCCAGGACCTCAGCTCCTGGGACGGGGGAGGGGAGGGACACAGCCAGTTTCCCCAAGGGTGTCTGCTCCTCGGCCCAACCCCTGGATGTTGTCACAGCTGGTACATGAACCCCCAGGAATCCCTCAGGAGCAGGGTCCTGACCCCAGGAATGCACACGGAGGACACTGACCCGAAACTCAGCTGCCGGGGGGCCCTGGAGGTGCAAAGGTCCAGCCCCGCAGGCAGTGGGCAAAGCCCTGAACACAGCAGTGTGACCTCATACTGCACTGCAGCCGTTATAGAATGCTTGAGACACGGACCTCGTCTGCGCACACACGAGCTGGCAGACGGGGTTCCCTCAGTGAGCTTATGAGTGACGCAGCTTATTCAGTGAAAGGAAGGGAAGCCTCCACATTAAGGCCACACCCAGGAACCGGCTTAAATGTCCAGAAACTTCTCAGGTACCACTGGGCTTCCCAAACCCCCTCCAAACTAATATTGTCACTGCTGTCAGCACACACACGGAGACAGACATGCAGGCGGAAGCTGGTGTTGGGGGTCTCTCCATGTATCAGTGTCTGTGGGGCCTGGAGGAGACGGGGAAGCCGTGGGGGCCGGCCAGGCACAGGGAGGCTGAGGCTGTCAGGATGTCTGTGGACTCTGCTCTCCCTCTGTGGGGGATCCTTCATCCCCACAGTGGGAAGCCCAGCCTGGCCTGCCCTGTGCAGCGGGCGTGGGGACGAGAACCTGGCCCCATGAGAAATGGTCACAGCCCTGCCCAGCAGGAGCCCAGCCTGGATGAAGCCTCAGAACATCGGGGTCTGAGCTCGCTGTGGGGGCTGTGCCCTATGGATGGTGACCCCTGCTGCTCCCCAACATCGTGGCCCCCGGGGTTCTCTGCTCAGTCCTCCGAGGACAGCAGAGGTCGTGCCTGGTGGATGCTCCCCCGACTGCTTCTGGGGACCCAGAGGATGGGCTGGAAGGGTGCAGACACCCCGGGACCGGAGCTGCTGGCAGGCAGCTGTGTCCATTTGCCCCAATGGGCATGACACTGGCCCAGATCGGTCATGGTGCCAGGACCGCCAGGTTCCCCCAGGACTATCTGCTGCCCAACCCAAAGCCTTCACCCACCATAAGGTGGGCCATGAGCGCCCACGAGTCACGGTGCACGGGATTAGTGCCCACACCCAGCAAGGCTTAGCAGCCTTGGGGCCTGTTTCTGAGGCTCCACTGGAACCCGGTAGGGGAGACATTCTCCAGCGGGTGGGCTGCACCCTCCCTCAGCCACATCCCAGATGCACAGCAGCCCAGCTGGGCCACTAAGTAAGGGCCTCCAAAGACTTCCACGCCCCAGCACGGGAGCCTGCGAGGGTGACCTGAATTGGCAAAGAAGGACTCTGCAGACGGGACTGAGTTAAGGGTCTTGTGAGGAGGTCATTCTGGACTTGGGGTGGGCCTTAAGTTCAATGACTGGTGTCCCTATAAATAGAGCGGCTACAGTAAGACGGAGGAGAGAGCGGAAGATGCAGCCACAGCAAGGGACATGGCAGCCACCAGGGTGGGAAGAGGCCGGAAGCTGCCCTGGAGCCCCTGGAGGGACTGTGGCCCCGCTGACCCCGATCCCAGACCTCTGGCCTCCACTGAGCGCCAGCCTGCAGGGGCAGCCCTGGGAAGTGAGCGTGGCAGGGAGGGGCTGGCCCAGCTGGGCGGGTGCCCCGGTTTCAGCAGAGGGCCAACGCGGTCTCAGGGTCGCCCACGATGTCCCTGTGAACCAGCTTAAAGGTGTCAATGAACAGCTCCATCCAGTCCTGCCGCTCTACCCCGGTGGCGAACTTGGCCCGCTCGGCGGTGTAGACCAGCACGGCCACCAGCTGGGAGTAGGCGGCCGGGTCCTGTGTGAGCTCCGTGGCGTTTAGCAACTGTTGGATCAGGGGGATGGTCCTGGGGAAGGTGGCGTCCGGCCCCTCTTCCGTGCGGAGGAAGGTGACCGGGGACTCGCCGCCAGGCCACGGTGCATCTGCAAGGGAGCGTCCAGAGAAGACTTTAAGGCCTGTGGCGGGTGTGGGCCTAAAGCTCCTCCTCGGGCGGCCGCTTGGCGAGGCCAGAGTGAAGAGAGGCACTTGGGCCGGCAAGTTGGTGGAGATGCAAGTGGAGCGGTGTGTGGCTCGGCCTTGGCAGGAGGCATGGGGGCGGTGAGCACGGGAACGGGGAGCTGGCAGGGAGCTAGGAGAGGAGACCCACACGGCAGCACCTTTGGGGGACACCACGGACCCCGAGAAAACCTTTCAGCACAAAACAGCTCCGTCCAAACCTGCGTCAGAGACGCGCCAAACGCCAGCAGGGCTTCCAGTGCCGCCGGCCCCGCTGCCAGGGAGACCCCAGCCACCCTTCAAGAGCCTGCCTAGGAAAGCTTGCGGTGGCAAACTCTTCCTCAGCCTCTCTAGGATGTGTCCTCTACACCCAGAACTGTCTTCCCCTGAGCAGACCTGGCCTCTGCCTTTTCTTTCCACCGAGTGGAGCTCAGGTTACGCTGCGGCCCCCATGCAGCTCTTATCGCTGAGTGGGCTCTGCCCTGGCTGCCTTCAGCTGCGTCCGGTTTGTTTCTCCGGCACCCTCTGGTCCCCATGCAACTGAGACCTCCACAGGCCTGGTGCAGGCCCAGGGTGGCTGGGCTTGAGGGTGGACAGGGCTGTCTGGAGAAGGCCAGGGCCAGGCCACAGCCAGTGGCGTCCACCCAGTGCCCAGGAGAGCCGAGGAGGATGCCTGGCCGTGCAGGCTGGTGAAAGCTGATTTAACACTGTCCCTGCTGTATCTCCTGGAGCCACAAGGTCGAGTTCACTTTGAAATTGCAAACAGCTTGAAAGGAGGATGAGCTCTGAGTGTGGTGGACGGGGTGTCAGGGAGCCGAGGGGAGGGGTTCTGGGGGGCTGCTCCCAGTCACTGTCAGGTCCTGGAGGCCTCAGAGGAGGCCAGAGCTTCAAGGGCCCCCGTGTCCTCCCTGGCTGCCTTCCCTGTGGTGCTCTGGTGGCCTGAGTGACCCCCTCCCAGGAGGGAGAACTGGCTCACCCCACATCACCATCTTGGCCCTACGAGGCCCACATCACCCTGAGGCCAGAACCAGAGACATGGTAAGAAAGGAAAAGTGCAGGCCAATACCCCTGATGAGCACAAACCCTCAGGCAGGCATCAGCAAATCAGGGCCCACACGCATAAACAGAGCCACACACCATGGCCAGGTGGGTTCATCCCAGGCGTGCAAGGCTGGCTCAGCATTGGAAATTCAATGAGGCTCAATGGGCTCACTCCCAATCACAATGGCAGGCTAAAGAGGAAAGGTCACGTGACATCCACAGACGCAGAGAAAGGCCCTGACAAGACGCAGCGCCCACTCACGATAGAACCCGGGGTGGAGGGGAGGCCGCAGCGCCCACTCACACTGGACCCCAGAGTGGAGGGGAAGCCACAGTGCCCACTCACGAGAACCCGGAGTGGAGGGGAGGCCGCAGCGCCCACTCACGAGAGAACCCAGGGTGGAGGGGAGGCCGCAGTGCCCACTCACGAGAGAACCCGGGGTGGAGGGGAGGCCGCAGCGCCCACTCACGAGAGAACCGGGGGTGGAGGCCGCAGCACCCACTCACGCTGGACCCCGGGGTGGAGGGGAGGCCGCAGTGCCCACTCACGAGAGAACCCGGGGTGGAGGGGAGGCCGCAGCGCCCACTCACGAGAGAACCGGGGGTGGAGGCCGCAGCACCCACTCACGCTGGACCCCGGAGTGGACGGGAGGCCGCAGCGCCCACTCACGAGAGAACCCGGGGTGGAGGGGAGGCCGCAGCGCCCACTCACGAGAGAACCCGGGGTGGAGGGGAGGCCGCAGTGCCCACTCACGAGAGAACCCGGGGTGGAGGGGAAGCCGCAGCGCCCACTCACGCTGGACCCCGGGGTGGAGGGGAGGGGAAGGCCTCCATCTGGTAGAGAGCAAAGCGCCCACAGTGAACATTGCCGTGTCGCCCATCATGGGGTCCTGAGACTTCCTTGCCCCATCAGGGACGAGGGGCTGGGTGGAGGGGCCAAGGTCTGGTTCCTGCCCTCAGGGTCCAGCTGCCCCTGGTGCTGGTGCAGGCCCTGGCAGACCCTGAGAGAGGACGCCCACGCCTCGGTGGCAGAGGCACAGCCCACTGTATTGTGGGACCAGAGGCTGCCCATCTGCTGAAGGGCAGCCAGATCCAGATGCAAACTCCAGGTTCTGTCGGAGCACGTGTGGGGAACCCTGGCCCCGAGTCCACAGCTCCTCCCTGGGGCAGCCTCAGGGCCTGTGAATGTGGCCCAGCGCACCCACCGGAAGTTCCCCATGGAAAGCCTGAACGCACACCCTGACCCGAGTGCTGAGGAAGTGCTGACTTCGCACTGCAGACCCCGAGCTTTCGTCCCTGTGGTCCTCCAGGTCGGACCCTCCCACCCGTCTCCACGGCGTCCCCACCTTGATGCTTCTGGAGGGGACGGTTCACGGAGGGGGACTCCTGTGGGCCCAGTTACGGTGCAGCAGTCACTGTGGGGGCAGCACCATGTCCAGCAGAGCCTGGATGGCACCCCCAGCCCTGGGCACTGGCAGAACTTCTGCCTTGGGCACCCCCAGCTCCAGCTTCACATCCACGTGGGCCACATCCAGGACACGGGTTCCCCCACTCCCAGAGATGAAAGCCACGGCCGTAGCTCCGAGGCAGGCCAGGGTCGGAGCAAGACCTGCTGGCGCTGGTGGGTGTCAGTGCCTCTGCCCTGGGATGGTTTCACTCACTGAATCCAGGGCTTCCTCCGAGTGGCACAGGCATGGCCAGCCCATGGGAGTTGGGCGGCAGCTGAGGGAGACTGCAAGGTCTCCTCATGGAGACCTTGGTGGGTGATGGGCCTTCAAGACCAGTGGCCACACGCTAAGCACAGAGCCAGGCCAGCAGCAACCGCCCCATGGCCTGACGATGCGGTTCCTGTATTTCCGGGAGCCTGCCCTCCCCGAGCCCCTCCTTTCCTGCACTGCCGTCCTGCTGTCCCGGGGGCATCTCACTAAGGAGCAGCCTCTGTGGCTTCGCTGCCCGCTGGGTCCCTGCACGGCCCCTCCCCCAGCCCGGCCCTCGAGGAGGAAGGACACCGGGGCTGCTCTGCTAGTCTGGGGTGGGGGGCTCGGGGTGCCCTGCATTACCTGTTTGGCAGGGAAGGTCTGGGCACACGATCTGAGGGTCTGAAAGAGAGGAGAGAGGCCGGGCCAGGGTCAGTTCCTAGCGAGCCCTCAGTGGCCGTCCACTGATCTGCCCAGACAGGCTCAGGGTGCAGCTGGCCTCTGCCATGCAGCCCCGAGAGGAACCGACTCCTTCCCATCCAAGCCCAGTGTCCTGGGCTGCACATTTGTCCCTCGGGTGAGGGGTGTCCCTGGGGCCGGCGCTAGACAGCGGCTGGGGCCTGCTGCTCCTCGGCCGACTGCCCCACGCCTGCACGCTCACCCGGGCAGAGGACGTCCTCCATGTCGTCAATGAACTTCTCAGCCACCAGGTCGGAGAACAGCGTCATGTTGCGCACCTGCTGTGGCTTGTCGCAGGCTATGGAGTACAGGTTCTCGCTCTCGTGCTTCTCGTGGAACATGTCGCCAATGCCGATGGCCGTCACTGTGACGTCGCGGTCACACAGCGCCCGCAGGTTGAGGTCATCATCCCGAGGGTCGTGGCGCCCGTCCGTGATGACCACCGCAAACACGCGTGTTTTCTGGCGCCGGCTCTCCTTGATGAGGCGGTCGTAGGCAAACTTGAGGGCCGAGGGTGTCCAGGTGCCGCCCGCGATCCACTCGAGGTTCTTGACGGCCTCCTTAAAGCTCGACAGGGAGTCGATGCGTTCGTCGTCCAGCTGGATGGCCTCGAAGGTGCCCTCGTGGCTGTACTGCACCACGCCCACGCGCGTCCCTGTGAGCCGCACGCGAGGCCGTCGCCGGAGGCCCGGGGGCTGGGGCGTCCCCGGCCGTGCAGAGCCCTCGTCGGAGGGACGTGTCCGGACTTCTCCCGTCCCATCGCCTCCCACGCCCCGCCCGGCCCCTCTGCCGTGCCTGCGCCCGCCCCTGCCGCGCTGACCTGTCTCGGACTTGGGGTCCTTCGCGATGGCGCCCAGCCTGTTGACCACGTTGATGACGAAGTTCTTCTCCAGCGTGAAGTTGGTGTACCCAATGCTCTCGGAGCTGTCGATGACGAAGACGACGTCCAGGGCGCCACAGCGCTTCTCACAGTCTGGGGGTGGCAGGGTCAGCAGGGCGCACCGGGGAGGGAGGCCTCAGACCCCAGGGCCGGGCACACATGCGGGACCCGGCGATGACCCGGCCCTGCCCGCCCTCCACCCGGCGCGTGGGCCCCGACCCCACCGTGGGCAGTGCTCACCGCAGCACCCGCAGGTCTCCCTCACGTAGGTCATGACGTCACACTCCTGCAATGCACGCGTCAGGCAGGGCAGGGCCGGCCCCCCCGCCCCAGAGGAGCTTCCACAGCAAGGTCCTGGCCCGGGGGCCCCGGGACATTCCAGCCCACGGCGGGAGGCTGGTTGGGTCCTGTCCCTGCCAACCTCGCTGCCGCCCTCCTCCCCCCACCAACCTTGCCCTGTGACCTCCCCCAACCAAGCTTGCCCTCTGACCTTGCCCTCTGACCTCCTCCACTGACCTTGCCCTGCTGACCTCCCCCTGCCCCGCTGCTCTTGGTTTCTAGTTTTGGCAGGAGAAGGACACTGGTTCTGCCCCATGTGACACCTACCGTCAGGCCGGGGTCTCCAGGGGGTCCAGGCTCACCCTGGGGAGGGAAGGATGAGGCTGAGATGCCGGGGCCAAGGCTGAGCGGCCAAATCACTCCCAGGCCACTGTCCACTGAAATGTGGGTCCACCATGGGTGGAACCATGAGGCTTGGGTGCGCGTTGGCAAGGCAGGCCGGGGGCTGAGGTCTGGAGGGCACGGGGACTGGCCAGCCACCTACCTCGGGTCCTGGGACTCCTCTTGGCCCCCGAGGGCCTGGCTCACCAGGGGGACCAGGATCCGCCTGAGAAGGAACAAGGACAGGTAGGCTTCAGTGGCCACAGGGACAGTCTCTGCACCCAGCAGGGCCCTGTGCTGTCCCCAACCACGGGTCCTGCCTTGGGGGGGCCTGACAGGTGCAAGGAGGAAGATGAGGCTGTGCCCCCACCTTCCCTGTGCTGGCACCAGAGCTGGGAAGGCCGTGAGTGGCCACCGTCAGAGCCTGGCCCATCAGAGGAGTAGGGGCCTGGCAGAGCTGAGTGTCCCAGAAATGGCAGCTAAAACAGCTCATTCCAATCCATGGCTATTCCACCCCATTATCAGGTACCCACCAATTCCATGCCCACCCAATCACCCATCCATCCAGCCACCCACTCACCCATCCATCCATCCTCTATCCACACACCCACCCATCCATTTATCCACCCACCCACTAACCTATCCATCCATCCTCTGTCCAGCCACCCATCTATCCATCCACTCATCTATCCACCCACCCACTCACCCATCCATCCATCCATCCATCCATCCTCCCTCTATCTACCCACTCATCTATCCACCCACCCACCCACTCACCCACACATCTACTCATTCACCCACCTATCCATCCATCCACCCACCCACCCACCCACTCATCCATCCACCCACCCACCCATCCATCCATCCATCCTCCCATCCTCCCATCCTCCCATCCATCCATTTGCCTACCCCCATCCGCTTGCCCATCCATCCATTCTCTATCCACTCACTCATCTATCCACCCATCCATCCATCCATCATTATCCATCCCTCGTCTTATGCTCACTCAGTTCCAGATCAACCTGCAGTCCTGGTTAAACCCTTGGCCAGCCTGGGGAGTTGGAGGCACAGAGCACCTGCTGGGGGATATCTGTGGGGAGGACCCTGGGGAGGGGATGCTGGGAGCGGATGCTGTGTGTGGGACATTGGGGAGGGGACCCTTGGGGAATGCTGTGTGTGGGAACTCTGAGGGGAATGCTATGTGGAGGGACCTTTGGGGGGAGGGGACCCTGGTGGGGACGCTGTGTGGGGGGTGCTGGGGAGGGGACCCTGGTGGGGACGCTGTGTGGGGGGTGCTGTGTGGGGGATGCTGTGGGGGGGGGACGCTGTGTGGGGGATGCTGTGGGGGGGGGGTCGCTGGGGAGGGGACCCTGGTGGGTGATGCTGTGTGGGAGGATGCTGTGTGAGGGGTGCTGGGGAGTGGACTCCGGGGGATGCTGGAAGTGAGGGTGGGTGGAAGGAGGAGGACCCTGAGCCAGCCGTCCCCTTCAGGAAGGTGGGGGTGGTGCTCATGGCTGGGGCCAAGTTGCCTGGCATCCTCCCGTACTCTCAGATGCACACGATCAGCCTCAGGGCCCCTCCCTGCCTCTGCCTAGCTGCTGCGGGCTTCGGGACGGTGATACTCACAGGCTCTCCTTTCTCTCCTTTCCTCCCAGGTTCTCCTTTCAAGCCAAAGTCGCCTCGGCCGCCCTGTGACAGGGGACACGTGTTAGCCTGGGACAGATGATTTATCTCTACCAGGGACACCAGTGAGATTTTTACGTGGAAAAATCGATCTGGCATTTTGGGATCATTTAAATGGGAATATCTATGTGGTTTTTTGGCAAAGCCTGAACTTTGGTTGGAAAGGGACCAGCCAGTGGCCGGTGGCTCCCTCAGAGCTCAGCATAGGTGTCATGGCTGGGCCTTGGGGAGCCAGGACCATCCCAAGACAGGGATGGTCCTGTCAGTGACGGTGGGTGCTGTGTTCCCAGCAATAGTGGGTGGGCATGCAGACCCCCACCCCGGGTGGGCACAGGTGGCCGGGACCCACATGTACCTCGGGGCCGCGTGGGCCGGGCTCGCCTTTGTCTCCCTGTGAAGCAAACAGAAGTCAGGGTGACTCAGCCTCAGACCCAGTGCTCCTTCCTCCCTCTGGGCAGCTTTCTGCAGCCGTTTCCCTCCTTTGCTTATGCACACTCTGGGTGAGGCCACTGTGCTGCGTTCTGAGCCACACTCTTCTCCTGATGCTGCGCTGGACCTGTCCTTCGCTGAGTCACCCAGAGCCTTCTCACCACTCCGTCCCCTAGGAGGGACCTCACACTTTCTTCTGCACCGAGGAGGCCTTGAGGGAACTACTAGGAACCTTCAGGGCCCTTGGGACAATGTCCACCCCCTCCTGGGAGCTGCCATCCCAGGCTGTGACTCACAGGTGCTCCTCGGGGTCCTGGGTAGCTGAATCCAGGCCTGCCGGGGTCTCCCTGGAGGAGGACGTTGAGTTGGTCAGCATGGTCATAGGATGGGGTGGGGCCAGGGGGCTGTGCTCGACAGGGCCCAAGGTGCACACTGGGGTAGAAGTGGGCTGGGGGTGCTGTCCAGGGCTGGCTGTGAGCAGGGGCCTGGCAGAGCCAACCTCGCCTTGTGCATCTCCAGTTGGGGCTGGATGTGCCTAGAGACCCAGGAGCTGCCGCCTGCCCACACATGCGGAGGACCCTGCTCAGGCCACATGGCTGCCCTCAGGCCCTGCCTCAGGAAGGATGCGCCAGCCACACCCAAGGGTCACCGATGAAGAGGAGAGCCGGGGGCCTTCCTGGACCCTGGAGGCATCCCCTCTCTCCAGAGCGGAGAACAGGAGGCAGAGGCCCGGCCTGAGGCACGTCTGCTGGCAACAGGGGCCCCAGGCCGGCCCCCTGTCCTGCTCCTCAGGCAGCTGCCCTGAACCCCCAACACATCCTGCTGGAGGAGGAGCATGTACCTTGGGGCCTGGCTGTCCTGAGTCTCCACGGGGTCCTGCATCACCGGGGTCTCCCCGAGATCCCTGAGGGCAGGAGAGAAATTCAGAAGTCACCACAGGCAGGGACTGGCCATGCCCAGGGGTCGCCTGACATGCTCCGTCCAGCCCTGAGCATCAGGGCGTATGGCCCCAGCTCCTCCTGCTGCCTGTGGGGGCCGTGGACCCCTGTCTTGAGGGTCCCAGCTCCTCCTCTCCCCGTGGCCCATCCAGGCCCTCAGGCCCACCGCTTTGCCCCTGACTCCCCCACCTGGGTCCTTCAGGGCAGAATGAGGGGCTGGGGCTGAGAGTGGGTATGAGGTACTTGGGGTCTAGGGGAGCAGGTCCTGGCTTCTGAGGCCAGGCCCTGCTGCCTGGGTTTCCTATGGGGACAGTGGCTGGCTCCAGCCTGTCCCCACACGGACAGGGAAACCCGAGTGGTGCCACAAAGAGGTCATGGACGTGGGGTCAGAGGGCGCCGGGGTCCCACCTCTAGCCGTGCGGTCAGAGGGCACAGGGGTCCCACCTCTAGCCATGGGGTCAGAGGGCACCGGGGTCCCACCTCTAGCCGTGGGGTCAGAGGGCACCGGGGTCCCACCTCTAGCCGTGGGGTCAGAGGGCACCGGGGTCCCACCTCTAGCCGTGGGGCTTCAGGTTCCCACACTGACCTGGTTTCCGGGCTCCCCAAGAGCCCCCTGGGGGCCTCTGGGTCCAGGCAAGCCTCGGTCTCCCTGGAAGAAAGGGGAGGAGTTTGGGGTCCTCTTGACAGCGGCACCCTGGAGACCCCGATATCAATCCTGTGGACACTACAGGGCTTCGGGGGTAAGAGATGGGTCTGGCCCGGGCCCCTGTGACCCTCCTGGAGGTTGTGGCTCCACTTGACCTTCAGCCCTGACCACACTGCGTGGAGTAGGCCAGGTTCTGGGTGCAGTCCCCGCCTAAGCACCCCTACCTTGGGGTGCAGCACCCACCTGGGTTCCCAACCTTGGGGTGCAGTCCTGGGCCACCTTACCTTGGGGTGCAGCCACCCTGGGCCCCCCTACCTTGGGGTTCAGCCCCCATCTCCCACGACCTTGGGGTACAGCACCCCTCCTCCATTACCTTGAGGAGCAGCCCCCTCCACCACACCTTGGGGTGCAGCCTCCCTGGGCCTCCCTACATTGAGGTGCAGCCCCCCTCACCCCCCTACCTTGGGGTACACCTCCCCTGCCCCCCTACCTTGGCTCCTTTGTTGCCAACCTCTCCAGCCAGGCCGCGGGGCCCCTCAGGGCCAGGGTCCCCCTGTGGGAAGGGAAGGGAGGCCCCATGAGTCTCAGCTGAGGCCTCCAGCCTGGGTCCCACGTGAGAGGCGGGTGTGGCCGGGGTTGGGGAAGGGGCCTGAGAGGAAGACCCGTCTGTCCAGGGGGACACGGACCAGTCGACTGTTTCACCCACAGCCCTTCCCGGTGCCTGTAGCTGCTGCTCTGAGCATGGGGTCTCTTGGTCCCCCTGAGGCCACCCACACGTGGGTAAGACCTTGTCCACCGCCCGGGAGGAAGCCCCTTCACCTGATGTCGAGGGGAGCTGGTGGCCGGGGTTTTGCCACACAGCCCTTCAGCATCACCCCTGAGGTCACGGGCCTGTGCCTCAGTGGGCCGGGGGTGTGAGCGGTGCCTGCACAGCCGTGTGGGGTGTGCCTGGGCGGGTAGTGGAGCTCCCTCAGCAGGGAATGGGGTGTGGGGACCTCCAGGCTGCGTTCCCAGACTCTACAGGAGTGTCCCCTGGAGGGTGAGGCCCTGGAGTTCTATCGTTCTCTGGGAGGAACGGGGTTGGGGCCCTCATCAGGAGGGCCCATGGGCACCACAGCGAGACCCTGTGGCACCTCCACACAAGGACTCACCTTCTCCCCCTTGGGGCCGTCGCTGCCTGGGCTGCCCTTGGTGCCGGGGTCTCCCCTGCGCCCCTGCAGAGAACAGGCGTGTGGGTGAGGGAGGGGGCTGAGCACAAGCCCAGAGGCCCGGGAGGGTGGGAGCTGTGCCGGGGCCGATGCTGCTTCTCTGCAGGAGGGCTCTGCTTCCCAACGGCCTCAGCCTGCGCCGGTGGCTCTGCTACCAGCCATCATCCCTATGTTGACCTGCCTGGGCCTCCCCTCTAAGTTCAGCCCTGGGGGTACCCGTGGGGTGGTCTGGGTCCACTTCTCAGGAAGATGGCGGCCTGGCTGTGCCTTGCCAGCAGGGGGTCCTGCCTACAGCCCAGGTGTCCTTCCCCCATGGTCCTCCTCAAGCTGCAAGGAGGATGCTCAGAGCGGGGCCCTGAGGCGGGGGTGCGAGGGACTCACCGGCTCGCCTTTGGGTCCACGGGGCCCAGGCCCACCCTTGGCTCCCTTCACACCAGGACTTCCTGGGGCTCCATTGTTGCCTTGATACCCCTGAGGAAGGAGGAGACAGCACAGTCACCCAGAGGCAGGGCCACAGCAGGGCCCGACCCTGGGCCCTCAGGCACTGTCACGCCTGTCCGTGTGTGGTGTGGAGCGCCTACTGTCTTCCGGCGGAATCCACTTGCCAGGCACGTGGGGCCCTGCAGGGTCCCCTGGAGCTTGTCCAGCCTCGTGAGGAGGACACAGGTCAGAGCGGTTGGTGGCTGAGGGCACATGGCCTGTCCTTCCTGTCCCTCCCCATGTCCCCAGAGCCCAATGGGGAACCATGGTGACAGCAGAGACGGTGGCCAGTGTGACCGTCCATCCGGGCCATGGGCGTGAGTGTGGCCAGCTCAGCTGCAGGTGAAGAGGCAGAGGGGCTCACCTTGCTTCCCTTCGCCCCGATGTCTCCCGGGGGCCCTCTGCGTCCTGGGCGGCCAGGGTCCCCCTGGAAGGGTTTGCAGAATCAGCCTCACGTCTTTTGGCAGGGGAAGGGGGTGCAGGATGCCCAGCGGTGGGGCAGGACCCACAGTCGGGCTTGGGTCTGCACCTCCCTGATGTCCGCAGGGCACCTCGGATGCCAGATGCTGGCTGGGGGCTGCCGGAACCTCCGTGCCAGCCGAGGGCAGAGTGTGTGTCACGGGCAGGACGCCCGTGCATCTGCACAGGGGACTCAGCCAGACTTGGGCTCGGGCTGAGGGGAGGTGGATCGGAAGTGGGAAGCCCTGGGTCCAAGTGCCAGGCTCCCAGAGAAAAGCCCTTGGGGATCCTGGGGCCGCCAGGGATGGGGCGATACTGCAGGCAGCCCAGGAGGGCAGAGCCCCTGTGGCAGGAACATTCCCATGGGGAGCTCCAGGAGGTGTGGGTGGGGCTCCCACCTGGGAGGAGGTGGGTTTGTTGCTGAGGCTTAGGTGGGCAGTGGTAGAGCCGCCCCAAGCCGGATGTGCAGCCCTGGGTTAGACGCAAGCTGATGAAGCAGTGGGCAGGGTACCCCCCATTGCGTCCCACGGCCGTTGAGTCCTCACTGACCAGTGTTTCAGGAAAGGCCCTCTCTGCTCAGCTTCTCAGCTGGGGCTGCCTCCAGGAGGCCCCTCTCGGTGGGGGGCAGGGGAACCCCTGGAAGCTGGTGACCCCACTTGCCCTGGCCGGCCTGCATCTTGACAAGGTCACTTACCTTGCCGCCTTGGTCTCCTCGCTCCCCCGGACTCCCTGCTTCCCCTGGGTAACCATCGGGGCCCTGAAGGAGGAGTGAGAGGTGGAGCTCAGCACACGGTGGGTGAGGTTCTCCCCATGAGCCAGGGCCCAAGTACCCCATTGTCCCAGCCTGGGAGGCACCTCCCACCCTCGCTGTGAGGCCCCAGGCTCAGTGACGGAGAGGCCAGGCCCAGATCTGCTGCTCAGGGAAATGGAGCTGTCCAGTGACACTGAAGCTTAAGACGCATCAGGTCTCCAGGCCACGGGGATCCGCCAGGAGCTCCCAGGGGGAATTCCTTATATAACTCAGACCCAGCAGAACGCTGGGCTGGGGGTGCTGGGCTGCCGGGAGAACCCAAGCTCCCGTTGTAGCAGCAACCACTCTCCCGCCCAGTCAGGCACCCATACCCCCTGAGCCGAGGCTGAAGGAGGGGTGCAAACGGCCCTTACCCGGTTTCCGGGGTCTCCCTTGCAACCAGGAGGTCCGATGCGCCCCAGCTTGCCCTGAAGGAGAAGGGGGCAGGAGGAGTCTCAGGCCAGGGTTCTGGGGTCCGTGTATGCCAATGACCAAGGCACAGCCCGCCCGGTTCTGCCCCTGAGCTGCAGCGTTCTCTTCCCAGCACACGGGCGCACACATGAGGCCATGGCTGTTGTGCAGCTGTCTCCAGGGAGGCAGAGTGGCCGGTGTGCGGGAACAAGCCATCCCTGGCTGCTCCTCAGCCCAGGCTGCCTCCCAGAGGCCCTGAGGGCAGAGCTCCCTGGGCACAGAGGACATTCCCACGGGGAGCCATGGAAGGAGTGGGTGGTGCTCTCCTGTGGCTCAGCCTGGGAGGAGGTGGGCTTGTTGCTGGCCTCTGTGGGCAGCTGTGGAGCTGCCCCAAGCCAGGATGTGCAGCCCTGAATTAGATGCAGGCTGGTGAAGCCCTGGGTGGGGCAGCAGGATGTGGCGGGACCTGGAGTGCGTGTATGTGCATGTGCATGTGCGTGTGTGTGCATGTGTGTGTATGTGTGTGCATGTGCATATGTGTCCATGTGTGCGTGTGTGCATGTGCATGTACATGTGCATGTGTGTATATGTGTGCATGTGTGTGCATGTGTATATGTGCACACGTGTTTCCGTGTGCATGTGTGTGCATGTGTGTGCGTGTGTGCATGTGTGTGCGTGTGTATCTGTGTATGCATGTATGCACACGTGTAAGCTGACAGGTCAGGCTGGATCTGGGGGCTCTGTAGAGGCTCGGATGCCTCCGTGAGACCAGTCCAGCTGTGAGCCCGAGCTCCCTCTACCTTCTGTCCATCGGTCCCATTCTTGCCAGCCAGGCCAGGGGCCCCCTGGAGAGAGAAGGAAGAGGGGACTCCATTAGCCCCGGTCCTTCTGCCCTAAGCAGCAGAAAGGAGGGGCTCTGCATACCCAACCAGCCTACCTTGCGACCGTCGGCTCCAAATTCACCCTGTGTAGGAGGAAAGCCGGGGCAGTGAGCTCGGTGCCTCAAAGCATCATGGGTACTGCTGTCTCTGGGGGGGCCAAAGCCCTTAGGCCAAACTCGAGGCCACAGGACCCCCCAGGAACCCCCGAAGCCACCACTGAGAAAAGCCCAGGCCGGTGCCCCAGGAGCAATGACAGGCTGCGGCAGACGCTGCCAGGTGGGTCTGGGCCAAGGCTGGAGCAGGTCTGAGGTCTGTCAGGGTGAGAGCCTCACCTTCTCTCCTTTGAAGCCAGGAACGCCCTGGGGGCAGGAGGAGAGAGGGGATTAGTGAGGAGTTCCGCAGAGACGCAGGCAGGGAAGGGCCGGCCCTGCAGGCTGAGGGGAGTGCTTGGTGGGCCGCTGGCATCTGGTGTTCTCGACAAAGAGTCTGTGGAGGAGGCTGAGCCCAGGGTGGGGCCGGAGGCTGGGTTTTGGGACGGCCGTCAAGTTATCGAGGTGCTTCTGTTCCTTGGTAACTGGGGGAGGGTGGTAGAGGCTGAGGCCGAGGCTGGGCTTGGGGGAGCCTGCCTGGCAGTGCTGGGGCCGCAGGGTGGAGCCAGGCCCCTGGCCGAGGTCACTCACCTTGGGTCCTGGGAATCCAATGGGGCCTTCGATGCCTGGGTCTCCCTGTGAGGGACAAAGCAGCAGTGTGAGCCCAGCCCTGGGGCACCAGGCTGCAGGCGGGGCGGGCGTGGGGCAGGGACACTCACCTGTCTTCCCTTCTGGCCAGGCTCTCCCGGCTCACCCATGTTGCCCTTGGCACCCTAAAAGCAGGCAACAGAGAAAGGAGTAAATTGAGGCAGGGTAGGGTGGGCGGTAGGCAGCTGGGGACCCTGCCACAGCTCCTCTGAGAGGTGACATAGCCCAGGCTACTGATTCCCCCGCCCAGGTGGAGATGTCTTGGTGTCGGCTGCTTCCCAAGGGGCCAGGCTCTGTCAGACCAGGGTTTGCTTTGACCCATTTCTCCCAGCTCTGAGGGAAGCTTCCCACAAAGCGACCTGCAAAATGGAGCCAGAACAGCTGCCTGGGGGTGGGGGTGCCTGGCCCGTGGGGGTCCCTTCTGTACCCAGTGGCCGTGACCATGGCCAACACTGGGCTCTGATTTCTCCAGCGATGCCCAGGTCACTGTCACTACAAAGATTAATTTATCTAAGTAGCTTTAGAAAGATCAGGACTTCAGAAAACCACATAAAGGTTACACTCCCTTGGAATTAAAATTTTAATCTATGACAGAATTTTATTAAATAAATAAATTTATTGATATGCTCCCAATTTAAGTGCAAAGAGGAGCAGAGGAAAGGGGAGGAATTAAGAGGTCAAAGGGAAGAAAAGGGAGGAAACTCAGGGCAGGGAATGAGGTGGGCAGAAGCTTCTGGAACACTGCAGCTGTGCCCTGTCCTGGGCTCTGCTTGGCACCTTGCAATCCCCTCAAACTCTAACCACATTGGCCCCTGTGGCAGCTTCCAGTGGCCTCCCAACAGAACAGGTCACTGCACTGCTGTGTGCAGCCAAGGCTGCCCCAAGTGGCAAATTCATTCCCAGCTGTGGTGGGGTAGGCACTGCCACCAGGACTGGAGAAGCCAAGGAAGGAGATGGCAGGATTTGACCTGCAGCCTGGAGATGTCTCATCCTGGAGAAAGTACATCCAGTTACCTACTGGTCTAGACAGCTGTCATCCAAATCTAGAAAAACACGAAGCTACTTAGCAATACCATCCTCTATGATGGTCAATTCCTTATTTCACCTCCTTAAAAGCTGCTTTCTCCTCCTATGCCTTTCTTTATAATTTTTGACAGATGTGAATTATTGGAGTTTCACATACTCAGTGAGTTTTGGAAGGATTTTATTTTATGCACCTCTGTTAGGAAAATGCAGGAAACGTTCAAACCAGAAAATGCAGACGTTCAAACCAGGCTCCCTAAAACCACTTATCTAATAAGCCACAAAAGAGGTTCCTTCATGTTAATGAGCAATCATATTATTAACTGTAACGCATCTCACATTTACTTACTTGAAAATGCTTGCTTACAAAAGTAGTTTAATGGCATATCTTAATAATTTTTTTAAAGTTTCTGCTTTTCTCAACATACTATTTAAAAGGAATTAGACAAATATAGAATTTTAGTTTCTCCAGGGTCAGAAGTGTTGAGACCATCTGAGGCACAGCTGGCCTTAAATGTGGATTTTTTTTTCTTTCTTTTTGAGATGGAGTCTCGCTCTGTTGCCCAGGCTGGAGTGCAGTGGCATAATCTCGGCTCACTGCAAGCTCCGCCTCCCGGGTTCAAGCGATTCTCCTGCCTCAGCCTCCCGAGTAGCTGGGACGACAGGCGCATGCCATCAAGCCCGGCTAATTTTTGTATTTTTAGTAGAGACAGGGTTTCACCATGTTAACTAGGATAGTCTCGATCTCCTGACCTTGTGATCTGCCCGCTTCGGCCTCCCAAAGTGCTGGGATTACAGGCGTGAGCCACTGCGCCTGGCCAAATGTGATTTCAAAACAAATCAGGGGCTTCCCAGTAGTTCAGACCCTGCAGGCAATCCAGGCTTCTTACCTTCTGTCCACGGTAGCCCTTGGGGCCGGGGGGCCCAGGGATTTCCAGGCAGCTCACCCTGTAGCACTGAAACGAGCAAGCAGAGACAGAAGGTTGCACGGGTGGGACATTCCCCAGGTGGCAGAGCAGGGGCTCAGAACGTGTAGCCCACGACCCTCAGCTGGGGCCAAGGAGACGCTGAAACGCCCTGAGAACCCGGGCGGGGTGAGGGAGCAGACATGGGGTACTGTGAGGCTCTGCCCCCACCAGGGACAAGCCAAAGAGTTTGGTTCTGTCAAGTGCTCTAGGTAAGTTTTGAAAAACCAAGGCTGGTTTAAGCCATGACAGAAAATAGAAGGGAAGAAAGGCCGGGTGCAGCTCACGCCTGGAATACCAATATTTAGGTAGGCCGAGGCGGGAGGACTGCTTGAGGCCAGGACTTAGAGACCAGGCTGGGCAACATAGCGAGATACTATCTGTATGAAAAAATATGAAAGCAATCCTCCCACCTCAGCCTCCCAAGTAGCTGGAACTACATGCTCACACCAGGTATGGTGGCAGGTGCCTGTAGTCCAAGCTACTCGGGCAGCTGAGGTGGGAGGATAGCTTGAGCCTCAGAGTTCAAGGCTGTAGTGAGCCGTGATCGTACCACTGCACTCCAGCCTGGGTGACAGAGAAAGACCCTGTCTCTAAAAAAACCAAATATAAATACATAAATTTTACAAAAGGATGGAAGAGCAAGGGGCATCGGTGAGGGAGGCACCATTTGTACACAGCCATGAAACCACAGTGAGCAGTGATTCTGAGGCAGGGCACGTTTTTGCAGGAACCTCACAGGGGAGACCGCAGACGCCTGCTCCCCTTCCTGAGAGCTGCAGCTGGGACGCACGGGGAGGTGGGGATGTCATGGACCCCGATGACGCCAGTTCCTTCTCCCCCCGACCTACTGGGCTGGGCTCGGGCCTGGAGTCCAGGGTGGATGGATCCCACCTGCCCAGAGGCCAGACCCTGACCTCTCCTTGCAACACGTGCTCTGTGGGTGCCCTAATGCTGACCCCCCGGGATCTAAACAGCCTGGCTTTGGGCTTTGTCCAGACTCCAAGGCCTCAGGTCCAACATGGAGCAGGTGGTTCCCTCTCCTCTCATCTGTTCCAGCCTGGAGGTGCCAGGAGTCGGCAGCTTGGTGCCGTCATCTCTGCTGGGTCAGCTGCCCGCCAGCACTGGCAGGAAGGGAAGCGCCACTCACCTCTCCGTAGGCTTCGTGTTTCTGCAGAAAAGACAGACGCGCTGGTTAGCTGTGCGCCTGGAGACCTGGGGCAGCTGCACCTCGAGTCTGGGTGGGGATCGAGGGACACCTGAGTGGCCCAGGCCCTGCCCGGAGCTTCCTCCCTCGGCCTCGGCACTCACGGAGGGGTAAAGTGAGGCCCGGAGTGGGTGGACGGTGCTCCCGCCCGCGGCTCACCATGACCTTGATGATGCGGTTGATGGTGTCCTGGTCGATCTCGGTGGAGTCGGGCAGCATGGTGGCGTAGTCGTTGCGGTAGAGCTCGTGCGGCGTGCTGGCGATGTCCCGCAGGCCCTGCTCCTTCAGGTTCCGGTTGGGGGCCACGGCGAAGAGCCGGATGCCCTCCTCGCGGGCCCGCTCGGCCTGCAGCTTGATGCCCCCGCAGGGGCTGCCGGTGACGTGGCCGTCGGTGATGACCACGGCGAAGTGGACGGTGCCCTTGGTGCCGTGCTGCCGGATCTGCTCCGTCATGTTGGCCAGCGCGCAGTCGGTGAAGGTGCCGCGGCGGAAGGAGCTGATGCCCTGCAGGCTCTTGATGAAGGAGGCCCGGTCGCTGCCCGGTGGGCTGAACACCTCCACCTGGTCGGAGAAGTGCAGGCCCCCGTAGCGCCAGCTCAGTGCCACCTGGTCCAGGTAGAACTCGTTCTGCAGCTGGCTGATGAACTGCGGCACGAACTGCTTCATGTGGAAAAGCAGGATGTCGGTGGGGGACTGCATGGTGACGCTCTCCGAGGTGTCCAGCACGAAGTACACATGGATGGGGCAGTCCGTCTTCTCTGTGGGACACGGGACTGTCGTGAGCCAGCCTCAGGAGGGACTGCTGGTCCAGCCCCGTTTACTGGCCCCATGCCTGTGGTTTGACCTGACTGCCCCTTGAATGCTCAGAGTCCCCACTCCCTGACCCCTGGCACCTGGGCACTGGTCCCGACTGCCCCTTGAATGCTCAGAGTCCCCACTCCCTGACCCCTGGCACCTGGGCAC
This sequence comes from Macaca mulatta, assembly GCF_049350105.2. NCBI lineage: Eukaryota > Metazoa > Chordata > Mammalia > Primates > Cercopithecidae > Macaca > Macaca mulatta. The sequence goes on from NC_133408.1 coordinate 1,469,393, forward strand.
TGGTCCCAACTGCCCCCCGAATGCCCAGAGTCCCCGGCCTCCTGACCCTTGGCATCTAGGCACTGGTCCCGACTGCCCCCTGAATGCCCAGAGCCCCCGGCCCCCAGCCCCTGGCACCTGGTCCCAACTGCCCCCCAAATGCCCAGAGGCCTGGCCTCCAAACCCTGGCACCTGGTGACCCTTGGCATCTGGGCACTGGTCTTGACTGCCCCCCAAATGCCCAGAGCCCCCAGCCTCCTGACCCCTGGCACCTGGGCACTGGTCCCACCTGCCCCCTGAATGCCCAGAGCCCCCGGCCCCCGAACCCTGGTACCTGGGCAGTTGTTGTTTCTCTCCGTAGTATCTGGCGAGATGACCTCCTGCTGCTGGGCCTGGGTGGCCCCCAGGATTCCCCAGAGCAGGAGCACGGAGCAGGGGCCCTGGAGCATCTTGGCAGCACCTGTGGCCCTGAAGTCCTGCAACAGGGGGTGGGGGTAGCTCAGACACCCCCAGTGCCTCTCCCCTGGCACCCTCCCCCATGGCAGGTGCACACACAGCAGGTCAGCGGGATTGGGGGCACTGCCCTCAGTCTTCAAGGAAGTGGGGTCTGCACCCAGCACACACCGTCAGCAGCATCTGAACTGGGGGGGCTTGTGCCCTCTTGCCCCGCCCTGGGTGGGGTAAACAGATGTTTAGTGGGTGCCTCTGGGCTCAGGTTTGGGTGGGATTTGGATGTTTGAGGCCGTTCCCTGCCCTCCAGGGCTGGACAGAGTGGGCAGCTAGGCGGGTTGGCATGGAAGGGAATGGAGCACCACTGTCTGGAGCCCCTGACTGCCTGGGGCTGCCCTGGAAGTAGTGCAGAGGGGAGGGCGGGAGAAAGATCCCAGCTTCCCCAGACAGGCTCCCCTGCAGAGCTAGGCACTCTCTCCAGCCTGGCTCCATTCCCTTTAAACTTTGATAGGACGGAGGGAGGACTCTGTCAAGTGTGGGGACACGGCTGTCATTAGCCTGGCTTTCCTTTCTGTTGGGTGCCAGGATCCTGGAGCAAATGGATCCAGCCCTTGACCATCTGTCCTCCCTGATGCCCTGTGGCTTGCCCTGAGCTCCAGCTCCAGGAGGACATCAGGACGGGCCTCACTGTGCCACGGGCTCCGCAGAGTGGGGCTGGCAGCAGCCGGGCAGCCAGGCGGAAGGGGCACTGGGTCTGGTTCAGAGCATGCAGTTCCAGGGTAATGCAGGGATGGGACTGCCGCCCTCCCCTCGGTGCAGACGGGAGGCGAGTCCTAGCACCAGAACCAGGGGAGGCGCTGCCAGGAGAGGGCCCTGAAGGGTTGCTGTGATTCTGCGGCATCTGGAGTGGAGGAGGTGACCCAGGCCAGACCCGCTCAGCCTGGGGCCCAGGGAGGAATGAAGTCCCTTCCCAAAGGTGCCAGCTCAGGCCGTCTGTGGGTGAGTTTCACACCTCAAGGACAAACACTTCTATGCTATTTAACTTGTTTTAGAACATAAAAGGATAAACTTTTTCCCAATTCATTTTTAAATGTGGCATAACCTGTGACCAAAGCTTGATAAAAAAAAAAATCCCTAAAAGTACCTACAGATAAATATCACTATAAATATTACGGATGGCAGTGGCAGGCCACCTGATGTAGCTGCTGCCGTCACACCGGCTGCTCAGGGAGGGCCCAAGGCAGAGGCAGACAGGCCCCCAACCCCGTAGACTGCCTCCCTGAGGGCTGCTGCCATGGGCCGGGCTGGGTGAAGGGGAGCTCATGGCGGTGTTGCCACGACCGGGATGCTGGCTCAGGTCTGGCAAGGACCTGGAGACCCCACCCCAGGTGGCGAGAGGACGTGGCCAGGTGCCATGCTCCACGGAGCCAGCAGGAGCTGGGGATAAGTGGGATCCCTGCCCCTTGCAGGTGGGCGAGGTGGGAGTTCTCCAGGTACAACTGCAGCTGCCCAACTCGTGGCTATGGATCTAGGCCTCCTGCTCCACGGAGCAGGCAAGAGCCCGCCCCCACTCCTGGTGCAGGTGCAGCTGCCCAAACTGGGGCTGCTGACCCAGGCATCCCTGCACTCTTAGGGAGCCAGGGAAGGCCCCTCTTGCCCTTGTAGGCTTGGAGGTGCCTGTTCCCGCTGCCCAGCCTCTTCCCGCTCCCAGCACCCACTCCAATCTCAAAGCAGAGTTGGGGCTGAGCCTGGGCACTGTCACAGCCTGGCCGGGTGTGTGCCTGCTTGTGGCAGTGCTGACATGCCAGCCCCTTGCTGCCTTGGCCCCCTCCAGACTGTGGGCACTGAGAGGTGCAGAAGGGGAAGCTTGGGGGTGCTGAGGGTGGCTGGGCACACATGTGCCTTAGTACCAGAAGCCTGGGCACCATGGATGGCTGCAGGAGGCAGATAGGCCCCTGGGCAGATGGGGGTGGGTCCCCAGTTAAGCCCCACCTTCAGGCTGGGACAGGCCTGAAGCCTGGGGGCCAGGCTGCCTGTCCTATGAACCAGAGGGGAACTCAAGGTGCTTTTTTCTGGGCCCACACATGGCTGCCCATGGACCAGTCAGCATGCACTTTCCCCTCTGGGCCCATAAAAGCCCCAGGCTCCATCAGAGCAGGGCACAACATGGCACGACCAGCTGCAGAGAAGAGCTGCCCTCTCTGCTGAGAGCTTCAGGGCCTGAAGGGACATCAGCACGACCAGCTGCAGAGAGGAGCCACCCACTCCAGGGCCTTCTCTCTGTTGAAGGCTGAACACCAGTTGAGATGCCCTGTCTGCAGAGAGGAGACACCCTCTCGAGGGCCTCCTGTCTGCTAAGAGCTGCAGAGACAATGGGACAACCTTCCTGCAGACAGGAGCACCCACTCCAGGGCCTTCTCTCTGCCAAGAGCTGAACACTCAACAAGACAACCTGCCTACAGAGCGGGGCTGCCCCCTGCGGGTCTCCTGTGAGATCTAACACTCAATAAAGCTTCTCTGTCTTGCTCACCCTCCACTTGTCTGTGTACCTCATTCTTCCTGGACACAGGACAAGAACTTGGGCAAAGGCGCCACTGGCCACAGAGGTTTCAGGCCAGAAAAGTGACACTCTAAAAATCCCATAAAATTATCACAAAAATTCTAGCCAGTATTAAAAATTAAAATCCAATAGCATATTAAGGACCACTATACCAGAACTATAATATGAAGTTAAAGTACAGTGATGTCACAAACACTAGGGAATATGTTAATATAAGTCACATTAACATAAAAAGAGAAAAATATGCAATTGCTTCAATAGATCCCTGAAACATCAATTTCTAATTGAGAAACAACAACAGCCAGACAAGGTAAAACCTAGTAAGAAATTTGGGAGTAGGATCTACATTATAAAGGATATACATTTCAAATCAAGAGCTCACATCATAGTTTACACAAAAAGCTAAAATAGTGGTTCTTATCTTTGTGGTCATGGATCTTTTTAAGAGTCTAGACAATTTCACCTTACACAAACGCATAGATACTCATATACAGAAATTACATCCAGGAATTCAGGGATTCCATTCACAGATCTAACCCTGGGTTAAAAACTCCTGCATTAGAAGAATGCTTACTAGAGTACAAAAAAAACGGGGTGGGGGCAAACAGTGCTGACCTTACGCTACTATTCAGTGTTGTGTTGGAAGCCGATGCAATAAGACAGTGAAAATAAACAAAGTATAAATGTTGGAAAAGAAGAGACAAAACTGTCCTTATTAAAGATAGGATGGTCTATTCAGAAAATCAACTGAACAAAGTTTTTTAAAAAAGAGAAAAAGATATACATATATATATATATATATAAAGACATCTATCTATTTATAGAAAGAAAGAAAGCACGGGAGATTAGGGAGAGAGAATTTAGTGAACCCTTAGAAAAATATATCATCGATGAAAAAAATCAAACCCTGTAAAAGGTTTTAAGAGATTTATTCTGAGCCAAATATGAGTGGCCATGACCCATGACACAGCCCTCAGGAGGTCCTGAGAACATGTGCCCAAGCTGGCTGGGGTGTAGCTTGGTTTTATTCATTTTAGGGAGGCATGAGACATCAATCAAATTCATTTAAGAAATACATTGGCTTAATCCAGAAAGGCAGGAAAATTCAAAGTGGGGAGGGATGGCTTCCAGGCTATAGGTAAATTTAGACATTTTCTGGTTGACAATTGGTTGAGTTTGTCTAAAGACCTGGGATCATAGAAAGGAAATGCTCAGGTTAAGATAAAAGACTGTGGAGACCACGGTTCTTCTGAAGTCTCATAGTGTTGCCCTTAGAGACAATCAATGACAAGTGTTTCCTATTCAGACCTTTAAAACCTGCTAGACTCTCAGTTAATCTCTTCGGGATTGGGAGGGCCTGGAAGAAAAAGATCCAGCTATGTTAATAGAGATTCTTTACACAGATGCGAATTTTCCCCAATAAAGGACAGCTTTGCAGGGCCATTTCAAAATATGGCAAAGAAATATGCTTTGGGGTAAAATATTTTTATTTTCTTCTTTGTCGTGTAGTGTCATGCCAGAGTCAGATCGGAAAGTAAGTCACGGCATATAGGGTTAGATAAAACCCATCTGATGAGAATTTATGGTTTGTAGGGCATGACTCCCCAAACCCCTTAGATAGGAATATAGGCAAGATTAAAAAAAAAAAAATCAGAGCTTAGTCTTCAATATACAAAAAGTTATTGATTTTCTTCTATCAGTGATGAACAGTTAGAAAATGTTGCAGAAAAATGCTATTTACACTAGCAAGAAAAACAACATAAACCCAAGGAATTAACTGAATAAAAACGTGCAGGACTTATGAAAAAAACTCAAAAAAATTTTTGAGAAATATATTGGAAAGACAAACCTTGTTTTTGGATGAGAAATCATCCCCCTATCTTAAACTGATTTTAAAATATCAGTTATTTCGGCCGGGTGCAGTGGCTCATGCCTGTAATCCCAGCACTTTGGGAGGCCAAGGTGGATAGATCATGAGGTCAAGAGATCGAGACCATCCTGGCTAACACGGTGAAACCCCGTCTCTACTAAAAATACAAAAAATTAGCCGGACGTGGTGGCGGGCGCCTGTAGTCCCAGCTACTCGGGAGGCTGAGGCAGGAGAATGGTGTGAACGTGGGAGGCAGAGCTTGCAGTGAGCCGAGATCGCACCACTGCACTCCAGCCTGGGCGACAGAGTGAGACTTCGTCTCAAAAAAAAAAAAAAAAAAAAATCAGTTATTTCTAACTGAATCTACAATAGAATGTAATTTTAATTAAAATTTCCAAGAAAAATTTATGCATTTTTGTAGATAGGGGTTTGCAAAATGAATCCAAGTTTCACTTGGTAGAAAAAGCAAGAGTAGTTGAGCAAAATAAAAAATAGAGTGATGAGAAAACTTGTGCTATCAAATGAAACAACAAAATTACAGTTTTGGTTTTGGTGCTGGAACAGGCCAACAGTCCACACAATAATGGGTATAACAACATAAGAGAACTTAGGCTATGACATGGTGGCCTTTCAGAGTGGTGGAAGGAGGCTGGGATGAGGGCCGACCCTGTAACTAGAAATAAAGGTACTACCTCACATGGTGCTCCCAAATAAATTCCAGGAAAAGTAAGCATCTGAGTGCAAAACATGAACCAGAAAGTCTTTGAAGAAAACAGAATGTATAAAATGTCAATGAAAAATCTATAATTATTCTGTACCAGATACTGTCCTATATCCCTTCATTTAACATTCACGATTGGACCTATGCCCTTGGACATAGGTACTATTACCATCCCCACTCCAATAGATGAGGAAACCAAGGCCTAGTGTAGGTAACTTGCCCAGGGGGGCACTGAGCTAATAGCTGAGGTCTGAAGCCTGGCAGTGTGGGCTCAAGTCTGCCCTCTTGATACTGAGCTCCCAGATACGACCATCATTACAACAAAAGCAACATGAGCAGACTGGAGGCAGACTGAGAGCCAGCAACAATCTTCCCAATGTAAGATATAAATATTTTGATGGACTGTTATTAGGTGCATAAATATTTATAATTATTATATCTTGCTGTAATGAGCCTTTTATTAATATATGATGTCCTTCTTTCCCTCTTGTAACCTTTTCTGATTTAAAGTCTATCTTGTCTGGTATTAGTACAGCCACTCTCGTTCTCTTTGGGTTACTATTTGTAGGGCATGTCATTGCCCATCCTTTCACTGTCAATCTATTTACGTTTTTGGATCTAAAGTGCATCTCTTATAGAGAGCACATAGTTGGATTTGGCTTTCTAAATCCATTCTGCCAATCTCTGTCTTTTAACAGAGAGAGTTTGGAGAGTTTAATCCATTTACATCTAAAGTAATTACTGATAAAGAGGGACTTCTTTCATTTTGCATCTGTTTTCTGCATACCTTATGGATTTTTTGTCCTTAATTTCCAGTATTACTGTCCTCTTTTGTGTTTAATTAATTTTTTGGTGGTGAAACATTTAAATCCCTTTCTCATTCCCTTTTGTATTTATTCTTTAGTTATTTTCTTTGTCGTTACCATGGGGATTGCATTTAACATCCTAAAATTATAACAGTCTAAATTGAATTTATACCAGTTTAGCTTCAATGGTACAAACAAAACTCTGCTCCTTGAGCGGTTCTGGCCCCAACCCTTTTAGTTATCGATGTCACAAAATTACACCTTTATATATTATGTGTCCAAAAGCATAATGTTATTTTTAAATCATTAGTCTCTTAAATTATGTAGAAAACAAAAAGTAGCATTACACACCATTGTTACACCAATACTAGCTTTTATAATTGTCCATATATTTACCTTTACTGAGATATTTGTTTGTTTGTTTATTTATTTATTTATTTTGAGATAAGGTCTTGCTCTGTTGCCCAGGCTGGAGTGCAGTGGTGTGGTGATAGCTCACTACAGCTTCAACCTCCCAGGCCCAAGCGATTCTCCCACCTCAGCCTCCCAAGCAGTTGGGACCACAGGTATGTACCACCATGCTTGGTCAATTTTAAAAATCATTTTTATTATATAGAGATAGGGTCTCCCTATACCGCTCAGGCTGGCCTTGAACTCCTGGGCTCAAGTTATCCTCCTGCCTTGGCCTCCCAAAGTGATAGGATTACAGGTATGAGCCACTATGCCTGGCTGAGATCTTTATTTCTTCATACAACTTTGAGTTACTGTCTATCATCCTTTTATTTCAACCTGCAGGACTCCCTTTTGCATTTCCTACAGGGCAGGTCTAGTGGTAATGAACACTCTCAGCTTTTGTTGATCTAACAATGTCTTAATTTCTCCCTTACTTTTAAAGGACAGTTTTGCGGGATGTGGGCTTCTTGGTAGACAGTTTTTATTCTTTTAGCACTTTGGATATATTGGCCCACTGCCTTGTGGCCCTCAAAATTTCTGATCAGAAATCTGCTAATAGTTTTATTGAGGATTCCTTACATGTGATGAATCATTCTCTCTTCTGTTTTCAAAATCTTTGTCTTTGGGTTTTGACAATTTGATTAGAATGTTTCAGTGTGGGTCTCTTTGAGTTCATCCTGCTTGGAGTTTTTTGGGCTTCTTGGATGGTTATGTTCATGTCATTCATCTTATTTTGGAAGTTTTCAGCCATTATTTCTTCAAATAGTCTCTCTGCTCCCTTTGCTCTCTCTTCTTCTGGGGCTCCTTACAATGTTTATGTTGGTTTGCTTGATGGTATCCCACAGGCCCCTTAGGCTCTGTTTACCTTTCTTCAGTCTTTTTATTTCTGCTCCTCAGACTCAATAATTTCCACCGTCATATCTTCAAGTTCCCTGATACTTTATTCTGCCTGCTGAACTCTGCCTTTGCATTTCTCTAGTGAATTTTAAATTTCAGTTATTATACTTTTCAGCTCCAGAATTTTTTTGGTTTCTTTTTAAATTTTCTAGCTTTTTACTGATATTTTCATTTGTTCCTACATTGTTTTTTGACTTTCTCCACATTTTCCCTTAGTTATTTGAGTATCTTTAAGATAGTTCTTTCAAAGCCTTTGTCTAGTAGATTACCACCAAGTCTTTTTCAGTGACCGTTTCTGTTGGTTTATTTTTTTCCCTTTGAAATAGGAAAGCTTCTTTGTATGCCTTGTGAGATCAGAATCTCTTTCTTCCCCAGAGTTTGCCAGTTTTTCTTGTTTTTATAATTTTGATTGTTGCTGTCTCTGTGCTAAGGATCAGCATAAAGTACAACCTTAAAGTCTCTTTAGGTCTTTTCTGAGCCTGTGACTTCCCCTGAGCATGTGCAATGACTCTTTAATTTTCTCTACATATATGGTTGCTTTTGAATGTGCTAGTCTTCAATGTCTACCTCTGAAAACAGTAAAAAGAGAAAAATGAAGGGAGAAAAGGGTGCCAGTCCTTTAAATCTCATGGAAGTCACTTCAGCCAGAGGGAGAAGGGCTTGCAATGATGGGGGTAGTTGCAACAACAATGTCTGTGTCAATAGATTTTGAAAGATCTACATTATACAGGATATCTTTTCAGACCACAAAGGAGTAAAGTTAAAAATCAGCAACAAGGACATTTAAAAAATCACAAAATTAAACAATACCCTGTTAAATAACCAAGGATCAGAGAAGAAATCACAAGGGAAATTATAAAATACTTAGAAATGAGTGAACATGAAAACACAAATTTAAAAACTTGTTGGACAGTGAAAGCAGTGCTAAGGAGGCAACTCAGGGCTATACATATTTACATTAAAAAAGAAAGCTCTCAAACAGGAACTTAACCTTACAGTGTAAGGAACTAGAAAAAGAACAAATGAGACTCCAAGCTAGCAGAAAGAGGGAAACAATAAAGATCAGAGCAAAGATAAACAAAATGGAGAACAGACATATGACAGAGAAAATCAATGACAATAAAAGTTGGTTCTTTGAAAAGATCAACAGAATTGACCAGCCTTAAGCTAGATTCTAGACTAAGAAAAAAAGAAGAAACTCAAATTACTAAAATTATAAGTCAAAGTGGCAACATTGCTACCAATTCTACAGAAATAAAAATGACTATAAGAGTGTACTATAAGCAACTATATGTCAACAATTTGAATAACACAGATGGAATGGAAAAATTTCCAGACAGACAAAACCTATCAAGACAAAATCAAATCATGAAGAAACAGAAAATCTGAATAGACATAACTAGTAAGGAGATTGAATCAATACTCAAAAATCTGCTGACAAAGAACCTCTGGACATGATGGCTGCACTGGTGAATTCTACCAAACACATAAAGAACTAACACCAAACCCTCTCAAAATTTTCAAACAACTGGAAGAGAAGGTAACACTAACTCATTCTTGTGAGGCCAGCATTACTCTGATACCAATACCAGACAAAGATATTACAAGAGAAGAAAACTACAATCCAGTCTTCCTTATGAACATTGATGCAAAAATCCTAAACAAAATACTATTAAGAGTAAACTAAATTCAGTATAATTTGATGCAATTAAATGGAATTTAATGAATTGACCAAGTAGGATTTATTTCTGGAATGCAAGGATAGTTCAACATACAAAAAATATCAATCAATGTAATACACATTAACAGAATGAAGGAGAAAAAAAAAACTCTCACATGATCATTGCAGTTGATGCAGAGAAAGCATATGACAAAATTCAATACGCTTTCATGATAAAAACACTTAACAAATTAGAAATACAAGGAAACTACCTTAACACAATTAAAGCCATATTATATGAAAAAGCCACAGTGAACATCATACTCAATGGTGAAAGACTGAAAGCTTTTCCTCTAAGGTCAGAAATAAAGGAAGGATGCCTGCTTTCACTACTTCTATTTAACACTGTACTGGAAGTTCTAGCCAGAGCAATTGGGGAAGAAAAAGAAATAAAAGGCATTCAAATTGGAAAGAAATAAGTAAATTATCTCTGATCACTGATGGTATGATCTTACATGTAGAAAACTCTAAAAATTTCACAAAAATTGTTATAACTAATAAACAAATTCAGCAAAATGGCAGGATACATAGTCAACACATAAAAATCAGTTGTATTTCTATTCACTAACAATGAACAACCCAAAGGAAATTAAGAAAACAATTCTAGGCCAGGCGCAGTGGCTCACGCCTGTAATCCCAGCACTTCGGGAGGCCGAGACGGGCGGATCGCGAGGTCAGGAGATCGAGACCATCCTGGCTAACCCGGTGAAACCCCGTCTCTACTAAAAAATACAAAAAACTAGCCGGGTGAGGTGGCGGGCGCCTGTAGTCCCAGCTACTCGGGAGGTTGAGGCAGGAGAATGGCGGGAACCCAGGAGGCGGAGCTTGCAGTGAGCCGAGATCGCACCACTGCACTCCAGCCTGGGTGACAGAGCAAGACTCCGTCTCAAAAAAAAAAAAAAAAAAAAAAAAAAATTCTATTTACTATAGTATCAAAAATAATACAATACTTAAAAATTGACTTAGGAGGTGAAAGACCTGTACAATGAAAACTACAAAACATTTCTGAAAGAAATTGAAGAAGACATTAAAAAAAAAAAAAGACATTCATGTTCATAGATTGGAAGACTTACTATTAAGATGTCAATACCACCCAAGTTGATCTAGAGATTTAATGTAATACCTATAAAAATCCCAGTGATTTTTTTCAGAAATAGTGAATACATCCTAAAATTTAGATGGAATCTCAAGGGACCATGAATAACAAAAAAAAAAAAAAAAAAAAAAAAAATGGCTGGAGGACTCACATATCCGAATTTCAAAACTTACTGCAAAGCTGCAGTCATCAACAGTGCAGCTGCGGCACTGGCATAAAGACAGACATACAGATGAATGGAATAAAATAGAGAGTCCAGAAATAAACCCTTGCATATATGTCTTTCAACCAGGCTGCCAAGACCATTTGATAAAGACAGTCTTTTCAACAAACGGTCCTGAGACAAGTAGATATCCACACGCAAAAGAATGAAGTTAGACCCTTACCTAATACCATGTACAAAAATTAACTCAAAATGGATCCATGTCCCCAGATCTTTAGGTTTTAAGACCTAAAACTTTAAAGCCCTTAGAAGAAAACACGAGGCAACACCTTGATGACACTGGATTGAGAGACGATTTCTTGGGTATGACAATAAGGGCACAGGCAACAAAAGAAAAAACAGATAAATAAGATTACTCCAAAATTTAAAAACTTTTTTTGCATCAATCTAGTGAAAGGACACCATTAACAGAGTAAAAAGAACCCAGAGAATGAAAGAAAATATTTGTAAATTGTGTATCTAATAAGAGATTAATATCCAGAATATATAGAGAACTCCTAAAATTCAACAACAAAAAACAATCAACCTGATTCAAAAATGGGTCAAGGACTTAAACAGATATTTCTCCCAAGAGATACATAAATGGCCAAAAAGCACATGAAAAGATGCTCAACATCACTAATCATGAGGGAAATGCAAAGTCAAAACCACAATGAGATACCACCTCACACCCATTAGGATGGTTAACATTTAAAACAAACAAACCCAGAAAATGACACCTGTTGGTGCAGACATGGAGAAACTGGACCCTTGTGCACTGCTGGCAGGAAAGCAAAATGGTGCAGCCACTTTGGGAAACAGTGAGGCAATTCCTCAAAAAAATGAAAAAATCAGATGATCTACAATCCCACTTCTGGGAACATACTCAAAAGAAGTGAAAGTGGGATCTCAAAGAGGTATCTGTGTGGTATGTTCATGGCCACATCATTCACAGTAGCTCAAACATGGAAGCAATCCAAGTGTCCAGCAACACATGAATGGGTAAACAAAATGGGGGACATGCATGCAGTGGAATATTACTCAGCCTTACGAGGGAAGGAAATGCTGATCTATGTTACAGTATGGATGAATCTGGAGGATATTAAGCCACGTGAAATAAGCCAGTCACAAAAGGAGACATTTCATACAATTTCACTCATGAGTCACCTAAGTGGCCAAATTCCTGGAAACATAAAGTAGAATGGTGGCTGCCAGGGGATGAGGGAAGGGGTGACGGGAGTTGGGGCTCCTCGGGCTTCAGTCTGACAAGAGGAAAAGAGTTCCGGAGATGGACCTTGGTGATGGCTACACGATACTATGAACATACTTACTGTCGCTGAACTAGCTGCACACTTAAAAATGGTTAAGATGATACATTTTATATTGTATACCACAATAAAAAATTGGGGAAAATAAAGCTTTTTCAAATCAATAAAAAAAAAAAGAAAAGAGAAAACCCCCAAAACACCCCAAACAAACACACACATCCATGGCCTGGGCAACATAGTGAGACCCCATCTCTTAAAAGAAAATTAGCTGGGCACAGTGGTGCATGCCTGTAGTCCCAGTTACTTGGAGGCTGAGGTGGGAGGCTCACTTGAGCCAGGGATGTGCAGGTTACAGTGAGCCGTGATTGCACCACCACACTCCAGCCTGGGTGACAGAGTGAGACCCTATCTCAAAAAAAAAAAAAAAAAAAAATCCCAAAAAACAAAAAACGAACATCCATTGGGAATACGGGGACATCACAAGCAGGCAATGCACATCACTACACACGGTCAGTGATCAAATAGCCCAAATAGCCTTGTACTGCACAAAAACCAAAGATATGCAGAACAAACCCCCAACAAGGCATCATTCCTCATCTATGAAAGGAGCAAAAAAAAAAAAAAAAAAAAAAAAAAAAAAAAGGCAGTGCCCCTATCCATTGTGGAGACAGGTTCCTCACCACTTCTGGGATGGGCATCTGACGTTTCTGACCTTCTGACCTCTGGACCCAGACGCCGCCCTTCTAGAGCAGGCGCCCTGTGAGCTGGGAATTCCCACCGCCCCTGCCCATTACAGCTTCCACGGCAGGCCAGGATGGGCCTCTGGGCGGGGCTGGGTGTTTGGATCCTGGGTGGACCTGGGCAGCCCCGTCCCAGCGAGTGCTCCGCGGGCTGGGCAGGGCCCCTTCCATGAGCAGCGCCAGGACCCCTGCTTGTGGCAGGTGGGCCCCTAACCAGGTACCTGACTTTGCATAAATGTGAGATAGGCCACAGGAGGCAGCAACTCAACGTGCAGGGCCGTGTTTGAGAGAAAGCATCTCACTGGGCCTTTCTTTCTTTTTTTTTTTTTTAGACAGTCTCGCTCCATCGCCCAGACTGGAGTGCAGGGGCATGATCTCAGCTCACTGCAACCTTCGCCTCCCGGGGTCAAGTGATTCTCTTGCCTCAGCCTCCCGAGTAGCTGGGATTACAGGTGCCTGCCACTACACGCGGCTAATTTTTTTTATTTTATTTTATTTTTTATTTTTAATAGAGACGGAGTTTCACCCTGTTGGCCAGGCTGGTCTCGAACTCCCGACCTCAGGTGATCTGCCCGCCTCGGCCTCCCCAAGTGCTGGGATTACAGGCGTGAGCCACCGTGCGCGGCCTGGCCTTTCTTAAAATAATCACCAGAGTCGACGTGCAAGGGGCCCTCCAGGCCAGAGCTGTGTTATCGCAAGAACAAGGAGCTCCGCGGATCGCAGGCCCCTCCTTTCCGGGTACCGACCCCAGAGGGAAGGTCCCTTCTCCCGGGATGCCCGAGGCGCGGGCGCCGGGGTCCTGCCAGCACCGCCCGGATGGACACAGCTCGTCCGCACACCTGCGGCTCCACAGGCGGCCGATCCGTGCGGTTGCCAGCAGTGGAGACCCGGGCCCAGCGGTTCCTCCAGCGCCCCCCGCGGCGTCCCAGAGCGGGTGTGGGCGGCCGGGCAGGGGTTGGGGGTCGCTGGCAGCCCGGGTCCCGCCGCCCTGTGGAGCCGCCTCCGGCTGCAGCCTCTCCAGGGCCTGGCGGGGGCGCAGCGATGGGGCGTCGGGGCCACCCGCGTCCCCGCCCCGCCCTGTCCCGCCCTGTCCCGCCCTCGGGCGGCGAAGGCCCCTCCTCCCCCCGCCCGGCCGCCCCTTCCCTCCGGCCCGGGGAGAGGCCCTGCGCCCCCGGAGGTCCCAGCCAGCCGGGGCGTCTTCCCCGCGGGCCGGAGCTGGAGCCGAACCGCTCGCAGATGCGGGGCCTGGCGGGCCGTGCGGTGCCGGGGTCGTCTCGGGAGCGGGGGTCCCAGCACCGAGCTCGGGCGCAGAGAGGGACCCCCCACCCCGCCCAGGCCGGCTCCGCCCCAGAGGAGGCCGCGGGGAGGTGGCCCCAAGTCGCGGGCCCGAGGGCTCGGACACTGAGACGCGGAGCCACACGGGCGGGCGCGGCCCCAGCCCCGCGGGGAGGAGCCCCGAACCCCCGAACCCCCGCGCCGTCCCTGGGGCTGGAGTTCCCATTCCCGGGGGCCCGAGGGACGAAGCCGCCGCCGCCGCCTTCCCAGGAGCCGGGGTCACCCCCGCAGGCCGAGCGGCTTCCAGGGTGCGGGTCCGGGAGGCGCTCACCTGGTCCCGAGGACGCTCCGGTCCCGACGGCCGGAGGCGCGGGCGCCGAGTAAGCAGGAGGGAGGAGACTGCGGCCGGAGCCGCCCCCTTTATACCCCGCCCGCCCGCCCGCCCGGACCCGCCACCAGGAAGCGCTGCGGCCCCGCGGATGGGAGGAGGGGGCGGGGGGGGAACGGGAAGGGGATGGGAGGGAAGCGGGGACCCTCGAGGGCGGGAGGCGGGAGGAGGAGGTGGCGAGGATGGGGACCCCCCCTGCAGCCCGGGCCGAGTTCCCCCCCATCCCCTGTCCGCCGCTGCTCGGACTTCACATCCCGGGCCGGCCGCCCGTCGTCCCCGCCCATTTCCCAGGGTCGACCTGGCCGGGGCTGTGTCCGCCTCGGGGGCCCTGGGTGTTGGGGACCGCGCCCCGCACGCAGGGCCGACGGGGGCCCTGGGACTCGCCCCTCGGTAGGAGCCTTCCTGGGGGGTGCAGGGTTCCCCCCATCAGACCCTCCTGTACCCGGTGTCACGTGTCCCGCTTACTCTGGCCTCCTGCGAGAGGAGGGGCCCCGGGTCAGGAGCTCCTGGAGAAACTGCTGCTCCTGGGGCCTGAGGGTGGGGAGCCGGGATGGCAGGGACAGCAGAGCCTGGGCATGCGGCGAGCCACCCCTGCCACCCCTTTACCGCTGGAAACCACAGGTGGGCTTGGTGCTGGGCCCTGGGACCACCGTGAGGTCCCTACCTGAGCCCAGCCTGGGACAGAGTGACAGGGGTCCCCATTCCCCACCCTAGTCACAGCCCTCCAGCCAGGGCCAGGGTTCCTCCTTGAGGTGACACGCAGGCGGGGTTGGGGAGAGTTCCCCGGGCTCTGGGAGAGGTCCCTGGGATCCAGGACAGGGCCCTCTTCAGAGCTGTCCTGGAAGGGGGTGGAGCAGCTGGGGGCAAGTCCCCTCTTCGGATGAGCAGGTTTGCAGATGGCTGCTTTAGCCCCTTCTCCGGAGGAGAGGGTCCCTGAGCTGCCTGGTGGCCCTTGCCCCAGGAGGCAGCCTCCTGTGTGGGCATCCTTCGGTCTTCAGGGCCTTCTCTCTCTGCCCCCTGAGGCCAGGCCCTCTCTCTGCATCTTCACCCCCTCTCCTGGTGGATGGTAGGGTGGCCAGGGCAGGGGTCTGTGGCGGTGTCTTGTGTTCCCAGTGTGCCCAGGTGGTGGAACTTCCTAGTGTAAGGAAGGGAAAGCCGCCATGGCAGCTGTCCACCGGGATGTCCGGGAACTTGTCCCCAAATGCCCCTGCCTGCTGTCCACAGGGCCTGCAAGGTCCACCCTGGCCCCAGCCTGGGAGCCAATGGCCTCCCGTCTGTCCTGGTTTCTGGACTCTGGCTGGACCACCTCACAGCTCATGCCAGCTGTGCCTGCCCCTCCTTTTACGGCCAACCTCTCCATAGCAGCGTCAGCCACTTCTGTCCTCTGCCACCTCCTATGGGCCCTTGAGTGGGCGGTGGTGCCTGGAGCCAGGGGTGTTAAAGGAGAGGTGGTGTGAGTGTGCAAGTGACTATGTGTCCTGTGTGAATGTGTGTGGTGTGTGCATCTGTGAGTGTGTGGTGTATGTTTGCATCTGAGGCTAAGTGGGAGCATGTGGTGTGGTGTGGTGTGTCTGTAACTGAGTGGGTGTGAGTGGGTGGTGTGTGCATCTGTGAGTATGTGGTGTGTGTCCTCCTCTTTGAGTGTGAGTGTGTGATGTGTGCATCTGTGTGTGGTGTGTGTCTGTGTCTGAGACTGAGTGTGAGTGTGTGGTGTGTGCATCTGTGTGTGGTGTGTGTCTGAGGCTGAGTGTGAGTGTGTGTGTCTGAGACTGTGTGTGGTGTGTGCATCTGTGTGTGGTGTGTGTCTGTGTCTGAGACTGTGTGTGGTATGTTCATCTGTGTGGTGTGTGTCTGCATCTGAGGCTGTGTGAGTGTGTGTGTCTGAGACTGAGTGTGAGTGTGTGGTGTGTGCATCTGTGTGTGGTGTGTGTCTGCATCTGAGGCTGGGTGTGAGTGTGTGTGTGTCTAAGTGTGCCTGAGTGTGAGTGTGTGTGTCTAAGTGTGCCTGAGTGTGGCAGCCACATGGTGGCCGTGAGTTCAGGCCTCCTGCCTGCTGCACCTGAGCTCAGCTGACTGGGCACCGTGTGCCACTCCCCTGGGTCCACGCTGAGCTCTCACCTGGGCAACTCCTCCTGCTTCCAAGCCAGCAGCTCCCGGGGGGAAGCCAGGCCCCTCCTCACAAGACCAGAATCCTTTAGGGGTTACCTTGGCTCCGATGTTCCCCTCACTCTGGCCAGCACTGTCTAGGGGCACGTGCTGGCCGAGGCTCCCTGTGTCTCTTTCACAGGGGTCTCACCTGTGGTCTGAGGCTTCCATCCTCTTTGGCCACCTCCTCAGCATCCTTCACAGACAACACACTGATAAATCTCCAGTCACATCAGAACTTCCGTGGCACCTGCCTCTTGGAAGACCCTAATTAACACAAGTGGTCCAGGAGGGGCCTGAGACTCAGCTGGTGCGGTGGCTGTTCCCTGGCCAACACCTAGGACGCCATTCTGGTTGATGTGGGACATGGGTAGTCTTTGGGACAAAGTTAGGGCCCCAGTTGTTAAAGATTTCACCAAGAGTGACCTGGGAAGTTTTCCTGGTGGAAGGGAAGGCCTTGTGGGTGTGGCAGTTTCCCCCTTTCAATGCATGGGGGACGGTGGGGTTGGATGCTCCACAGAGGGATGAACAGAGATTGCGATGTTACCCACGGTTGCCCATCAGGCTTGGTGTGAGAACAGAGGGCCTCTCTGGTTGCTGAAAAGGAGTCCCATGTCCGGCAGAGGTAGAACTGGTGTGGCTGAGGAGCCGACAGTGACTGGGGAGCACCTGGCTCTAGGCATGTTTTGATGCCTGGCCTATGTGAAGACCAGCCTATGATGCTGGTCTATGTGAAGGTCGGGACCCTGGTTGGGAAAACCTGGGACCCTGAAACATGGGCTGGACATCCAGCTGGAAGCCCTGAGGGCGTGGCCCTGCAGACCCCTGTCCCCACAGAGCTTGCAGAGGGACCCCTCCTGCCCTTGGAAGCCAGTACTTCCTCTGTGCTGGAAGATGCTCCAGGGGCCTCCCCCACCAAAGCAGCAGGTGTCCTCACTGGGGGCTGCCCCACCTTGTCTCTTGGCTGCCAGCAGTGACTAGGGAGAAAGTCCAGGGTAACCTGGATGGGGACCTGCTGGGCCTGGTCAGGGAGAAGAGAAGTTGCATGTCCAGGAGCTGCACGAGGCAGCCAGGACGTGCCTGCAGGAGCCAGGGAGCAGCCCCAGTATTAGATTTCCAGGGTGCTTTATCCAGGGGGACAGAAGAACTATTGAGGTGGAGGCACTTGCTTGGCACATAGGATTAATTACCTGGCAAGGTCTGCAGGTCGTGGGTCAAAGATGATTCTGGGATGGCTCCCAGAAGCCTGGAGAAGGCGATGGGTTGTGTTGAGCCAAGCTGCCCTGGCAGATGGCAGAGGAAGGAAGAAAGAGGCCGAGGGCAGGGACTCCAGTGAAACATCGTGGTTCCCTACTCCCTTCCTGGACTTGAGCTAATTTCCTGTCTGGAACCATTGATTGCAGAGGTGGCCAGGTCACCAGAAGGAAGGACCAGGCAATACCTTGACAAGGATGTTCTGTAGAATCCCGCTGTCACTCAGGTGGCTGCACGCTGGGAAAATCCAGAGATTTTGAGGACAAATGGACACGGGATGTGAGTGGACCCTGATACTGGAGGCCCAGAGTTCCACTGTGGCCTCCCTCTTAGAGAAGGGGCTGACGGGGCCAGG
The DNA here is from genome assembly GCF_049350105.2 of Macaca mulatta. NCBI lineage: Eukaryota > Metazoa > Chordata > Mammalia > Primates > Cercopithecidae > Macaca > Macaca mulatta. Next base: position 1,487,572 of record NC_133408.1, read on the forward strand.
TAATAAAAGGAATCCTGCTAAAGTGTTGGTCACAGTGAGACCCCTGGACCAGAAGACCATCCAGTGGCCGCTTCCCTGCCCCCTCAGTACATAATTATAATTGATGTACTTGGTGGCTGGAGTAGCCATATATTGGATCCCAGGCCTGTGTGGTAACAGACATCACAGTGCGGAAGCCCACAAAAAAGTCTTTGACGCCGTCCCCTTTCCATGGCCAAGAGAGTAAATCACAAGCCACGTTGCATCCTGGGAGGATGGCACCACCATTAAAGGCCTCATGGAGGTGAGGGTTGTGGACTGTCATCTCTGTTTAATTCTCTGGCCTGGTCATTGCAAAGACTGATGGATCCTAGAAAGTGACTGTAGACCACTTAGCCTCAACCCGGTAGTAGCTCCAATTGCATCTGCTGTGTCAGACGTATCATTGTAGCAGATTAATGAGGCCAGTGATTGGCCATTGCAGTCTTTGCTATTCCAATTAGAAAAGAAGAGCAGAAAGAGTTTGCATTTACACGGGAGGAACAGCAATTCTCATTCCCGGTTTAGTGGCAGGGCCATTCTAACTCTGTCCTCTGTCCTAATATTGCCTGAAAAGATTTGGGCACCTGAGCAGTCCACCGGACACCACACTGATCCATTACAGTGACATTATGGGCAGGAGGAGGACGAGGAGGGTCATGTGCTAAATGAGACACGTTTGCATTTATGGGTGGGAGGTGACCTCTGAGGATTCAGGGACCTAACTTCATGGAAGTTTTTAGGGCACCAGTGATCAGGTTCATACCAGGACATCCTCTAAAGTAAAAGAGAAATTGCTACATCTTGCATCCCCTACTTCAAAGGAGGAAGCACAGGGCCTGGCATGCCTTTTTGGGTTCTGAAGGCAACATATTTAAAGGAGGGAGCACTGCTCTGACCCATAGCTCAGCTGACGTGGAAGGTGCCAGCTTCGAGGTGGCCAGGAACAGAAAATGACTGTCCGAGCAGCCCTGCCACCTGGGCCACAAGACCCGGCAGCCCCCGTGGTGTTGGGGGTGTCAGGGTGGGAGCAGGCAAGTGTGGGGCCACGGCAAGCTGCAGTGGGAGGGCCAGAGCCCCTGGGTGTGGGTGGAGGCCATGCCACCTGTAGAGGAAGCTGCTCACCTTTAGAGAAATGCTTCCTGTGGCCCAAGCGGGTGGAGCAGCCCAGCCGGGCATCTCTGTGCACACCAGGACCTGGCTTCAGGATCACGGGAGGCTGGGCACTTGCTTTGGGGCCTTGCCGGGACCTGACAATTTCCACCCTATTCTTCCCATGAAGGGGCCCCGGTGATGGCTGCCATGTTGGGTTTCTGTTTGTCTCTGCAGGTGGCAATGACAGTAGTAGTCCCCTGGCAGCCGCACACGCCTCTCCAAGAACCCCAGCGTGCCACCTGCCAGAGCCTGCAGCTCCCACATCCCTCTCATGCCTCCAGCACAGCCCTGCCACCACTTGCAGAGGAAGCTGAGGCCAGAGCGCTGAAATAACCTGCCCAAGACTGCGCAGCTTGCTGGCAGAGGAGCAGAGCCTGCGGCACGGCCTCTGTGTTACACTGCGTGCCCCAAGGATGAGGACTGGCCTGGTGTCCTCTGCAGGGCAATGCCTGGCACAGAGCAGGCCCTGACTGGGGCTGCTGAGTCACTAAGTCCCTGCATGGGGCCCCAACTGATGCAGGCTCTGTGAGGTCCCAGGATTCTGTGGAGAGTACAGGGGACCTAGGACCCTCAGAACTGTCCTCTGAATTCAAGCAGTAGTGACTCCTGTGCTTGGCAGGGAGGATGATCTGTGGGGTCTGTGGGCTTTGACCTCACACTACTGCAGCAAAGCCCAGAGGCCTTACTTTTTCATGAACCAGCACAGGCTCTCCTGAGAGCCCTGGAGGGAAGGCTGTGGCCTTACTGCCGCCTGGTGTGAGGAGGCTTCCCTCTCGTCTGTCCCACTAGGCTGGGGCTGACGTTCTAGCCTTGCCAGTGGGCTCTTGTCTGCTTCCCCTCATCACGCCCTTCTCCGCATGCTCATTTTCAGACTGAAGTTGGGTGATTGCTCCTTTTGTAAGAGTGCTGGGGTGCAGCAGGCTGTGGAGGGGCACTGAGGCAGCCCGGCCTCAACCAGGGTTCCCAGGACCTGAGGCCCCAGTCCGGACCCCAGCAGGCTGCAGGCTGCCCTGTGGACACCACACCTCAGCAACACAAAGGGCCCTACTGAGGTTGGCAGTCAGTGTGCAGGGCACCTCCAGGCCTGGCTCCTAATGAGGAAGCCAATGCTAAGGTCACATGACCGTGAGTTTTTGGGTCCGGTTTATGGAGAGATGGTGGGAGAGGAGCAGCATGGGTGGGTGGTTGTTCACACTTAGGGGAATAACTGGGAACTACAGTAACACACATGCATTGCCATTAGAGAAGGGACTTTCTCTATCTGGGCTGTGGGTGCTCGCAGGCCTGGCCTGGAGGAGGAGGAAGCTGTGCTGTTCCTTTTCTGCCCACGTGTTCTCAGGCCGAGGCGGCCTTAAGCGGCTCCATGTGGAAAAGCTCTCCGTGGCTTTCTCACACTCTGGACACCATGTGGACCACTCAGGGCAGTGGGGGCGTTACTCTCGGGCTTGCAGCCTTTCACGGACATTTGAGAAGATGCTTCTGTAGTCAGACTTTCCTCTGCTTACTCATGGGGCTGACAGACAGAACTAATGTTCTCCCCGGCCGCAGCTGATCTCGACTCAGAAAAAAATGAAAAATGGCAAAACCTGCCTCTAATGGGCAATTGCACATGAGTCAGTTTGTGTCACGGGTGTGTGTTCAGAGCTGGCGGTAGATCCTCTGGCTTTTACTTTTTAAGCCAGAGTCACTGCATTATTCTCAATAATCTCACCAGGCTTTTGGGCTGCCAAGCACTTGTATTTTTGTCTTTTAGATTCACAATAACACAGGAGTGCTGGAGAATGCGGCATGGACCACAGTGTACAGTTTCAGTGGAAACCAGGACCAGAGGCAGTGTGCTCGAGGCTCAGATGGGGTGGGGACACCAGGTGGTAGGAAGGTCGGGGGACAAAGGCTGTGGATGAGAACCTCATCGATCCTGCACCCAGGAGGAGCCAGGGGAGGCTGCCCCGTCCCACAGAGAGGAGACGGAGGCTCCCAGAGGAGGACAGGTAGCAGGAAGAAAACCGTGGGTCTTTTCTCTCCCAGTCGGGGGTGGTGTGTTTCCCCTCCACCACCTGGGAGGCTGTCTAAACTACATGGGATTTGATTACAAATATTTCAAAATATTTATGCCTGAATAAAACCCTCTTCTTAACCAGCTGTGCGGTGCTAACTGAAGGGGCCACGTGAATGTCATGCAACTCAGTTCCCTGCTGGCGCAGGAAGGCCACACTGACACACTTCAGTGGCTGGCACAACCTGTTTGTGACATGAGAATGTCAGGTAAGCACAGCACAGGGCTTCTCACTGCGGGTCCAACCCAGAGTGTAGTGCCACAACTCCCCAAAGTCTGAACAAAACTCTATTTTCCTGGGAAGAGGGCCCAGAAATTTAATTGGAAAAAGGTACATGTAACTCCAAAGGTAATGCGTAGTTTCAAAGAACTGGAACACAACAAAACACACAAAATCCACATTAAGGAAAGTTCAGTTTTTCTCTGATGACTTAGGGAGTCCAGATTTGACACTGCCACCAGTAATCCCATGATCATCTCCACCACCATCACTACTACCACCATCATCACCACCATCACTACTACCACCATCATCACCACCATCACCACCACCACCACCATCACCATCACCCCATCACCATTATCACCACCACCACCATCACCATCACCACCACCACCACCACCACCATCACCACCACCATCACCATCACCACCACCATGTTTGCCGTAATCTGTTTGTTAGCAGTCAGTCACTAGGTCCGGTCTGCACTCAGGCAGAGGGGATTATACAAGGTCAGGAATACCAGGAAGCAGGATTGCTGGAGGCTATTTTAGAGACTGCCTAGTGTGGGTCTGTTAGCAATACATTTCCTCAGTTTTAATTTGTCTCAACAGCCTTTTATTTAACCTTCAGTTTTGAAAGGTATTTCCCTAGGTAAGAATTCCAACTTAGTTATTTTCTTTTGATACTCTGAAGATGACATTCCATTATCTTCTGGCTTTCAAATTTGTGGAAAAAATCTGTCTTTCTATTGTTTCTTTAAAGAAAGTGTGCTTTTTCTAGTTCTAGATCCTTGAGGAATCGCCATACTGTTTTCCATAATGGTTGAACTAGTTTGCAATCCCACCAACAGTGTAAAAATGTTCCTATTTCTCCACATCCTCTCCAGCACCTGTTGTTTCCTGACTTTTTTTTTTTTTTTTTTTTTGAGACGGAGTCTCGCTCTGTCGCCCAGGCTGGAGTGCAGTGGCCGGATCTCAGCTCACTGCAAGCTCCGCCTCCCGGGTTCACGCCATTCTCCTGCCTCAGCCTCCCGAGTAGCTGGGACTACAGGCGCCCACCACCTCGCCCGGCTAGTTTTTTGTAGTTTTAGTAGAGACGGGGTTTCACTGTGTTCACCAGGATGGTCTCGATCTCCTGACCTCGTGATCCACCCGTCTCGGCCTCCCAAAGTGCTGGGATTACAGGCTTGAGCCACCGCGCCCGGCCGTTTCCTGACTTTTTAATGGATTGCATTGGGAGTTATACCTGATGTAAATGACGAGTTGATGGGTGCTGACAAGTTGATGGGTGCAGCACACCAACATGGCACAAGTATACATATGTAACAAACCTACACGTTATCCACATGTACCCTAGAACTTAAAGTATAATAATAAAAAAAAATAAAAAAATAAAAAATAAAATAAAAAGAAAATGTGCTTTTTCCCCCTGGTTTCTTTCAAGGTTTTCTTATTGTCTTTGGTTTACAGCAGTTTTATGATGTACCTAGAAATGATGTCCTTTATGTGTAGATTTTATTTTTTGCATCTGTGGTAAGATATCTTTGATCAGTTTTAGAAAAATTCTTGGCTATTTTCTCTTCAGATATTGCCTCTGTCCCTTTCTGTCTTTATTTTCCTCCTGGGCCTTAAATTTCACACATGTTAGAGCCTTTCATCATCTTCCATGCATCTCTTATATGCTTTTCTATATTTCCTGTCTGTCTTTGTCCTTCAGTCTGCCCATTTCCTTTTGACCTATTTTCAAATTAACTTATTCTCTCTTCTGCTATGTCTAATCTGCTATTAATCCTACCCATTGAGCTTTTAATACTAATTATTACATTTTTTACTTTTAGAATTTCTGTTTTATCTTCAGTGTCAATTACTTTTTTAATGCAATTGTCTGTCTCATCTTTTAATGTCTCGTGAATCATACTTATTTTAAAGTTCATGTCTGATAATTCCCAAATCAAGGCCACCCATGGATCTGTTTCTCTTATTTGTTTTTTCCCCCATACAGGCATATGGTCCTGTCTCTTGTCTTGCTGGGTCATTTTTGATTAAATTCTGGACATTGTGTATGAAATATTGTAGACACTCTGTTTAATGTTATCTTACTTTTTATAGGATTTAATGTCATTTTGGTGGACAGATGGTGTAGGGACAGTTCACCTTTTACCAATCACAGTTGGATGTAATTCAAATCTAAGTTTATGTCTTTGTGAATACGATATATCACCAGTTTTTCCCTAATCCTAGAGCCTAACTTTCCAAGGGACCCAGCTGAGAGTCTAAGGTATTTGCCAAGAGTCCTGTTTCTTCGAGGGCCCTGAATTCTAGGTGTTTTCTCCCTAGCACTGAGAAACTGGCAAAGACTATGCTTAGTTTGTTTTTCTTTCCAAAATAGGTTTATTCAGGTATATTTTACATAACATAAAATTTACCCTATTCAAGTGTGAGTATGCAATTCAATAATTTTTGGTAAATTTACCAAATGGTATCATCATCATCATAAATCAGTTTTAGAAAGTTTTCATCACCCCAAGGCCGGGCGCGGTGGCTCAAGCCTGTAATCCCAGCACTTTGGGAGGCCGAGACGGGTGGATCACGAGGTCAGGAGATCGAGACCATCCTGGCGAACACAGTGAAACCCCGTCTCTACTAAAACTACAAAAAAAAAACTAGCCGGGCGAGGTGGTGGGCGCCTGTAGTCCCAGCTACTTGGGAGGCTGAGGCAGGAGAATGGCGGGAACCCAGGAGGCGGAGCTTGCAGTGAGCTGAGATCCGGCCACTGCACTCCAGCCTGGGCGACAGAGCGAGACTCCATCTCAAAAAAAAAAAAAAAAAAAAAAAAGAAAGTTTTCATCACCCCAATAAGACTTCTCATGCTCATTTATGGTTAACACCCTTTCATACCCTCCACCCCAGGAAACCACTAATCTGTTTTCTGTCTATAGAGTGGCCTTTTCTGGATGTTTCATGTAAATGGAATCATACAGTATGTGGTCTCTTGTGTCTGGCTTCTTTCATTTAGCATAATGTTTTTGAGGTTCATTTATGATAGAGCATGTGTCAGTAGTTCATTCTTACCAAGGTACAGTATTTTTTCTGGAATAAATGCTTTTCAGGTTGTTGCAATCCTTTGGTTAATCTGCAGAGCTCTGAAAAAGAAGATTTTGATAAAATTTCTAGTAATTTAATTGTTTTTAAGGAAAACTGGATTTGTGGAGGTTCTCACACCACCATTCCAGAAGTCCTGGCCTTATAATTAATTTTTGTTCATTGATCATGTGCCTTGTCAAATTCACTTATCGGTTCTTGCAGCTTTTAAAATAGATTCTGTAGAATTTTCTAAGCACAAAATAATATCCTCTGTGAATAAAGACAATATTACCTCATGATGTGGTCTGACTCTGTGTCCCCACCCAAATCTCATCTTGAATTGTAATCTGAACTGTAATCCCCACATGTTTGGGGAGGGATCTTGTGGGGGGTGATTAGATCATGGGGGTGGTTCCCCCATGCTGTTCTTGTGATAGTGAATGAGTTCTCATGAGATCTGATGGTTTTATAAGGGGCTTTCCCCTTCTTCACTCTGCACTTCTCTCTCCCTGCCACCATGTGAAGAAGGACATGTTGGCTTCCCCTTCTGCCACGATTGTAAGTTTCCTGAGGCCTCCCCAACCATGTTAAACTGTGAGTCAATTAAGCCTCTTTCCTTTATAAGTTACCCAGTCTTGGGCCGTTCTTTATAGCAGCATGAGAACAGACCAATACACCTCTTCTTTCCAATATGTACACCTTTATTTCTTTTTCTTGCTTTTATCCACTAATTAAACCTCCAGTACAGTGTCAAATAGCAGTGGTGAGAATGGATGTTCTTAACATAGTCCTGAATTTAGAGAGAAAGTCTACTGTCTTTCACATGAATATGGTATTAACTATAGGGTAGTTTTGGTGGTTGTTGGTGATGATGCTCTTTATTATGTTGAGAAAGTTAACTTCTTTTTTTTTTTAGTTTTTATTTTAGGGAAAGTTAACTTCAATTCCTAGTTTTCTTAGAGTACTTTCACAAACAGGTATTGCATTTTGTCAAATATACTTTCTGCATTTATTGAGGTGATCAAATTGTTCGTCACCTCTATTCTGCTATTAGAGTAAATTATATTGTTTGATTAAAAAAATCTTAAGCCAAAATTGCATAAGCCCAGTTAGCTATGGTATAGTATCCTTTGTATAAATTTGCAGGTTCAATTTGCTAATGCTTTGTTAAGGAATTTTGTGTTTATGTTCATTTGAGATGTTGGTCTGTGTTTTTCTTTTCTGTTTTCTTTTCTGGTTTGGGTATCAGGATGATTTTGGCCTCATCAAATAAATTTTGAAATGTTCCCTTCCCTTCTATATTCTGAAAGAGTTTATTCAGAATTGGTGTTACTTCTTTCTTAAATGTTTGATAGAATTCTCCAGTGAAGCCCTCTTACACAATTTTCTTAATAACTACAGGAATATTTTTGAGTTAATTTAGATAATTTATATATTTCAAGGAATCTGTTTATTTTATATAAGTTGTCTAAATTTTTTGGCATAAAGTTGGTCATCATATTTCTTTATTGTCCTTTTAATGTCTGTCAGATTTGTAGTGATGTCTCCTATTTCAATTCTCATGTTAATAATTTGTGACTTCTCTCTTTCAAAAAATCAGTATAGGTAGAGTTGTATCAAATTTATTGATCTTTTCAGAATCAGCTTTTTGTTGTGTTGATTTTCTCTATTGTTTGCCTGTTTTCTATTTCAGTGTTGTATGGCTGGGCCTGTCATTTTGTTTGGGATGATGACAAAGTTTGAAGGCCACCATTCAGCCCAGGCCAGCCTGTCTGAGGAGAGCAGTGCCGCTGACTGGTCCATGATGACAGTGGTCGGGATGGTGGGGCAAAAGCACCCACGTGACCAGTCACAGGGGCAGGGTCCTGGAGTCACACCATGCCCTGGCTGTGTCACTGCTCCTCCTCTGAGACGGGGCAGGGCCCTGGATTCACACTGTGCCCTGGCTGTGTCACTGCTCCTCCTCTGAGACAGGGGAAGGGCCCTGGAGTCACACTGTGCCCTGGCTGTGTTACTGCTCCTCCTCTGTGAGAGTGGCAGGGCCCTGGATTCACACTGTGCCCTGGCTGTGTCACTGCTCCTCCTCTGAGACAGGGGCAGGGCCCTGGAGTCACACTGTGCCCTGGCTGTGTCACTCCTCCTCCTCTGAGACAGGGGAAGGGCCCTGGAGTCACACTGTGCCCTTGCTGTGTCACTGCTCCTCCTTGGTCACAGGGGACTCTTCACCGCACCTGGGTCAGGCGAGCTGCCCATGAGGAACTTCCCAAGGTCCCAGGGTTGGGACAGTGGCAGCCGCAGGCAGGTTTCCCTGGCTCACTGTGGAGGCTGGCATGATGGTGTGAAAACCACATGCAGCCAAACACGGAGGCACCTAAATAAGTGTCCTCGATGGACACAAGAGGAGAGAAACCCTGTGATTGGTTTAAGAGAGGCTGGAAGGCCGGGCGCGGTGGCTCAAGCCTGTAATCTCAGCACTTTGGGAGGCCGAGACGAGCGGATCACAAGGTCAGGAGATCAAGACCATCCTGGCTAACACGGTGAAACCCCGTCTCTACTAAAAAATACAAAAAACTAGCCGGGCAAGGTGGCGGGTGCCTGTAGTCCCAGCTACTCGGGAGGCTGAGGCAGGAGAATGGTGTAAACCCGTGAGGCGGAGCTTGCAGTGAGCTGAGATCTGGCCACTGCACTCCAACCTGGGCGACAAAGCAAGACTCCGTCTCAAAAAAAAAAAGAGAGGCTGGAAATACATTTTAACAAAACCCAATATCTACCTCTAATGAGCCTTATTCTCACATTATTCGAATTGTACATTCACCCTGATGCCAGCATCGGCTTGATGGCAAAACCTGGGCTGCGTTCCGGAATGTTCCTCCTTTTCCAGCTCCTGCCCCACCCAGGGACCTGTCCTTCAGGGTGGCCTGGGCTCCCCTCTGGACCTGGCCTCGGGTGCAGCCTCTGGGTTTGACCATTCGCGGTTCTCACGGAGACCCCAGACCCTCCCCGGCACCACCGCACTCACTGCCCGGGTCAGCTCTCCTCTGGCTGGCAGCCCCTCCCACAGCCCCCAGGACGGCAGGAGGGTTCGGACGGGAACCCGGGAGCAGAGGGGTCTGCTGTGCTCACAGGAAGCCACCACAGTGCAGTGTCAGAGGGCGCTGACAGCAGCCACAGGGCTGGGTGTGGGGCGGTCACACTTCCTGGGACCATTTTCCAGTTTTAGAGGAGAGGGGACATCACAGAGTTCACGACAGGGCCCTGGGTCCCCCCCAGAGCTGCACTAGCGGGGCTGGGACCACAGCTAGCCTGGGGGGCGGTTCAGACCCAGAGACTGGACATCCAGCCTCAAAGTCGGGCTCTTGCTGCTTGCGTCTCTGCTGCCCCATACGTTGGCGGGGGTGGGGAGCAGCCCCCCAGCTCCACAGGCACCAGAGCGGCTCACAGCCCGTGCTGACGAGTGACGTGGATGACACATCCCCGGAAATTAGGAATGCCGCCTGGAAGGGACCCTAGGAGCCATCTGCGGTGGGGCGCCCATTCCACATCCTCAGGGTACAGGCCCTGCTCTCCCCAGCTTCTCCCCTGCAGGCCCAGGACATGGGCCTCGTCTGCGCCTCCCTCCCACTCCTGCCTGCTCCGCTCCCTGAGATTGGGAGGAGTGGGGAGTGGTGGGGCTGTGTGCCCTGCTGAGTTTCTTTGGGGGCACTGGTCCTCCTGGCTCCTGGGCAGCCCCCTCCCCCGGTCTCAGGCACTCATGCTGCCCTCCGGGCCCCTCCCACTCTGTGAGCTGAAGTCCTGGAAGACTCAGCGACATCGGCCGCGGAGAAGCCTCCCTTCCCTTTGATGGAGCCGCTTTCGGGCAGGAAGAAAATTTTAAATTGTCTGACAAATCAAGCCCTAAACAGAACCAGCTGCCTTGAGGATTAACAGCCTTGAGACCCAGAACAAATGTGCAGCCTGGGGAGCTCTGCAGCCCCGTGTGGAGGGCACGGCGCTGTGGGCGGCAGCCGGGGGGTGGCTGCAAGCAGGAAGCCACTTCCGGAGGGCCTGATTCCAGGGCCCACGGTAGTTGTGGGGGTGGGATTTTCTGGGGCTGGTTTAACCGAAATGCCACAGGGGCCTCTCGATTTCTCTGCACAGTCGGGACTCCCTGGAGGCTGCTGCCGGCCCTCCCCCAGGGTCTGAGACCTGGCCTTGGAGGGTCCTGTGAGACTTCACCGGGCAAACCTCCTCTCCATGAGCAGATGCAGTCGAGGGTGAGACCAGCAACATGAGGTCCCCTCCCCGCTCAACCCACCCAGTTACCCAACTCACTTATTAGATCCCTGCAAGTGCAGATGTGTGGCAGGCAGGGAGGGCTGCTGGGTGTGGCCCAGGGTCTCCTAATAAGAAGACCTGGATGGTGATGATGGCCTTCCTGGAGGAGGGGGTCATTTCTTGGCGTTGCCAGGTCCTGAGTCCTCCTGAGCTTCTCTCCTCTGCAGTTGGTGTGGGCAGTCCCAGGCTTGGCACCCCAGGGACACAGAGGCCCAGAGTGAGAGGACCCTCCAGCCCACTTGGCTTCTCTGGCAAGGCGCAGCCCATGGGGTAGGTCAGGCCTGGGAGGGTCGCCGGGGAGCAAGGGTCAGATGGGAAGAGAGGGGCAGTGGCTGCTGGTGGACCCTGATCAAGTGGGTGGGTCCCTGCCGGGAGGGGGCACAGCACCCCCAGGCCTGCTCACTCTGGGACTGACCACAGCCTCCCCCTGGGGCCTGCTTACTCTGGGACTGACCACAGCCCCCTGGGGCCACACCACGATGACTGAGCAGCGAGTGTCATCGTCCAAGCCGTGACTGAGGCAGGGTGAACAGCTGCCTTGTGTGGGTGGGTCGGGCTGTTGACCCTGAAAGCCGTCCTGACGGGAGCCCTGAGGTCGCATCTGCAGGACCCCTGCCCCCACCTGGCCTGGCCTCGGGGCTGCTGCTCCCCCGTCCTAGTACTGCCCACGACAGACACGCACGGCAGCCTCAGGGACTGCAAAGCCACATGTGTTTGAGGGGCGGCCTCTGGACTCTGGGCTCTGGGGCCCTGCACAGTGGACGGGGTCTGTGGAGGGGTCAGGGGAGCTGGCCATTCACCCTCTCTTTGCTGTCCAGGCTCCTGTTGCCCCCTACTTCCAGGCTGCCTCGGCCAACGGCGCTCAGCTGCTCAGAGCCTGGGAGAGACGGGCGTGAAGGCCCCCATTCATCCTCTGCCCGACCTGAAGCAAGTCACTTGCTCCCTGGGTGCCTCAGTTTCCCCACCCATGAGATGGGCATGCATGTCTTGCAGGTTCCTCTGTGGGGTGTGAAGGTTCTCACTGTTCTGTGTTGGGGGCTGCTGAGAACAAGCAAATGGCCTGCTCCCTGGGAGCCGCCGGCACCTGCTTCTCAGCCCTGGAATCCTTAGCCCTCCCGTGGCTGCACCTGCTCTTCCGGTCCTGGAGGGCTGGGCAGAGTCCACGCGGCATCTGCTGCAGGGCCCCTGGGCTGCTCCCCTCTCCTCCTCCGCTGTGAAACAGGGGTGCTGTTGGGAAGTTTCCACGGCTGTCGGGTGCGTCCGTGGGTGCCACAGCTGGTTCGGGCCTCCCTGCTATCTGGGGGAGTCAGCTGCCCTGGCCCAGGCCACCTGCCAGGGGGAGCCCTGGGAGGCCCCAGCTGCAGAGACCCTGAGGCTCCCCCGTCCCTGCTCTGGGCCCATCCCTCAGTCCCTAGGGTTGGGGACCGGGGGGGTCTTCAGTGGGGCGTGGGGGAGGCTTCACCGTCTGTCCCTGCCTCACTGCTGGGAGGATGCAGGGCTGTGCCCACCCCCCACGCCAGCTAAACGACCTCGGCCGTTCCTGTAAATGACACACTTTCCAGAGCCCGGGCCGTGGAGTCATATTCGTCACTCGGAGAAAATGTTCCGAAGGTGGCTGGGTCCGGGTGAATGTGTAACGGCACATTTATCAGGAAGGAATTTGGGCTGTTGGCGAGTGACTGGTAACGGTCAGACGTCCGTGCTTTCTGCAGAGCAGGCCTCTGTGTCTGAGCTCGGGAGGAGGTCCTGGTGCACGGAGGAGAGCCGTGTGCCGGGCGGCTTCGAGTACCCTCTTCATCCTGTTGTCCCTGAGGCCTCTGGGGCTACGCGGCGTCTGCTTTGGCTCACTTGGCCTCAGAAGCCCCATTTAACATCCTCTCCTCGGTGGTGGGCAGGAGACTGGGTGGCCCAGGCCTGCACCCTAGCATCACTCCTGCTCTGTGACACCCCGTTTGCAGAGTAGTTGGGGTGCTCATCAGTTGACCTTAGGTGGGAGGTCACTGGGTGGACCTGGCCTCATGACAGCAGGCCTGTGGCACCTCGGTGGGGCCAGAAGGGAAGTCATAGGGTTGGAAGCACCTGGGGACTCCTGTGAGGAGCTGGGGGCCTGTTGCCGAGGGTGAGGGCTGAGCCTGGCCACAGTCCCTGGAAGACATAGTCCCAAAGCTGCCGGGAACCGGGAACGGGTCGGCTGTCAGCTGAGTGAGCTTGGAGACGGCCATCCCCCCAGGCCTGGGACCAGGCCGCAGTGGCTGCGTGAGACTGGCTGAGCAGACTCCTGGCCCGCAGGCTGGGCTGCAGTGGGAGCTGATGAGGCCACACATCTGCTGCTTTAATCTGCATGTACAGCCCAGGTGCTCGGGGGCCTCCTGCCAGTGCCCCTCGTCGTCTCCTGTGCCTCGGCAGCTGCTCCACCCTGGGCCCTGCAGGTGTAGCTGCTGTTTATGACCCACGGGACTGCACCTGGGACCTCACCTAGTCTAGGCTGGTGTCCTCCTGACACTCACTGAATATGCTTCTCCATCCCTGTGAGACGCTCACAGCGACTTCCTGGTCATCTGCTGGGAGGCCGGTGGCCACGTGGACAGAACTTCACACTGGACCTGCTTCCGGGGAGGAGGAGGGCACGTGAGGAGGAGAGTGGGGGGCGCCACGCTGACAGGACAAGTCTGGGAGCAGCGCATCACGCCATCGGGGGCTCGCCCATGTGGCCCACCCCTTGGCACCCCCCAGGGAACCCCCACAGCACCCCCGGGGCACCCACCAGGCACCTCCATGCCACCCCCACAGCACCTCTGTGGCACACCCCCTCGAGCCCGCAGAGCAGGGGCTGCACCTCCCTGGGAGTGAGGGAGTTGTGCGGCTGCGGCTGCCTCTGCAGACGTCTGCTCTGTTGCACTTTCCCAAAGCAGAGTCCCCAGCAAGGGTCTCCGGACCGAGTGTTGGGAGCCCTGAGTGGTCACTGCAGTGCACTGTGAACCTGTGTTCTGGGTGGCTGCAAGGGACTGGTGAGAGCACACTGTGTGTGCATGTGTATGTGTGTACGTGCGTGTGTGTGTGTGCACGTGTGTGTATGTGTGCATGTGTATGTATGTGTGTGCACGTGTGTATATGTGTGTTTTGTGTGTGCACTTGTGTGCGTCTGTGTGTCCACGTGCATGTATGAGTACACATGTATGTGTATGTGTGTGCACGTGTGGGTATGTATATCCACACACGTGTGTGTGTGTGTGCATGTGTATGTGTGTCTACACGTGTGTGCGTGTGTAGCCTGCTGCTGTTGGCTACGTGCGTGGGAACAGAACCTTCCAGGGCTGGATGAGCTCAGCAGTGTGGCCGACATGTCAGTGGGACACCGCGGGGCTCACAGGAAGCTAGCCCCTTGTTACAACTCCGAAGAGGGCCTGCGTGAGCTGGGGCAGTGCTGGCTTCCTCTGAGTCACAGGCATCTGTTTCCAATTATGAGCCCGGCCGCCAGCGACAGCATGTGCGGGGGTGAGTGTCTGAGCAGCGAGCACATCGCTTTGTGGATTCCTCAGACCCCCAGTCCATGCTGGACCAGGAGGGAGCCAGGAGCAGGGAGGCCGGTGACCTGGCTGGGATCCCAAAGTCTGATAGCAGCTTTGGGGCTTTGACTCCACATCTGGGACCAAGTGGCCTGAATCCTTGGGTTTAGTTGATAAGTTGCAGCTCAGTGGGCCTGGGGTCCCTGCTGCAAGCCCAGGGTATTTGTGAAGGATTCTTGGGGCTACTGAGACCTGGTGAAATGGTTTCTCTTCTCCAATCCAAAGTGACAAAGTAGACACATTTTATCCATTTCTCTTCGTGAAGAGAGAATTTTATTACGTAACATCTGACTTACAGTCAATGCTCCAGGAACCAGGACATCCTGTGTCCTGTAGCTCTGTGGGATTAGGTGGCCCTAATCTAATGGCTGGTGTCCCTGTAAGAAGAGGCGATGATACAGACACAGAGAAACACAGAAGCTGAGAGTATTTTTTTTTTATTTTAAGTTCTGGGGTACGGTGCAGGATGTGCAGGCTTGTTACACAGGTGCACGTGTGCCATGGTGGTTTGCTGCATGTTTCAACCCATCACCTAGGTATGAAGCTCAGCACACATTAGCGCTTTTCCTAATGCTCTCCCTCCCCCAACTCCACACCCTGACAGGCCCCAGTGCGTGTTGTTCCCCTCCCTGTGTCCATGTGGTCTCATTGTTCAGCTCCCGCTTACACGTGAGAATATGCAGTGTTTGGTTTTCTGTTCCTGCGTTGGTTTGCTGAGGATAACAGCTTCCAGCTCTGTCCATGTCCCTGCAAAGGACGTGATCTCATTCCTTTTTATGGCTGCATAGTATTCCATGGTGTATATATACCACATTTTCTTTATCCACTCTATGTTGGATGGGCATTTGGGTTGATTCCATGTCTTTGCTATTGTGAACAATGCTGCAATGAACATACGCATGCATGTATCTTTATAATAGAATGATTTATACTCCTTTGGGCGTATACCCCGTAATGGGATTGCTGGGTCAAATGGTACTTCTGGTTCTAGATCTTTGAGGAATCGCCACACTGTCTTCCACAATGGTTGAACTAATTTACATTCTCACCAACAGTGTAAAAGCTTTCCTATTTCTCCACAGCCTCGCCAGCATCTGTTGTTTCTTGACTTATTAATAATCTCCATTCTGACTGGTGTGAGATGGTATCTCATCGTGGTTTTGATTTGCATTTCTCCAATGACCAGTGATGTTGAGCTTTTTTTCGTATGTTTGTTGTCTTCTTTTGAGAAGTGTCTGTTCTTGTCCTTTGCCTGCATTTTGATGGACTTGTTTGCTTTTTACTTGTAATTTGTTTAAGTTCCTCGTAGATTCTGGATATTAGACCCTTGCCAGATGGATAGATGGCAAAAATGTTCTCCATTCTGTAGGTTGACTGTTTCTTTTCCTGTGCAGAAGCTCTTTAGTTTAGTTAGATCCCATTTAATCAATTTTTGCTTTTGTTGCAATTGGTTTTGGTGACTGCATCATGAAATCTTTGCCTGTGCCTATGTCCTGAATGGTATTGCCTAGATTTTCTTCTAGGGTTTTTGTAGTTTTGCGTTTTACATTTAAGTCTTTAATTTATCTTGAGTTAATTTTTGTATAAGGTGTAAGGAAGGGGCCCAGTATCAATTTTCTGCATATGGCTAGCCGGTTTTCCTGGTATCATTTATTAAATAGGAAATCCTTTCCCCATTGCTGCTTTTGTCAGGTTTGTCAAAGATCAGATGGTTGTAGATGTGTAGTCTTATTTCTAAGTTCTCAATTCTGTTCCATTGGTCTGTGTGTCTGTTTTTTTTTTTTAACATTATCATGCTGTTTTTGTTACCATAGCCTTGTAGCATAGTTTGAAGTCCAATAGTGTGATGCCTCCAGTTTTGTTCTTTTTGTTTAAATTGTCTTGGTTATATGAACTCTTTTTTGGTTCCATATGAATTGTAGAATAGTTTCATCTAATTCTGTGAAGAATGTCAATGGTAGTTTAATGGGAATAACATTGAATCTGTACATTACTTGCCATTTTCATGATATTGATTCTTCCTATCCATGAGCGTGGAATGTTTTTCCATTTGTTTGTGTCCTCTTTGATTTCCTTGAGCAGTGGTTTGTAGTTCCCCTTGAAGAGGTCCTTCGCTTCCCGTGTGAGCTGTATTCCTAGGTATTTTATTCTCTTTGTAGCAATTGTGAGTGGGAGTTCACTCATGATTTGGCTCTCTGCTTGTCTGTTGTTAGTATATAGGAATGCTTGTGATTTCTGCGTATTGATGTATCCTGAGACTTTGCTAAAGTTGCTTATCAGCTTAAGAAACTTTTGGACTGAGATGATGGGGTTTTCTAGATATAGGATCGTGTCATCTGTGAGCAAAGACAATTTGACTTCCTCTTTTCCTACTTGAATACCTTTATTTCTTTCTCTTCCTGCCCTGCACCTCTGAGCTCTGTGGGGTTGAAGGTCTTGTCCTCAGAGTCCCCTTAGACCCAGTGTTCTATCTGCCGGCACTTTGGACTCCTTATGTCCCAAGACTAACGGGTAAGAAGGAAGTCACTGTCTTGGAGGAGGCATTGGCTAGGGGCACGCGTGTGGAACCCAGGTGTCTCGCCTGGTGCCCTGTGCCGCCTTGTACTGGCCGCAGGAGGTCTTGAGCACACCCCAGGCGAGTCATTGAGACTTGCCCGGGTGACAGCTGCTGCGGGTGGGGGGATTCGGAATGGAGGGAGGGACGGGCATCAGTTGTGGCCCTGAGACCCCTGGCAGGGAGGAGAGGCCGGTGAGAGCCTCGGAGTGGCTCTGGTCAATGCCTAGAGGAGCGAGGAGACAGCCGGGAGTGCGGTGCGCAGGGAGTGGAATGATGGGCAGCTCCTGGCTCCTCCACCTTGGTGGGCCTGGCCGTGCTCCCAGCTCCGTTCCTGGGGCACACAGGACCCCATGCAGTGCTGACCTGGGCTCGAGAACCCCGTCGGCGTGTCCGAGCTCCCCGACCCGAGCTGGAGTCCCAGGCCCCACTCCCATCGAACTCTCTGCTTCCCCGGCTCCTGCCCCTTCCTCCCCAGACGCCTCCACATCCAGGCCCGTCCAGCCTCTGCCTCTGGTAAGGGCCTGAGCTGGCACCTCTTGTCTTTTTCCTTCTGAGGGGCAGCATTTAAAAATGGATTCCAGTGATTTTCTTCACTCAGTGTTTTTGAGGGAGGTCTCTGCCCGAGTGCCTCGTTCTTAGGGTCATGCTGGAACTGAGAGGGGCCTGTCGGGGACTGAAGGACGTTCCCAGCGGAGCTCCTTCTCAGCCAGATGAAGGGAGAGACTGACCCCGAGTTTGTGTCGGGTTACGCTCCAGCCTGCAGTGAGGAGGCCTCATGGGTTACGATCCAGCCTGCAGTGAGGAGGCCTCATGGGTTACGCTCCAGCATGCAGTGAGGAGGCCTCATGGGTTACGCTCCAGCATGCAGTGAGGAGGCCTCATGGGTTACGCTCCAGCATGCAGTGAGGAGGCCTCATGGGTTACGCTCCAGCATGCAGTGAGGAGGCCTCATGGGTTACGCTCCAGCATGCAGGGTGGAGGCCTCATGGGTTACGCTCCAGCATGCAGGGTGGGAGCTGAGAGCCTGCACAGGAACAGAGACTCTGTGGCTGGACATCCCGGAGCCCCCAGCTGTGGCCGTGGCCCCAGCGACCCACCTCCACAGAGACGGGCATCGGGGTCTATGGCCCAACAGTCCCAGGCCCGCCCTCCCTCTGGCCCTGTGTCCTGGGCCTGGGTCCCTTGCAGAAGGGGAGCCAGACAGCCCCCAGCTGCTCCTGCTTCTCACTTCCACAAAGGCCGGGCAGCTTCTGGGCAGCAGCTCAGCCTCTCCCCTGGCTCCCAGCACGCATTTTTAAAGAGGGTGGGGAATTTCCAGCCTAGATGTGCTTCTCAAGGGCTCCTGGATGGGGGAATTAGAAGTTGCTTTTCCAACCACGGCCAGCATCGGTGCAGCCACGTAGCTGGGAGCCACGGCTGCACTTGCAAAGCCTGATGGACACCTGGAGATTTTAATAATTGTTTCCTGTTTTTGTTTCCTTTGGGTATAAGAATAAGGACCTAAATACTAAATTGTGTTTGCCGAGAGGCCAAAGCGACAGATATTCTCCCCCTGCAGAACGCCGCAGACCCACCAGCCACGCGCTGCGGCCTGCACTGTGCACCAGCTTGTCTCCGAATCGCCTTGTCGGAGAGCAGGGCTCCTGAGGTCTCTGGGCAACACCAGGCCTCCTTCCCCCAGCCCGCAGTGCAGTGCTTTGCTCTCAGTACGTGCTGAACAACTGTTTGGTGAATTAATGAAGGGCGGGGAACTTGGCTGATACGCTGTATGTGTTAGGAAAATTTGTGTTGTCACAGTATATATTTGGGATTCAAAACTGGGTGGAAACATGGAATTCTTTGTTTAGAACAAAAATAGAACAAGTCAGCAGGAACGGAACTGGAGAAGCGACCGCCCTTGGTCCCAGAGGCCTCCGGCCGCACAGGCACAGCCGTTCTCAGGGGCTGCAGGGCGGGAAGGTCAGGCGGGAGGCAGTGCGGGAATGGGGGTTCCCGGTTCTGGTTCTGCCACCCATCCGCTGTGTGGCCTTCTCTTTGCCCCTGGAGTCCTAATTTTGCAATGAGAAGGCTGGATTAAAGGCTTTCCAGCAACACAATCTGTGACTTCTAGAGACAGGGATCTTCAGCCTGGTTTTGTTTCATTTTCTGCCAGAGCGGTCTGGGGAGAAGCCTCTTCTGCGGGCGGAGGCAGCAGCCCCGGTTCCTTCTCCCGGGGGCCCTGGAAGAGGCGTTTCCCACCCACCTCCGTGGCAGGGCAGGGGTGTGTCCTGAGCGGGACAGGAGGGGTTAACAGAGAGTGAGCTTGGCGCCCAGACCTCTGGAGTCCGAGCCCTAGGTGTCTGCTGGAAAAATGTAGCAGGGAGCCAGGTGACACAGCTGTGAGTGTTTGTTTTTGGGGTTACCAGAGAAACGAGAGGGAACGTAAAAAAATAAAGTTTCCACAAAAATCCAAACTGACTTCCAAAGCATCTGAGTGCATGGAAGCGACACAGTCGGCCGCGCCCCAGTCCCAGCGCGCTCTGTTTTGCTGGCGGCCCCTCCGGCCCACGCCCAGTGTCCACAGGAAGGAGAGGAGCTGGCTTTTCCATGGGGAAAGGGGCCAGGAGTGGTGGCTCCGCATGGAGCAACGGCCAGGGCCAGTGACACATTGCTCGGGCTGTTCACTCTGAACCACCACCAGCCACAGGGAGACACCGCCGCATTCTAGGTGGTTATGAGTGGGAGGGAAGGTCCATCAGCACATTGAGCACCAGCAGTCGGGCGGAAAGGTGGAGGCTGTGAACTTAAGGAGAAGGCCCACAGCCAGATGCAACCTCCAGTTTATCCTGCAGCACCCACGTCGAGGGTGGAGGAGGTGCAGGCACTGCCAGCGTGCTTCCAAGCAGTGGGATGAGGCCCTCTCCCCTCAACCAGGCCCAGAGAAGGGGCGCCACACACAGGGCCAGGCAAGCGCGGCACAGGTGGGACCCTGTCCTGCTGCTGGCCGGTCACCAGGCAGTCCCTGGCTCTTGCCTCCCTATAAAACAGATGGATGCCCCTTCTGGGCCTCGGCATGTTTATTCCATCTCTCGAGCACCCCCCAGTGCCATCCTCCATGCCTTCCAGGGGAGCCGAGCACCCTCAGATGACAGGCGTCAGGCACCCACCATGGGAGACCGGAACAGGCCTCTCTCTCTCTCCTCCTTCCTCCCTCTCTCCCTCCTTTCCTCTCTTCCTCCTTTCCTTCCTCCCTCCCCTCCCTTCCCTCCCTTCCTTTCCCTTCCCTTCCCTTTCCTTCCCTTCCCTTCCTTTGCCTTCCCTCCCTCCCTCCTTCCCTCCCTCTCTCCTTCCCTACCTCCCTCCTTCCCTCCCTCCCTTTCTTCCTTCCTTCCTTCTTCCCTTACTTCTTCCCTCCCTCCCTCCTTCCTCCCTTCCTTACTCTCTTCCTCCTTTCCTGTGTTCCTCCCTTCCTTCCTTCCTCCCCTCCCTCCCTCCCTTCCTACTTTCTTCCCTCCCTCCCTCCCTCCTTTCTCCCTCCCTCCCTTCCTCTCTTCCTCCTTTCCTGTCTTCCTCTCTTCCTTCCTCCCTTCTTTCCTCCCTCCCTCCCTTCTTTCCTCCCTCCCTCCCTGCTTCCTCCTTCCCTCCCTTCCTCTCTTCCTCTCTTCCTCCTTTCCTGTCTTCCTCCCTTCCTTCCTTCCTCCCTCCCCTCCCTCCCCTCCTCACTTCCTTCCTTCCTAATTGAGATAAAATTCAGGATCCATCATTTTAACCTTTTTAAAAGTGTACAGTTCAGCCACATTTAGTACTTTGACAGTGTTGTGCACCCCCATCTCGATCCAGTTCCAGAACATTTCATTTCCCCAAGAGGAAACCTGGTCCTCATGAAGCAGGTGGCCCCCTGCCCATTCCTCATTCCTCCAGCCCCTGGCACCCCCAGCCTACCTTCTGTCTCTATGGATCTGCCTATCCTGAACAGGTCGTATAGATGAATCCTACAACAGGAGCCTTTTGTGTCTGGATTCCTTCGCTCAGCAGAACTCGTCTCGGGTTCGTCCATGCCGTAGCATGCCTGCGTTAGGACTTCACGTTTTTCACGTCTGAATGATACTCCGTTGCGTGGACAGACTCCATTCATCCACTGGGGACGCGTGGATTGCTCCCACCTTTTAGCTATTGTAAAAACGCTGCTGTGGCCCCCGTTTCTCTTGAGAGCTATGAAATCAGCATGAGTGGAGGGAGCAGAGGTGGTGGGCGTGACTACTGCACAGGCGCTGATCCTGGATGGGCTCCGGGCAGGGCTGGCAGAACCCTCAGCATCCACCGGAGTTTCCACAACCAGCGAGTGGAACCCACACCCCAGATGCTGTTGGGCTTTCCAGGGCCTCTGGTGCCAGGTCCCTGTGACTTCCGGCAGGGCAGAGCTCCCTCCTGCTGGGTGCGGGTGACTGGGACAGGTACCGAACCTCTGGCCTCTGTGCGTGGGGAGGCTCTGGCTTCCCCTTCAGGTGACAGGTCCAGGCTGCCTGGCTCTTCTTGAGCATATTTGGGGTCAGAGGACCTCTGTGGGGCTGTGGGCACATGCGGGCTTCCAGGGTGGGTCATGGGTGCTGTTAAATTAAGTTTGGCCTGAAGCTGCCCCCATATGTAGTGAACTGCAACCTACCGCGGGATGTAAACAAGTTGCAACCTAACTAAATGTGTTCAGGTGGTCCCTGACACTGGTTTGATTTATGATTTTTTTGGTTTTTCAATGGGTTTATTGGGGCATTAAATGCATTTTTTGACTCATGATTTTTTTCTACTTACAATGCATTTATTGGGCCATAACCTGATTGTAAGTTGAGGGGCCTCTGGTATTCTTTCAACAAGTAGCTGAGTTTCAGCCAATCACAGCAGCCAAGCTTCAGCCAATCACAGGCTGCCAACAGATCAGACCACACCCACATGAGGCAGACGTCCAGCTGTAGCCAATCAGGCTGTTTCTGTGCCTCACTCTGGGTTCTGTCTGTAAGTGCTGCTTGCCCGTGTTTCTGGGTGGGACTTGCTGAACCTCTAGAGGCTCTGGGTGCTGCCTGATTTGTGAATTGTTGTCTACTCGAGTAAACTGCTAAATTTAATTTGTCTAAAGATTGTTTTAAACGGTGCTTGAGATCTGCAGTTTAGTAGGTGGGAATGGGCCTGGGTCCTTCTTTTCCTGAGTTTCAGGCCAGACCCCTGGCCACCCTGCTCTGTAGTCTGGGAGCTAGATGACCATGCATGGTGGAGGCAGAGTGGCCTGTGTCAGGGTGTCTTGCTGGGGCTTACTATAGCCCATAACTGATGAGCAGTGAGGCGGCCATGGAAGACACAGCAAATGAGAAAATCCTGTGAAAGGCAGTGTCCACCAGGGCTAGACACCTGTGGTCATGCACCTTTCTGGAAACCCAGAACTTGAGTCTGTGCTCCACACAGGGAAGCAACACTATAGCTGGGAGTTAGGGAAATTTCTGTCTAATTTGGAGAAAATCTAAGAACGGCCAAAATAGGGGTTGCGTATGGGGCCTAACATGGTATGGGAAGGGGAAAAGTGGGGTGGAGATGAGACGTCTCCACCTAGGAAGCAGACGCCCCCCTGCCCATTCCTCGTCTACACTGACAGCAGTTGGACAGCTTATGGCAGAGGGTGACCCAAGCACAGCTCTGAGATGGAGCCCGGAGACTCTGGGATTATGATGGACAGCTTAAGGCCGAGGGTGTCCCAAGCTCAGCTCTGAGATGTAGCCCAGGGCTCTGGATTTATGATGGCACCAGGACAGATCCAACTCAGGAAGGAGAAAGTGTTTCCTGCAGGGTTCTTCCTCCCCATGCACAGACAAAACCAATTCATCAAGACCATGGCTTTGCAATAAAGAGTTTAATTAACATGGGGCTGGCTACGCCACTTGGGAGAGAGAGTCACTACTCAGATCAATCTCCCTGAAAATTTAGAGGCTAGGGATTTTCAACAATAGTTTGGTGAGCAGGGGGCTGGGGAATGGGTGCTGTTGATTGGCTGGGGATGCAGTCTTAGGGATGGAAAAGGGTCCTTGTGCACTGAGTCTGCTTCCGGGTGGGGGCTGCAGAAGCAGTTGAGCCCGGAGTCACGGGTCAGAGCGGGGCAGTCATCAGAAATGCAGAAGTCTGTAAAGACGTCTCAAAAGGCCAATCTCAGGTTCTACAACAGTGATGTGACCCACAGGAGTAACTGGAGACATTGCAAATCTTGTGACCTCTGGCATAATGGCTGGTCATCTTTTTTGCCTACATCTTAGCAAAATTCGGGTGCCTCTCATCCTCTTAACCTGGTGGTCTTTCATTAGGTTTACAAAGGTGGTTTAGTTTTGGAAGAGGGGTATTATCATTTAAACTATAAACTAATTTCTCCCAAGTTAGCTTGCCAAGCCCAGGAATGACCAGGGGCAGTTTGGAGGTTAAAAGTAAGATGGGGTTGGTTAGATCTCTTTCACTGTATACTTTCCCCACTGTTATAATTTTTGCAGAGGTTTCAGAAAGGATTTCCATAAAGGTCAGAGCATGAAGAGATGATTTCTCCCTGGAGTACCGGAGCTCAGGAGTCGGCAACACAGCCAGTACTGGAGCTTCCCTGTCAAAGGAACCCTTGCCATTCCCCAAGGACGGAGCATGAGGTTCCCGCCTCTCATTTCTCTTACGTTCTTCCCCACATCTGAAATGTGCCCCAACCATTGCCATCTGTTTCCAACTCAACCATCTTTCTAGAGCTGGAAAGCACTCTTGCATGAGAACTGTTTCCAATACCATCCAAATTTATGCGGCCTCTTGCCTACTTTGACATAATGAACAGGGTCTGGCAAACAGATTCAGAAAAGCTTAGTAAACGTTTATTTCAAATCGATTTCCGTTGCGTTGACTTTCTTAAGTGTTCCCACTGGGATGGGCCACCCCATCCTTCTTGAGTCAGAAGCACAGACGTTCCACTGGAAATCCCCAGAGGACCCAGGCAGCCGAGGGAGGCGGGGGCTGAGCCTCTCCCGCATGACTCACTGTGGTCACCCTGTGACCCACTTCCACTGTGAGTTTTGGCTGAATGGATTCTCATGATCCTTGTTTCACCATGGTCACCACCTCACTGGAAAAGCAAGGCTGAAGGAAGCCAGTCAGAGCCAAACGCCAAGCTGTAGAATGACACTCCGGAGAGGGGACAAGAGGAACTGGGGGAAGGGACGGCCCCTCCATGCTGTGGCATGACCTGGGCTGTTTTTCTCCTCCAAACCACAATCCTTCCCTAGCTGTAGAATTGCAGGTCCCATGACGAATGGGGACAGAGAGCCAGGGTGGGGAAGGGTGGCCTGCCCAGGGCCACTGAGGCTGTGGCTCGGGAGTAGGTCCACAGCCCTCCACCCTCAGAGCCCTGTGACTGGCACATCAGGAAAAGTGAGGCATGGGTTCTCTCAGAAGAACTTCTAAAAATGAGCTCTTCAACATGACTTACTAACTTTTTAATAAATACCTTCACCTATGCAACCCTTTAACCTTTAGAAAGTTTTGGATGCAGCTGCTTTGGCAGCCTCTGTGACTGTTGCACCCTGGTGTGTGGTATCTCCTTGTGCTTGCTAAAGGCAGGTGGGGCTGGTGAACCCGACTTTCAGTCCAGGATCAAGAAGCAATCCCTTAAATTAGAAAGACAAAACATCCCATGACTTGTACAAAACTCAGAGTATGAAATGTACAACTCTACTAAGCAAACATTATGAAAACAACGACACTCTGGATTTTTGTTGTTGTTGTTTTAACAACTCCATGTGAGAAAAAGAACAATGAGGAGCATGAAACAACCACGTGACCTGTCCACAGAGAGATTGAGGGACAGGCTCAGGGGAACGTCCACGTCCATACGACCTGGCCACAGAGAGACTGAGGGATGGGCTCAGGGGAACGTCCATGTCCACACGACCTGCCCACAGAGAGATTGAGGGACAGGCTCAGGGGAACGTCCACGTCCATACGACCTGCCCACAGAGAGATTGAGGGACAGGCTCAGGGGAACGTCCACGTCCATACGACCTGGTCACAGAGAGACTGAGGGATGGGCTCAGGGGAACGTCCACGTCCATACGACCTGTCCACAGAGAGACTGAGGGATGGGCTCAGGCGAACGTCCATGACCACACGACCTGTCCACAGAGAGACTGAGGGATGGGCTCAGGTGAACGTCCATGACCACATGACCTGTCCACAGAGAGACTGAGGGACGGGCTCAGGGGAACGTCTATGTCCACATGACCTGTCCACACAGACACTGAGGGACAGGCTCAGGGGAACGTCCACGTCCATACGACCTGGCCACAGAGAGACTGAGGGATGGGCTCAGGGGAATGTCCACATCCACACGACCTGTCCACAGAGACACTGAGGGACGGGCTCAGGTGAACGTCCATGACCACACGACCTGTCCACAGAGAGACTGAGAGATGGGCTCAGGTGAACGTCCATGTCCACACGACCTGTCCACAGAGAGACTGAGGGATGGGCTCAGGGGAACGTCCACGTCCACACGACCTGTCCACAGAGAGACTGAGGGATGGGCTCAGGGGAACGTCTATGTCCACATGACCTGTCCACAGAGAGACTGAGGGATGGGCTCAGGGGAACGTCCACGTCCATACGACCTGTCCACAGAGAGACTGAGGGATGGGCTCAGGGGAACGTCTATGTCCACATGACCTGTCCACAGAGAGACTGAGGGATGGGCTCAGGCGAACGTCCATGACCACACGACCTGTCCACAGAGAGACTGAGGGACAGGCTCAGGGGAACGTCTATGTCCACATGACCTGTCCACACAGACACTGAGGGACAGGCTCAGGGGAACGTCCACGTCCATACGACCTGGCCACAGAGAGACTGAGGGATGGGCTCAGGTGAACGTCCATGTTCACACGACCTGTCCACAGAGACACTGAGGGATGGACTCAGGCAAACGTTCATGTCCACACAACCTGTCCACAGAGAGATTGAGGGATGGACTCAGGCAAACGTTCATGTCCACACAACCTGTCCACACAGACACTGTGGGATGGACTCAGGCAAGTGTCCATATCCACATTACCTGTCCACAGAGAGACTGAGGGATGGACTCAGGGGAATGTCCACATCCACATGACCTGTCCACACACACACACACACACACACACACACACACTCTCTGAGGGATGGGCTTAGGCGAGTGTCCATGTCTACACGACCTGTCCACACACACACTGATGGACGGGCCCAGGCAAGTCTCCATGTCTACACCACCTGTCCATATAGACACTGAGCAATGCGCTCAGGTGGGCATTCATGTCTACACAGCCTGTCAACAGAGCCACTGAAGAACGGGGCTCGGGGAAGCGTTTATGTCCTGGTGTCATTACTTGTAACCTTGGGTTATTTAAAACTTGGACATGGACAAGTAGGAAAGAGATGGGGCCATTCAGCATCACACTGGGGTATGGTATGCCAGCTTCTTGTCATGTTAGTGCTGTGGACCTGTGAACCTGTGGACCTGTGGACCTGTGGACTGGAGGACCGGTGAGCCTGTGAATCTGTGGACCTATGGACCTGTGGGCCTCTGAACCTGTGGACCACTTTACCTGTGGACCTGTTTACTCGTGGACCTGTGAACCTATGAACTCACATATGTGTGAACCTGTGGACCTCTGAATCTGTGTACCTGTGAACCTGTGTACTGTGGACATGTGAACCCATGGACCCAGGGACTGTGTGTGAACCCATGGACCCGTGGACTGCTGGACCTGTGGACGTGTGGACCTGTGAACCTGTGAGTGTGTAGATCTGTGACCTGTGGACGTGTGGACCTGTGGGCCTGTGAGTGTATGAACCTGTGAGTTTTTGGACCTGTGAGTGTGTCGACCTGTGAGTGTGTGGACCTGTGAGGTGTTGGGTCTGTGAACCTGTGAGTTTGTGGACCTGTGGGTGTGTGGATCTGTGAGTGTATGAACCTGTGAGGTGTGAACCTGTGAGTGCGTGAACCTGTGGGTGTGTGGACCTGTGAGTTTGTGGACCTGTGAGTGTGTTGACCTGTGGGTGTGTGGACCTGTGAAGTGTTGGGTCTGTGAACCTATGAGTTTGTGGACTTGTGAGGTGTTGGGTCTGTGAACCTGTGAGTTTGTGGACCTGTGGGTGTGTGAACCTGTGAGTTTGTGGACCTGTGGGTGTGTGGACCTGTGGGTGTGTGGACCCATGAGTGTGTGGACCTGTGGGTGAGGAGACCTGTGAGTGTGTGAACCTGTGAGTGCGTGAACCTGTGGGTGTGTGGACCTGTGAGTGTGTGGACCTGTGAGTGTGTCGACCTGTGGGGGTGTGGACCTGTGAGGTGTTGGGTCTGTGAACCTGTGAGTTTGTGGACCTGTGGGTGTGTGGACCTGTGAGTGTGTGGACCTGTGAACCTGTGGCTGTGTGGGCCTGTGGGGTATTGGGCCTGTGAACCTGTGTGCTCGTGTTTCACATCATGGTTCATTCAGGGCTCCGGTTCTGTGAAGTTTCCTGTCTCTCTCTAGGAAAGGTGCCCGGAGCCTCTGTTGGGCGGAGCGCCGTGCTGCTGGGCTCAGCTTCTCTGCTGTTCAGGGTGCAGCGTTTTGCCCCACACCCTCCCCTGACAGTGTCTCCCCTGAGGCCCTGCTGTCCCTGCTCCTCCGACACCTCCTGCACCGGCCCTGCCATCTCCCACTGAAGAGAGACTCAGCTCTGTCCTCACCCTGCATTTGGAGAGGGGCATGTTTTTAACTTTTCGAACATTTACTTTGACACTGAAGATGCACAAGAGGGGCAGCCTCTGTGGAGAGCCGGTCGGGAACACGGCGAGGCCACATCGCCCGCTCGGGGGACAGGAGCCGCAGGACCCACCTGCAGGGAGCTGAGCCCCAGCACCTTCATTTGGACGTCTCCCCAGCACAGTGCTACCTGCCCAGGCTGTGAGCAGGGATCAGACCCCACTCCGTGGGTTTAACAGGAAAGCCCAGCCGTAAGTTGGGCGGCTTGGATCTTTCTAGGCAGGAGCACCCATTCTTTCCAGTCACAGAAGTAAATTTCTTCAAGGGAGATGTGGGATAAAGCTCAAAGCCTTACTATGTGATCCCACCGCCCTCCCTGACTGTGTCCGCTGGGCACCCGCGTGGCGGGGACTCAGCCCCCCGGAGAATGCCGTGTGGGCAACAGAACAGAGGTGAAGGCAGAGTGCTTCATCTTTCACGTCACATAAAGGGAGAAATGGTTATTTTGAAAAGTGGCTGCACTTTAGCTGACAGCCTGAAGGATAGAAAGTTTCCTGCGGGGGAAGACCCCTGTCTTTGGTTGGGAATCCCCTCCTGGAGTTGTGGGTTGTGGAAGCTGAGGGTCTGTGCCTTCAGCCAGCTGGGAGAGTGACAGGGAGCCGCGGGCTCTGCCGCCAAAGCCGCAGAAGCGCTGAGCGGGCACTGGGGGGCTGTGGTCCTGGGAGAGACGCGGGGGGAGCCAGGCAGCTTCAGGTGCTGGGCCTTGCCAGGTGTGCACCGTGGTGCATCGAGGGCCAGGTGTGGGCCTGCGGTGGGTTAGGGTGTGATGTCTTTGCCCACCAGCTGCAGACATCCGGGGCCACTACGGCCACCCCAGCCACGGCACAAGTGCACCCCCGGGTTGGGGCAGGGGCAGCGTGGGGGCTGCCTACACCTCATCTGCCACCCATCATGGGCAGGGAGGGTCCTGTGTGGTGAGACCTGCAGGCTTTCAGGCCCAGACTTTAAACAAACAGAACCAGTGGGCAACCACAGTGCCCATGAGGGTGGGCACCGCTCCCCGGCCCCCCTGCCGGGCCCACGGTCCACACTTGGGGAGGTTTGTGAAGAAGCCCGGGCCGCGCGGGGAGCTTCCATCCAGCCTGCAGGCCCCAACCTCTGCTGCTCTTGAGAGAAGCCCGAGGCCGCCTGAGCGCCTGAGCGTTCCCATCTGTGCGAGCAAATCAGGAAGGCCACGTCCTCTCCATAAATGGAAACATTTTGAGGGGGCCACAGACCACTGCCAAGCGGCACGGCGGTGACTAAGCCCGGCGGGAGGAGAGGGTGTTGCCTGGCCCGAGTTCCGGGACCGCGTGGGGGCTGTGGGGCGGGCACCAAAGTCCGCTACTTCTCGAGCCTCTCTGAAGGCAGCAGCAGTGGAGAT
The DNA here is from genome assembly GCF_049350105.2 of Macaca mulatta. NCBI lineage: Eukaryota > Metazoa > Chordata > Mammalia > Primates > Cercopithecidae > Macaca > Macaca mulatta. Next base: position 1,516,718 of record NC_133408.1, read on the forward strand.
TTACTCACCCCGTTTCTCAGAGAGGCTTCTGGTGAAAGGCTGGATGTGGCGAGTCTCCGTTGGAGAAATGAAATCTCATGTTTGCCCTCCTCAGAGTGAGGACTGAGGGGCGCTGGCGAAGACGAAGGGAAGCCACCTCCCTGTGGACTCAGATGCGCGTTTGCAGTCATCACAAGCAATCGAGTATCCACAGATTTGGTCAATTTAATAAAAAATAGGCCAGGAAGATAATGAGTGTTTTTTTAAAATAGTTTTAAATCTATCGCTATGTGAACTCAGGTTTTTAGTTTAAAACCATCATTTTCTTTCTTTTTTGTTTACTTTCCATCATGTCCCACTTTGCTCAGGGTTCTGTGGCCCCAGCTCACGGCTGACGTCATCACTGATGGTTGTGCACAGAAGAAACAGCAGACCAAGGCGTCCTGTGCAAAGGGTCCCCAGCTGGAGGGGAAAGGCCGAGCCTTGCGGGAGGGACGCTCCTCGCTGCCGGTGGATGCCGGAAGTCTCCAGGCATCTCCAGCCCTGTCAGGCGGTGGGAGGGGGCAGCACATGTGGGTGGCTCTGCCCAGGGTCACTGAGGAGTCCCAGACACGAACCTTCCAGGGAATCAGCAGGCAGGGTCGGGGCCAGGCACGCACTCCCCTTGCAGAGAGGAGGCCCCTGGGAGGTCACTTGCGCTGAGCTGCGCGCGGAGCGGGTGCAGGATCCAGGCCCAGTCCTGCCCCACCCGCCTGTGGGCACACAGCTGCACCTCGTTTCCCAGCCTCTGGTCCACCTCTCTGTTGAGCAGGACCCAGTGATGGGCACCACTTCCAGGCCTGACCCTTGGCCCAGCTCCCACCACGCCCAGCTGCTAATTTTTGTACTTTTTGTAGAGACGGTCTACGTGGGAGTTTTACCATGTTGCCCAGGCTGGTCTTAAACTCCTGGGCTCAGGCAATCCACCCACCTCGACCTCCCAAAGTGCTGGGATTACAGCTGTGAGCCACCACGCCTGGCCTATTTTCTTAGATTTATCCCTAAGTAATACATATTCCTATCCCCACCTCAGGGGGCAGGGGGCTTCGAGGAACAGCCCCAGGGTGCTGGGTGGGCAGAGCCATCGGGGCCAAGGAGCCTGAATCCTGAGGACCACATGGAGCAGAAGGCTGGGGCCGGCAGGAGCCACAGCGAGCCTGTGTGCGCAGACGTCTGCTACTCGTCCTGTCCCAGGGCCTCGCCTCCCAGCTCACCAGGTGCTCCTCCCGTGACCCCACGCGCCGCCTCCTGGCCTCTCAGTGTGGCCGGCTCAGCACTGCCCGGTGGGGCTCTGGCCACTGGGGAGGCTCTGAGGGGATGTCAGCCTGAGGTCTCCATGGCAGGACCGAGCTGCGATGGCTCATAAGCTCCCAAGGGAGAGTCCAGACCACCAGCCGGTTCTCAGCCCCTTCAGGAGGCGCCCAGACCCACAGGGAAAGGCCGAGGGCTTGGGCCAGACCACTCCATCCTGAACCTGCAGGTTCCCTGAGCGGGCCAGAGGGAAGCAGGACGTGTGCAGGGCAGAGGGAGGGAGGGGGCTGTGCAGGGCAGAGGGAGGGAGGGGGCTGTGTGGAGCAGAGAGAGGGAGGGGGGCTGTGTGGAGCAGAGAGAGGGAGGGGGGCTGTGTGGAGCAGAGAGAGGGAGGGGGGCTGTGTGGAGCAGAGAGAGGGAGGGGGGCTGTGTGGGGCAGAGAGAGGCGGGGGACTGTGTGGAGCAGAGGGAGGGAGGGGCTGTGCAGGGCAGAGGGAGGGAGGGGGCTGTGTGGGGCAGAGGGAGGCACAGGCTGTGCGGGGCAAGCCAGATTCCATTCAGAGAAGGAGAGTGGCGAAAGGAATGTGTGTGTTTGGGCCAGATGCGGCCATGTGGGCCAGGAGCTGGGGATTCATCTGAAGTCCTGCCAGAGGGGTCTGCAGGGAGGGCTCCAGCACAGACCAGGCCTGGGCACAGACTGACCCCAGGGCTTGGAGGGCACGGGTTAGAGGGGTCAGAGGCCCATGGGCGGTGCTGATCCCTGGCCTGCTGTCAGGGCCGTCCCTCTCCGCTCCGCTGTGTCAGCGTGGGGCCGACCGGCACACTGCATACCTGGGAGCCCCATCACAGATTCTAGCAGTGAATAACTGGAAAATGAGAAATGAAAAAAGCCTTATTGTAGCATCAAAGAAAGGCCTTACAATAGCATCAAAGAAAATGTATTACTTAGCAGTAAATCTAAGAAAATAGGCCAGGCTCATGCCTGTAATCTCAGCACCGTGGGGGGCCGAGGTGGATGGACTGCTTCAGCCCAGGAGTTTAAGACCAGCCTGGGCGAGGTGGAGAAACCCGTCTCTACAAAAAATACAAAATTAGCCGGGTGTGATGGCGGGTGCCTGTAGTCCCAGCTACTGGGGAGGCTGAGGTGGGAGGATGGCTTGAGTCCAGGAGGTTGAGGCTGCAGTGAGTCAAGATCGCTCCCCTGTACTCCAGCCTGGGTGACAGAGAGAAACCTTGTCTCAAAAAAAGAAGAAAGAAAAAAAGAAAATAGGTACAAGATCAGTACATTGAGTACTAAAAATCATTGCTGAGAATTAAAGACCTAAAAAGTAGAGAAATATATTGTATTCATGAATTAGGAAACTCAACTTTTTAAGCTTAGAGTTTTTCCTTAAAACTCATTAAATCTTTGATATTTCAATTTAATGTGATGCCAATCAACATCTTTTTCATGGACATCAAAAAGCTGATTCTAAAATGTATATGGCAATTCAAAAGGCATTGAATAGATAAAGTAATCTTAGAACAAAGTTGTATGTTTTAAACTACTTAATTTTAAGACTTACTATAAAGCTACAGTAAATAAGACTGTGGTATTGGTGTAATACCAAATGTGTGTGTGTGTGTGTGTGGCCTACGTAGTTAATTTAATGCAAATTAAAACCACAGTGACACACCAGTGCACACCCACTGGAACGTCTAAAATTAAGACACCAGACGTTGGTGGGGGGTTGCGGGGCCTCCAGACAGTGACACAGCGGTGGTGGGAGTTGAAGTGTCACAAGCACTTGGCAGTTTCATAAAACGCTGAGTTTATCCTCACCTGATGACTCAGCCATTCCATTCGCAAGGATTTCCCTAAGACACATCAAACTCATTCCACACAACGGTGTGTACAAGGATGTTCACAGCAGCTTTACTGATGACACCTAAAATGCGCCAACAGCCCTGTCCACCCCCAAGGGAACCACCGCAGCAGGAGGGGTCTGTTCCCAGGACGGACCCTGCCCAGCTGTGAGTGGCCAACGACTGCTCCACGCAGCAGCAAGGAGGAATCGCGGAGGGACAGGGGCTGGGCACGGAGGCGTCCAAGCACACGATTCCATTTCTGTGCAACTCCAGGAGCGGCCAGGGTGGCGGCAGTGACGACTGGGAGGCGGGCAGTGACTGAGAGGCGGGCAGTGACTGAGAGGCGGGCAGTGACTGAGACGCGGGCAGTGACTGAGACGCGGGCTGTGGGTGATGGGCACATTCCACGGCTCCACTGTGGCTGTGGTTCCACGGCAGGTGCACCTGCAAGAAGACATCAGTCTACCCTTAAGATCTGCGCTTCCTCTTATGTAAGTTACACCTGGATGCTATTGACTGTGAAAGTTAAAAAGCACCTGTGTTTGTGACCTGTGAGAGGGTGGCCTTCTCCTCGTGGCTGCAGCAGCTGTGGAGAAACCAGGTATGGCTGGTGTCTTAGTGCGGCCGCTGCAGCCACGAGGAGACCACAGATGTGGCAGCTTCAGCAGGAGACATTTATCCTCTCGCATCCGGAGGCTGGAAGGCCAACACCAAGGTGCTGTAGGGCTGGGCTTGGTGAGGCCTCTTCCCGGCTGGCAGGCGGCTGAGCACACTGGTGTCATTGGGGCCACAGCCATAGCCTACCGGGCTTCATCCTCATGACGTCATTTAACCGTCATCACTTCCCAGAGGCCTCATCTCCAGACACAGCTGCACTAGGGGCGAGGCTGTCAACCTGTGAACTGGGGAGAACACAAATGTTCAGTCCCCTGAGTTGGGGTGCGAGTCTGAGGACGTCACAGGCGCTGCGGCCCTGGTGCGAGTCTGAGGATGTCACAGGCGCCGCGGCCCTGGTGCGAGTCTGAGGACGTCACAGGCGCCGCGGCCTTGCATCTTTTCCCAGGCACACAGACCACGTCTTTCCACAGGGCTGTGAGGATAAAGAGCGGGAGAAACCGTGGAGACGGGAGGGAAGGGTTGGTGCCGGATGAGGGAAGGCGTCGCGCCAGGCCAAGAAAACAGCAGGCGGTTCAGATCTTTGGCGAGGAAGGGCTGGCATTTCTATCTGGAAAAAGATGCTGAGAAAGCGTTGGAGGCTTGTCACACTGGGGCCCCTGGGGCTCCGTTCTCTGAGGCTCCTTCTTGCAGGACTCTGGACGCAGATGCCCCATGCCAAGGGGCTGCCGAGCCCGGACAGTGACCGAGGGACCTGCTCCCCACACTGCGGTCTCACGACCCCACCCCACGCCCATAGATCTTGGGAACTGTGAAGAGCTTCTGTTTGCACAAGTTATGTCTATCAACATCGATTATATCAGAAATTAAAACAGAAATCCCAAAATACCGATGTATTGATCCATCTCACACTAACAAGGATAAACCCACCACATTTTCACATAATATGTTTTTAATTAAAACAATTAAATTATCATTTGCCAAACAGAAGATCTGTGAGGAGTATGCACTGTTTTTCATTTTTCCCAGTCTCTTTGGTGTCTGGCTTCACAGGAGACAGCTGGTTCTCGGAGCTGCTTCTGTGTTCAAGCCATTGCGATGGGGTTTTGGGTAAATCTGTGGAAAGTCTGGCCTCACCACGCACTTGGAGGGAGGAGTGCCTCGGCAGTCCTCTCAGATAACTGTGGATAAGCTTCGATTTGATCCCCAAACCCGACAAGGAGTCCTGTCTTAAAGGTTTGTTGCAACGTGAGATCTGAAACTACATCGTGGGTTTTGTACTTGGAACATTTGTGAGAGTGAGAATAAGAAAGACAGGTAGTGTCTTAGTTTCATCATCAAATTAAGTTGGGCCTCACAGATCCCCCCAGAGCATCTCAGGAACCTCTGGGGTCCCCAGACTGCACTTTGAGAACTGCCGTCCCAAGTTCTTGTGTCCCCTCCTCCCAGGCCAGCCAGCCCCGGGTGTGGGGGGTGCTCCAGGAGCCCACCACGGTGTTTCAGTCTGGCCTGGAGTGGGGGCTACAGGTGAGGGATCTGCAGAATGGGGTCCTCCACACGGGGTCTGCGTGGCTCAGAGCAGCGCAGGGCTGGGCAGGCCTCTCAAGAACCCGGAGCTGGTCCAGGGCAGAGCCAGGAGCTGACTTGGGGCCCCGCCTGTGGAGGCCTCTCCCATCACAGCTGCCCAGGCCACCGTGCAGCCGCTGGGGACTGTCCTGCTGGCAGGGTTGGGGCGCAGGGCCAGATGCTTTGCTATGTGCTGACCACTGGTGACCACCGCAGCAAGTGGTGTGAAGTGGGCTGTGTGTGGAAATGGCTGTGCGCCCTGCAGAGGTCCCAGGTTCTCCACTTGCCCTCTAGTCCACATCAGGGAGCTCCGGTGGCTGCCCCACCTCAGAGCCTGCACCGTGCCCTGCCCAGCTCTGGGAGGGGGGCTGCAGGTTCTGGCCCCTTCGCTGTGCCTGGCGGCCCCTGCCCTGCTCTGCCTTGGCTGGGAAGAGCTTCTGCTTGTGGAATGAAGAGGGGAGCGGTGTCTGCCTTCGACTGAGCATCCCCTGACCCTGGTCCGTCTTATTTCCGAGCTTCAAGGGGTCTGATTCCAGAGCCGACGGGACCAGCCGGTTTCACAAAAGGAGCTGTCGGCTTTGCTGTCCCTGTGCCACCTTGGGGGTCCGACGGTGTGTGTGATGAGGCCAGGCCCCTCTTCCTAGACCCCAGTGTCGCCGGCCTGGCTCCCCAGGACAACGTGATACCCCAATGAGAGAGGATGCCAAGGGCTGCCAGGGTGCAGCCAGTGCTCCTGACTTGTGGGTGACCTGGCCTCACTTCGGGGACCAAGGGGGGAAGCTGTCCACCAGCCATGTTTGGAAAGCCTGCCCAGGATGGTCAGGGCGCTGTCCACTCACCACCGTGCTCCGAGGACCCTCCTCAGTGAGCCCTGCCCCCGCTGTGGGCACAGGGAGTTCTGTGGCGGGCCCGGAGGATGGTTGCTCATTGTGGGGTTGCGGAGGCTGGAAGCCCTCCCGTACAAACACACTTCGTTCACTGGCCGCGTGGTGGAGGGTCTGCCGTGAGGGCACAGTTTCTTCATTCTGAGCCGTGGGCTGTGCCTCGGGGCCCTGTCCTCCAGGTCAGACACCCAGCGGACACTGGAGCGTTGACCTCCAGGGAAGAGGGTGCCAGGTCCCAAGAGTCTGGGTCAGGTGCCGGGAGGTCTGGGGGTGCTGGGACCACAGCAGGATGGGTCCTGGCCAGGGGCCTGTCCCCCTGACCTCCTGGCTGTGGGACTTGGAAAGCCGACTGGGACCTCTTATTCTTTAAAAAGAACCTGATCATCCATCATACCCCAGGAAGCCCTCTTCAAGCCCAGCAGGCATTTCCTGCTCAGGGCTGGGCTGTCTCCAGGTGTGCGTGCTGAGCAGAACATTCTCCTGGTTGGAAAATACGCGTGTTCACCTCACGCCTGTGAACAACAGATCTATAGGAAGGAAAGGAGATCAATAAACAAATCGTCTCCCCCAGGAGGAAGCATTAGGTGATTACACAAATAACTGATTTGATGAACTGCGCTGGAAGCAGTGGTTTGTGTGTGTAATATGCTGTGGAACTGTCCTCCCCAGCCTCCTGTTCGGCGTTCTCCTAACCCCCCGATAAGCAGCTGCAAAATGTGTCAGGCCAACGGGAGAGAGGCCAAGTGTGGCCTCCGGCCCGTGTCTTCATCGTCTCCAGGCCTCTCCTAACTGTCCAGCTCATCTGCCTACATATTCTCAGGAATTGGATCTGCAGATGTCTGGTTATGCAATTCCTTCCCATTTTCGGCCAGAGAAGTTACTCAAGTTGGTTTGGAAGGAGCTTTGCACAGATTTGGCCAGCTGGGCTTGGCGCGAAGCCCTGGGGCTCTCTGGGACAGAGGAGGGATGCAGTGTGAAGCCTCTTCCTGGGAACCGGAGTCAGGAGTCCTTTCCAGGGGCCCCGGTCACCTTTTCCTGAGTGGTGCCGGAGGAGGAGGCCCTAACTACTCTCACTGCAGGGGGCTGCCCCTCGCGCTGGGCCAAGTGGGGGAAGGTGGACAGGGAGCTGGTCAGCAGGGTAGAGGGCGTGGAGAGCGGATGGATCCACAGCATCCATCACCCCAAAAGACCCCTCATACCATCTGCAACAAACCACCCCACCTCATACAATCACTGACTGGTGCTTTGTCACCGTAGATGGGTTTTGTGTGTGGATTTCCTGTGGTGGAATAAGACAATATGGACTCTTCTGGCCTTGGCATTTGTTTCTGAGGTGCATCCAAATGTGAGTGCCAGGCCGATGGTGGTGGTGGCTCACGCCTATAATCCCAGCTCTTTGGGAGGTCGAGGCGGGAGGATCACCTGAGGTCAGGAGTTCAAGACCAGCCTGGCCAACATGGTGAAACCCTGTCTCTACTAAAAACACAAAAATTAGCTCGGCACAGTGGTGGGCACCTATAATCCCAGCTACTCGGGAGGCTGAGGCAGGAGAATTGCTTGAACCCGGGAGGCAGAGGATGCAGTGAGCTGAGATCGCACCACTGCACTCCAGCCTGGGCGACAGAGTGAGACTCCATCTCAAAAAACAAAAAAAAAAACAAAAAAAAAAAAAGAAAAACACCTGTGATTGCTGAATGTGCCCCGAATGTCCCCTAAATGTTCCCCGGCATGGCTGTGACACAGTTGCTCTGGTTTGGGGTTCATTGTGATGAAGCCTGCTGTGAACACTTGGGCCTGAGCCTTGGTGAGGATGTGTCCTCCTGTTTCTTGCGGGTAAACATGTGGACTCGAGTGGCCAGGGTATGAGGCAGGTGTGTGTTTAACTTCCTAAGAAGCTGCTGCTTTATCAGGGTCGTTGCACCATCTTGCGTTCTCACCAGTGGTGTGAGAGTTCCGGTTCCTCCATGCCCTCAGCAAACACTTGTTACTGAAGTTTCCGCTATTGTTGTGGGTGTGCTGTGGGCTCTGATCGCGGTTCTCCTCTGTGTGTCCCTGGTGGTGGATGGTCTGAGCTCTGGTTCCTGAGCACACTGGCCAATTGCGTGTGTATCTTCTTTCAGGCAGTATCTGTTCTAATTATTTCTCCCTTTCTTTCTTTTTTTTTTCTTTTTAAACTTTTTGTATTTTTTATAGCGATGAGGTTTTGCCATGTTGCCCAGGGTCACCTTGAACTCCTGGGCTCAAGCAATCCTCCCACCTCAGCCTCCCAAAGTGCTGGGATTACAGGCAGAAGCCGCCATACCCAGCCTTTTTTTTTTTTTTAAACGTTTGAGTTTTGAAATAATTTTACATCTCTCAGAGAAGCTGCAATACAGAGTTCTCATATGCTCTTCAACCAGTGTTTTCAATATTATCCTATATAACTATCAAAATCAAAGCATATCAAAACCAAGAAACTGACATTGGTACCAAACTGTTCACTGAGCTACAGATCTTGTTCAGATTTTATCAGTTTTTTACATGTAGTTTTTCTGTTCGTAGTTCACAAACATATGGATTTGTGCAACTATGATCACTATCAGGATATATGACTTTCCTTCATTTTTCAATCACATTCTGCCCCAAACCCTGACCCCTGGCAACTACTTATCTGTTTTCTAGCTCTACAACTTTGTTATTTCAAGGATATTATGTAAACGAAACTATATAGGATTATATACATACACACACACACACACACACACACATACATATATATATATATAGAGAGAGAGAGACTGGTCTTTTCCGTTGAGTATAATGCATTTGAGATCCATTAACTTGTTGCATGTCTCAGTAGTTGTTCCTTCACGTTACTGAGTAGTATTCTCTGTGTGGATGTCCACGTTTATTTACCCTATCAACTATCGAAGAGCATTTGCATTCCTGGAATAAATCCTACATCATCGTGGTTTATAATTCTTTTTATATTTCTGTATTCGATTTGCTAACAGTTTGTGATGATTTTTGCATCTTTGTTCATGACAGATATTAGTGCGCCATTTTAAAATGTTGCTTTTGTCTTCTTTTGGTGTCAGGGTAATGTTGGTTTCATATAATCACACAGAAAGTGCTCTTTCTTCTATTTTCTGGAAGATATTAGATAGGATTGGTGCTATTTCCTCTTTAAATGTTTGGTAGAATTCACCAGATGGTGAAACCTTCTGGGCCAGGATTTTCTTTTTTGGAAGGCATTTTAACCAAGGAATTTATTAAAGAAATTCCATTTCTTTAAGAGTTGTAGAACTATTTGGATCATCCATTCCACTTGGAGATGTTTTGGTAGCTTGCTGTTTTTGAGTAATTGGTTAATTTCATCCAATGTGTTGAATCTCTGTATGTAGATTTGCTTGTAGTATTCTGTTTTCCTTTTAATGTCTACAGGGTCTATAATTTTGATATCCCTTCTTTTATTCCTGATATTATTTATTCTCTCATTTTTTTTTCAGTTTTGCTAAAGCTTTATGGATTTTATTGTCTCAGAAACCAGCTTTCTTTTCATTGATTTTCTCCATCATGTTTTAAGTTTCATTGATTTCTGTTCCTTTGTTGTACTTGCTTTGAGTTTATTTTGCTGTTTCAAAATAATTTCTTCAGGTGAAAGCTTGAATTATTCTTTTGAGATCTTCTTTTGTAACAGAGACATTTAGTGTTATAAATTTTCCGCCAAGCACTGCTTTAGTTGCATACTTCAGGTTTTGATATATTTTCATTTTTGTTCGGTTAAATATTATCTTTAAATTCCCTAGAGGCTTTCTCTTCGTGGATTATTTGGCGGTATGGTGCTTAACTTTCAAGCATTTTGAGGTATTCCTGTTTCTCTGTTACGACAACTAGTTTAATTTCATTATAATCAGAGAATATACTTTGTATGATTCAATTCTTTCAGATTTATTTAAGATGAAACAAAAAGAGACAGAGGGTCTCACTATGTCACCCAGGATGGCCTTGAACTCCTGGCTTCAAGCACTCCTCCCACCTTGGCCTCCCAAAGTGCTAGGATTACAGGCACGAGACACCACGGCTGGCTGGCCTAAGACTGTTTAATGACTCTGGGCATCACCCGCCTCTTGGTAAATGTTCCAGGTGCCCTTGAGAAGTATTTATGCTCTGGTTGGGTGGAGTGTTCTGTAAATTCAATTAGATCAAGTTGGTTGACGGTGATGTTCAGTTCCATGCCCTTGGTGATTTTCTGTCTATTTGTTCTGGGACAGAAGTGTTGAGGTCTCCAACTATAATTCTGGATTTATTCCATTTCTGTCTCATGGGTTTTGCTTCACATACTTGGAACCTGTGTTGTAAATTGTACACACACTCAGGATTGTTATATCTTTTTGGTGAATTGACCCTTTTTTTTTTTTTTTTTTGAGACAGAGTCTCACTCTGTTGCCCAGGCTGGAGTGCAATTACACGATCTCTGCTCACTGCAAGCTCCGCCTCCTGGGTTCACGCCATTCTCCTGCCTCAGCCTCCCGAGTAGCTGGGACTACAGGCGCCCGCCACCTCGCCTGGCTAATTTTTTTTTTGTTGTTGTTGTTGAGACAGAGTCTCGCTTTGTCGCCCAGACTGGAGTGCAGTGGCCGGATCTCAGCTGACTGCAAGCTCCGCCTCCCGGGTTCACGCCATTCTCCTGCCTCAGCCTCCCTAGTAGCTGGGACTACAGATGCCCGCCACCTCGCCCAGCTAGGTTTTTTTGTATTTTTTAGTAGAGACGGGGTTTCACCGTGTTAGCCAGGATGGTCTCGATCTCCTGACCTTGTGATCTGCCCGTCTCGGCCTCCCAAAGTGCTGGGATTACAGGCTTGAGCCACCGTGCCCGGCCCTAATTTTTTTTTTTGTACTTTTAGTAGAGACGGGGTTTCACCATGTTAGCCAGGATGGTCTCGATGACCTCGTGATCTGCCTGCCTTGGTCTCCCAAAGTGCTGAGATTACAGGCTGAATTGACCCTTTTATCATCATGTAATTTTCCTCTTTGCCTCTGATAATTTTATTTTCTCTGAAGTCCACTTTATCTGCTATTAATATAGGTAGTTCAGTTTGTTAAAATTTGTGCCTGCGTGATGATATATCTTTTTCTATCCTTTTAACACTGACCTACCAATATTATCTTTGAAGTGAGTTTCTTGAGGGTAGAATATAGGTGGATCATTTAAAAAAATCCATTGTGACAATCTGTCTTTTTTAATTTTTAATTTTTTTGTAGAGATAAGGTCTCACTCTGTTGCCCAGGCTGGAGTACAGTATCATGACTACATCACTGCAGCCTTGACCTCCTGGGCTCAAGCAATCCTCCCACCCTGGCCTCCTGAGTAGCTGGGACCACAGGCGCACACCATATGCCTGGGTAATTTTAAAAAATCTGTAGAGACAGCGTCCCACTCTGTTGCCCAGGCTGGTCTTGAACTCCTGGCCTCAAGTGATCCTCTTGCCTTGGCCTCCCAAAGTGCTGAGATTACAAGTATGAGCCATGGCACCAGGTCTCTGTCTTTTAATTTAGGCCAGTTACATTTAATGTAATTATTGATATGTTTGGATTCAAACCTACCATTTTATTGTTTTCTGCTTATTTCCTTCATTTCTTTGTTCTTTTGTTTTTTCATTCCTGTCTTTTTTTTTTTGGTTATTTGAACATTTTTCCGTATTTTAAGTTACCTATTGTGTTTTCGATGATATAGCTCTGTAAAATATTTACTGGTTTTCTAGGGATTACCATATGCATACTTAACCTTTCACCTTTCCTTAGAATCAGTATTTTAGCATTTCAAGTGTTTTGTGGAACTCTTGCCACCATGTAACTTCCTGGACCTGCATCTTTTATGCTGCAGTTCGTCCTAGTCGATACATCTGCATGTGCTGAAACTCCACCCAACAATATTACAGTACTTGCTTTTCATCATCACACATATTTTAAAGAACTGAAGAACAGTCTATTACATCTCCTCAATATTTATCATTTTTGTTGCTCTTCCTTCATTCCGGATGTTCTTCTATCTGAAAAACTCTTTTAGGCATTATTTTAGGGTATATTTGCTGGCAGCAAATTTTCTTAGTTTTTCTTCATCTGAGAATGTCTCCATTTCACCCTCATCCATGAAGGATATTTTTGCTGGATTTAGAATCCTTAACTGATAATTATTTTCTTTCAGTAATTAAACAATGTGCCAGGTTGGGCGTGGTGGCTCATGCCAGTAATCCCAGCACTTTGGGAGGCTGAGATGGGTGTATCACCTGAGGTCAGGAGTTCAAGACCAGCCTGGCCAACATGGCGAAACTCTGTCTGTACTAAAAGCACAAAAATTAGCTGGGCGTTTTTGCAGGCACCTGTAATCCCAGCTACTCAGGAGGCTGAGGCAGGAGAATCGCTTGCATGTGGGAGGTGGAGGCTGCAGTGAGCCAAGACTCCGTCTCAAAGTGCCACTTTTTCCTGGCTTCCTTGGTTTCTTTTTCTCTTGTCCTTTTTTTGGTTTTGTTTTTTTCACTCTGTCGCCCAGGCTGGAGTGCAGTGGCATGATCTCGGCTCACTGCAGCCTTCGCCTCCCAGGTTTAAGCGATTCTCCTACCTCAGCCTCCCAAGTAGCTGGGACTATAGGCGTGCACCACGCCTGGCTAATTTTTTCATTTTTAGTAGAGATGGGCTTTCGCCATGTTGGCCAGGCTGGCCTTGAACTCCTGACCTCAGGTGATCCATCCCGCTCAGTCTCCCAGTGTTAGGATTACAGGTGTGAACCACTGTGCCCAGCTGCTTCCATGGTTCTAATGAGAAATTTGCAGTCGTTTCAATTGTTGTTCTTTTATTACATATTTTTCTTTGTCTTTATTTTTCAGAAGTTAGGTTGTGATGTGTCTGTGTGATGTGTCTGAGTTGTGATCTTTCTGAGTTGTGGTGTGTCTGAGTGCGGCTGTATTTGGGCTTTTCCTGTTTGGACTTCACTCAGCTTTGTGAACCTGAGAACGAGAGAAGGATTGGAGGGTCAGACTCTGCCTATGATGTGGACAGAAACTCCCTAGACCAGACCTGCCCCCAGAGACACATGTGAAGGAAGTTAGGGTTTGTAGTAAGTAGATGCCGGAACCCCGCTGGGCTAATTTTTATTTGTGACATTCTCCAAGGTACCTGACCAAGCTTGGCCAAGTGGATGGCAGTGGGAGAAAGTTCGGGGTCTGGATGCAGGCTCTAGCTTGGGGTTGGGGGCCCCAGCCCTTGGTCCCACTGGCCGACAGGCATACTATGCTCTGGCTACTGGACCACACATGGCGGCTCGAAGGGCCTGAGTTTGGATGCTCCCTTTACTCACAGCTGATTTTCGAGGGGTCAGCTTTAAACAGATGATGTGGGTGGGCAGCACGTTGGCCAGCGTGCCCTGGTGTATTCGTCTGTTCTCACGCTGTGAATAAAGACATACCTTAGGCTGGGTAATTTATGAAGGAAAGAGGCTTAATGGACTCACAGCTCCACGTGGCTGGGGAGGCCTCACAGTCATGGAGGAAGGTGAAGGAGAAGCAAAGGCGCCATCTTACATGGTGCCAGACAAGAGAGCTTGTGTAGGGGAGCTCCCCTTTATAACACCATCAGATCTCATAGGACTTATTCACTACCACGAGAACAGTATGGGGGAAATCGCCCCCGTGATTCAATTATCTCCACTTGGCCCCGCCCTTGCTGTGTGGGAACGATTACAATTCACGGGGAGACTGGCTGGGGACACGGCCAAGTCCTAACACGTGGCACCATCAAACACACAAGAGAGGCTCACACTTCGTGGCCCTCTGCTGAGAACAAGGGGAGCTGGGCTGGGGTGGGGACAGGCGTGGGAGGGGAACGCCTCAGAGCCCATGCTGTGGGGAATGGAAAAGAGGGATCTTGGAGGCCCTGGGACCCCAGCTGCAGCTGAACGGCCCACCTGTGATAGAGAAGAAGGCCTGTGGGCTTTGAAGGTGCGGCTGCAGTGCCATTGTTCCCTGCCACGATCCCCCACAGGCCCCCTTGGTCCCTGCACCCAGCCCGTCTTCCCTGGCCTGGGGACTGACCTCAGCTGGGAAGCCGACCTGGAAGGGAGTGGCCGCGTCCCCGCTGGGTGGGGAGGGACTGAAATCAGAGGAACCTGACCCCCCAGAAGGAGAGGTTGGTCAGTCAGTGGCCCTGGTGCCAGAGGCAAAGTAGGGGTGTTCACAGAGGACACCCCAAGGAGAAGATTTCAAAGGTAGAGCTGCTCTGAGGGATGCTAGGTCTGGGGTGGGTGCCCTGAGTGTGCACAGGTGCCCGAGAAGGGGTTCCAGCTGCAGCAAAGAGACGGTCAGAAGATGAAGGCCCAGGGACAGCCGTGTAAACCCTGGAAGCCTCGCTCAGATGCAGGCCTCCGGGACCAGGGACATGCAGAGGGTCCTGGGAGGGCTGGAGGGAGGGTGGGGGGCGGGACGTGGCTCTGCACTACGGAATGGACAGGAGGGAAGGGCTGGCTCTCGGTGGGCAGTGGTGGGCTGGGCTGAGGCCCACCGTGTTGGGAACTGTTTACCCACTGGCCCTGAGGAAGAGCACCTGGGATTCATCGTGAATGCTGATTCCAGCTGCAAATACGCCACCTTGGGAAGCTCCTAAACGCTGCAGTGGCGTTTCCACCGTGCAGATGCAGAGGCAGAAGGCACCTTCGTGACTGTGGCATTTAACTGAATGTATTTAATTGTAAGTTTATGCAATTTTAAAAATAACATCCGTAGGCCAGTTGCGGTGGCTCACACCTGTAATCCCAGCACTTTGGCAGGCTGAGGCAGGCAGACCATCTGAGGTCAGGAGTTTGAGACCAGCCTGGCCAACATGGCGAAATCCCATCTCTACTAAAAATATAAAAATTATCTGGGCGTGGTGGCACGCGCCTGTGATCCCAGCTACCCGGGAGGCTGAGGCAGGAGAATTGCTGGAACCCGGGGGGCCGAGGCTGCAGTGAGCCGAGATTGCACCACTGCACTCCAGCCTGGGTGACAGAGCCAGACTCTGTCCCAAATAAATAAATAACATCTGTGTTTAGCAACTGGCTCTCAAAGTTCTTGACAAGGAGACTCTTTGTGAGCACTCAGGGTCTGGCGGGGTGCGGGTGAGGCAGAAGGAGCTGCGTGGTAGGGTGGGTCGGGGGTGCCCAGGTTGCCAGGCAGAGTCCCTGGAGGTGCAGTCAGTGGACGTGAGGGGCCTGCAGGAATAGGCGGCGGTGTGGGCCCAGGCCCTGCTGTGCTGCGTGCGGACTCACCGGGTCCTCAGGGGGCGTCCCCGTGACTCACAGGCCGGCCCCGCCAACGCCAGGTTGTTTCCCCAGGGCCCTTCCCTGCTCTCCTCACAGAGCCAGGTCGGTGAGGCCGGCTCCTACCAGGAAGCCGCGGGTCCGCGTAGGCGAAGCCTCCAGGGACGCTTCTCCATTTCAGGGTTGCCTGGGAACAAGCTCTCTGGCTCCCGGTGGGACGCTGACGTGGTACAGCCAGGGTTGCAGAGCAGGCTCCTCTGCTGGTTCCTGCAGCAGCCAGAGGCTCCAGTGACGCCGCAGGCCACACAGTGACCAGCAGCCTCGTCACTCACTCATTTTTCCAACAAGTCTTTGCCAAGAGGCAGCTGGGTGCCCACCTGGCACAAGGGCTTTCCTCTTGGGGCATGGTCTGGGCATATTTTGGGGCAAGAGAGGAGAGCTTTTGACAGCAAAACTCAAGGTTGACGGCTGCTCAGAACACCAGCCGAACGCTCCAGGTGCAGTGAGCAGCATCGGGCTCGCCCTGTGTGTCCTCCCGCGGGCTCCATGTTTGTTCACTGTGGTCCAAAACACTTGCTCCAGGCTCTTCTCTCACTTTGCCTCTATCCAGTCCCGGGAAAGGCACTCTGTGGTCATGAGAAGCTAGGCATGGGGCATGAATCCTGTCCTCGGTGCAGCCGTGGGGCCTGGCTGGGCTCTTGGCCATCCCGAGACACGGCTTCTGCAGGCCTGCCTGGAGGGCTGAATGAAATACTGAGCGTCACTCTGTGAATACATGAAATAACAAAGAAGGATTTGGGGAAGAAATTGACCATGGCACCTTGACAACGGGAGTTAATGTCTTAACTCAGGACGCCTTTCAGTTCGTGTTTCAGATGACCTGGTTGAGAGGTGCTGCCCCCTCCCCCACACGCCTTGGGAAGCCCTGAGCCCTGCTGGTGGGGACAGGCCAGGTTCAGCCCCCAACCCCCAGGCCCTCCTGGGCTGGACTGGCTCAGCCATCTGGAAGGCACTTGTGTGTCTCTGTGTGGACTGTGGCCCCTCTGGGTGCGTCCTCCAGGCAGAAGCCCAGCTCCCACCACTTCCTCCAGATAGCTGCAGGGCCTCTGCCTGGACAGGGTGTTCCCTGCGCCCTGCATGACCCAAGATGCCACAGCCAGGCCTGCACGGAGGGAGAGGGCGTGGGACTCAGCCCTCATGGGCAGGGCTTTCTGGAGAATAAAGTGGGTGAAGGGACCCTGAGCAAGGTGTGGGCGGCGGCTCACCCAGGATCACAACTTAGGGTGGATCGTGTCTCACCGTGTCCCTTCCAAACGGGATTCTGAGTCGGTGAAAGCTGCACCCCCGCATTCAGCTTTCGTCAGGATGAGCCCCAAAGCCGCGTGTGTGGAGGGCGCCACGTGCCTGGGGGACAGTCCGAGGGGACAGTGGGTGCCTGGCCGGGTCAGTTCACACCGCGGGGAGACCTGTTCACTCGGTCATGGCATCAGCACTGGGGACTCAGCCTGTGCCTCTCAGCAAACGCCCCCTGAGTGGAGGAAAGGAACTGGTTAAATCCCTAGGAAGCATTCAGACTGGGACCTAACACGTAACGTCCCCAGTACAGAGAGCCACTGACGGGTCATCCTGGAGGAAACTGTCCTCTGAGCACACACTGTGGAAACCCTGTGGCCAGGGGAATCGGCGCACACGGGTGTCTGAATCAACGCACACGGGTGTCTGAATCAACGCACACGGGTGTCTGAGGGCCCCGAGGACCGAGGAGAAGTCTGCAAGTGCTTTGGGGCCTGACGCCCTCTAGGCCCCGTTCACGACCAGCCCAGCTCTCGGGGTGCTGGCCCTGCTCAGCTCCGCACGTGAGATCACGGTGCCCACAGCGTGGACGTGGGGCCCTGATGCGGACACGAAGGACCACCCATGGAGGTCTGGCCTGGCCATTTCCGCGCCACAGAAAACAACCTTGGACTACATTTTCAGGATTGCACTTTTGTTTGATATTAAGCCGGTGATGGAAACGCAGCCTTCCTTCTTTACAATGCGTCTTGGTGTTCGTTAGACACCCCCGAGCACTGGCCCATGGAAGGCGTCAGCCGGGGCAGAATGTGTGAGGCCTTTCCCCCTTCAGAGCCTTGGGCCACCCCGTCGTGGGGCTGAGAGCACCCAGCACTGGGGGGGTGTCGGCGGCGGGTCCCCAGCTGAGCCCAGGCCTGGGTGTGGAGATGACCTGCTGGGAGCTGTCCAGGGCCGGGTGGGGGCTGCCGGACACTCGTCTCCTGCCGCCCCGACAGCTTGTTCTGCTCAGGCAGCACGGAGCCCGTCCTCGGCTGGGACCCGCCCCCGCCCCCACTCTGGCCTCGCTTCAGGGCCTGCAGTTCTTTGGGGGTTATCTGGGGTGCCGGCCTCCCCTGGCTGCAGCTCCCGAGGTCAGGCCCAGCCTCCTGACTCCCAGGGTGGCCCCACATGCTCTGCATCGTAGGGCTGGCACCTCCAGGGTCGGCAGCACCATTGCAAGCCCTGGGCCCCTCTCACTCCAGCTCCTCACCCAGCCAGACGCCCCCACTGTCCTCCCTCCCACTGCCTCTCCCCGAGGCACCCCGTGGCCCTCACAGCCCTGCCTGCAGGACGGGCCTCTGTGCCCCGGGCAGCCGTCAGTATCTCAAAGCAGCCCCAGGCCCAGCTCTGAATTCTGTATCCCTGACGCTCTGTCACTCCATGCCGGCCTCACGTAGGCAGAGAGGCCGGATAGGAGCCATCTGGAGCCTCCTCAGGGCCAAGACGCGTCCCCAGACCGCAGCTTTCCGAGGAAGTGGGATGCTCTGGCGATGCCTTGTTTTAGCCCAGAGTGGTTTGTGGTCTGGAATGCCGGAGGAGGGCGCAGAGCGGGGGTCATCCTGGAGCTTCCGTGAACTCGTCACAGGCCTGGGCCTGCCTATGCTGTCCATGGAACAGAACTGAGGGGCGGCCTCTGGGGTCGAGGCCCTGAAGCCTGCCCCTGAGGAGGGGACGCAGGGCCGTGTGGGTCCAGGCTGTGTGGGCCCGAGCACTGTGGCCTGTTGTGGCCGTGTCTGTGGGTTCCGCAGCAGAACCCGTGCTGCAGGTCCCTGGTAGCTGCAGGCTGGGCCGCCTCGCCCCTCGGGGAGGGGTGTTCCCAAATGCCCTCAGCAGCTGCCCACAGTCCTCAGGGCAAAGCCCCCGTCAGGCTGCTCTGCATGGCCCCTGCTCACTTTTGGGGCAACGCATCCCCACCCTGCTGCCTGAATTCTGCCTGCAGGACCCCAAACCTGGTAATCCCTCTAATGCCCAGTTCCTGTCTCTCCTCGCTCCCTCCACACCTTCCCCTGATTGTCTGTGGCTGGGTCCTGGATTCCGCTCTCCGGCAAGGCAGGCACTTCCCAGGGGCCCTGTAGAGCAGGCAGGGCTGTGGCTCCCGGGGAACCTCCATGGCACACCCCGTGCTTTTGCCGTGCAGCCTCCTGCCCAGGCGCTCCCCGTCAGCCTAGTGCTCTGCGGGGCCTCAGGATGGAAGCCGGGTCAGTCTGTCTCTGCGGGCCTCTGGGCTGCTTCCACGCAATCGAGTCCAACAGTTCTTGTTTTTCCTTTTATTTTTAACTGGCAACTAAGGAAGGTCTTTGTGCGCCCGCTGACAAGGATGAAATTTTCCAGCTGGCCACAGTAGAAAGTTCATCATACTGACTTATTTGTTGCTGTGAATGCAAGACAATTGCCCCTGTACCATGTCCCTAAGACCTCGTTAAAGGACAAGACTGTATTGGAGGCTGACAGACACTGGAGAGGGCTGTCCACACCGCAGGAGACACTGGAGAGGCCTGTCCACACCGCAGGAGACACTGGAGAGGCCTGTCCACACCGCAGGAGACGCGGGGGTATTGGAGGCTGGCACACACTGGAGAGGCCTGTCCACACCGCAGGAGACGCGGGGGTATTGGAGGCTGGCACACACTGGAGAGGCCCGTCTACACCCCAGGAGATGCGGGGTTATTGGAGGCTGGCACACACTGGAGAGGCCCGTCTACACCCCAGGAGACCTGGTGGCGCGATCCTTCTGTAACTGGGCAGGGGAGGGCTTCGCTTCCTCAGGGGCCTCTTCCAGGGTCAACTGTGGCACAGAGAATGGAACCAAAGTCCCTTATAATCTCCCGTCAGTGGGAGCCCTTACAAACACTTGGTGATTACACGGCTTCCAGAGATTGAGTAAATATTTACATTCCAGACTAGCTTGTTGATAAATATCCCTAACAGGAGTTACTGGACTTCAAGGGAATGAATTCTTAGTGGATATCTGTGACTACTTTAAAACCGAGATCTCATTTCCAAAGAGAAAGCATAGACCCTGCACGTCTGTGCTTAGGTAACGGTTTATTAGTTACGACACCAAAAACACAAGCTATTAAAAAAAAAAAGATAAATCAAGCTTCATAAAAATCAAACATTCTGTCCTTCTGAAGGCTCTTGAGAAAATTAAAATATAACTCACAAAATAGGAAAAACATTTTCAAATCACATATCTCATAACAGACTATAATCCAGGATATATGAAGAATTGCTACAACCCAGTAATAAAAAGACAAGAGCCCACTTTAGAAGCGAACAAAGGACTCGGTGAGACATTGCTCCAAAGAAGACTTACAAACAGCCAATCCACACGTGGAAACGTCTTCGACGTTGTTAGACGTCAGGGAAACGTCAATAAACACCACAGTGAAGGGCTGCTTCGCATTCACCGAGACGGCTGCGCTAAATGGCACCCAGCTCTTCCTCTCCTAGGCCCAGGCCAAGAGGACTGAAAACCACATCCACACAGACGCTCCCAAAGGCACAAAGACACTCGCACAAAGGCACAGCAGCATCCCTCAGCTGAAAGGTGCCCATTGATTGGTGAGTGGATGAACGCCATGTGGTGCAGCCGCAGAGTAAACCGTTACTCACCACAGCCGGGAGCGAGGTACTGACACGCGCCACAGCGCCCATGAACACGGGAAATGCTACATGATGAAGGCACAGCGCCCATGAACACGGGAAATGCTGCATGATGAAGGCACAGCGCCCATGAACACGGGAAATGCTACATGATGAAGGTACAGCGCCGATGAACATGGGAAATGCTACATGAGGAAGGCGCAGCTGGGAGTGAGGTGCTGACACGCGCCACCTGTTCCCATGCTGCATGATGAAGGCACAGCGCCCATGAACACGGGAAATGCTACGTGAGGAAGGCACAGCGCCGATGAACATGGAAACATGCTGCATGATGAAGGTACAGCGCCCATGAACACGGGAAATGCTACGTGAGGAAGCCGCAGAAGCCGTGGATCATGTGATCCCACGTGTCTGAGATGTTCAGAGCACACAAACCCAGGGTTGGAAGTACACGATGAGTTACCGGAACCCTGAGGAGGGACTGAGTGGGTGTGAGCTCCATTCTAAGTGGTGGGAATGTGCTGGAATCAGAGCTTGGTGGCCGCACACATCTCTGTGAATATACCAGAAAACCACAGGGCTGTACACTTTACAGTGGTGAATTCTATGGTATGCGAATTACATCTCAATTAAAAAACACTGTATTCTTGGCTGAAAAAAAGAAGAAAAGAAAAATGAAAAGGAAGTGTCACACGTTTCCTGAGAAAATGTGGAACTGTTTACGAAGGAGCACAAACAATAAAGGACAAGCGTCAATAAGCCGCCCAACGCCACCCACCAGGCACATCCTCCACGGCGTGCTCTGTGTGACCGGACGAGGGGCTCCCGCCTGGAAGCCCAACACTTTGGGAGGCCACGGTGGGCAGATCGCTTGAGCCCAGGAGTTGCAGACCAGCCTGGACAATGGAGTGGGGCTCCGTCTTTACCCAAAAACAAACAAACAAACAAACAAAAACACCAAAAATAGCAGGGTGTGGTGGCGCACACCTGTAATCCCAGTTACTCAGGAGGCTGAGTTGGGAGGATGACTTGAGCCTGAGAGGTGGAGGCTGCGGTGAGCCGAGATCTCACTACTGCACTTCAACTTGGGCGACGGAGTGACTCCATCTCAAAAAAAAAAAAAAAAAAGAAAAGAAAATTTTCTAGGCATGAAGACATCTACACACCAATATGTTGTTTTTAAAAAATAAGATTCTCTTCAGGTTTCTGTTTGTAACTTGCTTGTTTCCCATGTATCAATATCATATAAACCCTTTGATTTCAATAAATAGATATTGCTTAAAAAGTTAAAAGTAAAGTGAACACTGTACCAGAGTCTCTGGAAGGAGGAAGGCTGTCCCCCAGGCTCCCAAAGCCCAGCAGGCCTGCAGTCCGCCAGGGCCAATAGATGTGGGGGAACCTCAGCCCAGCAGCAGCCGCCAACACAGGGGTGCAGCGGGTGGGAAGGGGACCAGCCCACGGCAGGTGTCGGTGGGTTTGGGACCGACCAAGAGGCTGCAGCTGCCACTTGGCTGTGCTGTGAGATGAGCCTGGCGCCAGCCCGGAGGCCGAGGATGTGGGGGAGGCTGCCTTTACAGGTCAGGCTGTGCTGACACGAGGGCAGAGGGCTCCTTCCTTGTCCTCACTTCTCAGAGTGGGGAGGGTTAAATGTAGTCAGAATGGAAAAGAAGAACAGGAAACATCAGTAAGGAGACACAGCCGGAGTGTGCTGTGTCCATGTCCATGTCCACGTTCCTGGGACAAGGTCTGTGGGAGCATCACTGATTCCCAGAGGGAGAGTCTAGATCCACGTGGCTTCCAGCTCCTGCTGCGACCCCAAGACTCCACCTGGAGGGCTGTTACCCGAGGGCCTCCTGGTGGACTTTGCCTCCTCTGCTCAGTGGGGGACCTGGGGGCTGTGCAGTGTAGGGGTTGGGAGCCCTCGGCTTGCTGCTGGCCTGCCTGTGGCTGTGCACACGTGTGGGAGCGTGTGTGGGTGACTGTGGCCGTGCCCATGCGTGTGGGAGCGTGTGTGGGTGACTGTGGCCGTGCCCATGCATGTGGGAGCGTGTGTGGGTGCCTGTGGCCGTGCCCATGCGTGTGGGAGCGTGTGTGGGTGACTGTGGCCGTGCCCATGCGTGTGGGAGCGTGTGTGGGTGCCTGTGGCCGTGCCCATGCGTGTGGGAGCGTGTGTGGGTGACTGTGGCCGTGCCCATGCGTGTGGGAGCGTGTGTGGGTGACTGTGGCCGTGCCCATGCGTGTGGGAGCGTGTGTGGGTGACTGTGGCCGTGCCCATGCGTCACTGGAGAGACACTGGAGAGGCCTGTCCACACCGCAGGAGACGCGGGGGTATTGGAGGCTGGGCACACACTGGACAGGCCTGTCCACACCCCAGGAGATGCGGGGTTATTGGAGGCTGGCACACACTGGAGAGGCCCGTCTACACCCCAGGAGACCTGGTGGCGCGATCCTTCTGTAACTGGGCAGGGGAGGGCTTCGCTTCCTCAGGGGCCTCTTCCAGGGTCAACTGTGGCACAGAGAATGGAACCAAAGTCCCTTATAATCTCCCGTCAGTGGGAGCCCTTACAAACACTTGGTGATTACACGGCTTCCAGAGATTGAGTAAATATTTACATTCCAGACTAGCTTGTTGATAAATATCCCTAACAGGAGTTACTGGACTTCAAGGGAATGAATTCTTAGTGGATATCTGTGACTACTTTAAAACCGAGATCTCATTTCCAAAGAGAAAGCATAGACCCTGCACGTCTGTGCTTAGGTAACGGTTTATTAGTTACGACACCAAAAACACAAGCTATTAAAAAAAAAAAAGATAAATCAAGCTTCATAAAAATCAAACATTCTGTCCTTCTGAAGGCTCTTGAGAAAATTAAAATATAACTCACAAAATAGGAAAAACATTTTCAAATCACATATCTCATAACAGACTATAATCCAGGATATATGAAGAATTGCTACAACCCAGTAATAAAAAGACAAGAGCCCACTTTAGAAGCGAACAAAGGACTCGGTGAGACATTGCTCCAAAGAAGACTTACAAACAGCCAATCCACACGTGGAAACGTCTTCGACGTTGTTAGACGTCAGGGAAACGTCAATAAACACCACAGTGAGGGGCTGCTTCGCATTCACCGAGACGGCTGCGCTAAATGGCACCCAGCTCTTCCTCTCCTAGGCCCAGGCCAAGAGGACTGAAAACCACATCCACACAGACGCTCCCAAAGGCACAAAGACACTCGCACAAAGGCACAGCAGCATCCCTCAGCTGAAAGGTGCCCATTGATTGGTGAGTGGATGAACGCCATGTGGTGCAGCCGCAGAGTAAACCGTTACTCACCACAGCCGGGAGCGAGGTACTGACACGCGCCACAGCGCCCATGAACACGGGAAATGCTACATGAGGAAGGCGCAGCTGGGAGTGAGGTGCTGACACGCGCCACAGCGCCCATGAACACGGAAAATGCTGCATGATGAAGGCACAGCGCCCATGAACACGGAAAATGCTGCATGATGAAGGTACAGCGCCCATGAACACGGGAAATGCTGCGTGAGGAAGGCGCAGCTGGGAGTGAGGTGCTGACACGCGCCACCTGTTCCCATGCTGCATGATGAAGGTACAGCGCCCATGAACACGGGAAATGCTACGTGAGGAAGGCACAGGGCCCATGAACACGGGAAATGCTACATGATGAAGGCACAGCGCCCATGAACACGGGAAATGCTACATGAGGAAGGCGCAGCTGGGAGTGAGGTGCTGACACGCGCCACAGCGCCCATGAACACGGGAAATGCTACGTGAGGAAGCCGCAGAAGCCGCGGATCATGTGATCCCACGTGTCTGAGATGTTCAGAGCACACAAACCCAGGGTTGGAAGTACACAATGAGTTACCGGAACCCTGAGGAGGGACTGAGTGGGTGTGAGCTCCATTCTAAGTGGTGGGAATGTGCTGGAATCAGAGCGTGGTGGCCGCACACATCTCTGTGAATATACCAGAAAACCACAGGGCTGTACACTTTACAGTGGTGAATTCTATGGTATGTGGATTACATCTCAATTAAAAAACACTGTATTCTTGGCTGAAAAAAAGAAGAAAAGAAAAATGAAAAGGAAGTGTCACACGTTTCCTGAGAAAATGTGGAACTGTTTACGAAGGAGCACAAACAATAAAGGACAAAGCGTCAATAAGCCGCCCAACGCCACCCACCAGGCACATCCTCCACGGCGTGCTCTGTGTGACCAGACGAGGGGCTTCCGCCTGGAAGCCCAACACTTTGGGAGGCCATGGTGGGCAGATCGCTTGAGCCCAGGAGTTGCAGACCAGCCTGGACAATGGAGTGAGGCTCCGTCTTTACCCCCCCACCAAAAAAAAAAAAACACCAAAAATAGCAGGGTGTGGTGGCACACGCCTGTAATCCCAGTTACTCAGGAGGCTGAGTTGGGAGGATGACTTGAGCCTGAGAGGTGGAGGCTGCGGTGAGCCGAGATCTCACTACTGCACTCCAACTTGGGCGACGGAGTGACTCCATCTCAAAAAAAAAAAAAAAAGAAAAGAAAATTTTCTAGGCATGAAGACATCTACACACCAATATGTTGTTTTTAAAAAATAGGATTCTCTTCAGGTTTCTGTTTGTAACTTGCTTGTTTCCCATGTATCAATATCATATAAACCCTTTATTTCAATAAATAGATATTGCTTAAAAAGTTAAAAGTAAAGTGAACACTGTACTAGAGTCTCTGGAAGGAGGAAGGCTGTCCCCCAGGCTCCCAAAGCCCAGCAGGCCTGCAGTCCGCCAGGGCCAACAGATGTGGGGGGACTTCAGCCCAGCAGCAGCCGCCGACACAGGGGTGCAGCGGGTGGGAAGGGGACCAACCCGCGGCAGGTGTCGGTGGGTTTGGGACCGACCAAGGGGCTGCAGCTGCCACTCGGCTGTGCTGTGAGATGAGCCTGGCGCCAGCCTGGAGGCCGAGGATGTGGGGGAGGCTGCCTTTACAGGTCAGGCTGTGCTGACACGAGGGCAGAGGGCTCCTTCCTTGTCCTCACTTCTCAGAGTGGGGAGGGTTAATTGTAGTCAGAACGGAAGAGAAGAACAGGAAACATCAGTAAGGAGACGCAGCCGGAGTGTGCTGTGTCCATGTCCATGTCCACGTTCCTGGGACAAGGTCTGTGGGAGCATCACTGATTCCCAGAGGGAGAGTCTAGATCCACGTGGCTTCCAGCTCCTGCTGCGACCCCAAGACTCCACCTGGAGGGCTGTTACCCGAGGGCCTCCTGGTGGACTTTGCCTCCTCTGCTCAGTGGGGGACCTGGGGGCTGTGCAGTGTAGGGGTTGGGAGCCCTCAACTTGCTGCTGGCCTGCCTGTGGCTGTGCACACGTGTGGGAGCGTGTGTGGGTGCCCGTGGCCGTGCCCATGCGTGTGGGAGTGTGTGTGGGTGCCCGTGGCCGTGCCCATGCGTGTGGGAGCATGTGTGGGTGCCCGTGGCCGTGCCCATGCGTGTGGGAGCGTGTGTGGGTGCCCGTGGCCGTGCCCATGCATGTGGGAGCGTGTGTGGGTGCCCGTGGCCGTGCCCATGCGTGTGGGAGCGTGTGTGGGTGCCCGTGGCCGTGCCCATGGGTGTGGGAGCGTGTGTGGGTGCCCGTGGCCGTGCCCATGCGTGTGGGAGCGTGTGTGGGTGCCCGTGGCCGTGCCCATGCGTGTGGGAGCGTGTGTGGGTGCCCGTGGCCGTGCCCATGCGTGTGGGAGCGTGTGTGGGTGCCCGTGGCTGTGCCCATGCGTGTGGGAGCGTGTGTGGGTGCCCGTGGCCGTGCCCATGCGTGTGGGAGCGTGTGTGGGTGCCCGTGGCCGTGGCCATGCGTGTGGGAGCGTGTGTGGGTGCCTGTGGCCGTGGCCATGCGTGTGGGAGCGTGTGTGGGTGCCTGTGGCCGTGGCCATGCGTGTGGGAGCGTGTGTGGGTGCCTGCAGGACAGAGAGAACCCAGAGGCAGACAGATGAAGTGGTTGACGCTTTGGCTGCAGGATCTGCCTCCTTGCTGTGGCCGTGTGGTGGTCCCAGTGAGAGTCTTCTGGTCCTGGGAATGGGGGTGCTGCTTGGTCACCTGGGGGTGTGGCTGGGTCATCCTGACCTCAGGTGCCCGATGGTGACCCTCAAACCCTTGGCAACGCCTGAAGGCCACAGGGCAACTGTGGTTGGTGGAGGGAATGCAGGGTTTGGACTTGAGAGGTGTGGGCTCCCGAGACAGGTACCCCTGCCTGACTCTGTGCGCCCCTGGCTTGGAGGCCCAA
Source organism: Macaca mulatta (assembly GCF_049350105.2). Lineage (NCBI taxonomy): Eukaryota > Metazoa > Chordata > Mammalia > Primates > Cercopithecidae > Macaca > Macaca mulatta. The sequence goes on from NC_133408.1 coordinate 1,543,392, forward strand.
CCCAATCTGCCACCCAGGGCCCCCAGACTTCCTTGTGGAGCACCGCAGGGAGGGGTCCAGCCAGGGGCCGCCCCTGCCATGCGGGTGCCACTTTGTGCCTCGGGCTCCCCATGTAGCAGGGGGCATGTGGCTGCTGTGAGGGCTGAGTCAGGTGATGCCCGGAGGGTGTGGGGTTGCAGCCTGCTGTGCGGTGCAGGAATCCCACCCTAGTGGGCCTCAGGTGTCTGCTCCTCTCCCTCCTGTGTCACCCCAGGGCAGACTCCACTGTCCCCAGCCCTGCCCAGCCTCAGGCTCCTGACTTACTGGAGACCTTCCCTCGACCTGCTTTTGGCCAAGGGAGAGCGATAGCTGCATGACTTTGGGAAAAGCTCAGCTCCCCGCAGGGGGTCCTCACATGCCTGCCGACTGTCCATAGCTTGACACGGGAGCCTGCTGGGGAGACACGTCACTCCAGGAGTGGAAGGCGGGCGTCGAGGGAAGAGACGCTGCTCCCTCCCGCACTGTGTTGGCCTAGGTGCTTCACTGACCCAGAGGACACAGCCTGAGCCTCTCGTCCCAGCCTTTGGGGTGCCCCAGCCCCCTGTCAGATGTTTGGAATCCAGTAATTCTGGGCAGGAGCTGCAGGGAACACGTGGTTCAGAAAGCTGCGTGCAAGGGAGCAGAACACAGGTCTCCTCCTACACTGAAGCTGCCTGGGGCAGGGATGGGGTCTCCTCCCCCACTCCTTGGCTCTTCTTTCTCCAGAAAACCTCAGGACGACTGCTGAGGGCTTCGATGCTGCCTCCCAGCCACAAGCGTGGGCCTGATAGCTTTCCCTGCAAAGCTACTCACCTGTGTGCTCTTTGAGGCACTGAAATTTTTCTCCATTTTAATCTGTTCCTTTTCATGGGGCCATCATCTCCCCAGACTGCCTGCAGTCACACCTCATCCCCCAACGTTCCCACTCCGGAGTCTCTAAGAAAATTGGTACCAAGGCAATTTGTGTGAATCACGAGATGAAAACACGGTGGGAAACAGTCAGCCCAGGACCTCTGGAACACACGACCTCTGGAACCCAGGGATTGAAAATAAAAGCGAACTGTTGCTGTTTTCGATGGAATATGTACCCCTCCAGAAGCAAATTCCAAAGAGCAGTGAGAAGACTCCCACTGAGTACTGAGAGGGTGAAGAAAGTGACCCACAAACATTTTGAACTCTAGTGTGAAGGGTAGAAAACCTGGTGCTATTTTACTCACCATATCTCCCAGTTTTTGCTGAGATGATCTGGTATTTTATATACACATTATTTTTTAATAGTAAGTATAATATATTTAAAGACTAAATATATAACTTATGTTAAAAGTTTACTTGAATTAAATTTTACAACCAGGTAAACCACAATGAATTAAACCTAGCTGACCACTCTCACTAAGGTTTTACTTCTCACCACAACTTCTTTCTATCGTATCTCCCTGTTCTCGAGGCTCTTTTAAAATGTATTTATCTCTCAGTTAGAACCAGCCTCTAGCTGCCCAGTTGTCCATGCATGCATGTTTTTATGTGTGGTGTGAGGAAAGGATCTCTATGTAAGACATTTGGATCTGTCCTTCACATGTCTTAATGCTTCATCTTTTTTTTTTCACTTCATATTCTCTTCTGTATACCAAGACATTTTCTTGAGGTTGTCTTTTAAATGGTCTGATTTTCTGTAAGATCTAAACTGCTCTTCATTCTTTTCACTTAGGAAATAGTGGGGTCTGTCAAATGCAAAGAGAATGCAGAGAAGAATTCTACCAACATTCACGGAGCCACCACTTAGGTTCAGCAGATCTTGGCATTTTGTCATATTTGCTTCCCATGTTCTTTGAGAAATAAAATATATACAATCTAACCTCAAAGTGTTCTTCCCCAATTTCAAAAGGCACTGGTTCCTAAGAGAAGAAATAATAATCCTGCCAAACACTAGAAAATATACTAATTTATGAATGCCACAAGAGTAGATTAAAAGAGAAAATCTGGTCAGGCATGGTGGCTCATGCCTATAATCCCAGCACTTTGGGAGGCCGAGGCCAGTGGATCACCTGAGGTCAGGAGTTCAAGACCAGCCTGGCTAATACGATGAAACCCCGTCCCTACTAAAAATGCAAAAATTAGCCGGGCGTGGTGGTGGGCACCTGTAATCCCAGCTACTTGGGAGGCTGAGTCAGAAGAATCACTTGAACTCTGCAAGGCGGAGGTTGCAGTGAGCCGAGATCGTATCACTACACTCCAGCCTGGGTGAAAGAGGGACAGACTGTCTCAAAAAGAAAAAATGAATAAATTATAAAAGAGAAAATCCATACAACCATCAAAATAAATGCAAAAAATTAATAAAATTCAGTACTCACTCAAAACATAAAATATTAGCAAATAGAAATAGAAGGAAATGTTCTTAATTTGATAAAAGATATTTATCAAAAATTCAGTTAACCTTAGACTTAATAGTGAAACTAGAAAATTTCCACTGGTGTCAGAAACAAGATGAAATTGTCCACTGTGGCAGGCTGTAGTTTTCAGAGAGCTGTGTGGTTTATTTTGGGTGTGTCTCATGTAAGCAGCATTAACTGAATTTTGTTTTATTTTAATATGGTCTGCTGATCTCTATCTTTCAAAATGTGAGTTTAATTTATTTACAGTTACAGTAATTACTGACATATGTAAACAGTTTTCCTACTATATTATTATGCGTTTTCTACTTACTTGGGTTTTGTCTCCCCTGCTTTTTTCTTTTTTTCTTCCTTGAATTTTAGTGAATATGTTTTTAATCTATTTCTCATTTTCTCTGTTACTTTGAAAGCAAAGATATGTATTTCTAGTATTTCAAAAGTTAACCTTAAAATTGTATCATACATTAACTGGACATTTTCTGAGAAAGCCTAAAATTACTCAAAATATCTATTCTTTTCCAGATGGGAAGACCCTGGCGTTCCTCCCTTCCACGGAACTCTGCCCTATCTTGTTGTATTGTCTATTTTAGTTTTACCTTTTTAAGACTAAACTCTGTAAACATTAGTTTGTGATAGGTGCCAAAATTTGACCATTTTTTATTATAACCCTTGCCATTTCTCCAAATTCATTTTCCTTTTGGATGAAGTACACTCCTTCTTTTAGCAAGTACCTAGGACTTAAGCTTTTTCTTCTGGTTTTCTATAGCTGCTTAAAAAACAATGACAAAATGCAGTGGTATACACAACTATTATTCTCCCAGATTATGCAGGTCAGGAATTAAGACGACACATAGCAGGGATGGCTTGTTTCTGCTCCAGGACGTCTGCATTCTCAGATGGAAGGACTAAAAAAGCTGAGGGCTGGAATCACCTGGACCATTCATTGCTCACATGTCTAGTATCTGCACGGGGGTGACTTGAAGGATAGGCTCAGCTGGAACTGTGGACCGGCTGGAACTGTGGACTGGAACTGTGGACCGGAACTGTGGGTCAGAGCACCTACACGTGACCTGCCTGCGGGAACTGTGGACTGGAACTGTGGACCGGAGCACCTATGCCTGACCTGTCTGCAGCTTCAAGGCAGTTCCTGCATGGTTGCCTAGAGCACCAAGAGCAAGTATTCTGCCTTGAGCAGAAGGTGCGCATGGGCTTCTGTGGGGATCCAGCAATGGGGATCACTTCGTATTATTCCACTGGACTCTCCTGGTGAAAGGAGCCATGCACTCACTTAGATCCAGAAGGAAAGCTCCTGCAGCACAGCCCAGCGCCTTCAGAAGGAAGGGCGGTAGAATGCCTCCTCTTTAGGGAGAAGCGTCAAATAACCTGCATTCATGTTTTAAAACTGCCACAGTCTCTCTCTAAACAAAAGCTATTTACACTCCCCATCAAGCCACATATATTCATCTCCTCCCAAGACTTCCCCCAGTAGCTGCATCCCATTATGCTTTCCATCTCATGCTCAAAGCTGAGGCTCTTATCCCTAATCAGGTCCAGGGGTAAGACCCCCCCAGGATTGGTTCCTCAAGTGCACTCCCTCTTGTTCTGCAGATTATGAAAAGAGAGACAAGTGATCTTCCACCTACACACCCAACATACAATGTGGGACAGGGATGGGATAATCACAGACACTCCTGTTCGAAAAGGGAGAAAATGGGAGGCATGGAGCAGTCACTGGCTCACAGCAGTTCTGACATCCGGTCAGGCATCCATCACCAGTTCCCTGATCGAGGCTCCCCACTACTTACGAGAGACTCTCCTATTCTCTTATCTCTGTTCTTTGAGTGCTTCTGTGACCTTCGGAGTCATCTTTTATCTTCCATAAGAAATGACCAATGTTTGCAGCTGAGGTTTGTTGTTGTTGTTTCACCTACTTCCTTCTTGTAGAAGTTCAGGGGCCCAAAGACCTCTTGTAAGTTGGTATCGTCTCTGTTCCTTTTAGACAAAGTTGATATGATTCCTTTAGAAATACTGTGGTTTTTAATTTATATAAATTGCATTAGATAAAAGCCACATCTGCCAGATGCGGTGGCTCACGCCTGTAATCCCAACACTTTGGGAGGCTGAGGCAGGCGGATCACGAGGTCAGGAGATTGAGACCATCCTGGCCAACCTGGTGAAACCCCGTTTCTACTAAAAATACAAAAGTTAGCCGGGCGTGGTGGCGCACGCCTGTAGTCCCAGCTACTCGGGAGGCTGAGGCAGGAGAATCGCTTGAACCCGGGAGGCGGAGATTGCAGTGAGCCAAGATCACGCCACTGCGCTCCAGCCTGGGCGACAGAGTGAGACTCCGTCGGAAAAAAAAAAAAGCCACACTAAAAAAGATTCTTCTGTACCTTAGGTTCTCGGTGAGGCTACTGTGGGAAGGTGATCTTAAAATTCTTAGAGTGTCTATTGGTTAACATAGAAGGCACATCTGTAAGATCCTTAGAAAGTCACTTATTTGAAATGGTCTTTGAGGCATTACTTTAAATATTTTTGATGCTGTCTTTAGTCCTTTTGTGCTGCTACAACAAATGCCACGGACTGTAATTTATAAAGAACAGAAATTTATTTCCTACAATTCTGGAGGCTGAGAAGTCCATGACCAAGGCACCAGAATCTGGTGAAGGGCTTCGTGCGGTGTCCTCACATGGTGGAGAGTGGAAGGGAAATCCGACCCACTCCCCAAAGCCCTTTTTACAACATGGATGCATTCATGAGGATGGAGCCCTCATGACCTCAACACCTCCCAACGGGCCCCACCTCCCAGCACCACCGCACTGGGGACCAATTTGCCAACACATTAATTTTGGGGAACACATTCAGACCACAGCAGAGGTCTTCACTAGGGATTTTACAGTCACATCCTCAGTTTTATATTACTCTGAGACCATGTTATCTGAACAGTGACCTGAATTTGATTTTTATCCTTAAGCTTGATTTTACTTTGAGAATCATATTCTGGCAAGCCAGACTGTTTCTCTATAATTTCTCTAAATTTTACTTGAAAAATGAAAAGTTTCTCAGTTCACCTCTTTGCTCTTGAATTTTATTACAGGCAGCTGAAAGAATCCAGGAAGCATCTTCAACATCCCCTGCCCAGAAATTGCCTTAGCTAGATCATCAGTTTATTAGGAATATTTATATTTTCCACGTTCCCTCAGGTGACAGTGTTGCCAAACTTCCACACCATGTAACAAGAACTTCCTTTATGTCCACTTCCAAGAACATTTTAATTACTTCCCTTTAAACTCTAGCCAATAGCCTTATCAAGGCCCATCAGATTTCTGCCTGCTGTCTACTTCCCAAATTAACAGAATTTCAGGTCTTCTTTTTTCTCTCAGCAGCATCCAACTTCCAGCTACCAAAATCTTAACAATAATTTTGGGTCAGATGTGTGGCTTCGTCTTTACTCTGAGACTACATTTTGCTGACAATGACCCGGGTTTTATTTTTGCCCTGAGAACCTTTCTTGCTTTGAGAGCTCTTTGCTGCCTAGAGAGATTGTTCTGAGCCCACTACAGTTTTTCTAAACTCTAGTTTAAAACAATAGTTCATTCTTTTAGGTCACATCTCTATATTCAATTATTCTTATTATACCTTCACTCTTGAGTAAAACCTTAGCTGGGTGTAAAATAGGTTGTAGTTGGAGCTATTTCTTCATTGTTTTCTTGATTCTATTCAACTGGATGAGAAGTCCGCTGTTTTTGTTTGTTTGTTTGTTTGTTTGTTTTGAGACAGAGTCTCACTCTGTCGCCCAGGCTGGAGTGCAGTGGCGCGATCTCCACTCACTGCAAGCTCCGCCTCCCGAGTTCACGCCATTCTCCTGCCTCAGCCTCCCGTGTAGCTGGGACTACAGATGCCCACCACCTCGCCCGACTAGTTTTTTTATTTTTAGTAGAGACGGGGTTTCACCGTGTTAGTCAGGATGGTCTCGATCTCCTGACCTCGTGATCCGCCCATCTCGGCCTCCCAAAGTGCTGGGATTACAGGCGTGAGCCACTGCGCCTGGCCGAGAAGTCTGCTGTTAATCTAATTGTTTGTTTGCAGGTTAATCATCCTTATCCCTGAGGTTCTGTAGTTAAACTCTAATGTATGAGTGTGTGCGGAGGGGGGACAGGGGGTTGGACACTATTTTTTCTGCTTAGAACTTGGACTCTGCTTTATATCCGAGGTAGGGAAAGTGAGCAAGCTCCTTGAGACCACACTTGAGGTTAGCACAGAGCCAGAATGAGAACCGAGGCCCCTGGACTCCTCACTAAGTGCTCTCCTGTGGTGCCACCCCTCTTCCCACAAGTGTGGTCTTTGGCGATCTTAGATACCGTGGACGGGGAGGGCAACCGGGGGACTTCACTACATAGTGATGCTCTTTCTTCCCTAATTGGCTGTACACGCATGAGGTCATGGAGTCTTTCTTTTTTAATCATTGTTGATAATGTCAGGGAGAATGACATGTTTGTTTGAAAGAGAACAGACTTTGGAACTGGGCAGGCCTGGATTTGAATCCAAATCATCACTGATTCTTGTGCAGTCTTGAACACATTACCCGCTATCTCTCAGTCTTACTTTGCTCATTTGTAAAATGAAGATATCATCATCATCTTTATGGGGCATATGGAGATGTTTGTACATAGTAGATGCAGGGCAGGTGCTTGGTGCAAACTTGCTGATAGGGGGTTGAGGCTGGTAATGTGGGACCGCAAACAACTAAACTAAAGCCACCAAGATACCAAATATTCAGGGGCTGAGAGAGGAGATGGGGGAGAGATTAGCTTCCCCACAAGTATTTACAGCCCTGAGTGCATCACTGGTTGGGAGATGGGTCAGGCTTCTACTTGCACCCCAGGTGGATTGGATTGCAGTTTTAGCTATCTCCTTTATTTTTCTGACAGTGAGATTTATAGAAGGAAGACAGCCAGATGCTCAGTCCCTGGCTTACTTTGTGATTTCATTCCAGAATGGCCCAGTAATGTTCCTCAGAAATCCCTGAGAAAGTGCTGAAGAATGAGGGTGAGGTTTTAGTATTTGTTGTTGTGGGGGTCAGCTGGGTTCCTCCAGCACTGGGGTGAATGGTAGTCTCCTCCTAGTGGACTTTGTTTGCTGCTATGAATAATGCCTGTTTTTATTCATTATTGTTCAAAGGCAGGTGTTACACAGCAGGTTAAAAATATATATATATATTTCGAAGAAGGGCTCCAAAAAGACAATTAATTCACGTAAAAAGCACTGACTTAACACATTTGATGTGTGGGTTTCAGCTGCCCCATTGACCTAGTTGCTTCTCTGGGTATGTAACACTGGTTCTGTGGCCCAGCTGAGGTTAATGCCAACAGAGCTGGAGAAAGCTCAGAGCAAAGGAAGAGACCAAATCTCTTACGAAAATCCTGGCAGGCCAAACTGTCCTCCATCCAGCAGATTCCCCTTAAATGAAAGCTGTTTATAAGAAATGTCAGATTCTGGATAATGTTTTGAAAATGTTCCCTGAGCTCTGTGATAACCTCACTGGGGTCACATCTGGCTTGGAAGCCACATGCCAAACACTACATATTTAGGGCTCAATTTGCAAGTTCAAGACAGGAGGGAAAAATTGTAGTTAAAAAACTTAAAAAAAAATTTTTTTTTAGAGATCGTGTCTTGCTATGTTGCCTAGGCTGGACTCAAACTCCTGGGCTCAAGGAATCCTCTTGCCCCAGCCTCTCGAGTATCTGGGACTACAGGAATGTGCCACTGTGCCAGCTTGAATTAATTTTTTAGGTATGGTGTGAGGCAGGCATCAAGATAAGTATTTGTCCCTCATAGTTAACCAGTTTTTCAAGCACGGTCTGTTAAAAAGACTTTCTTTTCCCCATTGAATTGCATCGAATTGCTTTGGTGGCTTAGTTGAAAATAAATTGGCTATGTAAGTGCTGGTTCATTTTGAACTACATTTTGTTCCATTGATCTATTTATCTGCTTTTATACCAATACTACACTCTTATAATTACCAGTGCTTTACTAAGTTCTGAATTCAGGTAGTGTAAAATCTTTGATTTTGTTATTCTTCTCCAAAAATTCTTGGCTACCAGGTCCTTTGCATTTTCATGTAAATTTTAGAATCAACTAGTGACTTTCTGTTCTTTAAAAGCTGGCTGTGATTTTGATTGAGAGTGCATTGAATCTGTATACTAATTTTGGGAGGGGCCGGGTGCGGTGGCTCACACCTATAATCCTAGAACTTTGGGAGGCTGAGGTGGGCAGATCACTTGAGGCAAGGAGTTCGAGATCAGCCAGGCCAACATGGCGAAACCCCATCTCTACTAAAAATACAAAAATTAGCCAGGCATGGTGGTGTGTGCCTGTAGTCCCAGCTACTCAGGAGGCTGAAGCATAAGAATCGCTTGAACCTGGGAGGCAGAGGTTGCAGTGAGCTGCACTCCAGCCTGGGTGACAGAGTGAGACTCTATCTCAAAAAAGAAAAAAAAAAAAAAAAGGAGAATTGACATCTTAACACTGTGTACCCTTCCAGTCCATGAACATGAACAAATCTTCATTTATTTGTCTTCTTGAATTTTTCTCAATAATATTTTTTAGTTTTCTGTGAACAGTTCTTGTGCATCTTTCATTAAAGTTAATCCTAAATATTGTAATATTGTTTTATCTTGATGCTACTAATGGTGTTTTTTCCATTAAATGGTTTCAGCTTTCCAACTGTTTTTTGCTAGTGCATAAAAATTCATTTGATGATTGCATATTGACTTTGTATCCTGAGTTCTTGCTTAATTCACTTACTAGCTCTAGTAATTTGTTGCTGTTGATACTTAGGATTTTCTACATACACAGTCATGTTCTCTATGAACAAATAGGTCTACATTTTCCTTTCCTATCTTTATGATTTTTAGTTTTCTTGCCTTATTGCACTTAGCTAGGAACTCTAGTACAACATTGAATAGACAAAATAAACGCCAACATCCTTGCCCTGTTCTCAATCTTGGGTTGAAAACATTCAGCAGTTCCTTATAAAGTATGATGTTATCTGTAATTTTACAAGTTGAAGATGTCACTTTCTATTCCCTGTCTCTTGACAGTTGTTATTATGAACAGATATTAAATTTTGTACCAAAGTATTAAATGAATTTATTTAGATGATCTTGTGAGTTTTGTCCTTTAACCTATTAATGTGGTGAAAAATATTTATTGATTTTTGAATTACATTCCTGGAATAAACCCCACTTTGTCATGATACATTGTCTCTTTTGATGTATTGTTGTTTGATTTGCTAACATTTTGTTAATTTTTAAATTTATGCTTGTGAAGGATATTGGTCTGTAGGGTTGTTTTTTTTTGTTTTTGTTTTTTTGGTCAGGGTTTGGTATCAGGATGATTCTGGCCTCATAAAATGACTTAGGAAGCATCCTCTCTTCCTTTGTTTTCCTCTGAAAGGGTGTGTGAATGATAGACATTACTAATCCCTTCAGTGTTTGGTATAATTTACCAGTGAAACGATCTGAATCCGAAGTCTTCTTTCTTAGAAAGTTTTTAAGTATAAATTCTATTTCAGATTTTCTGTTTATTCTTGGGTTAGTTTTGATAAGGTCTTCCAAGGTTTTTATCCATTTTATCTAAGCTGTTAATTCTTCAAAGATTTTTGTCTTTCATTTTCTCTCTCTTTCTCTCTCATTTTTAGATCCCAAATGCTTATATTTCAGACTACTTGTTATAATCCCACATTTTGCAGGAGTTCTGTTCATGTTTTGAAAAATCTTTTTCCTTTGTCTTGAGGAAAAAGTTTGAATATTTTCCAGTGACCTTCAAGTTCACTGATCCTTTCTTTTGCATTATACAGTTTAAGCCCACCCATTTATTTTTTTCTTTCATATGGTCTGTTAGTACTCACATTCATCTTTTGAAATATACCATTTGCTCACCCATATTTGAAATAATTGTTTTTGTATTTTATCTTCCCAATTACTGGTTCATCTGATAACCATCTCCTTCCAGAGATTTTGTTTTCTCCTAAGTATAAACCATACATTTTCACTTACTTGTATGTTTTATATATTTTTGTTGTTTGGCACATTGTGTATAAATGAATAATGAAGATTGAAGCATTTTTGTTTTGGTTCCTTAGACATGTATTTCCTTTCCTCAGAATGTAGTGAGGGTGAGAAGCCAATCACTCAGCTTTCTCCAAGAATCTCCTTGAGACCAAAAAAAAGTTGCAGCTTTAACCTGTGATTACTCAACTTCAAATTCCTGAGATAGAGTTTTTCAGACTTGTCAATGTTTGGTCTCAGAAGGGGCTGGTTGCAGTTTCAACTCAGGCAGGGGTGTGGAATCCATTAATCACAGCAAGTATGAGATCTTACGGTTTATTTCTGCTTAGCCACCCTTCCTCCACTGCTGTGTTTATGTCAAAATTTGGAGTGGGGAAGAATTGCTCAGGTTAGGTGCTCTATCCTTGCCTTTGTGGCTTTTCTAGGCTCCAATTTGTCCCATCAGTTCATACTGCCACTCAAAGTTCAGCAGACAGCACTTTGTCCCCAAAAGTTTCTTATCCACAGCAGGCCAATCCTCCTCAGACCTCAGTAGGAAGCCTGGGAGCTGTCATGTCTCTCTTTCTTGCCTATGCTTGTTTCCTTCTGGAATTCAGTTCTGAAGGCTTTCTTCATGCCGCTGCCTGACCACCCTCCCACCCCCCTGCCCCGGGTCTTTTAGAAAAGTACAATTTTAATTTTGTTTGAGTTTCTCTTGTTGTTCTCACGGGAACAAAGTCTTTCTCATCTTAATACAAAGCAGAGCTCTCCTGTATCTGGCATTCTGCTACTTTCTTTTTCCAGTCAAAGTGTGTCATGGATTTTTTTCATGTGAACACAATAGGTTTACCTTATAATTTAGAGCTTTAAACACTTATACTTTGTTTTTCAAACAAAAGTAATGCCTTTTCACTATTGGTAGAGTACTGAAAGCACAATAAAAAATAAAAGTCAAAGTTAATCACTAACTTTCCCTGTCTTCTTTTTTTTTTTTTTTAAATTGAGGAATAACTTACATATAGCAAAATGCCCAAATCTCAGTTGTATAGCTCAACAAATTTTACATATATTTACACTGTGTGACCACCACTCATATCGAGATATAAAACATTTCCGTCATTATTCTTCCCAGTCAATATTGTCTCCCAGAGAAAACCATTATTTTCATTTCCAACATCATGGTTTAGATTTTTCCGGTTCTTAAGTTTAATAATTGGAAGTGCGTAGTATGTACTCTACTGTGCCTGACTTCTTTTGCTCAAATAATGTCTGTGAGATTCATCCATGTTGTCATGTGTCTTTATTGCTTATTCTTTTTATTGTTGCATACTATTCCATTGATGAATTACACCACAATTATTTCTCCATTAGTCAAGTGATAGACAATTGAGTTGCTTCAAGTTTTTGGCTTGTTATCAATAAAGTCGCTGTGAATTTTTGTTGGACATTTCACTGATTTTTCTAACTTTGCTTAGGGTGAAATGATTGTATCATGAAGAGATGTATATATAGCTGTAACAGAAATTGCCTATTTTCCCAAATGATGGAATCACTTCGCATTCCAAGAGTGTATGAGAGTTCCAATTGTTTCACGTCCTCACCACATTTGGTATTATCAGCCTTTTTAGAGTACTGTCCTCTGTTGGGTGTGTGACAGGGCCTCATAAAGTCTTAACTTGCACTTCCCTGATGCTCGCCCATTCTTTTTAATGACCGCATATTATTCTCCAGTATGAATGTGCTGGAATTTATTTAGCCATTTCCCTACTGATGGATATTTTCTTTGTTTCTAGTTGTAATTCTTTAAAATACTGTTTCATGTCACACTTTTGACCCACACCTTTGAGTCCATATGCAGATATTTCTGGGTTCAGGTCTTAGGGTACTTGGCATGAAGGAGCAAGCGTGTCATGCAGAGCCTCTCACAGCCTGCCCACAAGACCCCTGTCCAGTATTATGCTGGCTCTTCTCACATGACACCGTCACTCTGAACCAGATGTTTCTAGAAAAGTGAGGCCTTTCCCATGCAAATCCAGGGCCACATGTTAAGTTGTGTTTCCATTATCTCGCTTCTTCAAAGGCTTTTTTCTGGAATTGCCTCTTCTTTTGACATCAGCATGAATGGGATGCATTTCCCTGGCTTTCCTTTCTTGGCTGCCTTTTAGACAAGGCATTTTGAAGATAACAGTTTTACTGCCTGTCACTGCAGCAAAACAGACCGGTGACAACAAAAACCAACCGGAGGAAGTTTTATGGCTTCTAAGTCATCCTGGAGACTCCAGCTTTGCAGTCACTCTCCTCAGTCCACACTGCCCTGGTCCCCGCCACTGAGGTGAAAATTAGAAGCTTCCCCTCCTGGGGTTTCCTTTTTTTTTTTTCCACATCAGGAACGTCTCCTACATTCAGACCTGGGTGGACTCTTTCCTTTTTTAAAGTTCCTGATATTGAGAGAGCTTGAGTCCATCAAAACTCTGGACAGTTAGGAAAGACTTGTCATGACCACAGATAACTCACAGGTCTGGCCTGGACACCATCCTGAAACTCACCCTGGACTGCGGACCCGTCCGCACAGGTGGACGGTGCGGTGCTCGGAATGCAGTCACCCTGGATGCGGACACTGGCTCCTCGACTCTAGCCGCGTTTGTTTGGGTGGGCACCTTTGACCTCTCCGTGCCTCACTGCCTCATCTGCGTCACATGGGAAGAAAGAGGATCCACTTCAGAAGGTGGCTGAACCAGGAGGACACTGAGGCGCGTGAGGTAACAGTCAGCCTGCTACACCGTCCACACGGGTGGGGGTGATACCATCACCCCAGAATCCCCAGAGGAGGGGCAGACGCAGACGACTCCAAGCTGGGACCAACCACCTGCTCAGTGGAGTCATCAACACCGCCGGCTGTGGATACGGTGCTGAGTTTGGATCCCGGCCCTGTGCCTCAGTTATTCCATGGGTCCAGTGGGAGCAGGCACAGCCTGTCTGGCCAGCCGCTGGGGACTACACAGCTCCACCTGTGCAAACTACCCCCAGGTGGCCCAAGCCAGGCGGTCATCAAGCAGCAAACCAGGAGGCTCTGAACCAGAAAGACGCTCCCACTCAGCTGGGAGGGTGAGGCAGGGGCCGCCCACAGTGGACGAACACGGATGCCGCTGGAAGGCCCACATAGCTGGACCTGCACGTCCAAAGGCACGCAGGAGCCAGGCCACCGCGCATCTAGCCTGTGGTTGGTTTAGAGATGCCCACGTGATGCCCCTCCAGCCAATGAGATGCAAGGACTAGGAGCCTGGGGGATTCTGGGAAGGGTTTCTCTTGGGAGCCACAGTGGTGGCGCTGGGTCTGCAGCTGCTCAGCCTGTGGTGTTTGCGGAGCCCCTGGGCACTTGCTGTCCCGCTGCAGTCCCTGTCCCCGTGCGGTGGCACCCTCAGGACCCCGGGGAACAAGCGTGGAAGCGGGACCCCAGGCTCCGAGAAGTGGGGTTTCTGGGGACAGGTTCACCGCTGCCTGGAGCAGAACGGATGGCAGCAGCCAGAGCCCCACCCTTGAGGGCCTTCGAGCTCTGGGGCCTGTTGCAGGTTTTGAAAGCTCTTCCTGCTCCAGGGTGAATGCCGAAGTGCTTTTCATTTTCTGGGAAGCTGGTTTGGGAGAGATTGTTACATTGCAAGTATTTCCAATCCGAGTCCTCCAGAAAGCCCGTGAGGAAGCTCATCTCCCTCACGGAAGGAATGTTCTTGTGCAGCTGCGAGTGGCCCTCATCCTCCTCCATGTGGTGTTTGAACAAAGTGTTTTGTTTGGTTTTTGTAGCTTCCAGATCACATAAGGAATGCTAACATCCCAGACCTGAGCCCGTGGGCTGCTTTTCCTCCAAGACAATGTCAGCTCGTTAAATCACCTGGGTTCTTTCCAACGCTAGCTGGGCCTGGGCTCTAGCCCAGATGGTGGGAGTGACTTGGTCTGGGTTGGGCCTGGCCTCAGAATCCTTAAAGACTCCCCGCGCCCCAAATTATGCATGTGAAGCCAGCAGAGGACCTCTACTCTGAAAGCCTGATCAGGTTGGGACTGAAGGCCACCTGGAGGAGATGGTAGACCATGGAATCCAGGTGATGGCTCCAGGTCCCTTCCCAGTTTGCGCCTGGAGTCTGCAGGGTCATTTCTGTGCCCCCATTTAGTGGGAGGCAGCTTGACACATGGGAAGTCCATTGTGTGTCTGGGACTTCTTACCGTACTTGTCCCCTCAGTCTCCTGGAGTGGTTCAGACATTGCCAGCCTCAGCTCAGCCATCCTGTACGTGCTCTACCACAGAAGAAAGTCTGAACAGCACTATGGAAGCTGACCTCAGCCTCTTCCGCCACATTTGGGAACCATCTGGGAGAAGAGATCAAACGCAAGCCCTAGGGGAAACCTCAGATCCAACTGGCAAAAGATGAACGAATAGGCTGAACAGGAGACAGAACCCACAGAAAAGCAACTTGAAGGCAAAAGTAGTGGGGATCTGACCTAGGAATGTTGTTTAACAAAAAGCACAGTGGTGGATGGCTACAGCTCATACCTGTGGAGCAGCCTAGAGAGTGAGGCAGTTTTCATCCCCTCCTCACTTCATCTTATAGCCATGCGACAGACACTTTTATCCAGCTTTACACATTTTGTTTAAATACTTCCCATCGTACTTACCATGCCCTTGGCACTGGTCTAAGTGTATTGCTAAGATCACTTGAACCCTCGGGACAGCATTCTGCCGTGGGTGATGTTATTACTCCCACATCAGAGATGAGCAAAGGGAGGCCCTGACGGCTGAGATCTAAGTCTATGCAGGTCAGCTCCAGAGCTTATGCTCTTAACCTCAGCACTGTGCTGCCTCTGGCACAGCAACAAGGACTAAAGCAAGGAAGCTGTCAGGTTCAAGTTCTGTTCTTCCTTCAAAGAGCCAGATACATTTGGCTTTGAGCCTAGTCATGTCAAAGTCCAGGGTTCTCCTGGGGATTTCTGCTAGCTCATGAAGACTCTCCCTCTCCTGATTCCATGTCTTAGGACCAGGGTCTGCATGCTGCAGGCAGTCCCGCCCTACATTCACCTGGGTGCAGGACTCTACACTGTGGCACTCCTCACAAGCTTTCTGCTACATGAGGTGCTGGCAGAGGGTATTCATGTTGTGAAACACTAAGATGTACCCGGACTTCTGAAATCCACTTTGCTCTCCCCCAGACTTAACCACTCCACAGCCTCAGCGTTGCCTCTTCCCTCCCACATTTCACCTGGTGACTGTAAACTCTTCAGTATTCTCTCTTCCCTCCCACATTTCCCCTAGTGACTATAAACTCTTTGGTTTACTGTATAGTTATGCCAACTCCCTTTTCTGAAGTAGCCATAATGAGGAGAATGGGTGCCAACACTTTTGCCCTTCATCTCAGTACTTGTCGAGTTTTTACAAAGAGAGAGCTCTTTCCACCAAGACACCTCTGGTGAATGAAGCTCTTTTAATTTTGTGGTCAGAAAATGTTTCTGTCTCTACCCAGCTGGAGAAGGAAAAGTACAGGACAAGGAGGGAGAAGGCTCCATGCTATAGCTCCACCATCCACTGCCTGAGGGCCTGGAGAAAGTCAAGTCACCTCTCCTGGTCCCAGTTTTCTCTTCAGTAATTTAGGGACCATAGCACCTACCCTGTACTTTTGAAGAACTGTCAGTGATTTCTGGTTTAGGGAGCTGGATGAAGCCCTCTGTCTCACTACCCTCACACCCAAGGATGTGAACCACAAGGATTTGAGCAAGAAAAGACAAACAGCAACAGCCTTTACTGTTGAAAGTGGAGGAAGGGAGATCAGCTCCTTGCATCAAAGCAGCACCTGCCTCCACTCTGCCTGGAAGCTGCAGTGGGAGAGGACAGAAGTCAGAACCCAAGGGAATGCCCTCCCTCTCCGCCCCCCATTGTTCTTCCAAAAAGAGAGAGCTGAAAGGGATGGGAAAGGAGGTGGGAATTTCAGAGAATTGGTGGCCTTGCTCACTTACTTCTTCCTGCCCCTACCAGACCCATGGTGATTCCTTATGGATTAGGGCTGGGTTTGCCAGCTTGGAAAGCCAAGTCTCAACAACTTGTAGACAGTCTTGGAAGAAAATGACATAAATCTTTTTGAGGTAAAGTTAACAAATCAGGAGGTTTGGGGAAAGGAGTGTAAGTGTATTAGACTACTGGTCTTTCACAGTGGGAAGGCACAGATAGTTTCTAAGTTGGGAAAAAATCAAGAAGTAACAGTTCTAAAGGGAGCCATATGAAGAACTACAATAAAAATGAGAATGAATTGGCTGGGCATGGTGGCTTACGCTTGTAATCCCAACACTTTGGGATTACAGAGGCCGGCAGATTGCCTGAGCTCAGGAGTTTAAGACCAGCCTGGGCAACATGATGAAACCCTATCTCTACCAAAATACAAAAAATTAGCCCAGAGTGGCAGCGTGCACCTGTAGTCCAAGCCACTCGGGAGGCTGGGGGAAGAGAATTGCTTAACCCAGAGGCAAAGGTTGCAGTGAGCCATGATTGTGCCACTGCACTCTAGCCTGGGCAACAGAGCAGGACTCTGTCTCAAAAAGAAAGAATTATAATCAAGAAAGATCAGAAAGTGGGTAAGAGGAGGAGAGGTGAGAAAAGTAAGTAAGAGAAGGTCTGCTGCTTTGCTTATCTTTTAACATAGATGTTCAATAGACATTGTCTATATGTGCTAAATCTACGAAAAGAGTGTTGGGGTGTTTTATGGACTGAATGCTTGTGTCTTGTCCTCTCTCAAATTTGTATGTTGAATCCCAACTTCCAGTGTGGCCGCATTTAAAGCAGGAAGAAATTGAGGTTAAATGAGGTCATAAGGGTCAGGCACTGATCTGATAGGAGCGGTGTCCTTAGAGACACCAAATATTTTTCTCTGCCCTCACGATCTCCTCCCATGTGTGAACCTGGCAAGAGAGCAATTGTTTTCAAGCCGGGAAGAGATCCTCCCCTATACCAGAAATCACCTATGCTAGCACCTTGATGTACCTCCAGCCTCCAGAACTATGATAGAAAGTAAATTTCTGTTGTTTAAGCCACCCAGTCTGTGGTACTTTGTTATGGTAGCCCATGGAAACTAATATAGGGTATAATATATGAAAGAAAAAGGTATAATAATTAAACAGTGTAACCCTTTCAGATTACCATAAGGAAAGCATCCCACTTCTGAAAGAAGTTCATACAGTGAGAGTTAGAAAATAAAGAAAACATTATAAATAGAAAATGTAAAATGCTGGCATTAAAATAAAATGTGTCAAATGCAAATTAAATATACTTACCTATTGAAAGATGCAGCAAAGCCCAAGTAAATAAGAAATTCATCTAAAACAAAGTGATTCAGAAAGGGCACATTAAAACCTAGAGAAACAAAGGCAGATTAAATTCAAGACACAAATTATGAAGTGAGTTAAAACAGCACTGTATATTGATCATGAATTTTTTTTTTCTGAGACAAGGTCTCACTTCCATCACCCAGGGTGGAGTGGAGTGGTGCAGTCATGGTTCACTGCAACCTCAACTTCCTAGGATCATGTGATTCTCCCACCTCAGCCTCCGGAGTAGCTGTTACTACAAGTGTGCACCACCATGCTCAGCTAATTTTTGTATTTTTAGTACAGATGGTTTCACTATGTTGTCCAGGCTGCTCTTGAGCTCATGGGCTCAAGCAGCCTCCCAAAGTGCTGGGATTACAGTCGTGAGCCACCTTGCTCAGCCAACCATGAAATATTAATGCACCAAATAACATAGCAATAAAACCACAGGAACAGACTTCCTCTCTGGGACCTGTAGTAGATATACTTTTCCCTATTCCTCCTGCTAAGTACAACAAAAAGACCCTGAAAATTATATGTAAAACAAATAGAAGAATATTCTGAAAGGTGGAGCGAAGAATGCAGATCAGCTAGGAACATGGGAACTTGAAGAATGATATGGTGTTGAGCTCCCTGGGTTTTCCTTTTCCCTTGTATATCCCAGATATGGAGCTGAAGAAACTGGAAACCTAGAAACACCAAAAGGCAGACAAAAATATCCCTAATAAGAGTTTAGTGTTTCTAGCCAGAGGACCAGGATAGAAGCAACCTATGAAGACAGAAAACTTTGTGACCTCACTCTCACTTACTCAAGCAAAGCCCAAGTTGGGGAGCCTAAATTTTCATGCTCATGAGAGTGATGTCATATGCCAAGTATTTGAGAGAACCAGTATTTCTGTCCCCACCAGTTGATCATAAGGCATGATACCCCACACCTCACAGTTCAATGGAAACCACAAACAACCTAAACCTCCACTCCTACCCAGCAGTAATAAAGTATGCCTTTACCTCCCCAGTGGGGTGATGTGGAGGAGGCTTAGTGAGGAGTTAAGACCTCCACCATGACTCAACAGTAATGAGGCTTCCCCTAGAGTGGAATCAGTGGAGACCACATGGTGAGCCAGAAATCCTGCCACCATCCAGAAGTAATAAGGTGCCTCTCTTCCTCTTGGGTATTAATACAGGCTTGAGTGCGAGCCTGGATTTCTACTTCCACCTGGCAGTAACAAGGTAGTGCCTTCCTCCCTCCCTTTGCTAGATCAATGTCAAAGAAAGCCAACTAAAACGAGTTTTTTAATGAGATCCAGAGCCTCATAATATAATACAAAAATGTCCAGGTTTCAATAAAAAAATTACTAACCATACCAAGAACCAGGAAGATTTCAAACTGAATGAAAAAGACAGTCAAAAATGCCAGTGCTGAGATGACAGATATTAGAATTATCTAACAAAGTGTTTAAAATAGTGATGATAAGACTGCCTCAACAAACAATTACAAATATTATTGAAACAAATGAAAAAGAATAGAAAGCCTCAGCAAAGCAATGGAATAGAAAGTCATATCAAATAAAAAGAAGATGTAAAGAAGAATCAAATGGAAATTTTATAATTGAAAACTGTCATAACCAAAATAAAAAGTTCAGTAGATAGTTCAAAAGAAGAATGAAGGCCGGGTGCGGTGGCTCAAGCCTGTAATCCCAGCACTTTGGGAGGCCGAGATGGGCGGATCACGAGGTCAGGAGATCGAGACCATCCTGGCGAACACGGTGAAACCCCGTCTCTACTAAAAAAATACAAAAAACTAGCCGGGCGAGGTGGCGGGTGCCTGTAGTCCCAGCTACACAGGAGGCTGAGGCAGGAGAATGGCGTGAACCCGGGAGGCGGAGCTTGCAGTGAGCTGAGATCCGGCCACTGCGCTCCAGCCCCGGCGACAGAGCGAGACTCCGTCTCAAAAAAAAAAAAAAAAAAAAAAAAAAAAAAAGAAGAAGAATGAAGCAGCTACTTGAGAGGCTGAGGCAGGAGAATCACTTGAACCTGGGAGGCAGAGAATTATGCTGAGTGAAAAAATCCATCCAAAATGATCAGATAATATGATTGTATTCAAATAACAGTTTTGAAATGATGAAATTATGGAGATGGACTATAGATTAGTGGTTGCCAGTAGTGGAGGGGATTGAGATGGGAGAAAAGTGGGTATGGCTACAAAAGGGCCACACAGAGGATCCTCGTGGTGATGGAATTGTTCTTTATCATGGTCCTGTCGATGTCAATATCCTGTTTGTGTCATTGTACTATAGTGTTGCAAGATGCTACCATTGGGGGAAACTGGGTAAAGGGTATACAGAATCTTTCTGTATTGTTTCTTACAACTGCATGGAAATCTACAGTTATCTCAAAACAAAACATTAAAAAAATTGTAAATATATGAACATTACAAGATTGGTTTAAGTTTTGAAAATCAATTACTGTAATTCACCATATTAACACACTAGAAAAGAGAAAAATTGTGATTATTTCAAAACATGCAGAAAAAGCATTTGATAAAATCCAGTATCTGTTCTTTATTAAAATAAAAAGCCCCTAACTCTGAACAAACACAGAATAGAAGGGAAGTACCTCAATTGTTAAAGTGCATTTCTGAAAAACCTATAGCTAACATTATGCTTAGTGGGAAACTCTGAGATCAGGACAGGGATAGCCACTTTCACTACTTCTTTTTAATATTGGAATAGGGGTTCTAGCCAGTGCAACAAGGTGGAAAAAGAAACGAGTCATCTAAGTTGGAATAACAGAAGTAAAACTGTCTTTCTTTATAGACAATATGATCATCTACATAGAAAATCCAACTGAATCTTTTTAAAGCTGCTACAAATAATAAGTTTGCAGTGTTGCAGGACACAAGTTCAATATCCAAAAATCAATTGTATTTCTATCTGTTATTAACAAATACTTATAAATTGAAATTTAAAATTACCATTTACAATATTGGCACAAAGTATGATATGCTTAGGGTATAAATCTATATAAATATGAGCAAAATCTGTACACTGAAACTTAAAAAACATTGCTGAGATAAGTAAGATCCAAATAAATGGAGAATTACACTGTTGCTGTGGTCTGGATGCTTGTCTGTATGGTGACTGGACTGGTTCTAGATGAATGCACCAGTTCCTGAGAGTGGCTGGCTATAAAGTCAGGATACACATCAGGGTTGGTTCCCCTTCGCATGTGCTCGCTTCCTTTCTGACCTTCTCCACTGTGTTTTAAAGCAGCACAAAAGAAGCTGAGCAGATGCTGTCTTTATACTCCTTATACAGCCTGCAGAACCACGATCTAAATAAACTTTCTTCTATAAATTACCCAGCCTCAGATATCCCTTTATAGCAACACAGAATGAACTAAGTTAACTGTGTCCGTTGTTATTGTTAAGTGGTCATTTATCCCCAAAGTGGTCTGCTGATTCAATCAAAATTCCAGCAGGGTATTTTATAAAAATTGACAAGCTGATTTTAAATTAATATGGGAATTCAAAGGACCTAGAATGGTCAGAACAACTTTGAAAAAGGACAACGGCATTAGAAAATTAACACTCTGTAATTTCAAGACTTGTAAAGCCACAGTAATTGGGACAGTGTAATATTGGCATAAGATAGACAAATAGATCAATGGAGCAGCATAGAGTCCAGAAATAAATCCAAATGTGTATTCACAACTAATTTTTTTAACCGGGGAGCTAATAAAAATCAGCGAAGAAATGATAGTCTTTTCAACAAATGGTGCCGGAACAACTGGACATCTTCTTGAAAAAAGATGAACTTGGATCCATATCTTGTACCATATGCAATTATTAATTCAAAACAGAACATTTAAAACCTAAAACTATGAAACTTACAGAGGAAAATATTGGGCTTGGCAAAGAGTTCTTACATATATGGAAAGTATGATTCATTAAATAAAAAGATGAGATGGATTTCATCAAAATTAAAAAAATTCTGTTCTTTGAAATACATTGTGAGAATGAAAACAAGTTTGGCAAAAAAACTATTGAAATTATGCATCTGATTAAAGTCACTTTTCTAGAACATAAGTAAAAACTCAAAACCCAATAGTAAGAAAACTAACAATTTTTAAAAATGGGCAAGTGATTCAAAGAGAAACTTAACAAAAAAAAATATATGGATGGCAAATAAGCACATGACAAATTCTCAGCAGCATTAGTAATTAGGGAAATACAAATTAAACCACAGTGAGATACCACTACATATCTATGAGAGTGGCTAAAATTTAGAAGACTGATCAAAGTGTTGCTGAGGGTGTGAAGCAACTGGAACGCTCATACACTGCCGATGAGGATGTTAAATGGTAGAATCACTTTGGAAACAATTTGGCTATTTCTTTAAAAAGTTAATAGTAACTACCATATAACACAGCCATTCCACTCTTAGGTATTTACCCAAAGAAATGAAACTATACGTCCACACAAGGACGATGTACAATGTTCATAGCTATGGGTGTGTGAAGAAATAAACATGGCCATGCAGTATCAGTAAAACTCGATTTTTTTCCAACCTTGTTGGGTTGGGGGTTCGGTAATCTAGTAACATTTATCGCTCTTTTTTCTCAAGAGAAACTTAGTCTGCAGCTTGTGTGAGGTTCTGTGTTTTCCTCCTACGCTTTAGAACTTTCTGGGTTACTCTGTATATTCAGAAAACAATAGACATGGAACTGCTGTAGAAATACACACCAAAATATGTTAGTTATGTGTTAGAATTTTTACTTTACACACCCCATTTTCTTACTTCAGTGGTATTAGTAAATTTATTCCAAATGGAACCTTTGTTAAAAACATTGTGGCCATTGCGCATTTGCAAAGTTCCTTATTGAAACTACTAAACAAAAGCTAATCCCATTGCTCAGTAGAGTCAGTATTATTTTATCCCTAAATACTTCAGTATGTGTTTCCTAAAAACAAGAACATTCTCTTACATAACCACAGTACAGTGATCAAAATCAGGAATTTAACATTGATACAACGCCATCATCCAATTCACAGACATATTAAAATTTCGATGATTGTCAGAATAATGTTCTTGGTTGCTTGATCACCAAGTGATTTCCTATAAGAAAAGAAGAAAAAAAAAAACATAGAAGATTGCTGTAACACTGAACCCAAACACTGAAAAACCTGAATGAAAAGACAGTTTTATATGACTGACTGAAATTAAGTAAATATAGAAAATCTAAGCAGACACATTCACATAGAAAAATCAGAACTGCTCCCTTCAACCCCTGACCCCAAATCACCAGGCTTCCATGATTTCAAAGGGAGCTGATTATATAATCATCTCCATCCATGAAAAACAAGATTTATTTCCTCATTTTTGTGGACAAATAGAAAAACAGTGCCTTAGTGGGACACACTTTTAGCATTTCTGCCAAAGTTAGGAACAAGAACAGGCTGCACTCTATTGTTACCCCCACTATTAGAGGCAGACATCCTCACATGCAGTCACACACGCACACATACACGCACACACGTACACATGTATGCACACATGCACACACACACATGCACACACGCACATGCACACACATGCACACACGTGCATGCACACACGCACACATGCGCACATGCACACACATGCACACACACATGCACACGTGTGCACACGTGCACACAGGTACACACACATACATGCATGCACGCACGCACAGACGTACACACATGTGCACACACACGCATGCACAGGCACCGGCACAGGAACTGGAAAAAAGAGGTGAAACCACCTCTATTGCAGATTGTAGTTCTGGCAAAATCAAGGCAATTGACCAAGAAACTATAATATTAAAACAATAGCAGAATTCACTAAGGTGGCAGGATATAAAATTAACGTAGAGAAATCCGTAGTCCTCACAGACACAATCACAAATAATAGTAGAAAGTGGACAACATAGCCAGAAATAAACAAGAAATAAGAAAATCTATTAGAAGAAAGTTTAACCCAGAAGACATGGAAGTAGACTTAAGCGAATGAAAAAGTGGGGCCTGCTCTTGGCCAGGAAGACTCAATATCGTGAAGTCGTCAGGTCTCCTTAAATTAATTTATAATTAAAAACACCAAAAGGTCCTCCCTGTCTGCCAGGGCCTAGACAAAATTTATTCTAAAGTTCCAAAAGAAAACACAAATAAGAAAAGTCAGGACCATCCTGGAAAGGATTAGCAGGGCAGGGGCTGTGGGACTGACCCTGGCAGATATTAAAAGTAGGATCAAGTGTTCATAATTAATAGTGTGGTTCTGGTGACAAATGAATAATGGAACAGACTAGAAGATCCAACAATAGGCCCACATGAATACGTGGCGTTTGTGTGTGATAACAGCGGCCTGTCAGGCTCGGAAGATGGACTTGTCAGTAAATGGCTCTGGCTGCTCTGGAGGCCACCTGGAAACGTGACTTGGATCCTTGTGTCACACTGGGCTTCACAGTATAGGACACACTCCAGTGGGGTCATCGAGCCGCACAGGAAACATGACATCACATGAACACCAGAAGGCTATACAAGAATCGCTTCATAACCTGGGCGTGGGGAAATCCTTTTTAAATGTTGTTCAAAATTCCGTACCAACAGAAGAAATGACCAAGAAATTCAGCTACATTAAAATACAAAACACCCCTGGCCATCCCCTCCCCAAAAAAGCAAAATCAAAATACCAGGGGTAAATTGTGAACAAACACTTGTACGTTGTCACAAAGGGTGAATCTACATAATATAGAGTTTCCAGAAATGGAGAATTAAAAGCAGGACAACAGGACAACGGGCAAGAGCCATGAACAGGCCTTTCTCAGAAATAGCTGCCGAGCATGGCCCACCACGCAAGCAAGGGCCCAGCTTCCCCGGTGGAGAGAGAAAGACAGGCCAGCGCTCTGAAACAGCTCGTCCCAGCCCCAGAGTGATAGACGCTGCGGCTGACCGTGTATTCTGTGGGCAGGAAAGGTGAGGGAAGGCCCAGATGTACGTTGCTGGTTGTCATGCCAAACGGCATGACCCTGTGAAGGGAGACGGCCAGCCCCAACAAAGTCACGGATGTGTTTCCATTGACCTGTCCTGAGAGTGCACGTGTGAGCAAAGCAGGAAATGATGCCAACGTGTGGATGGTGCTGGCACGTGGGTTTCCTTTGCAGCCTCAAGGACTGGAAACCACCCAGACATCTTACTGTGAGGGGCTCTTGAAACGTCGGTAGACCCACCTCCTGGAAACCCCTTCTACAGGGAGCACAGAGTGATGCACAGTAATCGCCAACATATGTTATTAAGTGAAAAAGTAGAGTGCAGATCTGTGACCGTAGTGTTCTACCTTTATAAAAAAGGCGTCACAAAGAGAAACACTGAAAGAATTAACCAGAAACTGAATAGGTTCCTGCTGGGAAGAGAGCCGCGTGGGGCAGAGACAGGCTGGGAAACCCGGCCTTTCCAGGGACACTTTGGTCTCTGACTTTTAACCAGGTCGCTGTATCTTATATTCAAACTATTAAACTAAATTAAAAAGAAACAAAAATCTCGATATTGAAAAGAAGTTGAAAATGTAACTACATTTTCATTCAAACTACATACATTCAAAACATGACCCCACAAAGGTAAAAACGGTAAAAAAAAATCCATGCAAGTACTTCCAGAATGCCACACTTTACCAACCACCCTTAGCACGGCACAGGACAAAAAGGACGGAAAAGAAGTCTTCAATTTCGTGCAAAGCTTGGAGGAAAGAGAGGCAGCTGTAAAGACAACATTAGGAAACTGTGGAAATGTTAAGTGTGCTCTGGGTGTTAGAAGACGTTCAGGAGCTATTTCTAATTTGGCTAAGTGCAGTAATGGTGTTACACTTGTATAGAAAGCACCCCTTTTTTTTAGAGATGAAGACTGAAGTATTTACCTGTAACTGTTACAATGTCCGTAACTCACTCTGAAACATTCTACCTATAAAGTCATCAAAGCAGGCCAGGCGCGGTGGCTCACGCCTGTAATCCCAGCACTTTGGGAGGCCGAGGCGGGTGGATCACGAGGTCAAGAGATCAAGACCATCCTGGCCAACATGGTGACACCCTGTCTCTACTAAAAATACAAAAATTAGCTGGGTGTGGTGGCACATGCCTGTAGTCCCAGCTACTCAGGAGGCTGAGGCAGGAGAATCACTTGAACCCAGGAGGCAGAGGTTGCAGTGAGCCGAGATTGTGCCACCGCACTCCAGCCTGGCAACAGAGTAAGAGTCCGTCCGAAAATACATAAATAAAAATTAAAACTAAATTAAAAGGTCATTAAAGCAAGCTTGGCAAATGGCTGTAGCAATTGACCCGGGAGATGGAGCTGGGATGTTCACTGGACGGTTTGCTGTACTGTCAACATTCAAGGAGTTTCATACATGAAAGAAAAGATGGTGAGGAAAAACAACAAGGGGATCTAATGAGACATGGGATCGGGCAAGGCCGTGGGGCTGTGTGAGCTGATGCTTGAGAAGGAAGAAGTGCTCAGAGGGCCAGGGCGAGCGGTCCCGGCAGGGGGCAGGGGGAGAGGGTTGTGGGGTCGCTGGTGGCATCAGCCCTGTGCCTGGCTGGTGGCTCTGGCAGGGAAAGCTCGGCCCTGCCCACCTTGTTACCTCTATGACTTCTCTCCAGGGAGCCTCAAACGGGACAGCGATGTCTCAGGAACCAGCTGCCGGGCACCGCATGCCGGGAGTCTTAGACGCCATGAGATGGGGCCAGTGTGGTGACTGCCCTGGAGTAGACGGCGCTGCGAGGTCCGCGTTCATGACTCCTCCAGTGAGAGCCGTCCTGTCTTCGAGCTGAGGACGAGGCCGCCCGGCTGAGGGCGTGTCCTCACAGTCCTTGGCCGAGTGTTTTCTGAAGAAGCCGAAATGTTTAGAAGCCAAAGTGATACAATCCATGATCAGGATTTGAGGTGCAAAAACAACCGAAACTTTATGTTTAAAAACACATCAATTCATCACGGAGTGACCTCTTCACAGACTGACCTCTCCGAGGGAGTGACCTCTTCACAGAGTGGCCTCTTCACAGAACAACCTCTTCACAGACTGACCTCTCCGAGGGAGTGACCTCTTCACAGAGTGGCCTCTTCACAGAACAACCTCTTCACAGACTGACCTCTCCGAGGGAGTGACCTCTTCACAGAGTGGCCTCTTCACAGAACAACCTCTTCATAGACTGACCTCTCCGAGGGAGTGACCTCTTCACAGAGTGGCCTCTTCACAGAACAACCTCTTCATAGACTGACCTCTCCGAGGGAGTGACCTCTTCACAGAGTGGCCTCTTCACAGAACAACCTCTTCACAGACTGACCTCTCCGAGGGAGTGACCTCTTCACAGAGTGGCCTCTTCACAGAACAACCTCTTCACAGACTGACCTCTCCGAGGGAGTGACCTCTTCACAGAGTGGCCTCTTCACAGAACAACCTCTTCACAGACTGACCTCTCCGAGGGAGTGACCTCTTCACAGAGTGGCCTCTTCACAGAACAACCTCTTCACAGACTGACCTCTCCGAGGGAGTGACCTCTTCACAGAGTGGCCTCTTCACAGAACAACCTCTTCACAGACTGACCTCTCCGAGGGAGTGACCTCTTCACAGAGTGGCCTCTTCACAGAACAACCTCTTCACAGACTGACCTCTCCGAGGGAGTGACCTCTTCACAGAGTGGCCTCTTCACGGGAGTCACGTCTGGCAGTGAGAGGAGCCAGACAGGAGCTGGGAACGATAGACTCAGAGAGACGGCTTCCTCTGGCGAGGCGTTTCCAGTGGTCATCACAAAAGGTGCAGGGGAAGAAAGGAAACTGTGTTGGAAAGGACGCTGGGCTGTGGGTGATTCTCCAAGGAGCTCTGGGTTTGCAAAAGACACTGTCGAAGCTGGAGGGAATGACACAAGGTAATGCGGTGAGGTGGGCCAAACAGCAGGAAGCGAGGCCTCGCAAAACCACTGAGCAGCAAGCCCATTGGCTGCGTTTGGGCGAGGCGGAAGCCGCCCGCTGCTGACTGGGCGGGGTGGGGTGTGGAGGGTCACTCCCTTGACGAGGTCACCCTGTGAAGAGGTCACTCCCTTGGAGAGGTCACTCTGTGAAGAGGTCACTCCCTTGGAGGTGTTTGCTCATGCCCTGTCCTCTCCAAGGGAGAGAATGAAGATCTGCAGGAAGCCCCGCCAAGCCCAGGATGGACCAGACTGCCTGGGGTCGACCCTGCTGCTCCTGCTTGGGTCTGTGTGCGGGGCCAGTGGGTCCCGGAGCTGACAGGAGGTGGGAAGGCCTCACTTCCCCAGGAGATCCATGGGAGGGGATGGTCGACATGCAAACCAGCCGTGGAAGGAGCTGCCCCCACTCTGCATGGAAGAAAGGAGGGGCACCCACCCTGGGTGAATGGGGGCTCCATTCCAGGAGCGAGGGGTTGGAGGAGGGAAGGAAAAGTCTACTAGAAATATGGCAAGAGCTTACAGGGTTGTGGATAAAGATGAGGTGTATTCATTCTCTAACACAACCACGTGTCGAAGCATCACCACCGCAGTGCCTCAGAGCTGCACCAACATGCCATCTCACCGGCTGTGTGGTCAGACGCCTGGTCGTGGCTCAGCTGGGGCCTGTGCTGGGGTCTCAGCAGCACCAACGTGCCATCTCGCGAGCTCTGCAGTCAGACGCCGGTCGTGGCTCAGCTGGGGCCTGTGCTGGGGTCTCACAGCTGAAATCAATGCGTCAACCCCTCACTGGAGGCTCAGGCTCCTGTTTCAAGCTCGCCAGGTGGTGGCGGAACTCAGTTGCTTTCAGATGCAGGGCGGAGGCCCCTTTTGTTGCTGGCCACTCTTGGGGTCTTGTCATGTGCCCCCCATAGGCAGTTTCTAAGAAGGGTGTTTGCTCCTTTAAGGCTGGGAGCAGAATCTGGCATCTCTTAAGGGCTCATCTGATTAGTTCTGACCCACCAAGCATAACCGACCTTCTCTCTGATGAGCTCAGAGTCAACCGATGAGGGAACTTAATCACAACCGCAAAGTCCCTGATGCCGTATAATGCAGCACCGTCCCAGGTGGGAGGCCCCAGCAGAGCCACACTCCAGGGGAAGGAGTTATGTGGGGCACAGTCAGTGGGGAGTCCCAGGGCCATCTCTGGATGGTAAATACACACTATATTCCAGCTGCAAAAAGGCTGAGTGGCTTTGCCAATAAAATGAGAAGGGAGGCATGGTCCCAGTGCACCTCCCACCCGGGAGGTCGTGCCTCAAGCTGGGTTGACCATGGGGAGAGAGGCGGGACAGGAGGCGGTGGCCAGATGAGGAAGAGTGGCAGCTACTCTGTCTGTTTAAGGTTGAGTGTTCATACAGGAAATGTGTAGATTCCACACGTACAATTCAGAGTTTTGGGAAATGCACACCCGTGTCCCACGTTCCAGGGCAGAAGCTCTCCAGGACTCCAAAACATTCCTTGGCACCCATCCAGCCCATCCTGCAGGGAATTGCTGTCCTGATTCCATCACCACAGTTGGCTTTGGCAGTTCTCAGTTTCTTCCACACGGCATCCCCACATGGAGCCTTCTGCCACCTGCCCTCTGTTCCTGGGCACCGTCATAGATGGACCAGCCACAGTCTGCCAGTCGCTCTCCTGCTGACGGACGTCCGGCTGCTCCCAGTCCACTCACCAACCGAAGCGGCTGTGAACATCCATGTGCGTCTTTCCGAACTTGTGCGTGAGTTCTGTGTTTCACTGACCTTGGCAAACACACAGGAGCTTGGCTGGGGTGGGCAAGTGTGCACTTGGCTTTGAGAAACAGAGGGGACATTCTAAAGCAGCTGCACCCCACAGCCTGCAAGAGGGCTACAGTCACCCCACGTCCTTGCAGACTGCCACGCTGGTGCTGCCAGTCCAGCTTCAGTCTTTTGGGGGTGCGAGGGGGCGTCTCTCACAGTTTAACTCATGTCCCTTAGGCGACATCGCACCCTTACTCAAGATGTGGTTCCCAGCTTCCGGGGCCTGAGGCATCACCACCTGGAACTGCGAGAAGGAGAAGGACATGGTCTGCAACCTGTGTGGGGAGCGCTGCTGTCTAGAAGCTGTCTGTGCAGAAAGTGCTGCCGGACCAGCCAGCGCGGAGGGTGGGAGGACACCTGTGCTTGCTCATCTCACCAACCCGGAGGTCTCCCTCGGGCAGGGGTCAGGGAACCGCACCGGCCAACCGACGTTGGATGGAATGGAAACAATCCCTCCACGTGCTTCCTTAATCGTAGCGTAAAAAATGCATTGAAAAGACCAAATGACAGTTGTCTGAAACATGAATGTGTTTAACTTTTCCATAACGAGCAAAGATGACCGGATTGGGTTTGGAAACGTGAACACTGCTGTCTGCAAACATGCATGGAAGACAACATATCTCAAAAGGTTAACAGTGAAACATAACAAGGAGAAACAAAACCCAAAAAGGGAAGTGAGGACCCCAGCACTGGTGCTGTCCGGGAAAGGTTCACAGCAAAGCCACAGCTAGGGTCATTTTTCATCGACGTGGATGAGAGCAGACCACAGCGTTGGGCCATCTTAGCTGCAGTGGCAGAAGGAAAAACAAAAGCGGCCTCAGACCTCCATCCACCCCCAACCCCCGGTGACGGATGGTGGTTAGGATGGCACTCAGCTATAGGGGTCCCGAGGTGGGCGAATAGGTCCTGTATGTCCCCAGCTCAGGCTGTTGGATCTAGGGTAGCTTTTGAGGTGGGCAGGTGGGGCTGGCCTCACAGGGGAGCTGGTGAGGGCTGGAAGGGGGCTGGGGAGACACCTGGGACCCCCACAGTCTGCTAGACCCCAGTGCTCCCTCAGATCCCCTGGGTCCCTGTCCCGTCGAGGATGCTTCCTGGGAGGGAACTGCAGCCAGAGGCTCCCAAGGAGAGGCCCAAGCCTGGCACTGCCCCCACGGTTCTGGATCAGGGTGGATGGTTGCAGGGGAAGACCCTCCTGACAGGCCTGAGGTCTTAGGGCTCTGCGCCTCCGGCCAATCCCCTGCCTTCTTGAGGCCAGTGGGTCCCAGCTCCTCCTGCACCAGGACAGGAGGGGCCAGGAAAGCGCAGGAGCCTGCTTTGACCTAGGAGTCAGGGAGCCATGCTGGGGACGGCCCAGGAAGGATTGGGGTCTCTGATCACTCAGAGCATCGGGGTGACTGGCTTCGCCCTCCTATCTGGATACTTAGTGTGATGATCTGAAACATTACTTTTCTAAACCGGGAACAAGCATGGGCCTGATGGGCTAAGGTTTCTTTCCTAACTATTTTTTCAAAGTCGAGCTGCTCTGTATGGGGAGCACCCAGAACAAAAGGGGGTCCTAGCATCTCCTCCTGACCTGGAGTCCACAGGTGAGAAGCACAGTGCGGCCACCAGCTTGGAGGATGGTTCAGGGATCAAGGCACTTCCCTTCTTGAAGCAGGTGATACTGTTTGGCTCCGTGTCCCCACCCTCATCTCATCTCAAATTGTAATCCCCACGTGTTGAGGGAGGGAGGTGGCTGGATCCCGGGGGTGGCCTCCCCCGTGCTGTTCTTGTGATAGTGAGTGAGTTCACTTGTGATCTGACAGCTTTATAAGTATTTGGAAGTTCCTCCTTCATGCTTCTCTCTCCTGCTGCCATGTGAAGAAGGACGTGTTTGCTTCCCCTTCTGCCGTGATTGTAAGTTTCCTGAGACCTCCCCAGCCATGTGGAACTGTAAGTCAATGGAATCTCTTTTAGTTATAAATCACCCAGTCTTGGCTGGGCTTGGTGGCTCACGCCTGTAATCCCAGCACTTTGGGAGGCCAAGGAGAGCAGATCACTAGGTCAGGAGATCAAGACCATCCTGGCTAACATGTGAAACCCCGTCTCTACTAAAAATGCAAACAAAATTAGCGGGGCATTGTGGCAGGTGCCTGTAATCCAGCTACTCGGGAGGCTGAGGCAGGAGAATGGTGTGAACCCGGGAGGCGGAGCTTGCAGTGAGCCTGGATCGCGCCACTGCACTCCAGCCTGGGCGACAGAGCAAGACTCTGTCTCAAAAAAATAAAAAATAAAAAATAAAAAATCACCCAGTCTTGAGCAGTTCTTTAGAGCAGTGTGAGAATGGCTGAATGCACAGGAAGCTCACATTCATGGCTTCTCACATCCCTTCAGGAAGAGGGTCTTGGACACACTCTGGACACAGCAGCCCTAAGGCCCCTTGGCTGAGGTGTTTTAGTACCAAATCTAGAGCCTTGGGCTGGTCCTCTTGGGTTGACCTTGTTGGATCTGGCAGGCCCCAGCCCATCCAGGCCTGATTTGCTCCTGACCTCGAAGCCTGGGGAGTCAGAGTCCCAGCTGCTGGGAGGAGTGGGAGGGAGAGGGAGAGATGTGGGTGGCCAGAGAGCCCCCGAGGGGCTCCAGTGGGGATGCAGGGGCTCAGCCAGCATTGCCATCCCGACACACGGGGTGCTTGGAGATGAACCAGGGCTGGGACCTGACGGTGGGGTCTCGGTGCCTGGGAGGCAGGGGTGGCTGTGACAGGGCAGGGGGCTGTTGCAGGGGTTTGCCCAGAGTCCTGCCAGCCTGGAAAAGGTAGTTTTGCTGTTGAATTGTCTGATTATTTGGGGCCGAGCGGCCTCCAGGGCTGAGGCAGGAGGTGCACATGGGGGCTGGGGGCTGGGGGCCGGGGAGCAGGAGCCCCAGGGGCTAGGGCTGAGCCGGAGCTTGGCCAAGTGTCAGTCCAGCGGGAGGTGTGAGGGCCATGCTGACTAGCCGTGGGAGTGTGTGTCCTTCCTGTGCCTCAGTTTCTACAAGATGAGAGGCCGGGACCTTGGAGTCGGCCCCCACAGGAAGTGTGAGGTGCAGTGTGAGGCCAGGAGCTTCCCTGGGCCCCATGGGGGTCTGCGTAGTGGCTGGGGGTTTCTGCAACCCAGGCCTTGGTAACCCCCACAGCCCCTCCTGCCTTGGGATGGGAACGCTCGCAGGTGAGGGTGGGTTGAGGTTCAGGAGAAACCCAGCTGGGACCTGGGAACAGGGGCCCCACCTCAAGGACCCCCTGAACCCCGTGTGCAACCCAGCGGTGACCTGGAGAGGTCTGTGCAGGGCAGGCACAGGGGAAGGGGTTCCCAGAGAGAGCACTTGGGAGAGACCCTCCCACCAGGGTCTCCGGGCCTCCTCCAGGACAGGCCGCTCCCCTCTGGCCGCCCCAGCCTCCTCCCAGCTCCTGCCAGGCAGGGGCCGTTGGCCGAGTGGGCACGAGGGGCCTGGGCCTCACCGCAACCCTCTCAGGTGAGTGCCATGGAGTCATTCACCTGGCTTACAGGGGAGGAAGCCAGGACAAGGGCTCAGGGCCGTGTCAGGGTAGCCTGGCCATATACAGTGCGAAGAAACTGGGATGGGGAAGAGCGGGCCTGGGCCGGGGCTGTGTGGGGGCCGCAGCTGTAGGAAGCCTCTCGGAGGGCCTTGCAGGGTAACCTGGGCACAGGGAAGCTCCACGCAGAGTGTGGGCCTCGCACCATGAGGGAACATCCTGCTGGCCCAGCCCAGCCCTCCTCACACCAG
This sequence comes from Macaca mulatta, assembly GCF_049350105.2. Taxonomy (NCBI): domain Eukaryota; kingdom Metazoa; phylum Chordata; class Mammalia; order Primates; family Cercopithecidae; genus Macaca; species Macaca mulatta. The sequence goes on from NC_133408.1 coordinate 1,576,740, forward strand.
GGCCGCAGCTGCAGTGTGATACCCATGGGGCAGCCGGGAGGGGCTGGGCCACCACCTCACTGCGTCTGCCCCGGGCCCCTCCCACCCGCCTCACTGCGTCTGCCCCGGGCCCCTCTCTCCCTGCAGTTCTGTGAGGGGCGCTTGTTCTCCACCTGAAACGGAAATGCAGGGTCCCCGGCATTTCCCTGCAGCTCTGCTGGCCACATGGTGTGATGCACCGAGCAAGGCATGTCCCTGCCTGTGGCACCTGAGAGGCTCGCCAGGGTCGCTGCAAGTGAGGGCCTTCAGGAAGCCCCACCCTCACCCTCGATGCCCATTCCTGCTGCCCTCCTCCAGCCCAGCCTTCGGCCGATCCTCTTAGTCCCCCAAGGACCCCCAGGAACAACCGTGCACCCCAGATTCTGGGATTCAGGGGCTACGAACTTCTTTGAGGATGAGCCCCGCTGCCTTTGCCCTGCGCCCTCCACCTTCCATCCTCCTCTTGCTCTGCCCCAAAGGTGGAGCCTCCCAGGACTTCTTCCTCTGGGCCCTGCAGGATCTCAACTCTCCTTGTGAGCTCCCAGGGGTATTTCAGTACCAAGCCTAGAACCTGGGGCTGGCGTTTGTGGTTGACCTTGGTGGATGTGGCCGGTCCCAGACCACTGAGGCCTGAAAGCCCAGGGTGATGCCTCCTCAGCTCCTCTCTGTCCACAGGTGCAGCGTCATCTCCACGTCACCAACGCAGACGCAGATCGGGGCATGGATGGACAGCTGTAGCCAAGGGCAGCCCTGGTTCTGGCCTGGGACTGGTGGTGATGGGGGTTGGGAGCGGGCACGCACACACACTCCCCCAACCTCCTGTGCCTGCTCCGTTGGCACACATGGCAGGATTTTACTTTGTGGGGAAGATAACCACAGGGAGAGGAGTGAAAACCTTTATTTGGAAAAGTTGGCGACATGGATATGGTTCAGAGAAAAACACAGAAGGAGCAAAACTAACACGAACATAGAAAGGGCGCCTTTGATAACACGTCGAACACGTCACTGTTCTGAGGAAGGAGAGTTTTGCATTGTTTCTAGTAAGACACAGCCCTCTGTGGCACCAAGGGGCTCTCATGTCCAGTCCAGGCCCCAGTCTCTGCGGGAGGGAGGAGCGGATGGGGTTAGCACCTTTAATCTCGAGGGTCCTGAGTGCAGCCAGCGCCCCTGCGAGTACTCGCTGAGGTCGGGGTCAGTGCTGGTCAGCAGCAGCCCCTAGGGCTGTGGGGCCGAGGTCCAGGCCGGTCACCAGCAGGACACTCAGGAGACAGGGCCAAGTCGCCGAGATTTATGTCTACAGCGGCCTTCTGACCTTGGTTTCCCAAAACGAGACAGACTCCAATGGCTGCCTCAAGCTGAGGAGAAAAGCTTGCTTTGACTTTAATTGTAAAGTAACTGTTAGGTGAGGATTGGTGGGAAAAGCCGGCTATGGGGACAAAGGAGAGGGAGGTGTGTGCAGCACGGGTCCCGAGAGGGCGTCTGGCTCAGGCTGGTATGCTGCACAGAGGTGCCTAGGGAAGGAGCTGCAGGAGGGAGGGCGGGCAGGAGGGCCCGGGGTGGGGAGCCCAGGTGACGCCAACTTAGGGCTGAGCCCCAGAGGGCCCTGCACAGGTGACGCCAGCTCAGGGCTGAGCCCCGGTGGGCCCTGCACAAAGCAGGCAGCAGCGTTGTGTCCTGGCTTTCCAAGCTTTTCTTTAAAAAAAAAAAAATCTAGCGAATCAGGTTGGTCGGGAAAATTCGCATCACATTTTACTGTTTAGTGATGGGTGGGGAGGGGTGGGAGGACAGGGTTTGGGGCCTGCGTGCGGGGCGGCCTAGCCCAGTGCCACCTTCCTGGAGACGGTCTGGTGGAAGACGCCGCGCAGCAGGGCCTGGTAGCTGGGGACACGGAACAGGTGGCGCTCGCCGTAGGCCACGTCGTACTCGGCCGTCTTGCCGGTGACCAGGACGCGGATGTGGGGCTCATTCACCTGGCGGCCCACAACCACCACGAAGATCTCGATGCCCGCTCGCTGGGCCTCCTGCACGGCCTTCTCGATGGCCGCGGGCGTGGCGCCCTGTGAGTTGCCATCTGAGAAGAGCAGCAGCCTCTTCTTTGCAGCGCCAGACGAGGCCTCGCGGTAGAAGCGGGTCACATAGCCCAGGGCGTCGTTGACGTCCGTGGCGTCGTTGATAAAGTCCATGGCATCGACAGCACTGGCCAGGGCCGTGTAGTTCTGCAGGAACTGCAGCGACGCCCGCTCTGGCCGCTGCTGGCCTGTGCCGCTGTACTGCACCACAGCCACCCGCACGTCATGGGCGGGGTCCGTCCTGCCCGCCATGAGGAAGCGCTCGGCCAGGCGCTTGGCGAAGCGCTTGGTGGTGTCAAAGTTGTGGCTGCCCACGCTGGCAGAGCTGTCCAGCAGGATGGTGATGTCAGCGGGGGAGGAGAACGTGACTGCAGAGCGGGGTGGGCAGACGTTAGCATGAGCCGCAGTGGGCTGGCCAGAGGGCGTCCGAGCTCCCCAGAGAGGGCACGGCACGGTGGTGCTCAGCCACCAGAGTGAGCCATGCACCTGCTCTTGTGACCGCCAGGCCCTCCTCCCAGAGCCCCCTCCTCTCAGAGCCCCTGCCCCAGCCACGGTGCCCTCCTCCCCATGTGCCTGGGCCGCTGAGGTACTCACTGGGGCAGGTGTAATCTGGACACTTCTTATCTGTAAAAGAGAAAAACCATGCAGTGTGGGCCCACTGCTCCACCTATAACCCCTAGGAGATGTCCCAGGACCTCCGGCTGAGCACAGGGGTGGCCGTGCCCCTGGAGGTCACAGTGAGCTGGGAGGAGGCCTCTGTCTGGGACAGCCCGGGCGCCCCGCGTGCACCTACACAGATCTGGGACAGCCCGGGCGCCCCACATGACCTACACAGACCTGGGACAGCCCGGGCGGCCCGTGCACCTATGCAGATCTGGGACACGCCTGGACGCCCCGTGCACCTACGCAGATCTGGGACAGCCCTGGGCGTACCTATGCAGATCTGGGCGGTGACATTCTTCAGGAAGGCGTCCTCCAGCAGCTCTGCATAGTTTTCCTTGACCAGCGAGAGGCCGGCCCGGCCCTGGGATGGTGCCAGGCCTTGGCAAGAAATGACATTGAGCTGGTCGGAGCCCGGGACGAAGTCAAACACGTCCTTGATGCCCACGGAGACCACCTGTGGGGACAGACAGTGTCGGTGTGGCGCAGCCCGCTCTGCCCTCGTCTTTCAGGGGACAAGACCACCCTGGCTGGCAGGGCGCCCTAGGCGGGGCAGGTGCAGCCTGGGGGTGGCCACCCCACCTGGACGCCTGGACTGCAGAGCACGTTGAGCGGCGTGGTGTCCCTCTGGGTGTCTGAGCGCCCGTCAGTGATGACTAGAGCGATGCGGTTGTTCGGGCTGGGTGGCAGAAGCTGGTCCCGCGTGTACTGCAGGGCCTCTCCTGTGAAAGTGCCGCCCGCCATCCACTGCAGGTTCTTGATGGCTCTGCACAGGAAGGGGCGGGAGGGGCCGGTCAGGGCCAGGCCTGCCACGGGGCCGAGCCCACCTGGGATGAGGGGTCAGGGCCGATTCACCGCGGGGCCAGGGGTCGGGACGAGGGGTGGGAGGGCCCTGGCCGTTTGTGGGCACTCACTCCTTGAGCTCCTGCACGTTCCGGATGCTGGGGCTGCGCAGGCTCACGTGCTCCTGCATCTGGCTGTGGCTGTACTGCACCACACCTGCGTACGACTGTCCCGGCTCAAACTGTGGGACCGGCGCCGGGGTCAGGACGGGAGCGCTACCCCAGGTCTGCATAAGCCTCCCAGGGATGACTCTGTTGGCTGCGGGTGCCCAGAGGGCGGCACAGCCCCCAGGACCTCAGGACCTGGGTCCCCTGTGACTGGCTCCGGTGCCCAGGGGGTGGCACAGCCCCTGGAACCTGGGTACCCCGCAAACCAATCTTCCTTGGTGGATGACGCCCTCGTAGGTTCTGTCCACGAGGGACAAGCCCACCCCCAGAACTCAGTACCCCAAACTGCTGGCCCTCAAGGAGAGGGGAGCCCCTCCCTCATCTGGGGTGCCTGTGTAGAATGGGCCAGCCTCGCCAGGTGGAGCTGGAGGCCCGGATGGACTGGCGCGTGCTTGGCATCCTCCTCACGAGCAGGGAAGTCACAGGGATGCAGCGACGGCCTCGGGAGGCTGAGGTCTGGCCCTGGCAGGGGCGGCTGGCAGGGCCGGGATGCACCTGCGCTGGGCAAACCCGGGAAGGGCGAGGCCTCACCTTGACCAGCTCGTCCCGGCTCAACCGGTCGATGACCTTGACGACGAAGTCCTTGGCAATCTCGAAGTTCTGCAGGCCGATGCTCTCTGAGCTGTCCAGTACGAAGAGCAGGTCGATGGGGCCGCACTTGCATTCTGCAGGCGGGGGCAGTGTCAGCAGAGCACGCCCCGCCCCTCCTCCGCCATGGCCCCGCCCCTCCTCCGCCATGGCCCCTCCCCTCCTCCGCCCTGGCCCCTCCTTGGCTGCCACGTCATCGCCTGACACTGGTCCCGCCTGTCTCAGCCCTAGACGAGCCCACCCCCTCCAATGGCCCCCCAATGGCCGCTCCACTCGGTGGCTGGTCAGGGCCTGCGTTGCTCAGCCAGGCTGGGCGTGGGGCCTGTGGGCCAGAACGATGGAGCAGGGACCCCCAGCCTGCTCCTGGTTATTTCAGTTATGGGTGAAAGATGGAGGGGCCCAGCCCAGCACCCGGGACTCTGCTGGCTTGGAGCAGACCCCAGAGGGGTGGACAGGTGCAAGGAGCTGTGGGCAGGGACCAGGGTGCCACGTGCTGTCCTGTGACATGCGTGGGACCCAGGCCTCGCTCCCCCACCCCCGGGATCCATTCTCTCAGAAGCCAGAGCACGGGTCTCACCACAGCAAGCTGAGGAGAAGAGAAAGGGTCAGTTAGACCATAGTCAGGGCCCCATCCTGCCCACGTCAGAAAGACTCCTGTTCTCAGGGCAGCCTCCCCCCTTCCCTGGCCTCCCTCCCAGCCTCCCCGCCTCCCTGCCTCCCTGGCCGCCCTCCCCACGTGGCAGCTCTGCGCGGCACCGGGGACTCTCAGCCTGCACGGGGACCTGGGGGCCTGGGAGGGCTTCGGAGGTCGGTAGGGGCTGGCTGAAGAGCCTCCTCAAGGATGTACTCAGAGACCCGGGCCCCCAACAGTGGAGAGACCCTTCTAGGAGTGGAACAGGCCGGGCTGGGGCCCTGCTCTCCCTAAGAACGGCCTCTCAGAGATACTCACAGCACATTTTCATGATGATGTCCAAAATCTCGCATTCCTGGGGAGGGAGAGACGAGGGTCCTGAGGCCATGGACAGCCCCTCCCAGTGGGGACTGTGGGCTACTGGGTCTCCAGGTCACCCTCCCCAGGGCCCCCACAGGGCTGGGTTTGGGCACGGGGTTCTTTGCAGGTGTGCCCAGCTCTGCCCACTACACCCCTGCTACACGGCTGGACCCCTGATGTGGTCACAGAAACAGCACTGTCATGGGTCTCCTCGTGGCCACCATGGGTCCCCTCATGGTCCTCATGGATACAGGCCCCCCCATGATCCTCACGGGTCCCCCCACGGCCATCACGTGTCCCCCCATGATCCTCACGTGTCCCCCCATGGCCATCACGTGTCCCCCCCATGATCCTCACGTGTCCCCCCATGGCCGTCACGTGTCCCCCCACAGCCGCCACGTGTCCCCCCATGATCCTCACATGTCCCCCCACAGTCATCGCGTGTCTTCATGGCCGTCACAGGTCCCCCCATGGCCGTCACAGGTCCCCCCATGATCCTCATGTGTCCCCCCCATGGCTGTCGTGTGTCCCCCCATGATCCTCACGTGTCCTCATGGCCTGGCACCAGCTCTTCTTCCACAACCCACCCCCCTTGTGAGCAGCGTCTACAGGAGCTCCCACGGACAGGACCCACACCCCAAGGGACGGAGGCTGCAGTGGTTGCCCCCAGCGATGTTCACAGAGCCCCACTTACGTCTGGCCCGGGCGGTCCTGGGTGTCCTGGGGGTCCCTGTCCAAGAAACAGGGTAGAGGAGCTCTGAGGGTGAGGTGCCCACTGAGCTTCCTGAGCTGAGACAGGCCCCACCCCCGGGACCCCTACCCCATATCAAGCCCACCCCCCCACCCCCCCTGCCCAGCCCCTCGTCCTCAGTGAGGGTCCTGTGAGGGCAGCTGGGGCTTCGCTCACTGGTGGTCCAGGCGACCATCCCAGGTGGGGCCCACCCTGAGGACCTGCTGTCTCCCTGGGCTCAGCTCTGCTGCCCTGGCCACCACCCCGACCCTGGCCGCCACCAGACCCTGGCGACCGGTGCCTCCCACCCCCAGAGCCTCCCAGATGACGTGCTCCCCCAAATTCCCTGCCGCCGCCTCCCGCTCTCCCAGCCCCTTCCAGCATTCCCCAGCCCCAGCATCCAGCGTCCCAGGCGCAGCCCACCGTGGCCTCACCCAGCCACACCCACCCACCTGGGGTCCCTCGGGGCCCCGGTACCCCTTTGCTCCTTTGACTCCTCGGGGTGCAATGTCGTTGTTCTGGAAGGAAACAGCGTTGTGTCAACGGGCTGTGCACCGTCTGGGCATCTGCGCACTGGCCCCGTCCACAGAGCGTCCAGCAGCCAGGGCCCATGAGGCCTCCCACCAGCCGGTCCTGGTCCACTGCCCTTCGAGGGCCAACCCTCTGTGGTTCAGGTGGACTCAGGGCTGGCCCTGCCCCCGTCCACACTTACGTCATCTCCGGGGTCCCCGGCTTCCCCCTCGTCCCCCTTGAGGCCGGGGTAGCCCTTCGTGCCCTGTAGTGATGGGAGAGTGCTTGGTTATCATGGGTTTTATTTTGTTTTTAGGAAGCAGAAAGTTTAAAAGGAAAAAAATAAAGATAAGGGAGGCACTCTTCCCTTCCCCACCACACGCGTTTCCTGGGCTGGAGAAACCGGGTCCTGGGGTGGCCTAGGGAGCCGTGGGGCGGCCTCTGGGGCTGGGCCTGCCCTGTTCACCGAGGGGAGCATCGGTCCGTCACAGGTCCCCCCGTGATCCTCATGTGTCCCCCCCATCGGCACAGCCAGGGGACCCACGGGCCACACCACAGCGGGAGCCTCGCAGGGCCTTGGCCACGAGCCTTGGCTTCTGCTGGAGCTGATGCCGACTGGGGCTGTGGCGGGTGCCCGTGTGTTTGCTCGGGAGCCTGTTTACACATGTGTGTTCACACGTGCGTGTCCCTGTGACTGTGAATGTGTGTGTGCCCACAGCCAGATGGAGGAGGGGGTGTACTCACGTTTATCCCGGGAGGGCCCCTGTTGCCCGGATACCCCTGTCACAGAAAAGCAGGGCGGTGATGCCGGGTTCTGATTGAGAGGGGAGGCTGTGAGGGGGCACTGCGGAAGGGCCTGAGCTGACAGAATCCTGGCCATGGACTTCCTGGGCCAGCCGGCGGTCCTGGGGCCAACCCGCCCACCCAGGAGTACCCAGTCCACTAAAGAATGTGCTGCAGGCGGCTTGGGGCACGTTCCTGTGGGCTCAGCCTCTGGGCACTTACGGGGAAGCCAGGGAAGCCCTCGGTGCCATTTCCAGGGGGGCCGTCTTCACCCTGGGGGAGCACAGTAGCCGTCACCATGCGAATCAGCCAGGCCTGGGATACCCACTGACCAGCATGGGCCCGGGAGCACTGACCCCACAGAGCCCCTCCCTCCCCTGGGGCCACCCTGCTGGTCCCCGTGGACCCTGGGACCCAGACCTCAGGGCAGGAGGGGCCCTGCCGAGGCAGCCTCTGGCTCAGGTGCTGACTGTGGCCAGGAGCCAGTGATGCTGCGAGCGCTCCCGGCCCAGTCAGGGACCCCAGGCAGTTCCACAGTGCAGGGCTGGGGCTCCCCAGGGCCTCTTGCAGCCAGGCCTCGGCCCCAGGGCCCGAGCTGTTGGACACTCACCCTCTCACCCATCAGCCCAGGGTCTCCAGGGGGTCCAGCAGGTCCTGGGGCTCCTCTGGCACCCTGAGGAGGAAGAGGGAGGCGTGAAGGGAGCAGGACCAGGCGTGGTGACCTTGGAGGGAAGCAGGGCCCTCCTGGGGCCGGGAGAGGTCCCAGCGGGAGCCAGGACACCCAGGACCATGGGGTCCTCAGAGGACGCGGGGCAAGCACCGGGCAGAGAGTGGGTTCTGGACCCTCAGGCCCCTCCTGGGTGGCGGGCGTGGGTGGGGAGCGGGACTCACCTCGGAGCCTGGGGGACCCTCATCGCCTCGGTAGCCTTTAGGTCCGATAGGGCCAGCCTCACCCTGTAGAGAGATGGATGTGGCACGTTGGACCACAGCCCTCACCCAGCCCTCAGGCCTGAGCCCCCCCTGACCCTAAGCTGAGGGTCTCGGACCGTGAAGTGTCAGGGCCCCCAGGCTCCGGCCCTGGTCCAATCAGCACAGGGGGCGAGCCAGGCCCACTCTTGGGTCTGATGAAGGGCCTGGGCACGAGTGTTGAAACCTCTTTCAGATGACTTCAGTGGGCGCCTGGCTGGTGCCTTTGGCCCCCATGGAGGGGTGAGGCTACAGGTCCCTGGGCCGCAGACCACCTGCCCCTTCTCCCATCAGAGTGGCCCCAGACTGCCCTCCCTCATGGTCCCCTTTGGGCCTGGCCTGGTCCCCTTAGCCCACCCCCAACCGCAGGACCCGCTGTGGGTTGAGCCTGGACACCACCCTGCCCCCACCTGCACCTGAGGCTGCCTGCTGGACTTCCTTGGGTCCCCCACATCTCATGAGGACCCCCTGTGGGGTCTATTTCCAGAGCTGGCTCCAGCCTCCACCCTCGAGGGCCTGCTCCGTGGACGATCCAGTGGTGAGTCCCTGCCCTTCTGGGTCTAGCCCAGGCGCCCAGGCACTTCCCAATGCAGCCAGCTGAGCCAAGAAGGGAGCCGTGTGCACACCTGGCCCTGGTGGGCCCCAGCCATGAGCCTGGTCGGACGCCTGTCCCTGGCCTGTGGTTAAGCTGATGCTTCGTGATGAGGCCTGTCCTGGTGGTTCAAATGTTTACAACTTCCCCACTACCAGACTTGGCCCATTCACCAGCCTGACCCGTGGCCTCCACCAGGCAGACGGGCGGCACCTAGTGTATTGCTCTCCCTACCCGACTGTGAGCATCCAGCCCTGGCTGTGAAGCTCCTGCACCCTGCGTGGTCAACACCCCCGCAGTGTTAGGACTGCACGCTTGACTGGGGACTTTGCACACAGGCCTCAAGGAGGTCCAGAAGCCCACCAAACTTGGGGTTCACAGGGGTTAGTCTGGTACCCTGAGACCCTGCCTTGGGAACACGAGAAGGGGAGCCAGGAGGGAGGATTGAAAGGAGGTCTCTGTGCCCTGGGCCAGGTGAGTGGGAGGCAGAAGGCCTGGACCTCACCACACACGGTCAGAGTGTGCCACAGGGAGCAGGAGGCCAGACTCGGCAGCTTCTGCAGAGCGGCTGCAGAGGCAGCTCACTGGGGGCACCTCCCGGGACCAGCCCTGAGGGCCCAACCACTTCTGGTGTCCACACAGGGACAGGCCCGTGCTGGGCGGGGTGGAGGGGAGCGGTAAGGCTGGCAAGAGCTGAGCAGGAGGTGCCCAGAGCAGCGAGAGCCCAGGAGGCCAGCTAGGAGCCCAATGTCCCGATGGACAAATGTGGTTCCAAAGCCACCTATCCACATCCCAGGCCCCAAAAGGCCCCCGGGAGGCTCCAGGTGAACAAGTGCCTGCCTCGGCGAGGCAACTGTGAGTCAAGGGTAACGTGGTGCCCTGGTCTCAGGCACTGGGGGAACCTCCTCCAGCACAGCAGCCTAGGGACTGCTCCCAGACCCCAGGCACAGGACCAACCAGCCCCTGTGCAGCCTGCCCCATGACACTGGAGGTCCTGCAGCCCCAGGCACGGGACCAACCAGCCCCTGTGCAGCCTGCCCCATGACACTGGAGGTCCTGCAGCCGCCTGCTCACAGGACTGCCTCTCTTGTCACAACTCTTTGAAAGTGGCTTTGTTTTTTCTTATAGTGGCTATTAATTATTTTGAAAACTGAACATATAAAACAGACAGGGTGTGGTCAGAATTCTCCGAGCAAGTCCTGGCCTCTGAACGCTTTTCCCACTGAGACTTTCGGCTACCAAGGCCTTGAGCAGCCTCGCAAGCCTGGAACCTGGCCCTGGGCCGTCCCCTCCCCACCACCTGCCACTGGCTGCGTGGCCTCTTCCATGCACTGCGCCCTGCACTTGGCCCTCTCCTGCGGTGACCACACAGGAGGTCAGATCAGCCTCAGGGCTGGAGCCCCGGGAGCTCAAAGAGCAGAGGATCAGAGGCCGAGGCCGTGCACTTCCCCAGGAAGGTGTCGGGAGCCCTTTCTGCCCCTGCCATGAGCCGCACGCAGGACCAGGTGGACGAACGGCCCAGACCTTGCCTGCCAAGCCCTGCTCTGGTCCTAATCTATGACACAGGTGTTTTTAACAGCTGTGTAACACCTGTTGGCGCCACAAAAGCACGATTTCACCTCGTGCACAGAAATACAAATGTGACTTGCACTGGGACAGCCTCTCCCATCTCCCTGGGTCTGAGGCCCCGTCTTGCTGGACGTCTGAGACAGCTGCCATGCCTGCTGCCATGCCCGCTGCCATGCCCAGGGTCTGGCCTTATGTGTGGCAGGTGGGCAGCTACGCACATGGAGCTGTAAGGTTGATTTGTCCACAGAAGCAGACAAGCTCGGGGAGTACAGACTTGCTGTCTCTGGGCGTGACCGTGTGGAGGCCTTCCTGTCCCCGTGGGGCAGGTGAGCTCCAGGAGGATGCAACAGCCCAGCCCAGCCTGCGGGCAACACCACAGTGGATTCACCATCATGGCAGTCATCAGAATGGGGGAAGAGACAGAAAGCCACGCGGCGTGCACAGCGATTCCAGAGGCTCGGAGAAGGGAATTTAGAATGAGATGAGAGTGCATTTTCATCCCGACACCCCGGGATTCTGGAACCTTCCATAGCCTCACACTCCCCAGTTGACCTCCAGGCACAGTCATGCCTGGCCCCTGACCCAGAAAAACAAATGCTGACCAAGCTCCCACAGTGTCTCCCAGGGGCTCCAAAGCCTCTTCCTCACTGCAAGGCACCCTTGCCCCAGACGGGTGCCCGGACAGCGCTTCTCCATCTGGGGCTGAGCGTCTGAGCGTCGGGCCCCCGGGCGCTGGGCCTGCCCTCACCAATCCACACCAGCCCGGCCCATGCTGTGCCTCACCCCCAGGAGCCGGCTCCCATGCAGGGACACCCACGAGATCTACGGGAACACAGACGCCCTCGAATGGAAATGAAGAGACCCCCAGTGCGTGAGCTGCTGGAGCACTTCTACCTCCAAAACCCAAATTGGCCAATGCCCCCCAACCCCACAGGGCCTCCTACCGGGTCTCCAGGGACACCAACGGGGCCTTCTCTTCCCTGATCACCTTGTGGGCCAGCTTCACCCTGAGGAGAGACGAGCAGTGAGTGTGGAGCTGGGCCATCCTTGGGGAGGACAGCTGCCAGGGCACGCTGGGAGCCAGAGCGTGCTATCCAGGTGGTCACTGGGCTGCTCCGGACTTCCCTCCCCACACGGCTCCTTCCTGGCCTCCCCAAGCGTTTCCTCGGCCCACGTGTGTGGCCATCAGCGTGGCTGGCTGTCTTCACTCAGGAGGCCGGCAGCTCTCCTGGGGCCCCAGAGGCGTCCCTGCGTGCATCCCTGCTTCTCCAGTGAGCTCTGCAGACCTGGCAGGTGTTTGTAGCCACAGACTTGCGGCCTGCTGGGAAGCCAGAGCTGTGTGGCCGGCCCTTCCTCTGGGCTCTGCCTGGCTGTCAGTCTCATTCCCTGATCTCAGAGGAGTGGGCCTGGAAGGTGGTCTGAGTCACTAAGTCACACAGTCCCTGCTTTGACGTCCCCCCGCCCCTCCACGGGGCTGTGTGCTTCTGGGGAGCTCCCAGGGAGGAGGTCAGAAATCCCCCATCCCCCTTCGGGGAGCCAAACCCCTCGGTGGCGAGACTCTGGCCCTAGCTCAGCTCCCCGGCCCTGCTGGAGCCCCGCCCGACTGTCAGCACACGACAGCTGCATGTCCTGATTGTCGGACGAGGGAGCACCTGGGGGTGCTGCCTCTGAGGCCTGGCGGCTCGGCTGGGCACAGCAGGGCATTCTTCCCCCCTCACTCTGCCTGAGCCCGGCAGGACTGAGACACCCAGAATCTGCCAGCTGCCCCGCCCCGGGCCCAGTACAGTCACAGGGACAGAGAAGGGCCCTGTGTTTCTGCACCCTGAGGCTGGGCTGTGGGGTGGCCCTAGTGAGGCCCACGGCCATGGAGCTGAAGGTGGGGGGTGGCCTCTGGGGCCGCCAGAATCTCTGCTTTGGGGTGAGGTTTCTATGTCAAGACTTCCCAGGCAGGTGCCCCGCTGGCCTAGCTTCCCATCTGGGGTTCTGACCCAACTTCCTCACTCTGGGAATTTTAACAAAGGAAAATTGTTCCAAAGAAGAACCCAGCTCGGAGGCAGAAATGTGGACGCCGCCTGGTGGGAAAGTGGGCACCGGGCCCACGGGCAACGCCTTCACACGAAACAGGTCCCAGCATCAGGCACGTGGCTGGGCGCCGGCTTCAGGGGCTGCCCTCCCTGACGGCATGTGAATGGGCTGGCCAGGTCGAGGGGCGACAGGGGCTTCGTGGCATGTCCTGTGGCTCCGGAGGCCTGAACCAGCCCCAGCATCTGCCTGCCCCTTCCTGGGGTGGGTCCCAGGTCCAGGAACTGTGACTCACAGGGTCTCCTCTTGGTCCCCGCGTGCCTGGGGTCCCCCGTGGTCCTCTCTCTCCAGGGCCGCCCTGAGTGGACAGACACAGAGGGTGAAGCCTCAGCTGCTGGAACTCACGCCCAGCTGGGGTGGGGCTTGAGGCCTGGCCTGGGCCGACTCCCCCAGCAGGACCCCTGGGAGGTGCCATCCCTCCACCTCATGGTCCACAGTTCCAGAGGCCGGAATCTCCTGGTTGCCCAGGTCCCACCCGTTCCGAGCCTACGGGAAGAGGCGTCCTGGACGTGTGGGTGAAGAAACCCACTTGTCTGGGGCAGGGGGCCGTGACTCTCAGTGCTGGGAGTACCGGACTGGGCCACAGAGGCCACGTCCACAGTTACACAGTGAGGCGAACAGTGCAAGCCAACAGCGCAGGCCGCCCCTGCCCCACTCACCCGCTCCCCGGGGGCACCGTCAGGTCCTGGGTTCCCCTGCGATGAAGAGAAACAGACGCCGGCGTTAGTCTGGTGGACACCCTGTATTTGGTCTCAGGGATGTGGAGCAGACCCCGAGCAAAGAGGATCGGAGGCTGAGGCCGTGCACTTCCCCAGGAAGGTGTCCGGAGCCCTCACTCACCTCGTCACCCGCCTCTCCTTTCTCTCCGGGAGGACCAGGCTCTCCTGGCTCGCCCTGTGGGGAACAAGGGTAGAATGGTCACTCCATCTCCTTGCCTTCCCTGGGCCCATGCCCGGCATCTGTGGGGCCTGTGCACCTCCTCACCTCGTCTCCAGGTGGTCCCGAGCTCCCTGGTCTCCCCGCCTCCCCGTCAGCTCCAGGCTCACCCTGGGGAAGACCGGGGGGTCACACACGCTCACAGGGGTGTGCACCAGGGGTGCAGCCGCCAGAGGCCACGTCCAGGGCCCGCCTCACCGAAACCAGGCCCTCCCTCTGACCAACACCTGAGAGCCCAGATCCCCCAGCACCCTCAGCCATCCACAACCCTGCACAAAAACCTCCTGGAATGCTCCAACCTTGTTCCCTATGAGGCCCAGCCAAGGGCCATCTTGTCTGAGGGGCAGGACTCGGTTCCCATTAGAGAAGGCACAGCTTTGCCAGGCTGGCAAATTGGCAAACTCAAATCTAGGGCCTGGAGGGCAATCTGGGAACTCAAAGATGAGATTTGGAAACCGTCTGCTGGGTTCTAGGAGCTCGTCCGGGAACATTTGGGGTGGGGTCAGCATTCGCCCTTGTCTTCCCCAGCACTTCCAGTTTCAACAAAGAAACTCCAGAGAAAACACCAGCCACGGCAGACTCACCTTTAAGTCAGACTAAAAAGCTCCTTCTCCCGCCTTGAGCTCCCGCCTTGCACTCCTGCCCTCCCGCAGCACTCCTGCTGCCCGCCTGCCCTCCCACCTGCTTGGCGCCCTCAGTGCCACCTGGCCCATTCTCAGTTCTGAGAGCCATTCTGGGCGGCGGCTCACAGGCTGGGAGTGACGCGGTGCGGTCCCATTTGTGCAGAGCGAGCGGCAGGTGCGGGGAACAGAATGGCGGAGGCCTGAAGGCCCTTGGGCTGCAGGGAAGGCTCCGGGCGGGAGCGCAACGGCAGCTATTCCCACGCTGGGCCCTGTGCCCGCCACTCCCCTGCCTGCCTCCAGCCTCCACCAGCTCCTCCCCTCTGAGGCCGCATGGGTGGCCGACCTGCTCGGACCAGGACTTGCTTCCAGGAGCGGTTTCCGATTCAGCATTTGGCCAATCGTGAAGGCCCTGGCCCTCCAGGGGCCGCGAGTCACTCACCTTTTCTCCTTTCAGTCCAAAGGCGCCGGGGTCTCCCTTGGGTCCGGGGGGTCCTTGAATACCCTGGAGAGAGGAGGGCAGCATGACCACCAGCAGAGGCCACCGCGGCCTTTGGCAGCAGCCCCAGGCCGCCCAGACGAAGTCAAAACTGAGTCCACACGTGGTGCTGCTTACAGCGCTAGTTTTAAAATACCAGTGAGAGGAAGTGACTTACGTCAAACCCGGGCGAGCCCTTGCAGCCTGGCAGGCCTGGGTACCCCATCTCCCCCTGGAAAGAGGAAGAAAAGCAGAAAATCTGAAGGCCAAGTGGGTAAACCAAGGCCTATCACCTGTCAGACTTTGCGCTCTCCGTGCCCTCCCTGGAAAGCCCCACCTAGCAGACAGCCCCCTGGGGTCACCTTCACACCATCCACCCCACCCCTCCCCGTCCCTCCCACCGGGGTCACCTCACCCCGTCCCTCCCCACCTCTCCCCTGCTCACCTTCACACCGTCCACCCCACTCCTCCCCGTCCCTCCCGCCGGGGTCACCTCACCCCATCCCTCCCCGCCCCTCCCCACCCCTCCCCGTCCCTCCCCACCCCTCCCCGCCCCTCCCCACCCCTCCCCGTCCCTCCCCTGGTCACCTTCACACTGTCCACCCCATCCATCCCCTGGTCACCTTCATGCCATCCACTCCGTCTCTCCCCATCCCTCCCTGTCCCTCCTTGTCCCTCCCTGTTCCTCCCGAGGTCACCTTCACGCTGTCCACTCCATCCCTTCCCATTCCTCCCCATCCCTCCCCATCCCTACCCATCCTTCCCCTGGTCACCTTCATGCTGTCCAACTCATCTCTTACTGTCCCTCCTACCAGGGTCAGCTTCACTCCATCCCTCCCCATCCTTCCCGACCCTCCTCGTCCCTCCCTGTCCCTCCTCGTCCCTCCCTGTCCCTCCTTGTCCCTCCCCATCCCTTCTCATCCCTCCCAGTCCTTCCTCGTCCATCCCCATCCCTCGTCATTCCTTCCCTGGGTAACCTTCGCGCCATCCACTCCGTCCCTCCCATCCCTCCTCATCCCTCCCCTGGTCACCTTCACGTCGTCCACCCCATCCCTCCCCGGTTACCTCCCTGTCCCTCCTCATCCCTCCCCATCCACCCCATCCGTCCCCAGTCACCTTCACGCCGTCCACCCCGTCGATGCCACGCTTGCCCTTCTCTCCCTGTGAGGCGGGAAAACGAAGGCAGGGGTCAGATGCAGGTCAGACATGCTGCCGTGGGGGCAGAACTCCCCCCTCCCAGCAGCCCACACTCACCTTGTAGCCCTTGGGTCCCCTGGAGCCCTGCGGAGACAGGAAGAGGATGTGAGGGGGTGTTTGGGGTGGGGAGGGCAGAGCAACCTTGGCTTAGTCCCACACAAGGCAGGGGCTCCAGTGCCCCCAACCCAAGGGGGCAACGTCACTGCTGAGAATCATGGGGTCTGACAGTGATGGGAAGGGGTCACTCTGCAGAGGGTAACCGCCGTGGGACCCCCCACTCTGCAGAGGGTAACCGCCCATGGGACCCCCACTCTGCAGAGGGTAGCCGCCCGTGGGACCCCCGCTCCAGAGAAAGTAACCGCCGTGGGACCCCCATGGGACCCCCACTCTGCAGAGGGTAACCGCCGTGGGACCCCACTCTGCAGTGGGTAACCGCTGTGGGATCCCCCACTCTGCAGAGGGTAGCCGCCCGTGGGACCCCCGCTCCAGAGAAAGTAACCGCCATGGGACCCCCGTGGGACCCCCACTCTGCAGAGGGTAATCGCCCGTGGGACCCCGCTCTGCAGAGGGTAGCTGCCCGTGGGACCCCGCTCTGGGGTGGGGTGAAAGTGACACAAGTGCCCCTGCTGGGTGCCCGGGTGGCTGTCCTTGTCCTTCCAGATGGAGGGGACGGGGAGGGGCGGTGGAGCGGGTCTGCCAGGCATGTGGTCTCCTGTCAGGGACGCTGTCCTCATCCCCGGGGACACCCTCGTCCAGGATGGCACATCTGCGCCTGGAGGGACCAGCCCCGAGGTCGAGCCTCACTCACCTTCTCCCCACGGCTCCCTTTTTCTCCCTACACGCCCCGCGGAAGAAGAGGAAGAGAAGGCTTGTTAGTGCCGCGCAGGGCTGAGGGCACCGCCGGGCTCAGGCGAGGAAAGCTGGGGCACGTACCTTCATCCCCTGGTACCCAACAGGTCCGAGGTCCCCGGGTCTTCCCTGGAACACAGGAGGAAGCGGTGAGACACCCCTGGAGGGGCAGGGGCAGGGACCAGTCCCACCCTGCCCCACACCCCTCCCTCCAGCCCAGGCCTGGTGAACCCGAGAGAGCCGCCCTGCTGCACGGGGCCCACGGTGCCGAGGGGCTCCAAGGTGGAGCTGGGGGAGGGAGGTCTATGGATAGGATTTGGGCCAAGAAGCCACAGCAGAGGCCCCAGATGGTGCCGGCCTGAGCACTCTGGGCACCTCCCCACCCAGCCCCTCCCTGGCAGATGGGCTCAGGGGCTGCCCGGGGGGCTGTGTGGAAGGAGGGCTGGGCTGTGGCCCTCCAGGCCTGCTCCCACCCATAAGGAACAGGCAGAGTGACTTTGGCACTCAGAACCCAGACACTCTTCCAGAAGTTTCCGAGGCCTAGTCGTTCCCCGCCTCCAGCTTCTTAGGGCCCCCACCCCACAGTCAGGCACTCACAGGATCTCCGGCTTCTCCCTTCTCTCCCGGGAGCCCTGGCTTGCCTCGTTCTCCCTGGAACATAAAACAGGTCAAGGTTGGGGGCAGTCCTGTTTCTTTCTAAAAAGCTGGCTCACAAAACAGGTTTTTAAAAACACACTTCGTCCAGTCTTCAGGGATCACAGGGCTTTAAAGCACCTTCCCCATCACTCCTGGTCAGCCTGGGTCTGGGAGCTCCACCCCGCACGCCAGCTCCGCGCACTCCCTGCCTCCGTTCCTGCTGACCCCCAGGCACGGGCAGGACGGATGTGCAGCACAGAAGCCCCCCAGGCCCACGGCTCGACCCCCAGGATATGGCCATGGCCCGCAGCTGCTGGGTTTGATGATTATTAGGAGAAGCCAGAAATCTGAAGCCCATGAGCAGCCTCGTGGCAAGCTGCAATTATCAGCAGCTAATTCTAACGTTTAAGGTCATCCTGTGTGAGCCACACACGACTGGGGGCCCCACGTTCTCACCCTCCGACCCCCAGAAAGGTCCTTCTGAGCAGAATGCGGCTGAGGGCAGGGCAGACAGAGACACCCTCAGAAGCCCCCAACGCCCCCAGGGCAGCCCACACCCTGCACGGGCCAGAACCTGCCTGCTGGACCCTCCTGGTGGACTTAGGTGCCCAGGAGGCTTTGGTCCCGCCACCCCCACTCCCAGGCCCCAAGCTGCAGGGACACCCCACAACACACGAGGAGCAGGAGTGACCACTCACCTCGAAGCCAGGGTCGCCCCGGAGCCCCGGAGGTCCTCTTGCAGGCTGCAAGGCAGAGGGGACGGTCAGCCCGGACCCCAGACTCAGGTTCTCAGGGTGCAGGGCGCAGGGTCAGGGGTGGGGGGCCACACTCACCTGGCATTCGAAGGAGCAGCACTGTGGGGGGGAAGGCGTGGAGACGAGTCAGTGGGAAAGGCACAGACACGTGGCCGGGACACCCAGGGTGACATGTGACCCAGGCACATGGGCAGACGGACACACGGGTGGACACACAGGCGGACACACGTCCCAGGCACACGGGCAGACGTGCAGGGGGACACACATGCCAGACATGCAGGGGGACACACGTCCCGGGCACACGGGCAGACACATGGGCAGGCACGCAGGGGACATGTGTCCCGGGCACATGGGTGGCTGTGCATAGGGACACGCATCCTGAACACCAGGTGGACGCGTGGGTGGACGTGTGCGGACTGGTGGCTGGGGGTTGGCGGGGAGGGCTCTTACCACTTGCTCCACGTTATTTTTCTGAAAAGAGAAATGGAAGTGTAGAATTACTTTCCACCTGGGGCCACCGTGGGCCTCCCCATCTCCCGGGCAGGGGCCTCACGATCATGTCCACGATGGTGTCGATGGTCTGGCTGATGACCTCCTCCGCGTCGCGGCTCTGGCCCCAGTCAGCCGCCGTGAAGTTGCGCCGGTACGTGTGGTCCGTGGCGATGATGCTCAGACGCGGCTCCTGGGGGCAGTGTTCAGGGCGGGCTGAGCAGGGCTGGGACCCCTGACGGCCGGGCCGCTTCCCACAGGGCCAGAGCGGGGGCTGGGGTGCTCCAGGCTCCTCAGCAGGAGGGGCTGGCCTCTCAGGGGCAAGGGTGGCCGGCTGGAGTCCCCACACCCTCCTGAGGACCAAAAGATGGTCCCAGCTGCCGAGGGCCTTGCAGCCGCCACTCCATGAGGTTGGGGGCATCTGCGGGGCGGGCGGTGCCTACCAGGTGGTCGGGCGTGATGGCCACTGAGAAGACTTTGACGCCCAGGTGCTTGGCCTCGTTCACTGCGTCCTCCAGCCCCCCGCATGGCTCCTTGTAGCCCTCCAGGGGGTGCCCGTCGGTCACCACAATCAGGTACTTGTTCTCCTTTAGGTGGGAGCCCCTGGACAGGAGAGGGCAGCATGAGACCCCGAGACTAGGTGGGGGAACTGGAGGGAGACCCAAGCCCATCTGGGAGGTGCAGGTCCCTGTCTCATCGCGAGAAGCTGTTTCTCTTTGCTGATCCTGGCTGTACCGTGAGGATTACTAAAAAGAACCTCACCGTGGGGACTAATGCTCTGTGGCTCTCATTTCTCTAAACTGCTTTGGAAAATTCACGCCCTCCCAGGAGAGGCACCCATGACCCCAAAGGAGGCTTGGTTCCTGCGGTGCCCCGGGGCACAAAGTCCCCCGGCCAGTGAGTGGAGGCTGAAAGGGGCAGGGAGGGTGCCCTCCGAGATGCCTGCCTCGTCTACCCACAAGCTGCCTCAACTGAAGGCTGCTGTGTCACTACGGCTTTTGCAGGAAATGGGTGTGATGAGCAAACAACAGGGCGATCCCAGAGTGCCCCAAATCAAACCCCCCAAAGGGAAGGTGAGAGCAGACGGAAGGAGGGCAGCGTCACAGGGCAGTGGAGCGGGCTGCTGGGGACACTGAGCATGTCGGCCAGCAGGGCGAGCTCATTAGGAGGAGTCATATCTGTCTGTGGCTTCCACGGCGGGGCCACACTCTGACATGCGCGGCCACGTCCCCCCACGCACCCCCTGCAGAGAGCAGATGACTTCCTAGCGACTCCAAGTCCCCCAGGTCCCAGCTTGGCACCAACTCTGGCGGGAGGTGGGCACAACCACTGGAAAGTGAGTGTCCGGCCCACGCCGGCCGTGTGGGCCTCTGAGACCGACCTCGGGAGAGGCTCCCCCCGTACCGCTCGATGGACAGGGCAGCCCCGGGACCCCCACTGCGATCCTGAGGCCTCGGGAAGGGCTGGGCGTGGGGAGGCCACGTTCCCCTCCAGACACTCTGGGGCTTGCAGCCCCTCTCTCCCCACATCTGGACACTGGGATGAGAGGAAACCCCTCAGTCCAGAAAAATCCCCGAGAAAGCAAACGAAACTCGGCGCGTGCTTCAGGTCTGATGAGAGTCAGTTTCAGTGATCCTGGCCCAGCTCGGTGTTGATGCTGTGGGGAAAACCGGCCCTGTCTCTCTGCCTCTCAGTGTCTCGGCCTCTGTCTCTCTCTGTCTCTGTCTGTCCCTGTCTCTGTCTGTCTCTGCACTTCTCTCTCTGTCTCTGCCTCTGTCTTTTTCTATCAGTCTCTGTCTCTCTCTGTTTCCCTCTCTCTCTCTCTCTGTCCCTGTCTGTCTCTGTCTCTCTGTCTCTGTCTCTGTCTCTGTCTCTCTCTGTCTCTGTCTCTCTCTGTCTCTGTCTCTCTGTCTCTCTCTGTCTCTGTCTCTCTCTGTCTCTGTCTCTCTCTGTCTCTGTCTCTCTCTGTCTCTGTCTCTGTCTCTCTCTGTCTCTGTCTCTCTCTGTCTCTGTCTCTGTCTCTCTCTGTCTCTGTCTCTCTGTCTCTGTCTCTGTCTCTCTCTGTCTCTGTCTCTGTCTGTCTCTGTCTCTTTCCTGCCCACAAAGTGGTCAGGGAGGCCATACAGCCTCCAAGAGAACAGGGAGGCTGCAGCTGAAGCCGCACAGGGACCCCAGGCCAACCCCGGCCCAGGCTGGGTACCACGTGTGAGAGCTGCCTGGGCAGGAGGCCACTCACCCCACGAGGAGCTGCTCCAGCCCCTTCTTGATGGCACAGTCAGTGTAGGTGCCCTTCCCAAAATACTTGATGGCGTCCACTCTGCTTTTGAGCGTGTCGCGGTCACCGGGCATGCGCGTGAGGCCTTGGATGATCTCCACGTCGTCGCTGTAGTGCAGTGCACCCGCGTTCCACACCAGGTTTCGGTCGCAGCGGTAGTACCTGCCAGGATCAGGCACGGCAGGCGTCAGGCGGGCGGCCCCTGGCACCATCACTGCCCATCCCAGGGCGCGACGTCACCCGGATGGACGGGCTGCTCCACCCTGGCCGAGGCTGACACACAGCTGGACTTCCCCGTGGCCCTGAGGCCGGCCCTCCTGGAGGGCTGTGTGGGCGGGTGTGGCCAGCAGGTGACCTGCGCTCCGATCCCCCGGCCTCAGACCAGGAGCCCTGAGCGTGTGGCCGTGCTGGGGTGGGGTCCTCGGGCCTGCAGTGGGGCAGCATGACTGTGGGGGAAGGAGGCACCCAGGGGGGTCTAAGCACCTGGGCCAGAGGCTCTCAGGGGTCTGCTCTGCCCCAGCCTGAGGTGGGCTCGCATCTGCCCCACCCGCCCTCCCGCCCATTCAGCAGAGTGATCGCAGCTCCTGCAGGAATGCCAGCGGCAATGTGGGGATGACTCCGCCCCATTTCACAGGTGGGAAACTGAGTCATGGGGAGCCTGAGTAAAGGCAACAAGGGCGACTCAGGGGACGCTGGGCACATGGCCGCCCCTCCCTGGTGCCATCCACAGCCAGACCCCCCAACACACTGCCTCACGGGCCTGGCCACGTCCACTAAGCTCAGGGTTTCTAATCCCAATGGCTCCCGCTGGGCACGGTGGGGGTTGGCAGGTACACGGTGCTGTTACCGCAGCCTCTGACTGTGCCCCTTCTGGTGGCGGGAGGCTCAGGCCCAGCGGCCAGTCAGCAGGGTCAGGGAAGACTGGGGGGTCCTTTGCCAGCTGAGCTGTGTCCCCATTGCCAGGGCTCGTCTCAGTGAGGGAGCCCCCATTCTACATGCCCCACCCCCACGGCCCTGTGGACCCACGGGACGGACCCCTCCCTCCCCCGCGGTGTGTCCTCAGCCACACGCACAGATGGAGGAACGCGGAGCAGAGTGTGCCGGGTCCCAAGCCCAGAACCAAGCCTGGGGGCCCTGGGGCTGCAGAGCGACGCCCCTCCCGGCCCCTGAGTCAGGGAGCTTCAGAACGTGGAATCCAGGACCCAGGTAGAGGTTCTCATGGCCCACAGAACGAACCAGGGCCTGGGTGGTTAGTGAGGGGCTGCTGGGCATCCGGCAGGACTGCGTGGCTGAGCCCTCTTGGTCAGCCTGCGGGAGACTCTCTTCCCTACGTCTCAGCCTCACTGTCACCTGGGACGGGTGCCACCCCCACGAGCAGGGGCTCAAACCGGCTCACTCTGGAGGGCGCCGGGAGGGGCTCTGGCCAGGGCAACGTGCGCCCTTCTTAGAGGGGAGGTTGAGGCCATCGCGCCCGTGGTCCCCTGGGCCCCCACCCCACCCTCCAAGAAGCCCAGAAGCACCGGAGGAAGGTCACGGGGCGTCCCTCCTACCTGTCCCTCAGGTTGTCGATGAAACGCTTGGTGAAGGACTTGACCTTGTCCACGAGGGCCCCGTAGGGCTTCAGCCTCAGGGCCACACTCTCCGAGGTGTCCAGCACAAAGAACAGGTCCACGGGGCAGTCTGACCGAAGACGGAGGAGAGGGGCCTTCGCGCTCTCGCCCCGTTCCCCGAGTCTCTGCTGGGCCTGCCCTCCCCGCCAGCCCAGCGCCTGCAGCAGAGCCCGGGGCCTGGAGGGGCTCTCCCGGGAAAAGGCCGCAGGACGTCCCTCATCCCTCGGTGGCGACGGTGGGGAGGGGGTGGAGTGAGAGACCCCAAACCGCTCCTGTGCCCCGAGGGGAGTCAGAACCCTTCACAGCCTCCCCCGAAGGGCAGGGCGTCCCTGGCATGGGACTGGACAAATGAGACCTCACGTGAAGGTTTCTCGCTGGATTCAGAACCAGCAGCGGCACGACTTAGTCTAGAACGGGGGCCGTGCGTCTGGACTCACTGCCAGGTGAGGGGTCAAACGGATTCACGGCTCGACGGCGTTCACGGAGCGCTGAGACAGCCCCGCACCAGCTCCCCCTCTCCCGGGAGCCCCTCCCGAGCTGCCTGCTGTCCTTCCCTGCTGAGAATGCTGACCCTCTAGGGGCCCCGGCCAAGGCCTGGTGGGGCAGAGCTGGGCGCTGCAGCCGCCCCGAGCAGGGAGTGGGGCTCAGGGGCTCCAGGCCCCCAGTCTGCAGTTCCACGGTTGGGAAGGGACCCCGCACATCTGGCCCTGGCCGGCAGCAAAGAGCGGGGAGTCTGGAGCCTCCACCCCCAGCCACCACTCACCCTGGAAGGCCACCGCCCTGGGGGTCTCCGGCTCATCCTGCCCGGCCGTCCAGCAGGCCTGCAACAGCAGGGGCAGCAGAGCGCGGGCCGCCCTCATGTCTGGGGCCTGCAGTCACCACACAGCGCGGCCAGGGCAGGGTGGGCCTCCGCGGCCGACCAGAGACCGAGGCTGTCTTCTGCTCCCAGCCAGAGTGAGAGCTGAGGGCGGGAGGGGCGGGGGGGAGGGCGGGGGCGGGGAGGGAGGAGCTGGCCCGGTGAGTCACGGCCTCCTTGCTGGGGTCTCTCCCTCCAGAACGGGCAGCAGCTCTAAGCCCAGGGCCCCCTGGCTGTGGCTGGAGAAGGCGGTTTCCCTGGCTGGCTCCCGTGGCCTGCAGTTCAGTTCCTGTGTCCGGGAGGACGAAACTGCAGCCAGGCCGAATAAAATGTCTGAAAACGAGCGTGTCCCCCAGAGAGAGTCTCCTTGAAACATGTTTTGGTTGTTTCCAATCCAAACGTCTCCATGTGGGACGCACGGGCAGGCTCACTCGCCCCTTTCCCACCAGCCGCTTCCTACAGAGGACCTCGCCGTGAGCTGAACCGTTGCCTTAACAGTCTCTGAGTTCTTTTTCACATAAATATTTCTTCCCAGTGTAGTCAAATACGTCTTTGCCAAAGATACTTGTTTGTACTATGGGAAAACAAAGCTGCCCACAATATAGTTGTTATATATGCTGTGTGTGGAGAGAGAGAGACAGAGACAGAGACAGAGAGACAGAGACAGAGAGAGAGACAGAGAGAGAGACAGAGAGAGACAGAGAGACAGAGACAGAGAGACAGAGACAGAGACAGAGAGACGGAGACAGAGAGAGACAGAGAGACAGAGACAGAGAGAGACAGAGACAGAGACAGAGAGAGACAGAGATAGAGAGAGACAGAGACAGAGAGAGACAGAGACAGAGAGAGACAGAGAGAGACAGAGAGAGACAGAGACAGAGAGAGACAGAGACAGAGACAGAGAGAGACAGAGACAGAGAGAGACAGAGACAGAGACAGAGAGAGACAGAGAGAGAGACAGAGACAGAGAGACAGAGACAGAGAGAGACAGAGACAGAGAGAGACAGAGACAGAGACAGAGAGAGACAGAGAGAGACAGAGAGAGACAGAGACAGAGAGAGACAGAGACAGAGACAGAGAGAAACAGAGACAGAGAGAGACAGAGACAGAGACAGAGAGAAACAGAGAGAGAGACAGAGACAGAGAGAGACAGAGAGAGACAGAGACAGAGACAGAGAGAGAGACAGAGACAGAGAGACAGAGACAGAGAGAGAGACAGAGAGAGAGAGAGACAGAGAGACACAGAGAGAGAGAGGGAGACAGAGAGAGACACACACAGAGAGAGGGAGAGGAGAGAGGGGACGTCCCTGGGATCACCCGGGGGTGGGCTCCAGATGGCTCCAGACGTGTCCCCGCTCTACAGAAGGTCCCAGGAGAGCTTTCCCAGAGCTGGAGCTGCTGACACTTGCCTAACACCCGCCTAAATGTCTGATAATTTTAACACATACACAAATTGTTCATACCAAAAACCATGTTAAAGAAACATTTGAAAAAACCTTTAACATTCATACTTAATTCCACCACTCCACAGACTGTTCCTGGATTGCCTTCAACATTTCCCCACACCTACTTTATAGAAGTTGTAAACTCCTCCTCCTCCTCCTCCTCCTTCTTCTTCCTATTATTATTATTATCTGAGGGCCTCACTCTGTCATCCAGGCTGGAATACAGTCGCCTCATCACAGTTCACTGCAGCCTCAATTTCCTGGGCTCAGGTCATCCTCCCACCTCAGCCTCCGGAGTAGCTGGGATCACAGGCACATGCCACCATACCCAGCCAATTTTTTATGTTTTGTAGAGATGGGGGGGGGGTCTCACGATGTTGCCCAGGCTGGTCTCGAACTCCTGGACTCAAGGGGTCCTCCTGCCTCGGCCTCCCAAAGTGCTGGGATTACACGCATGAGTCACCGTGCCTGGCCTTGCACACTTACTGTACAGACAATTTACCTGCCACTGATGTCATCCACACTGTGGCTGTGGGTGCTGAGACTTGGTGCTGCCTGCCTGGAGCTGTGGCACCAGCCTCTGGGCTCCTGACTCAAGCACAGGGGGCTTCAGGACCTCCGTGTTCTCTTGGCCTCCCCGAGTCTTAGCTGTTCTATCTGCAAGAAGTGCTTGCAGATTTGGGAAAAGAAATAGTAACTGCTGTGTAAGCAAACCCCAAGAACACGGCATTCCCTGCAGCGAGGGCCCCGCCACAGGCACACAGCAGCAGGTGGCTGACACACGGTCTGTAAAATGGAAGAGACGCAGACGCCCCAACACACAAGGACGTGTTCACTGGGCCCAGTGGCCGATGGCCCGTTTTGCCTTGCAGAGGTGGTTTCACGAGTCAGTTCACAGTACGCCACCAGCACCGCCAGCAGGTCTGCAGCGTGGGTGCCCACTTCACGAGGCGGGTGCGGCAGGAGCTGTGGAGATGGCGTGGGAATAACACCAACACGGCAGGCTGCAGCACTCGGAGCTCCAGGCCACGGTCCGACTCCTCCCCGGGTCCCATGCTGCAGCCTGGCCTGCACTTCTCCGAGGCAGGGCTGGGGCCGCACTGAGCGAGGGGGTCAGGCTCAGGGCGGTTCCAGCCTGGGGTGGGGCCCAGAGGTGCCTCTGCCTCACAGGAACTCTGCAATGATGACTCAGAGTAAACTTCACTTTTCCTCTTGTGAAGAAGATACATGTTCATCATAGTGAATTTTTTTTAAAATCGTAAAGCAACATCTAGTTTCACTACCGAGCGGGATTCAGAGCTAATACTTTGGTGTGTTTCTGCTGTAAGCATTTTTCTTTCTTTCAGATGGCGTCTCGCTCCTCGCCGAGGCTGGAGTGCAATGGTGCGATCTCGACTCACTGCAACCTCCGCCTCCTGAGTTCAAGTGATTCTCCTGCCTCAGCCTCCTGAGTAGCTGGGATTACAGGCGCGCGCCACCATGCCTGGCTAATTTTTGTATTTTTAGTAGAGACAGGGTTTCGCCATGTTGGCCAGGCTGGCCTCAAACTCCTGACCTCAGGTGATCTGCCCACCTTGGCCTCCCAAAGTGCTGGGATGACAGGCGTGAGCCACTGCGGCCACCGTGCTGTAAGCATGTTTATAGACGTGTGATCGCCTGCTTTGGATCCCTTTATGCACTTTCCTCAGGGATCTTTCCTGATTGTAAGTGATGCTTATGTCTTGGGGAGAATATGAAAACCACACAAAGCATGAAAATAAAACATCCTGAATCCCAGTGCTGGCTGAGCTTAGTGTTGTCATGGGGCTGATTTCCACCTCACGCCCTACCCCACGGCGGGTGAGCTCCCTCCGCTCCCCCTCCCCTCCTCCTCCCGCTCCCTCTCCCCCTTCCTCTCCTCTCTCCTGCCCCCTCCTCTCCCCTTTCCTTCTCTCTCCCTCTCCCTCCCCTCACACTCCCTCCTCTCCCTCTTCGCTCCTCTCCCCTCCCTCCTCTCACGCTGCCTCCTCTCCCCGCTCCCTCCTCTCACGCTCACTCCTGTCCCCTTCTCTCCCCCTCCCTCCTCTCCCGCTCCCTCCTCTCATGCTCACTCCTGTCCCCCTCCCTCCTCTCTCCTGTCCCCTCCTCTCCCCCTCCCTCCTCTCATGCTCACTCCTCTCCCCTCTTATCTCCTCCTCCCTCGTCTCCCCCTTTCCTCTTCTTTCCCCCTCCCTCCTCTCACGCTCACTCCTCTGCCCCTCCCTCCTCTCTCCTGTCCCCTCCTCTCCCCTCCCTTCTCTTCCCCTTCCCTCCTTTCCCCCTCCCTCCTCTCCCCCTTCCCTCATCTTCCCCTCCCTCTTCTCCCCTGTCCTCATCCTCCTCTACTGCTCCCTCCTCTCCCCTTTGCCCTCTCCCTCCTCTCTCCTGTCCCCTCCTCTCCCCCTCCCTCCTCTCTCCTGAAGTTACCCAGGTGTCTCTGGCACTTGTCCACCCCCAGCCCCAATCCAGGCCATTCCTGCAAGAGATCCTTCTCCCATGGGGCTCCCGTCCTGAGCCCAGTCGGCTTCCAGAATCCTAGGAAGCACAGAGCCAGGAAACCGCTGCCCTGGGGGGCCTACCGGAGAGCTGGACTGCAGGGTTTGACTGGGAAGGGCCCTGCAGCCCCGCCTGTGTGTGGGGGGAGGTAAATGCGCTTGCAGAGAAAGGGAAGAAGGGGGCGAGCCACACCCCCTTCCCTGCGACCTGGGGACTTTTCCTCTTTCTCAGGCCTGCGGGCCCTTCTGCGGATGGGGACTCTGGGCCCAGTCTGGTATCCCAGAAGCAGCTGTGGGGAGCAGGCCTTTACCCCACTGTGCCCATCGTCCACAGCCCTGGGTGGGTCTGAGTCTCCAGGTGTGGGGAGGGAGAGGGTGGGAGGGGCGAGGGGGTAGGAGGAGGGGGAGAGGGGGTGGGAAGAGGCAGAGGGTAGAAGGAGGGAGAGGGTGGGAAGAGGCAGAGGGTAGAAGGAGGGAGAGGGTGGGAGGAGGGGGAGAGGGTGGGAGGAGGGAGAGGAAGAAGGATGGAGGAGAGGGCCTTGAATGTGCAGTGCCCCTGGCAGGGCCTCTCTGACTCCTGCGGGTGGACCCGACCCTCATCTTCCAGCACGACCTGGCCAGGCAGGGATGAGGAGGGAGCATGAGGTGGGCTGGGCAAGAGGAAGCTGTCCCGGGAGGCAGGGGAGGGCGGGGCTGTTTCTGGAATCTGCCTGCCCTCCACCCCCACCCCACCCCCATCGGGGTCCTGCGTTCAGGGAGAGGAGCCCCTCAGTCCGCCTTGGGGAGCCCTGGTGCCTCCAAACGTAAGCGCGGGAAAAGAAGTAAGCGCAGGAA
Source organism: Macaca mulatta (assembly GCF_049350105.2). Classification (NCBI taxonomy): domain Eukaryota; kingdom Metazoa; phylum Chordata; class Mammalia; order Primates; family Cercopithecidae; genus Macaca; species Macaca mulatta. Next base: position 1,604,801 of record NC_133408.1, read on the forward strand.
AAGGGGAATCACCCACCACCACTGTCCTGTGTCAGTGGTTTTCTTAAACCCATAAAAGTGGGTGGAACAAGAAGGAAAGACCATCCCAGGAAACTGCCTTTGTCCACAGGGAAAGTTAAGAGGAGACTCAGGGCTGCTGGTGGGAGCCCCAAGGTTGCTGGCCCAGGCCCCGCTTCTGCCAGCCCCCTCCTCCCCACCCCTCTCCTCCCCCTCCCCTTTTGGACTAACTGCACCCCCTCCCCCGCCCACGCCCAGGCGGAGCCCCCAACCCCAGCCCCAGGGTAGGTCCCACCTCCCCCTTTAAAAATCTTTTTCCTCCCACGTCTCTCAGTCACCACCTCTCCTTTGACCACGGCTGGCCAAGCTCTGCGTGACGCCTTGGTCTCCTCCCTGCCCTACCCAGGGCACCCGAGATGTGGAGGACCTGCTCTCCATGGGCTCCAAAAACCCAGGCCCCACCTGGGAAATTTTCTAGACAAGGAGGCCACCAAGGCCCACGCAGTGAGGGTGGACGGGGAGGGGATAGTGCTCCCAGCCCCGCAGGGCCAGGCTGCAGTGCGGAGCCTCGGGGCCCCGCCCTGCGCTCTCCCAGCGCTGGCTGGACCTCCCCCCTGGGGGTGGAGGTCTGTCCTCCACTCCCAGGAAAGGCTGGGAGGAAACTCATCCAGGGATTTTCCATCCCAGAAGCTCTTTTTCCACAAAAGTCCAAGTGCCTTCTGGGAGGGAGCAGGACAGCTGCGCCCACGGGCAGGGGACAGGCCCTGTGTTTGTGCCCTGAGGGCGGGTGGCAGGGCTGTCTGCGCCCCGAGGGCCGGTGGTGGGGGGCTGACTGTGCCCCAAGGGCGGGTGGTGCGGGGCTCTCTGCGACCCCTCCCCAGTGACTGCGGAGTTTCCGGAACGCCCTCCCGTGACTCCCTCCTAGGGTGTGGTGTTGGAAGGCGGCCCCCACTATAAACACCGAGGACCCAAGCCCTCCAAGCATCTGTGGAACAAAGACATTTTTTATTTCTTCCTACTGCCTCCACTATCCAGTTTTCCTCCCAACTTAGAACATGATTCATCCAGGAGGACCCTGTTTCCAGGGGTTACACATGCGGTTTCCATGGTGGTGGCCCTGTACCCCGGTGGAAGTGGCACAAGGACAGAGAGGCACATGCCGGCCCCTCCAAGGGCCCAAGTGGTGCACGCGGCCCTCCGCTCCGCCCTGGCACCTGGGCACGGCGGCCATCCCCTCCCCCTCCCACCTTTGTAGGGGGTGAACCCATCTCCATCTCCTCCCTGTGAGGGTCCAGGGGTCTGGCTGGCCCACGTGTTTGCTGGGCACCTAGGGCAGGGCGGCGCCTGGCCCCAGCCTGTTTGCCGAGTGTGAATGAGTCCGCTGGCGGGAGGCAGCCTGGGTTGGATCTCCCCGGGGTCGGGTGGGGCAGGTCCCAGGGCCACAGGTGGGGAAGGTGCAGCCCGTCCTGGTCCCAAGCGGGGGTGCGACGGCTCAACGCTGGTCTGAGTCAGGCTCTCCCTACAGGACTCCCCCAGGTGATCTCTGGGGCCTCACTGACCACGGGCCTCCCCAGTCACCAACAGGACGGCAGAAGGCAGAAAACAGGCCGGGGGGAGGCGGCCGTTGCCACAAGAGCCCGTGGCTGCAGGGAAGACGCCTGGGCTGCAGGCGGGGCTCCTGGCAAGTGTGGGGGACGCGGCCTCCCACCGGTCGGGTCGGAGGGAGGAGGCCTCTGGGGAGAGTGGGCGACATCGGCGATCCAGGAATGGGTCTGCGACAGACTGACTCCCAGATGGGAAAACACGCGTTTCTGGAGCATCGCCTGTAACTGGAAAGACCCGGCCACACAGTCAAGGCTCAATTCCAGGGGCTGTTCCGTCAATCACGGGCCCTGGGACGGTGGCCCCGGACTGCGGGGAAGAGAGCTCTGCGCGCCCTCGTTTGTTCCGGGAGCGCCTCTGGGAGCCGCAGGGTCCGGATATCGGAGGGAGGGCGCGACCCCGTGGCGGGAGCCGCAGGGTCCGGATACCGGAGGGAGGGCGCGACCCCGTGGCGGGAGCCGCAGGGTCCGGATACCAGAGGGAGGGCGCGACCCCGTGGCGGGAGACGCAGGGTCCGGATACCGGAGGGAGGGCGCGACCCCGTGGCGGGAGACGCAGGGTCCGGATACCGGAGGGAGGGCGCGACCCCGTGGCGGGAGCCGCAGGGTCCGGATACCGGAGGGAGGGCGCGACCCCGTGGCGGGAGCCGCAGGGTCCTGGGCTTGCGTCCCGCCCTCTCTGCGTTTCCTTTAGCGACTCCTCTGAGACGGGCTGAGGCGGAAACACCCGCACTGAGTGTGAAACTCAGGAGCTCGCTGAGGCCCCCTGGTGCTTCCTGGGCCACGTGCACTGGCCTAATTTCATTTTGTTCCATTGCCTGTACGCTGAGAATTTCATTTTCTGGTGAGAATCCGTCATAGAAGCTCTGGTTCTGGGAACTGTCATTTCAAAGAGACGCAAAAAAAAAAAAAAAAAAAAAAGTCTCGATGACGCTGTGATCTCGCTGGGTTGAGAGGCCACTGCCCTGAAACCCAGGGCCCATGAGGCAAAGGGTGGGGGGTCCGGGCTGCCCGGCGCTGGCAACACAGAGGCTCCCCCAGGCCGTGCCGGGCGCTGGCGCCGCCTCTGGGGACCCCCGAATGCACCCCTCTCCCAGGCGGGCATCACGCCCCAGCCTGTGGCTCCCGGGCGCCCATCAGGGGCTGGTCCAACACCCCCTCCAGGGAGCGCTGCAGAAAAGCGCTCTGAGCCCGTCCGCCCGCACACGGTGGGCTCCCGCCGCAGGCAGGCCCAGCCCCCGGGACACGGACGCGGCAGGGACGACCCCCACGGCACAGGGTCCCCGCAACCCCCGAGCTGGGCCCCGGGGGCGGCTGCGGGGCTGCGGGGCTGCACGGGTTCAGTTTCCGCGTTACCTCATGCTGGCCTCTGCTCTGAACATCTGGCAGGAATATTTCTGTAAAGCCGTCTGAGCCGTGGGGGAGTCTGGCCGCGTTCCCGGAGCCTGTTCCTCCGATTTCAGAGGAACGGGGGAGCCAGCAGGAGCCGGCGGGGACCCCGGGGACGAGGCTTCCCGGGAAGTGACGGCGCTGAGGCCGCACCTGGCCCCCCAGAGCCCACCCCGAAGGGTCCCGGGCCGCCGGCGCATTCCTGCTGACGGGAGTCACTTCCGGCGCCGCCGACCCGGGCTGGGAGGCCCTGAGATGTCTGTGGGCAGCAGTGGGGGCCCTCGGGTGGGGTCACCGGGGCTGGGGAGGGCCAGGGCTGCACGACTGACACAGCTCAGACCTGGGGTCCCTGTGTGAGACCCCCGAGGCTGGGGCCCGAACCTCCTTCCTCTGTGCCCCCATCATGGCTTCTGGGCCCAAAAGGTGGTGGGGGAGGGGCAGGCTCCCAAGCACAGGGTTTCAAGCCCCTTTCCCGGCCCTGATGCTGTGGGTCCTGCCCAGACACCCAGTTCCCTTCGCAGCGCAGGGCAGGGCGGAGGGGCTTCTAGGACCTGGTCTGGGAGCCCCACACAGGCCCTCCCTCCGCAGTGGGGAGCTCGGCTGCGGGGCTGCCCCACATCCCGCCCACCCGCCGGGGTGCAGCAGTTTTAACGGGGCTGGAGCAGTAGGGAAGAAAGGGTTAGGGTCCCTTACAGTCCAGCAGCCCCCACTCCGGCTGGGTCCCAGAGAGACGGGGCGGGGGGCTCCTTCCCACTCTGCAGGGAGCTGAACATGGGTGGCCTCAGTCCCAGGTCACCCCACTGCTCAGAGGCTCAGAGGGTTTCCACGCAGGACCACAGCATCTATAAGGGGCCACTCAGACCCTCTGTCTCTCTGCCTGACCACACCGTGGCTCAGAGGAACTGCTGGCATCCTGCCTGGTGTACCCCAGGCTGGATGAGCCAGGAAAGCTGAGGCAGGCAGAACCGAGTGAGGTCCCCGCTCTGTCACCCACTAGTTGCGTGAGCTCGGGTCGGAACACAGGCTCCCAGAAGCTCTGTTTTCTCAAGTTGTCAAGAGAACGCCCACTCTGCCGGTGGGAGCTGGTGGCGGGAGTAACAGTGACAGAGTTGGGGCTCCCATGAGGCCAAGGTCCATAGGCCTGGGGGCTCAGAGACCCGTCCAGATGGACGCAGCGCACAGCTGCCAGGGGCCCGCCCACCCAGCCCGGCTTCCCGGCATCTGGTTTCTATTGTCCCCACATGGGAGTCACAGAGCCTGGGGCCTAGCGCTTGGGTAACATCTGGGCTTCTCAGAAACACTCACATTCCTTGGGCCAATCAAACCCCAAAGAGAGGGTGCGGTGGGCACACGGCCGGTCCATGGAAAGAGACCTCATCTCCGTTCAGGGCCTCCGGGCTTCGGGGACATCTCAGCGCCCACCTTATGGAGCTGTGGCCGGAGGGCCTGGGATCAGGACAGGCTGGGAGCAAGATGCAGCCATCCCTTCTCTGAGCCGGGTCTGGGGTCCCAGGGTGCCAGCCACAGCCAGGCAGGAGGGCCCAGAGCAAGGCCCTCCCTGGTGCCCGGCCTCTGGAGTCCCCACCCTTGGGAGGCAGAGACCCTTGTGTTCAGCAGGGCGACCTCCGTGGTCTGGGGGTCCTGGGCTGTCGCCAGTTCCCTCCCCAAACATGAGACCCCAAAAGCATCAGGATCTGAGGGTTGTTTCAGAGCTGGGGAAGGGGTTGGGTGCCCTTTAGCCCTCAGGAGAGCAGGCCCAGGAGAGCAGCCCTCAGGGGTGAGGAGGGCGCAGGAGGCCAGCGCCGGGCCATCAGCCTCTGCACCCCAGGGTCTGAACTTAGGGTCTGAGCGAGTCCAAGGCCGCCCTGCAGTGAGAGGGAGGGCCGGGGTTGGCAGAGCAGGGCGGTGGTGGCTCTGGAGATGGCCGTGGGGGAACCAGGGGCAGCCTGGCTTTGGGACCCCGGGCCCCAAGGTCACAGAGACCTGCCGCCTGCCAGGTCCCGATACACAAGCAGTTGTCACAGCCTAGCTGCTGGGGGGCCCTGGGAGGGAGGCGGGGGCTGCACAGTGTGGGGCAGTACAGGGTGTGGGACACGGTTTCTGGAGTCTCTGCTCCCCCAGCCTCGTCCCTACACAATCGCAGGCCCCTCCTCCCCTCCCACTGAAGCTCAGCCAAGTTGACAGCTGGGTGCCCCTGGACCCTGAGGCTGCTGAGGCTCCCACGGACGCCATGGAGGGATGGTCAGGGGTGCCCTCTGCTGCCCATGGGCACCAGTGCAGGATGGTCCCCAGAGGGGCCCAGAGCCAGTCACTGTCCCCTGTCCGTGGCCTCTCCACTGGCCCCAGGTGCCTGGGTCCACCCATGCCTGGGAGACTCCGGCAAGGCTTCCGCTGGGGTCAGTGGATATGCAACCCCCTCTCTGTCCTGACCCTGCCGGAAGCTGGTGAGGGGGCAGCTGGACAGGGAGGCCCCCAGGCCTGCAGGCAGCAGCTTCCCTCGGCTGCAGGGACTGGGTGGGAGCCAGAGCCTGGCCCAGAGGCTGTGGGGTGCAGGAGGTGAGAGGAGCCCTAGGCCAGGGTCACAGCCCGGGTGGGAGGCGTCAGGGCCCCCGTGATTATTGCTTTCAGCAATCTGAAAGACTGTGAGGTCCTGCTCCAGCCAGTGGATGCAGGACACAGCGGTCAGGACGACCCAAATGCGTAAGGGATAATTATGTCTGCCTTTCCTTTGTTCGTGGGTGCTCTCGCCGTCGTTCCATCTGCAATCAAGCACCCTTTCTGAAGAAAGTGAAGATGGCCTTGCTGAGAGATCTTCTGTCTCTGTGCTGACTTTTCTTCACGGCACCGATTATCTGTTTCTAACAATTTTGCTATTTCTAACAGCGCTTGTAGTCCCAGCTACTTAGGAGGCTGAGGTGGGAGGGTCACTTGAGTCTAGGAATTTGAGGCTTCAGTGAGCTATGACAGCACTACTGCACTCCAGCCTGGGGAAGACAGCAAGACCTTCTTTCAAAAAAATTAAAAAAAAATTAAAAAAAAGAAAGAAAGAAATAGGTCAAGCGAGAATAGAACTAATCATACAAATCACGTAATTGGAAAAAGCAGCAATGTCACAAATGATCCCAAATTAATAAGACAAAGGGAAATGACAAAGATACTGCCAGAAATCAATGAAATAGAGAACAATCAAATAATATGAGTAGCAAAAACCAATGATCATACTTTGAAAAGATAGATTGATTTTGACATGAGCAAAAAAGAGGAAAATATGGCCGGGCGCGGTGGCTCAAGCCTGTAATCCCAGCACTTTGGGAGGCCGAGGCGGGCGGATCACAAGGTCAGGAGATCGAGACCACAGTGAAACTCCGTCTCTACTAAAAATACAAAAAACTAGCCGGGCGCGGTGGCGGGTGCCTGTAGTCCCAGCTACTCAGGAGGCTGAGGCAGGAGAATGGTGTGAACCCAGGAGGCGGAGCTTGCAGTGAGCCGAGATCGCGCCACTGCACTCCAGCCTGGGCAACAGCGTGAGACTCCGTCTCAAAAAAAAAAAAAAAAAAAAAAAAAAAAAAAAAAAAAAAAGAGGAAAATATATAATTTATAACAATAGAAACTGAAAATAGAAAAATAACTTCAGACAGAAGGGATCAAAGAAATCACAAGAACATTATGAGCAGCTGCATTCAGAAAGTTTGAATTCCCAGATCGTTCCAAGGAAAAACAAAATGCCAGAGCTGACCCCGGAAGAGGCGGGTGTGCGCCTGCCCCAGGCTTCCCAGGTAGACTGTGCCAAACTCAAGGAACAGCTGACAAACGTAGACAAACTGTCCCAGAACTTAGAGAAGGGGCAAACGGCTGGTAAAGCCGATTCCAAAACCAGCTAAAGATAATCTCAGCTTTTGCCTGCTCAGCTGTGGGTACCGTTCCCAGACCAAAGCGAGGGTAGGGGCTGCTCCTGGCTCAGTAACGAGACGCAGATGAACTGGGAGAGAAGGGAGTTAACCGGTTACAGGGAGGAGGCCTGGAAATCACTGCCAGACCAACGTTTTCTAGAGCTGTGTGCCTTCGAAGCTCTGTGTCTGCGTGTAAGTGTGCATTCTTCTAAAGACGTGAGTGATTAGCTTCTCATCTGTCACTAAGGTCTGAGTCCTGAAGACCTTCCCCTGGAACCTCAGTGGATTTACTGAATCTAACTGGGTCCAGGTGCTGGGGTGATCACCCTTATCTTGCCTTCTGCCAAGTCACGGAGGTTTAGGGAGCTCCTTTAGTCTCCAAGGAAGCTCATTATGGAGTTTCTTCAGACCCCAGTAAAACTTGTTTAATCCTAAACGGGTCCTGTCAAGGATTCCTTTGCTATCTTGTCAAGCTTCAAGGCCCTGGAGAGGCCTGGGCACAGTTGTTCCGGGGGCCTGCGTGAGTGAGACCTGGCCTGCCTCGGTACCGTTCCCAACGTGCTTGGCACAAAACAATAAAACAAACAGCAGGCCCATGAAGGAAAATATCCTAAATAAAATATTAGCTTGCCAAACCCAACAGCGTATGTTTTTAAAACCACACATGATCAAGCAACGCTTGTCTGTGAATACGAGACGCATGCGTCGGGAGGTCTGTTGTGTAGCTCACCATAGTCACAGGCTAAACAGAGAAAAACATCTCAGCCAATGCAGAAAGCACATCCCACAAGGTTCAATACCCATTAATGATACAAACTCGTAGCAAAGTGAGGAGAGAGGGAAAGTTGCCTGATTTCAAGTTTTATTACTGGATGTCCTGGCTGTGGGATATGATGAGGTTTCTCTTCAAATAGCCTGATCAATCTTTTAATTCATAGTAGCCCCCACACTCTTTTTTCCCTTTTTCCTTTCTGCCTTTGTTAGATGCCCAGGCATGCCACAGTACCAGACCACATTACCAGACCACGCCACAGTACCAGACCACATTACCAGACCATATTACCAGACCACGCCACAGTACCAGACCACAGTACCAGACCATGCCACAGTACCAGACCACATTACCAGACCATATTACCAGACCACGCCACAGTACCAGACCACATTACCAGACCACATTACCAGACCACGCCACAGTACAGACCACATTACCAGACCACATTACCAGACCACGCCACAGTACCAGACCACATTACCAGACCATATTACCAGACCACGCCACAGTACCAGACCACAGTACCACACCACATTACCAGACCACGCCACAGTACCACACCACATTACCAGACCACGCCACAGTACCACACCACATTACCAGACCACGCCACAGTACCAGACATTACCAGACCACGCCACAGTACCAGACCACAGTACCAGACCATGCCACAGTACCAGACCACATTACCAGACCACATTACCAGACCACGCCACAGTACCAGACCACATTACCAGACCACGCCACAGTACAGACCACATTACCAGACCACATTACCAGACCACGCCACAGTACCAGACCACATTACCAGACCACACCACATTACCAGACCACACCACATTACCAGACCACATTACCAGACCACGCCACAGTACAGACCACATTACCAGACCATATTACCAGACCACACCACAGTACCAGACCACATTACCAGACCACACCACATTACCAGACCACACCACATTACCAGACCACATTACCAGACCACGCCACAGTACAGACCACATTACCAGACCACATTACCAGACCACGCCACAGTACCAGACCACATTACCAGACCACGCCACAGTACAGACCACATTACCAGACCACATTACCAGACCACGCCACAGTACCAGACCACATTACCAGACCACGCCACAGTACAGACCACATTACCAGACCACATTACCAGACCACGCCACAGTACCAGACCACATTACCAGACCACGCCACAGTACAGACCACATTACCAGACCACATTACCAGACCACGCCACAGTACAGACCACATTACCAGACCACATTACCAGACCACGCCACAGTACAGACCACATTACCAGACCACATTACCAGACCACGCCACAGTACCAGACCACATTACCAGACCACATTACCAGACCACGCCACAGTACCAGACCACATTACCAGACCACATTACCAGACCACGCCACAGTACAGACCACATTACCAGACCACATTACCAGACCACACCACAGTACACACCACATTACCAGACCACATTACCAGACCACGCCACAGTACCAGACCACATTACCAGACCACGCCACAGTACAGACCACATTACCAGACCACATTACCAGACCACGCCACAGTACCAGACCACATTACCAGACCACACCACATTACCAGACCACACCACATTACCAGACCACATTACCAGACCACGCCACAGTACAGACCACATTACCAGACCATATTACCAGACCACACCACAGTACCAGACCACATTACCAGACCACACCACATTACCAGACCACACCACATTACCAGACCACATTACCAGACCACGCCACAGTACAGACCACATTACCAGACCACATTACCAGACCACGCCACAGTACCAGACCACATTACCAGACCACGCCACAGTACAGACCACATTACCAGACCACATTACCAGACCACGCCACAGTACAGACCACATTACCAGACCACATTACCAGACCACGCCACAGTACAGACCACATTACCAGACCACATTACCAGACCACGCCACAGTACAGACCACATTACCAGACCACATTACCAGACCACGCCACAGTACCAGACCACATTACCAGACCACATTACCAGACCACGCCACAGTACCAGACCACATTACCAGACCACATTACCAGACCACGCCACAGTACAGACCACATTACCAGACCACATTACCAGACCACACCACAGTACACACCACATTACCAGACCACATTACCAGACCACGCCACAGTACCAGACCACATTACCAGACCACGCCACAGTACAGACCACATTACCAGACCACATTACCAGACCACGCCACAGTACCAGACCACATTACCAGACCACATTACCAGACCACGCCACAGTACAGACCACATTACCAGACCACATTACCAGACCACGCCACAGTACACACCACATTACCAGACCATATTACCAGACCACGCCACAGTACCAGACCACAGTACCACACCACATTACCAGACCACGCCACAGTACCACACCACATTACCAGACCACGCCACAGTACCACACCACATTACCAGACCACGCCACAGTACCAGACATTACCAGACCACGCCACAGTACCAGACCACAGTACCAGACCATGCCACAGTACCAGACCACATTACCAGACCATATTACCAGACCACGCCACAGTACCAGACCACATTACCAGACCACATTACCAGACCACGCCACAGTACAGACCACATTACCAGACCACATTACCAGACCACGCCACAGTACCAGACCACATTACCAGACCATATTACCAGACCACGCCACAGTACCAGACCACAGTACCACACCACATTACCAGACCACGCCACAGTACCACACCACATTACCAGACCACGCCACAGTACCACACCACATTACCAGACCACGCCACAGTACCAGACATTACCAGACCACGCCACAGTACCAGACCACAGTACCAGACCATGCCACAGTACCAGACCACATTACCAGACCACATTACCAGACCACGCCACAGTACCAGACCACATTACCAGACCACGCCACAGTACAGACCACATTACCAGACCACATTACCAGACCACGCCACAGTACCAGACCACATTACCAGACCACGCCACAGTACAGACCACATTACCAGACCACATTACCAGACCACGCACCAGACCACATTACCAGACCACGCCACAGTACAGACCACATTACCAGACCACATTACCAGACCACGCCACAGTACAGACCACATTACCAGACCATATTACCAGACCACGCCACAGTACCAGACCATATTACCAGACCACGCCACAGTACAGACCACATTACCAGACCATATTACCAGACCACGCCACAGTACAGACCACATTACCAGACCACATTACCAGACCACGCCACAGTACCAGACCACATTACCAGACCACATTACCAGACCACGCCACAGTACCAGACCACATTACCAGACCACATTACCAGACCACGCCACAGTACAGACCACATTACCAGACCACATTACCAGACCACGCCACAGTACACACCACATTACCAGACCATATTACCAGACCACGCCACAGTACCAGACCACAGTACCACACCACATTACCAGACCACGCCACAGTACCACACCACATTACCAGACCACGCCACAGTACCACACCACATTACCAGACCACGCCACAGTACCAGACATTACCAGACCACGCCACAGTACCAGACCACAGTACCAGACCATGCCACAGTACCAGACCACATTACCAGACCATATTACCAGACCACGCCACAGTACCAGACCACATTACCAGACCACACCACAGTACAGACCACATTACCAGACCACACCACATTACCAGACCACACCACATTACCAGACCACATTACCACACCACATTACCAGACCACATTACCACACCACATTACCAGACCACATTACCAGACCACGCCACAGTACCAGACCACATTACCAGACCATATTACCAGACCACGCCACATTACCAGACCACATTACCAGACCACGCCACAGTACCAGACCACATTACCAGACCATATTACCAGACCACGCCACAGTACCAGACCACATTACCAGACCACACCACATTACCAGACCACACCACATTACCAGACCACATTACCAGACCACATTACCAGACCACGCCACAGTACAGACCACATTACCAGACCACATTACCAGACCACGCCACAGTACAGACCACATTACCAGACCACATTACCACACCACGCCACAGTACCAGACCACATTACCAGACCATATTACCAGACCACGCCACAGTACCAGACCACAGTACCAGACCACGCCACAGTACAGACCACATTACTAGACCACATTACCAGACCACGCCACAGTACCAGACCATATTAGCAGACCATATTACCAGACCACGCCACAGTACCAGACCACAGTACCAGACCACAGACCAGCTCACATTCCTTTCCTTATTTGGAAAGAGGACTAACATTCTAGCTCACTACACACACCCCTTCCCCTTCCCTCTCTTTTTCTTTTACGTGCTCACCTTATCTAAACAAATTCAAATGTTTAGCCAACCTGGATTAGATTGTATGACCCAATCCCGGCCAATGGGGAAAGGGCACAGGGGCAGGACTTGCGTCAGGAATAAAGGCTCTCGTGCCCCTCTGTCCAGGTGTGCTCTCACGGCAACTGGCCAAGGAGGCGCCCCGTGTGCAGAAGTAAAATTGCTTTGCTAAGAATCCTTTGTTCGAGTGTTCAATTTCCGTAGGATTTTGAGTGTTATTCCTACCATGGCTAAGTGTAGAAAGAGAAAGAAAGAAATGCAAAGCTAGGAAGGGAAGAGAGACGGCCGTCATCGGCAGGTGACATAATCCAGCCACAGAAACCATCAGAATCACCAGCCACAGACAATTTAGCAAAGTTGCCAGATACAAGATGAAATCAAAAATCAATAGCTTGGGATTCAGCCCGGAGCCTGTTGAGCTGCAAGGAACGGTACAGTAAGATGGAAAACTCAAGATGGAGCAGGGATCCCGCTTAAGGGCCTGCAGGGCCCGAAACACAGAAGTCGAGGGAAATCTTGAGTGCCGGGGAAAATTCCAGGCACGACGCTGGCTTTAAAAAGTGAGTGAGCAGCCTGATAAGCAAGAAGGTCAGAACAGCTGAAAGCAACAGCCAAGGAGGTGAGAGACCAAATGCTCAGTTCCCCAGAGAAACGAAAGGTCCCGTCACACACAGACATCGGACGGGGTGGGGGCGCTGAGGACTGAACTGGGACCACCATTCTCTGTCCTCAGTTTCTTCCTGAGGGGTCTGGAGGAAGTCACACCCACGGGCCAGAGCTAACATTCCTTTCTGATGGCCCCAGTTTTTCAGGTAAAGTTTCCTTCCCTTCCTTAACCAATCGCAAATCAGAGAATATGACTGTAGACCCCGGCTTCAAGATGTCCCACCCTTTAGGGGAAGCCAATGGGCAGCCTCCAGGTATTGGTCTCTGGCCTTGCCCCGACCTCTGCCTCCCGCTTTTAGTAACCCTGAGCCGGAAGCCGTCAGAGAGTGCACATCTGCAGCACCGGCCGCCCGATTCTCCTTGCCTGGCGCCCTGCAATGAATGCCTCGCTTTCTCTCGCTGCACATCCCGATGTCGGGGCTTGGTTTTCTGTGCTGAGTAGGCAGACCCCAGTTCCATTCAGTAACAAACTTTGCAAACTGCAGATTCACAACTTTTCTTGAGCCTGTCAGAGAACTAAGGTCACAGGACAAATCTCTAGCCTGAAATCCAGAGACAGGCAGCTGCAGGATCCTGGCATTTCCTTACCTGAAGGCCACAACAGAGGTCAAGATGGTAGAACTGGAAATTTATAACAAACTGCTGAAGGCTGTGAGCTTCAGGGAAGTGTGGAGCCCCTGGGAGCCGCGGACAGAGGGAAGTTTCATCCTTTTGCAGACTCCGCCTCCAGAAACCCCCGTAGGTGCCCGTGGGGAAGCCAGGACAAACTCCAAGAGAGGTTTAGCCCCGGTGCTGGCTGGGGAGGGATGCTCAGACCACCTCCCACCTTGGGAGGGAGCCTTAATCTTCAGGATGCCATGAAGGGTGGTAAGAGGGATGGAGAGGAAGCAGCTCTGTCCCCAGGGCAGGTGTGTTCAGCCCCAGGCTACACCTGCAGGGAGGGCCCGGTTACTTCTAGAAGCTGTCAGGGCCTGGGTATTTTCTGTTTCTTGACGAAGGTGTGTGTCTTACAATTATTCATTATATCAGGTATTTAGGTTCTTTGTACTTTTGTGTATGTTTGTCTTTTATGGTAAGAATTTAAGTGAGTTATTAAACATGGAAACAGAATAAGAATACAATTTACAAAGATTGCAAAGGAGGCGGCAGGCATGGTGAAGAGTGGAGAGGTAAATCCTCATCTGTCTTGGCAGGAAACAGCAGGAGAGGTGGGGTCAGACCCAACGACAGCCTCAGGCTTTTCTGTACTGAGGCGTCTCCTCCCCCAGCCGCCCTCCCTTGAGGAAGAGCCACAGCACCCTGGAGGTTGAGTGGGTCCTGGAGGCAGAGCAGGAGGTGGCTGCTGGGAGGCTGCCATGGGGCAGTGAGGACAGGGCCTGGAGGGAGGGAGGCGGGCAGGAGGGGTGTGTGTCTGAGGCCAGGCCTGGGACACTGTCTCCACCCTGAGGACAGGCTTCACTCAGGAGGTAATGATATTTGTGCTTTGTGAAAGGCCACTCCGGAGAAGGAGGGTGGCTGTGTTGCAGTGGAGAAGGTGGGTGCATGGCTGCTCTGGACACAGCATGGGATCCTCGAAAGGGCTCGAACCCTCCTGGGGGTTGGAACAGGGCCAGGGGTTTTGGACAAGCCCTGCCTGTCATCCTGGGCGAGGCCCCCAGCCCAGTGTCCTGGCCTGGTGCACCCTTCGCCTGCTGGTAGCCCCAAGGCCACCCCGCCCCAGGGTCACTGGTCACTGTTTCCAGGCCGGTCACGCAGGGGCGAGGTGGCACCCGACGGCCTCAGGGACCCACAGGAGGCATCTTATAAAGGCACGTAGTCCAGGTCTTCCTCGTAATCCTTAAACGTGAAAGCCTGGGGGGATCTGGCACTCGGGGCACTCACTGTCATTCCCGGGTGAGTACGTCACCGCCGCCCACTCACAGCATCGCAGACGCCGGCAGTGGTCGCATCCCGGCCCATCAGACCCAGGCTGGGAGCATGGCCCTGTGGGTACTGAGGGTGCCCCTGTGCCCACTCAGGGGGTCAGTGCCCGTGCAGATGCACTTGGAAGTGTCCTTGCCAAAAAGAGAACGGAATCGACAAAGCTTCTGTGACCACCTCCCAGCCTATGGGAATTCTGGGGGCCAAGGAGTGAGGTCGGCATCACTCCAGGAGGTGTTGGGGTGACCCCTGGGCTCCTCAACAAGCCAGTCATGTGACAACACAGGGCACCGGGAGGGGCTGGCGGGCGATGGTCAAAGGGGCAGATGGGTCCGCTCAGGGTGGCTCTGCCTTTGGGATTCCTCAGAGCCAGGAGACAGGGTCTCACTCTGTTGCCCAGGCTGGAGTGCAGTGGCACGATCTTGGCTCACTGCAGCCTCGACCTCCTGGGCTCAAGCGATCCTCCCACCTCCTCAGCCTCGAGAGCAGCTGCGACTACCGGCATGCGCCACCACGCCCGGCTAACTTTTGTATTTTCAGTAGAGACAGGGTTTTGCCACATCGGCCAGGCTGGTCTCAAGCTCCTGGGCTCAAGGAATCTGCCCACCTTGGCCTCCCAAAGTGCTGGGATGACAGGCGTGAGCCACCGTGCCCGGCCCAGATGCTTCTGCTGGAACATCTGCCTTTCTGAAAATAGTGCCCTCGAGTGTGTGTTTTCTTACTGTGTGGCTCTGCACTTACAGAGTTGTATCCAACTTCTCCAAATTAGAAGACAATCCCCATGGGAGGTAAAGAGAATTTATTTTCTGGGTGACGCTGAACGAAGCTGACAGAGCAGCCTGCACTTGGCATGATGTGGAGAAAAGCACACGTCCACGTGAGGTTTGTTTCAGGTCTCACCACAGTGACACGCCCTTTCATCAACCACAAACCTCTTAATCCTTTTTAGCTGATGCTTTTTACTCCTGTCAAAGTAGTTTTTATATATTTTTATTATAATATTGTGCATTCGAGGATTGAAAGTGGAAATTGTTATTTAATGTATTTCACAGCACAGGAAAAGTCATCAGGAACCTTTACCTCAGAGAAACATGAAATCATCCCAGGTGAGCCACGGAGCTCGTCCTCGGCTCCTGACAGGCATCAGCCCAACGGCCAACACGGAGTGCGGCTCCCAGCGTGTCCGGGCTGTGCCTGCGGCGAACGGTTCCTCCCTCCCTGCCCTCCGGAGGCGGTGAGTCTCCACGCTGCCTCGTCGCCGCTTCCGAGTCAAGATGCGCTTCCAAAGCGGGATGGACGGGGCCCGGGGGGGCCAAGACCTTTGCTTCCCGGCCTCCCGCGGGACGCTGGAGTCTGCCTTTCCCCAGGTCTCACCCTGTGCTCTTCTGTGGTTCCGGGGGTTGACTGAGGACAAACGAGATCACCAGCATCCACGGGAACCTGGTGTCAACCTCAGGGGGCTGCTCTCTGTCGAGCTGTTGACGTGCTGGGCTTTTTCCCAACTACCCCTGGTCTTGTCAGTAGAAACACCTAAAAATGCGGCCCCGCCCTCATCAACCCGAAATCCACCCATGCAACTGTGTGTGAGAGGAACCCCTGCCCCAGGCCTCCTTCCTCCACCTTCCCCACGTCCGTCGACACACTGCGCTGGCCTTAGTCATGCTGAGGCGAATACTGGTCCCCAGGGGGGGCCTCACTCCCACCCTTGGATCACTGGAGTCGGACGTGAACTCCCGTGGCTGAGCTGCAGGGTGCCTTGGATTTCCACGTGTCCAAACCCTGGAAATTCTGAGGCCGGCCGGTCCCGTGACGTTATCCTCTGCTTTACAAAACTGCCGGCACTGGTGCTAAGTGATGCTCACCTGGAACAAGAAGAGGCGGCCACTGACTGGACGTCGCCACAGCTCCTGAGAACAGTGTATTCGTCTACTCAATATCAGTATATTTATTACATTAATTTTTTAAAAATGAAAGCTCCGGCTGGGCGCGGTGGCTCAAGCCTGTAATCCCAGCACTTTGGGAGGCCGAGACGGGCGGATCACGAGGTCAGGAGATCGAGACCATCCTGGCTAACACGGTGAAACCCCGTCTCTACTAAAAAATACAAAAAACTAGCCGGGCGAGGTGGCGGCACCTGTAGTCCCAGCTACTCGGGAGTCTGAGGCAGGAGAATGGCGGGAACCCGGGAGGCGGAGCTTGCAGTGAGCTGAGATCTGGCCACAGCACTCCAGCCCGGGCAACAGAGCGAGACTCCGTCTCAAAAAAAAAAAAAAAAAAAAAAAAAAAATGAAAGCTCCTACCTCGTGAGATTTTTACATCAACCATGAGATTCTTTGAAAGCCTTCAAGTTCATGGGCCGCCGCTTCTGTGATGGTGTTTACTTAGACAAACATTCCCACCAAGTACAATTCAAAAGCTGAATTAAAAAAAATCTGTTGTGATGCTTGAGGATTTCTGCAGCAGCCTCAGGAGAGGGGCTAGGGTCCTGGAGACAGGAGAGGCCTGAGAGGTGCAGCAGCCGACCCGGAGTACCACGTGCCACTGCTGTGAGGTGCGGCAGCCGACCCGGAGTACCACGTACCACGTACCACTGCTGTGAGGTGCGGCAGCGGACCCGGAGTACCACGTACCACGTACCACTGCTGTGAGGTGCGGCAGCCGACCCGGAGTACCACGTACCACTGCTGTGAGGTGCGGCAGCCGACCCGGAGTACCACGTGCCACTGCTGTGAGGTGCGGCAGCGGACCCGGAGTACCACGTGCCACTGCTGTGAGGTGCGGCAGCCGACCCGGAGTACCACGTGCCACTGCTGTGAGGTGCGGCAGCCGACCCGGAGTACCACGTGCCACTGCTGTGAGGTGCGGCAGCCGACCCGGAGTACCACGTGCCACTGCTGTGAGGTGCGGCAGCCGACCCGGAGTACCACGTGCCACTGCTGTGAGGTGCGGCAGCCGACCCGGAGTACCACGTGCCACGTACCACTGCTGTGAGGTGCGGCAGCCGACCCGGAGTACCACGTACCACGTACCACTGCTGAGAGGTGTGGCAGCGGACCCGGAGTACCACGTACCACGTACCACTGCTGTGAGGTGCGGCAGCGGACCCGGAGTACCACGTACCACTGCTGTGAGGTGTGGCAGCGGACCCGGAGTACCACGTACCACGTACCACTGCTGTGAGGTGCGGCAGCGGACCCGGAGTACCACGTACCACTGCTGTGAGGTGTGGCAGCGGACCCGGAGTACCACGTACCACGTACCACTGCTGTGAGGTGCGGCAGCCGACCTGGAGTACCACGTACCACGTACCACTGCTGTGAGGTGCGGCAGCCGACCCGGAGTACCACGTGCCACTGCTGTGAGGTGTGGCAGCGGACCCGGAGTACCACGTGCCACTACTGTGAGGTGCGGCAGCCGACCCGGAGTACCACGTACCACGTGCCACTGCTGTGAGGTGCGGCAGCCGACCCGGAGTACCACGTACCACGTACCACTGCTGTGAGGTGCGGCAGCCGACCCGGAGTACCACGTACCACGTGCCACTGCTGAGAGGTGCGGCAGCCGACCCGGAGTACCACGTACCACTGCTGTGAGGTGCGGCAGCAGACCCGGAGTACCACGTACCACGTACCACTGCTGTGAGGTGCGGCAGCGGACCCGGAGTACCACGTGCCACTGCTGTGAGGTGCGGCAGCAGACCCGGAGTACCACGTGCCACTGCTGTGAGGTGCGGCAGCCGACCCAGAGTACCATGTACCACTGCTGTGAGGTGTGGCAGCGGACCCGGAGTACCACGTGCCACTGCTGTGAGGTGCGGCAGCCGACCCGGAGTACCACGTGCCACTGCTGTGAGGTGCGGCAGCCGACCCGGAGTACCACGTACCACGTACCACTGCTGTGAGGTGCGGCAGCAGACCCGGAGTACCACGTGCCACTGCTGTGAGGTGCGGCAGCCGACCCGGAGTACCACATACCACGTACCACTGCTGTGAGGTGCGGCAGCCGACCCGGAGTACCACGTACCACGTACCACTGCTGTGAGGTGCGGCAGCGGACCCGGAGTACCACGTACCACTGCTGTGAGGTGCAGCAGCGAACCCGGAGTACCACGTGCCACTGGCTCGCTCGGCCAGGCATCTGCAGCCCCGTGAACCTCACTCAACAGAAGGCTATGAAGACCAGCAGAAAACTGCTCAAAGCTAGACAGAGCGCTGGTCTAATGGTGCTGGGCAGGCGACAAGTCAAGTTCAAAACCCACCCGGAAGGAAGGACCAGTGGACACCCAGAGGCAGCGCTGGGCAC
Source organism: Macaca mulatta (assembly GCF_049350105.2). Classification (NCBI taxonomy): domain Eukaryota; kingdom Metazoa; phylum Chordata; class Mammalia; order Primates; family Cercopithecidae; genus Macaca; species Macaca mulatta. The sequence continues at coordinate 1,623,839 of NC_133408.1, forward strand.
TCTGTCCTAAGCCGGGGTGACCTGGGAGCAGAGTAAGCCTCACAAAGTTCGACCCAACTTCAGTGAGATGAAGGTGATCCATCCCAATGTGAGCCAGCGGGTTGGACAAAGCGTCTCCGGAGGAAGATGGATCATCCAGAGCCCAGCCTCCGTCCAGGAGACAGGCAGAGAGCGGCCTTGCCGGCTTCAGGATATGCTGGTCACGGAGAATGGTTCAAATGGTTCAGCATGAAAGCCTGTTGGCGGGAAGTTCCCTCAGTCCTCAGCCGTGTGCCTCTGTCAGCAAGCGACAGAATTCACACTGTGGCCACAGGAGAACCCTCTCCCCTTGGGAATGGGCCGGTAGCGCAGGGCACACCATCACACAGGCAGTGGGTGGGGAGAGCCACACCTGCAGCTCCACGCGGCAGACGCACCCCGGTGGGACCACGGGCTCCGCACAGCTCGGTACACCTGCTGCGTCTGCTGTGTCTTGTCCTCATACACGCTGGCAGTTCCGGATGAAATGGCAGCAAATCTGCACTAATGCATGGCACGCAGAATGGTGTGAAGAGACAAATATCAATACTTTAATGACAAAGCTCCCTCCCCACATCCCTACCTATGTGAATATAGTGCTATGTAACCGGAGCACTATTAATACAGTGCTATGTAACTGGAGCACTATTAGGCAGTTGGAGTTTAAAAACCCATCTGAGCCCGGGTGCGGTGGCTCACGCCTGTAATCCCAGCACTTTGGCAAGCCGAGGCAGGTGGATCACGAGGTCAGGAGTTCGAGACCAGCCTTGCCAACATGGTAAAACCTCGTCTCTACTAAAAATACAAAAATTAGACGGGCGTGGTGGTGGGCACCTGTAGTCCTAGCTACTCCGGAGGCTGACGTAGGAGAATCGCTTGAACCCGGGAGGCAGAGGTTGCAGCAAACTGAGATCATGCCACTGTACTCCAGCCTGGGCAACAGGAGCAAAACTCCATCTCAAACAAACACAAAAACAACCACCAAAAAACCCCCATCTGAATTGCTCTTACTTATGGCTTTACACACACACACACACACACACTATATATATAGTAGCGTATATGTTTCAGAATTATTCCTCATGCCACAATTCAGACTCGACGAGCAGGAAAGAATCAACTGGAGACTAAATGTACGAAGCAAAATCCTGGGGCCTCAAAATGTTAAAAGCAAAGCAAAACACGGTGAAAGTCGGCTGCTGACACAGGAAGCCGGAAGCTCCAGGGCCACAACCACGACAATACGGAGAAGAAGAATTTGTGATTGGCAGTTGTTGCCAAGAAAATACAGATAATTACAATGACAACAAAGAAGGAAGAGAAAATGATAAGATGAAAGAAGACTTGTACTCTGGAAACCAAAAGACAGGAAGAAGATACAGTTAAAACAGCAAGAGAAGCTCCACTGTGTGGTCCAAGGGCTGCCTGGATGAATTCGACTTTGTAAGGGCAGCGTCTTTCCCTGTGGCCCGTGACGGGGAGCTGTTGGTGAGGCAGCTTGATTTTACAAAATCACGGTCCTGGTAAGATTTTCAGAGATGTCAACAATGGACAATGCGACGCTTTTCAAACAGAATGTTTGGAAAAAATTGCAAATGGTCAAATTTTCACAAGACCCAAACTGCCCATTCTAGGACGAATGTCGGTCCACTGTTCTGTGTGAAAACGGTGTTCAACACCAGAGACTTTCCCGTGCCAGGCAGGCTCTCAGAGCGCCCCATATCAGGGGGATGTGTTGATCCGAGGTCACACAGGCCAAAGAGCAACCGGACCTGAGCCTCTGGGGACAGGCCCAGCCTGCTGGGGACGCCTGCCACCCCAGAAGCACCCACCGACCTCGACCCGCCCACGAGCTTCCAGAAGGTAGAAGCGGGAGGAAGCGCCAGCCACGCGTCTGACCACTGCCTTAGTTTTCCAGCCGTGCATCAAATGACCGAAGCGGCGCCCAGGTATTAACTCAGTTCCTGCATCAGGAGTTGACTCAGCTCAGCTAGCTCCTGTTCTTCGGGGTCTCCCAGGCTGCCATCGGGGAGCTGGTGGTCACATTCCCATGCAGGGGCTGGACTGGGGCAGAACCCACTTCCGGGCCCACCCAGGTTGTTGGCAGAATTCATTTCCTTGCAGCTGCAGGAGTGAGCGCTTCAGGTGTTGGCTGGTTGTCACTGGGGCCCCCAAGCTCGCTCGGAGGGGTGCCTGCAGTCCACCTCCAGAGGCGGACACTCTGTGGGCACTCCAGGGCAGCCCCAAAATGCCTGCTTGCTTCTCCAGTGCCAGCAGGGGAGCTGGAGCCTTACACAGGGCCAGGGAGTGACATCCTGGCCCCTTGCCCCTTCTGATCCTACAGGTCAGAAGCAACTCACAGATCCCTCCCACAGCCCCAGGGAGGGGGTCCTTCAATGCTGAGTGGGCGTCCCGGGGCCTCTGTGGGGTCTGTCCACCATGGTCACAGGCTACTTCCTGCATGCAGGCCGCTGAAAATTCATGTTGAAACGTAATCCCCAACACAGCAGTAGTAAGAGACCTTCTTGTGAGGTGATGAGCTGGCAAGCGCTCTTCTGCAGGAGGCTGAAGGGAGCCCTCCAGCCTGCTCGTCCTTCCGCTCTCCAGCCACGGGAGGATGCAGCGTTCCTCTGCCTGAGGTCACGGTAACAAGGCACCCGTGGAAGCACAGAGCAGCCCTCACCAGACACATAACCCAGCGCCTCCATCTCCGACGTCCCCGCCTCCAGAATTGTGAGCAACCCATTTCTGTTGTCTGTTCATATCCCAGTCTCAGCAACGGAGGGACTCAGATGCCGCCCTTCTGGGTACGTGTGCTGCTTAATGAGAATGTCAAATTATTTTCCAATTACTGTGAGCATCTATCTAACGCCACTGGAGTCAGCCAATTCCTGCCCCTTTCCTGACAGCCAGAGACCCCACCGCTGTCCTTGAGGAAGCAGGGGGCATAGACCCTGCTGTGTCCACAGGACACCGAGGTGCGGGGATGTCTGGCGACTTGGGGACACTCGCTGTGACAGGGTGTGACCCCGTGGCCCTGGGCCAGGTGCCAGTGCCCTGGCGAGATGGAGACTCGGCCACAGGCTTCTAGAAGCTAACAGCCACATTTCCTACGCCCATGATGCGTGCCCACCAGAGCTGGGGTGCCCCAGCGCCCCTTGTTCTAAGCTTGCACGTTTCCTCAGCCCGAGGCCTTGACCATGTGGTTGTGGGTGGAACTGGGACTCACACTGTGGGGAAGGGGCACCAGGAGCTGGGTTGCTGGAGATGGAAGAAGGCACAGGATGGGAACCGCTGACCTGCAGGGCTGTGAGGCTCGTGCTCACTTGATTCCTTGGGACTGAGAATTGCCACTTTGCAGGGTCTCCCATCACAGGAGAGCCCAGTCCTCGTGTGAGGTCCACAGGTGCTCAACCAACGCTCGCAGCACTGCCCTGTGAGCTGCCCCTGGTGACAGGAGGCCTCCCGCTCTGGTTTGGAGCCCTGGTCCCTGGCTCTGAGTCCCCACTCAGTCCCCCTCATGCCCAGCTGGGACTCTGGATTCTGCTGTGCCTCTGTGCCCCCGAGTCCTGAGGGGCTGAGAGTTCTGCACAACCCCCACCCTGCCACTGCAGCACCCCCGTCTCCCCTCCTCACGTGCTCTGGGCTCCCTTCTACCCCAGCTCTGGCTGCCCCTGCACCTGATGTGCTTCCCACATCTAGTGTGCTCCTCCCACCTGGAGTGCCCCCCCCACCTGAAATGCTTCCCACCTGGAGTGCTCCCCCCACCTGAAGTGTTCCTCACTTGGAGTGCCCCCCCACCTGGAGTGCTCCCCCACCTGGAGTGCTCCCCACCTGGAGTGCGCCCCCACCTGGAGTGCTCCCCACCTGGAATGCTTCCCACCTGGAGTGCTCCCCCCACCTGAAGTGTTCCTCACTTGGAGTGCCCCCCCCACCTGGAGTGCTCCCCCACCTGGAGTGCTCCCCACCTGGAGTGCGCCCCCACCTGGAGTGCTCCCCACCTGGAATGCTTCTCACCTGGAGCGCCCCCCCACCTGGAGCGCTCCCCCACCTGGAGCGCCCCCCCACCTGGAGCGCCCCCCCACCTGGAGCGCCCCCCCACCTGGAGCGCCCCCCCACCTGGAGCGCTCCCCACCTGGAGCGCTCCCCACCTGGAGCGCTCCCCACCTGGAGCGCTCCCCACCTGGAGTGCTCCCCACCTGGAGTGCTCCATTGCCTGCTGTTCGTCCAGATAAGTGAGCAACTAACCCCTTACCTTCTTAGGTCCTGCCCAGCCTGCATCTTCTAGGGGTCCTTCCATCGCATTTTGATTCCTCTCTTCTCGTGGTGTCTTATTTCCAGGGCATCTGTCATTGTCAGTTGTATCCACGCTGCTGGCTAACCATTGCCACTGACACGGGTGCTGAGGAAGGCCTGTGTCTTCCCCAGGGGGAACTTCAGTCCTAAGCTGCCAGCACGTGTTCCCAGGTGCCATGCTGGGCTCACTTCTGTGACTGGGCCCTCCCGGGGGCAGAGGTGGGCAAGGAGTGTGTCCAGGAGGCTGTCAGGGCCCTCCAGGCCAGCACCTCAGCCAGGTGCCTGAGGCAGGACAGGTGGAGTCTGGGAAACAGGGCGGCTTCTGCCTGATCAGGCAGGAAGGGGCTCCTGTGAGCCGGTGCCTTGTGGCTGGCTAGCAGCCTGGGGCAGGCTGTCCTGGGCCCTTGGAGGCTCCCCAGGTTCTGGCCAGACTCCCATCCTCCTGGAACTGCTGACTCTTGACAGACACCTCCAGTGAGGGGTCAGTGAGCTGTGTCTGTCCACACATACCAGGCCCACCACCTTCTAGAAGGTTCCGTGAACACTAGGATCCAGGTGTGGAGGTGGTGCCCTGAGCCTGCAGAGCTGGGACAGCAGCCTCCGAGTCCTGCCTTCCCTGGTGCCTGGTTCCCCCTCCATCCTGGGTCTGGGTCCTTCCTGATAAATCACCTGGGGGCTCCCCCCATGCCCTGGGCCTGGGTTAGGGATTAATCACCTGAAGGGAGGGCCTGAGTCACATCCAGGGCTTGAGGACCGAGCAGGGGCACAGCTGGACTCCTTAAGGTGAGCACAGGCTGCCAAGTGAGCCACGTGGACCGTCCCCAAGTGGGTGTGACGTGGACAGGCTCCACGCTGTGGAAGCACTGGGGGTCACCGGGCACAGCCTCTGGTACCCACGACGGCTGTGGGGGAGTAAGTCTCATGAATAGGAACTGGCATTTTGGTGCCTGGGCAAGAATGGTGTTTTTGTGTTTGTCATTTTAAGTAGTTTTGCCAAAGTACAAATAGAAGTGCTTATGTGTGTTGTGGAAAGGGGGAATGAAATCGTATCTGTGGGTGAGAAGAAACTCAGGCTTCTCTGATAAGCACCGGGCTCAGGGCAATGTCTCCCCAGGGGAAGGACATGCTGGGGCCTGGGTGCATTGGGGGGCACAGAGACGAGCCAGAGCCGGTGAGGAGGGGCCACGACATTTATTGAACTCTGAGGAGCACAGAGGGGCTCCCTGGCGCGTCTGTGCTCTCCAGCCACCCTGGAAGACGCTCAGGGGACCCCGATGCCTTCCCAGCACGCGGCATCTCTGTGGAGGCAGGGCCCCCAGCAGGCTCCGCCCTCCACCCCACTCTTGAGGTCAGAGCCCCAACATCCTCCACAACCCTCCTCTCCTGGTGCTCCCCGTGGGTGGTGCTCCCCGTGGGTGGTGCTCCCCGTGGGTGGTGCTCCCCGTGGGTGGCAGGAGAGCCACCTCTGATTCCAGCACACAACCTGGGAGAGAAACTCGAGCCCAGATGGCACTGGCTCTGAAGGGAAACTGAGTCAGCACAGCAGGGCTGTGTGAGACAGGAGGGGTCTCAGGCAACAGTTCTGGACAGTTCTGGATGGCGGAGGAGAATAGTAGACAGGAAGTGCTGTCGGAACGCCGACCCAGCTCCTAAGACAGACAGCTACGCTGACACCAAGGAACAATATTTCTAAAATAATGAACACTGCATGCCGGTGCATGGGCAGACTGGAGCGTTGTAAGTCATACATAACACTGAAGGGGGGCTCAGCGGAGCCTGCAGCCTCTGTGGAGAGTGGCTGTGTGCACGGGTGTGTTTCTCCATGGCATACGTCCTTTTGTTAATTAAGAAAGCCTCTCGATTGGTATCTGTGAGGCAGGGAAGGTGGGCTGTACAGAGTGCGAGCCGGGGCCTTGGGCTCTGGCAGGTGGGTGACGTCGGGGGAGGGTGCTGGGTAGGATTAGAGCGTGCCCATCCCGGTGACCTCGGACGTCAGCCTAGAACAAAGGCAGGAGAGGGAGAGACGGTCACAATGAACATCCTCATCAGTGGGCAGACGTGAGGCTGGGCTGTGTGGCCTCTGTGCTCGCTGGGACAGGCTGTCCCGGTCAGCTCAGAAGTTCTGAGCTGGAGACCACAGCAGAGCACACACGCCTCTTCTCCGCCCTGGTCCCCGCATGCCCGTCACCACGTCAGGTGTGTGAGCCAGCCCTGCATGGGGGCTTGAGGCCTTCCCCGTATGGAGCCTCCCATGCAGCCCTGGGTCTGCCCTTGGGGGTGCACAAGGGCTTCCCAGTCTCACACCTGGCATCTGAGAAGGGGCTTTGGTTGCCACAGGAGTGAGCGTATGTGGGTAAGAGCCATCTGGCCCCAAGCACAGGTCCCAGTGGGGCTATCAGTGATGTGGTTGGGCAGGTGGGAGCCTCCCTGACCAGCCCCATCCCCAGGCTTACCCTGGGTTTGCCAACAATGCGCTTTGCTCAGCCTCCCGCCCATGGGCCTGCAGCCACAGGGATGGAAAGAGGCCCAACCTGGCTCTGGATCAAGGCAGAAGCCCAGGGGGGCATCAGTGGGTAAAGTCAGGGGGGCTCCTGGTCCTCTCCAGGCAGCCCCTCACCCACTCACTGAGCGCGCAGATAGCAGAAGGGCCCACACAGGGCTGTGTCCACCCAGAGACCCCTCCCGTTCCCTCCCCTCCCCTTGCCTCCCACAAGCCCAGCTTGGGGCTCTTCCAGGAGGACATCCTTGGGGAGGGAGGAGGGATGTTCCTTACATCAGAGGCGGGGCTGGTGGTGCAGCGTGCCTGGCGGGGGGCTGGCGGTGCAGCGTGCCTGGCGGGGGGGCTGGCGGTGCAGCGTGCCTGGCGGGGGGGCTGGCGGTGCAGCGTGCCTGGCGGGGGGGCTGGCGGTGCAGCGTGCCTGGCGGGGGGGCTGGCGGTGCAGCGTGCCTGGCGGGGGGGCTGGCGGTGCAGCGTGCCTGGCGGGGGGGCTGGCGGTGCAGCGTGCCTGGCGGGGGGGCTGGCGGTGCAGCGTGCCTGGCGGGGGGCTGGCGGTGCAGCGTGCCTGGCGGGGGGCTGGCGGTGCAGCGTGCCTGGCGGGGGGGCTGGCGGTGCAGCGTGCCTGGCGGGGGGCTGGCGGTGCAGCGTGCCTGGCGGGGGGCTGGCGGTGCAGCGTGCCTGGCGGGGGGGCTGGTGGTGCAGCGTGCCTGGCGGGGGGCTGGTGGTGTGGTGTGTCGGGCAGGCGTGGGCGCTGGTGGTACGACCTGCCTGGCGGGGGGCTGGTGGTGCAGCGTGCCTGGCGGGGGGCTGGTGGTGCAGCGTGCCTGGCGGGGGGCTGGTGGTGCAGCGTGCCTGGCGGGGGGCTGGTGGTGTGGTGTGTCGGGCAGGCGTGGGCGCTGGTGGTACGACCTGCCTGGAGGGGCGGCTGGTGGTACAGCCTGCCTGGCAGGGGTGGGGCACTGGCCTGAGGCCAAGTCGGGTATAGTCACAGGCACCCAGGTGGCTTCAGACCCTCCCATGTGCACCAGGGACCCACGGAAGGAAACGGCCTGCAGAGTCCTTTCCTGCCTTTCCCTACACTTTCCCATGAGGATGAAAAAGGAGGCAAAACAGCAAAGTCCCCAAACATTGGTCTTTCTGGAGAGCTCTGAGTGGACACGAGTCAGGTCTTCCAGCATAGGTTTGGCCGCCTGTCTGGGGCCACGGGAGCACCTGCCTTCCTCTCTAGCCTCTGGGATCATCCCTGGAGACACTTTGGGTGGGAGGTCGGGAGAGTGAGGTGGCCTCATGTCTACATGAAGCCTGTCGCCATCCCATCCTGTCCCCACTATCCGGCCTGGAGCAGAGGGGACAGAGCGGGAGGCAGAGTGTGGCCCAGACCGTGCCTCCTCCTACCCCCGACTGTCCAGGTGATGTAACGCCAGCTGGTGCGTCCCTTTCCGGGCGTCTCTCAGAGGCCCTTGGGAGCTGCTCACCTGGCGTTGATGAGATACTGGGCAAGGCTGATGTTGGCCGGGGTCCCCGTGATGGTGATCTGACGCTCTGATGACCCTTCAGTGGCGTTGGCGATTTTGATCTGAGCTCCAGACATCTGTCGAATTTCATTGATTTTGGTCCCTTGGCGTCCAATTATGCAGCCTATTAGCTAGAAACAAGGACAGGGGGATTTCTTAGAGAAGAGCCCGAGCCAGCCCCTGAAGACTGTGGGCAGTGTGCCCGAGGGGCCTGTGGGACGGGCCGCCAGCCTTGGACTCTGCCCCAAGCCCTGAGTGCAACACCCTGGAGAGGTCCCGCCCACACCTGCCTACAGGTGGTGCCTGATCCAGGCCACCTGCCCGAGGTCAGGCTAAGAGCACCTGTGCCTCTGCTGGCCCCTCTCAGAGCCGCCCTGCTCCCCGCTCCTGTGGGAGGTCCACCAAGCCAAGAGGCCACAGTCACTCGGCCTGGGCGGTCCACACTGGTCACCCCGGGGTCCAGGAGCGACCCACAGGTGGCAGCCAGGGGCTGAGCAGGGAGGCTCTACCACGGCCTGGCGGTGTCTTCTTGGCCGCATCCCAGGGAGACCAGTTCTGCCCAGACAGGCAGCATCACAAATGCTCAAAAAGAAATGTGTGCTTGAAGCCAGAGCAAAACTCACTGCTGCCTAAAACTTAGCTTTTGCTGAACTTAGGTGAAACTCTGAGGCCATTCAGGGGCCTCCTTTCATTCTCCCTTTGGGACCCCTGTTTAAAGATGGAACATAGTAGCCTCTGGCCAAGGCGGTCATCAAGAATGAGGGTGCTCCTTGAAGTAGCTGAGGGAGGAGGGGGGTGTATGGAGCAGCCATGAGGGGCCTCAGGGACAACTCGGGCCCCCAGAGAAGACTGCACAGGAGCCAGTGGCATCTCTCAATGCCCACCACTGGACGGAAGTCCCTTCATGCACGCACAGGCCATCGATGAGAGCTCTGGAGCTTGGACAGGAGAGAGAAGTAGCCAGACCTGTGGCAGAGAGAGCCCGAGACTGGAAGGTACCTGGCACAGGGCGCCAGGAGGGCAACTGGGCACACAGGTCCCTGAGGGCCTCAGGCGGAGTCCACTTCCACCTCCCTTGAGGCTGCTAGGCTGTCAGAACGGTGGTGAAATTGAGTGACAGGAGCAGGTTTCTGTCCTTACGCCAGTGAGATGCTGGGTGGAAGGGCTGGGCCAGGCCATGTGGCGGCATGCAGGAGGGACGCACACTTCCAAGCGTGACGGGGCTCAATCTGTGGTGTGAGCAGCAGCTCCATGGTGGGACACAGCTGCCCTGCCAGTCAGCCCCCGTCCCTGAGGAGACCTACGGTGTCTCAACTCTGTTCACCTTAGAGGCCGTCTCTGCTGGTTACTTAGGAAATGACAGCTGTCTTACTAGACTACAGAACCCTCAGTCTTTGCAGACATCTACAGAGACCCCCACTCTAGAGAATCCAGGGCTGCTGGGAATCCTCTATCTCCTGCTGCATCTCTGGGCTCCACCCACACCTCTCAGGCCCCACCCACATCTCCCAGGCCCCACCCACATCTCCCAAGGCCCCACCCACAGTCCAGCCCTCTCCCTGCTCACACCTGTGTGTGGTGTTCAGTGTGCCCCTGGGGTCAGGAGGGTGGTTTCCTCATCGGCACAAGGCCACATTTACCCGCCTGGCTGCATCCTCCTCCCTGGTGGCAGGGAGATCTGAAGGGCTCATCTCTGATGGGGGCCAGGGACAGCAGCACGGCCGCATGGGGAGGGGGAATGTGGCTGACTCGGCAGCATGACCACAGGTCCCTGTAAGATGCCAACATCCAGGAGGGAGAGCTCCTGGGCTTTCGCACTGCCCCACTTCCTGTACCCCTCCTTGGCCAGCACGCAGCCAGCTTTCCTCCTAGCACTTCATGCACTGGAGTGCGTGGTATCTGCTGAAGTGCACACCACTGAGAGCCTTGTGCACGTATGCTGTTGGATCTCTCCTCAGAGCCTGCTGGAGGAAGTATCTCCCTGCCCCTCCCGCACAAAGTGCCTACCCTTTTCTCTTAACCATCTGCCCGTCTTCTAACTGCCTCACGCCAGCTGTGCCCTGGCACGCATTCCCCTCCTGCTCTCACCCCGCCCTCTCCCTCTGTTCCCTGCGATGTGCTGCTCAGGGTGCCCCTCTCCCCAGGCTCTGGAGGATGCTGCCTTTGCCACAGGCCTTTCCCCTCCTCTGCACACAGCTGTGGGGTCTGAATGCTGATGGGACATCATTGAGCCACCAAGGCATGCCCACCTCACCACAAATGCCAAGGTGAACAGCACTGTGATTTCTGTACCGGCACTCTCTGCCGTGAGAAGGGAATGTGGGGAGGTCGGACCTCCTTCACCTGCCCTGCCCTAGGCTGGCTGGCTCAGTGAAGGGGAAGATGGCTTCTAGGCTGAGCTCTGCAGCCCAAGGGCACCTCCCACCTGGCCCCACCTGCACCTGTGAACCCTGCCAGCAGTTAGCAGACTCCTCGCCTCCTCTCATCCTCGTGTGCCTCCATTACAAATTCAAAGAAGAACGACAGAAATATTCTGAAATAACGTGGCCCTCCTAATCAGATGTCAATGCCAAATTCCACTGGAACTGTGGTGACACCTCCCACTGCAGCCTCTCCTCCTAGAGACCACTGTTGGACACCTTAGATTCCTTTCCCCAGCAGAAGGCCTGGCTGATTCTGCAGCTGAGAACCAGGGAAAGGGGCATGAGCTTTGGTGGGTGGGTGACTGTTGCTTAGGGCAGAGTAGGGGTGACCACAGGCACCACAGTCTGCATGGCCAAGAGCAAGCACTGAAATAGGCATCGAGGGAAGCCCACAGTGACCGTCAGAAAGGGAACCAAAGGCCTGGGGCCCCTGGACTGCCCTGTGTCCCCACTGGCAGTGCTGGGGAGCCTGCGAGTCTCAGGAGTCCCTGCCTCCAAGCAATGTCTTTCTGCAGGAACCCTGAGGCAGCATGATCCAACTGTGACCAAGAGACGGACGTGAACGAGATGACAGGCAAGTTCAGAACAAGCACACCATTTTATTTCTTCCTTTTCTCCAAGAAGGTAGCAGGCAGCCACCACGTGAGGAACATCAGCTTTGGTGCAGCCCAAATACATCCCCCATGAAGTCTGGGGGTGCTGGTGAAAGCCCCTGACAGCGCCATCAACAGCTTTTTCCATGAAGAAGCATGGAAGGCTACGCCCAAATGCACTGGGATAAGAGGAAGCTGCCTTCCTTCTGAGAAGTGGGTCTCTTCCCTAGGAAGATCACCAGGAGGAGGATGGGATGTGAGTGGTGAAGAGCTGGGAAAACCAGCATCCGTCTGTACAAAGGGGACCCCAGGAAACAGGTTGACCAGCTCTCCAAAGATGACTCATCCTCTTAAAGCTCATTCCCGTTTTAAATGAGTGTTTGGATAAGACCAAACCTGGTGTTGGTGAACACGATTCACCAAAGGAGCAAAACCCCACAGAAAAAGCCTGCTGGCTTTACTATCTGGAGGAAAAGACTCAAGAGGATGCCAGAAGCCGCATGCTCAAGGAATCACTGCAGTGAGGGAAAGGGTTGAGGAAAAATCCCCTCTCTCCAAGAATGCAGGGACCAGTTGGCTGTGCCACCCCACACCTGGGCAGATGGCTCTGTGCTGCTGCCTTTCAAGTTGGGCCAACCTTAGAAATCCTCGGGGATGCCAGAAGGCTGGACCACAATGCTGCCTGGAGGGTGAGTGTCCTGAGCTTCTGTTAGCAGACATGGGGACTCTGTCCCTGACCAGCAACTGGGACAGAAGGCCTAGAGTGCACATTGCCACGAGGGGCTCAAATGAGATGGCTCTTCAGGTGGGTGAGTGGCACCAGCCAGACAGCCTCATGATCCGCTCCTCTGGTGACCCTGCTCTCTTCTGCCTCTTTTTCTCCCGCTCCACTGTCCATCTTCCACACACAGGACTGGTGATCTCCCTGAACTGCCAAATCTGTGCTTCCTATGGTCAGTTTGTATGAAAGGAAGGAACAGGGCTTAGAATTCCTGCCCAGCAGGTGTAAAGGGGGGCAGAACAGTGAAGGTTCCCAAAATCCACAGCTCTAGGGCAGAAAAGGCTGCTGGACGCTCGAGCTATAATTGGGGCAGCCATCTCCACAGCCCACACAGGGACTCTGCTTGCTGCTCTGGCAGCTATCCCTCAAGGACATATGGCCCATGCCCTACCTGGTCTCTCAGTTTGTGGATAAGTCAAGCATTCAGAGAATAGTCCTCACTATCCTCAGGACCCATGCTTACTCTGGGGAGGACTGAGTGTGTTGAGGGGAGCTCGTAAGGCCACATCCTCAGGTATGCTTAAGGCATGAACAGACTGAGGGGTGCTAGAAGAAATCTAGACAAGTCTGTGACATCCAACCAACTTCAGGTCTGTTGGAGCCAACTCATGGAGAATCCCAAACCTCCTAAGGGGCCAGGGCCCATGGAGATAATACTGCGGGTGGGTCCACTCTAGAGCATTCCTGGGCCACCTTGTTCTTCAAGGTTTGACCCATACCAGGGCAGTGCCTCCACAGCAACATGGGTTCTCAGCCCAACTCTCATCTGACTACTGATTAATATCTGAAGTCCCCTTTAGCCTGCTGCTTGTTCAACATATTAGGGATACAAAAGCACACTTTTTATGGGCATTAAACCCACTTTAAAAAGGAAAGGAGGGAGAACACAGATCAAACAGTGGGGTTGGGGTGGTGAAGGCATCACCAAGCAGTGGGTCCCTCTGCACAAAGGACAGCAGAGCTGACAGCCACTTGTGCCTAGTGTTTCCACCCAGGGACAGGCGGGTACGGGGGGCATACTCACATCATTGGGAATGGTGAGCTCATGAGTGCTGGCCGGTGGGCTGGCGTCCAGACCTGGGCATACCAAGGGGACATGGTTAGGCTGGTGGAACGCTGCTAACAGTCACACCCCAGTGCCCCCACTCTCCTGGTTCAAGTGAGACAGGGCTGTAGAGCTGGCCCAAGTGTGAGGGTCAGCACAGCCCAGAGGGTGAGGAGCCTGTGAGCTTTCGGTCCGAAACTGCCACCCAACTTCCTTAGTCCCAACTTCTCTCAAAAGAAGGAAAGAGAGACTTAAGCAGGACATTTTTTTTTTTTTTTCATTTTGTGCACAGTGTGACTTCACTCCCCTGTCATGTTTGTATGCTCTCTTGTGACACCTTGGAAGGCCACCCTGGTGGGCCCCCGGCTGAAGGGCAGGGCCACCCAGCATGTCTCAGGGTCTCTGTGCAGCACCCAGGGCACAGGCCATGCTGGTCACACTGATGCTGAGTGCCCATTTTCCCTTAGTTCTCAGGAGACCCCACTGGTTCTGAGGCCCACACCACTCTACCCAACAGTGCCCCACCTCCCTGTGATACCCTCTGGCCTGCTGCATGGGACAGCAGATGGCAGAGCACACAAAGTTGCCTCTCATTCCGATTCTGATGTAACTCTGTCCAGAGGCCCCTGCACATAGCCTGGCTCAGACAGCTCAGGCCCACCAGGCAGTTCTTCCAAATTGGAGCAAGGAGATTCAATAGCATCACTGAGCCAAAAGAGAAGTGCTAGGGCCAATGAAAAGCTGCATATTTCTATATAGATATCTTTCTTTGTTGAAGAATGACAATATGGGTCTAACTGATCATCAAGCCTGAGCTTTTATATTTACAAATCTCCACTTAGTACCATCAGATAAAAGACAACCTCTCAGAGTCCAAGTCCAAGATTTGCTCTTGCTTGGAGGCTGCAAGCCTCATGAGTGTTGGCACAGGAGGGGCGGGGCCAGAGGCCTGCTGTGCTCTTCATGCTCAGCATTTCCATTTCCTGGACAAGTGGCGGCTCCAACCTGCAAGTCTAACGCTGACACTCTGCTCTTCCCCTTGCAGGCCCCACATGGTTCTTATGACTCGGATTCTGCAGCTCAGCCTGGGCCCTGGAAACCGCAGGATCCACCCCTCCTAACCATCACAGGCCCGGCTGATGTACCTTCAGAATACCCCAGACTGGGAAGCCCTCCTCCCACCCACATGCTCCCCTGTTGCTGGTTCCTGCCTCTGCTGTGCCCCTTAGCCTAGGTTCCAGACAGACCAGAGGGCTCCCCAAAATGCATGTCCAATGGCAGTAGACTCCCAATGAACTCCTACTTCCTCACAGCGCCTCCTGTGTCCCCCAACTCCATGTTAAAGCCACACAGCTCCTGTTCTTTCCCACCACCTCTGCCCTGCCCCCCGTCCCTGCCAGCCACACCCCCCCTGGGCCCTGGGTGGGGCAGTCTGTCTACAATGCCACCTCTCATCTTGTCTTATGGTACTGACACCCCCAACCAGAGGATCCTCTCACTGTGACCAGCCAGTCTCCCTGGCAAGGAGTGACCCCACAGGGTAGATGCAGTCCTGTGGGGCCGTCCAGCACAGGAGGGGATCAATTGGTGCTGAATGAACCAATTCATCTCTAATTCTCCATTATTTTTCTTTTACACATATAAGCCTAGAGTTTCTGTTCTTTATATTCTTTTAATAAAGATACTTTCAAAACAACACTTATTTGATTATTCAACTACCTACACACATTCCATAAACAGTGATATTTAAAATGTCACTTAAAAGATTTCCTTGGTCCTGCCTGAGTCCTAGACAGGAATTCCCGAACAAAGTAGACCTTAGATGAACAGAGAGCAGTGAGCCAGACCTGTTGAACTTGGGATATTTTGATTGAAGGGAGGAAAGTATGGGAAATCTTCCTAGGAGGGCACTAAAGTTAAGCAAATAATATAAAGAAATGTCTGCATAACCAGGACATTCATCTCAGGACAGCGTGGCCAATGTGTTCATTCATCTCAGGACGGCATAGACCAGGTGTTCATCCCTCTCAGGAGAGCATGGCTGATGTGTTCATTCATCTCAAGAGAGTACGGCCAATGTGTTCACCCACAGCATGGCCCAGGTGTTCATCCATCTAAGGACAGCATGGCCCAGTTGTTCATTCATCTCAGGACAGGATGGCCAGTGTGTTTCATCCATCTCAAGATAGCATGGCCAATATGTTCATTCATCTCAGGATGGCATGGCTGATGTGTTCATTCATCTCAGGATGGCATGGACCAGGTGTCCATCCATCTCAGGACGGCATGACTGATGTGTTCATCCATCTCAGGACAGCAAGGCCCAGGTGTTCATTCATCTCAAGACAGCATGGCTGATGTGTTCATTCATCTCAGGATGGCATGGCCGATGTGTTCATTCATCTGAGGATCGCATGGCTGATGTGTTCATCCATCTCATGATGGCAAGGCCCAGGTGTTCATCCCTCTCAGGACAGCATGACCAATGTGTTCATTCATCTCAAGACAGCATGGCCAATGTGTTCATCCACAGCATGGCCCAGGTGTTCATCCCTCTCAGGACAGCATGGCCCAGGTGTTCATTCATCTCAGGACAGCATGGCCGATGTGTTCATCCATCTCAAGACAGCATGGCCAATGTGTTCATTCATCTCAGGATGGCATGGCTAATGTGTTCATTCGTCTCAAGACAGCATGGCCAATGTGTTCATTCATCTCAAGACAGCATGGCTGATGTGTTCATTCATCTCAGGACAGTATGGCCGATGTGTTCATTCATCTCAGGATGGCATGGCTGATGTGTTCATCCAACTCAGGACAGCAAGGCCCAGGTGTTCATCCATCTCAGGACAGCATGGCCAATGTGTTCATTCATCTCAGGATGGCATGGCCGATGTGTTCATTCATCTCAGGACAGCATGGCCCAGGTGTTCATTCATCTCAGGACGGCATGGCCCAGGTGTTTGGTCATCTCAGGACGGCATGGCCGATGTGTTCATTCATCTCAGGACAGCATGACCGTTGTGTTCATTAATCTCAGGACGGCATGGCTGATGTGTTCATTCATCTCAGGACGCCATGGACCAGGTGTCCATCCCTCTCAGGAGAGCATGGCTGATGTGTTCATTCATCTCAAGAGAGCATGGCCAATGTGTTCACCCACAGCATGGCCCAGGTGTTCATCCATCTAAGGACAGCATGGCCCAGGTGTTCATTCATCTCAGGACAGCATGGCCAGTGTGTTTCATCCATCTCAAGACAGCATGGCCAATGTGTTCATTCATCTCAGGATGTCATGGCTGATGTGCTCATTCATCTCAGGATGGCATGGACCAGGTGTCCATCCATCTCAGGATGGCATGACTGATGTGTTCATCCATCTCAGGACAGCAAGGCCCAGGTGTTCATTCATCTCAAGACAGCATGGCCGATGTGTTCATTCATCTCAGGAGGGCATGGCCGATGTGTTCATTCATCTCAGGATGCCATGGACCAGGTGTCCATCCATCTCAGGACGGCATGGCTGATGTGTTCATCCATCTCAGGATGGCAAGGCCCAGGTGTTCATCCCTCTCAGGACGGCATGACCGATCTGTTCATTCATCTCAAGACAGCATGGCCAATGTGTTCATCCACAGCATGGGCCAGGTGTTCATTCATCTCAGGACAGCATGGCCCAGGTGTTCATTCATCTCAGGGCAGCACAGCCGATGTGTTAATCCATCTCAAGACAGTATGGCCAATGTGTTCATTCATCTCAGGATGTCATGGCTGATGTGCTCATTCATCTCAGGATGTCATGGCTGATGTGTTCATTCATCTCAGGACGGCATGGCCAATGTGTTCATTCACCTCAAGACAGCATGGCCGATGTGTTCATTCATCTCAGAATGGCATGGCCCAGGTGTTCACTCATCTCAGGACAGTATGGCCAATGTGTTCATTCATCACAGGATGGCATGGCTGCTGTGTTCATTCATCACAGGATGGCATGGCTGATGTGTTCATCCAACTCAGGACAGCAAGGCCCAGGTGTTCATCCATCTCAGGACAGCATGGCTGACGTATTCATTCATTCATCTCAGGACAGCATGGCCAATGTGTAAATTCATCTCAGGATGGCATGGCCGATGTGTTCATTCATCTCAGGACAGCAAGGCCCAGGTGTTCATTCATCTCAGGACACCATGGCCCAGGTGTTTGTTTATCTCAGGATGGCATGGCCGATGTGTTCGTTCATCTCAGGACAGCATGACCGTTGTGTTCATTAATCTCAGGACGGCATGGCCAGTGTGTTCATTCATCTCAGGACGGCATGGACCAGGTGTTCACCCATCTCAGGACAGCATAGCGGATGTGTTCATTCATTTCAGGACGGCATGGCCCAGGTTGTTCATTCATCTCAGGACAGCATGACTGTTAAGTTCATTCATTTCAGGACGGCAAGGCCCAGGTGTTCATCCCTCTCAGGACAGCATGGCTGATGTGTTCATCCATCTCAGGATGGCAAGGCCCAGGTGTTCATCCATCTCAGGACAGCATGACCGATGTGTTCATTAATCTCAGGACGGCATGGCCAGTGTGTTCATTCATCTCAGGACGGCAAGGCCTAGGTGTTCATCCCTCTCAGGACAGCATGACCGATGTGTTCATTCATCTCAGGACGGCAAGGCCTAGGTGTTCATCCCTCTCAGGACAGCATGGCTGATGTGTTCATTCATCTCAAGAGAGCATGGCCAATGTGTTCATCCACAGCATGGCCCAGGTTTTCATCCCTCTCAGGACACCGTGGCCCAGGTGTTCATTCATCTCAGGACAGCATGGCCGATGTGTTCATCTATCTCAGGACAACATGGCCGATGTGTTCATCCATCTCAAGACAGCATGGCCAACGTGTTCATTCATCTCAGGATGGCATGGCCCAGGTGTTCATTCATCTCAGGACAGCATGGCTGATCTGTTCATTCATCTCAGGATGGCATGGACCAGATGTCCATCCATCTCAGGACGGCATGGCTGATTTGTTCATCCATCTCAGGACGGCAAGGCCCAGGTGTTCATCCATCTCAGGACAGCACAGCCGATGTGTTCATTCATTTTAGGATGGCATGGCCCAGGTGTTCATTCATCTCAGGACAGCATGACGGTTGGGTTCATTCATCTCAGGACGGCATGACCAATGTGTTCATTCATCTCAGGATGGCATGGCCCAGATGAGTCTGTTTCTTATGAAGATGATGACATTCCAGATACCAGTGTAAAGGAGGCTGCCCCAACCTGCTGCCCAAGCCCACGCTGGAAGTCTCCTGGCCTCAGCATTCAAAAAGGCCACAAACACCTCCCATTGCTGCCCACTCAGTTTAACCCTGCTGTGGCTGGCATGTGTGTGCACTGCAGTCCCCAGGGCCTTGGTGAGGGGAGGGTCATCACAGGACACCTGCCTGGCCACCAGGAAGCCACTGTGGCACCGGCCACGTGCACATGGAGCCATGAGGTGTTGCGTGTGTGTGGCATCTTCCTCATGGGCACCTAGGAACCCGCTAAGCCCCAGGCAAACAACTGTGTCTGTTTCATGGCCTCGGTCACCAAATCTACAAATCTATGTGCTACCCCACAGTATCTGAGGAATGAACATTTTAATGCAAGTCGGGAGGGGTGCAGGCAAATCCAGCACAGACTGATCTTCCTCCTTAAGGGTTTGCTCATAGTCCTAAAAAACCCACTTCCAAAGCGCACCATGGTGAGAACTCCATTTCCTGCTCCCATGGCCAACTCTTGTTGCTGGGGTGCTTTGCTCTGAGCACCTCAGGCCCCACCATCCAGCCACAG
Organism: Macaca mulatta; assembly: GCF_049350105.2. Taxonomy (NCBI): domain Eukaryota; kingdom Metazoa; phylum Chordata; class Mammalia; order Primates; family Cercopithecidae; genus Macaca; species Macaca mulatta. Next base: position 1,642,835 of record NC_133408.1, read on the forward strand.
TGGCAGCATGGCACCACCCATGCCCTTGGCAGCGCCTGAGGCTGGTCCACAGCCTCCCATGAAAGATGTAAACTGCTGCAGCTGTAGGGCCCCCACACCTCCTCCCGCTGGGGCTCTGCTCTGCCGCCCTGGCCTGCTCTCCTGTCAGTGTGGCTTTGTGTTACCTGATGACTGGCCCATCAGATTTTGAGCTTCTTCGGAGGAGTGTAAAGGCAGCTTTTCTCCTGGAGAGCAAAGAAGAGACAGGTTTAATGTTTTGCCCTCAAGGAGATAAGCAGGGTCCCTTCAACTAGGGAAGCTCAAAATATGACTGGCGCACGCACCGGCGCTCTCTCCGGCCACGGCCACAGGCATGGTACTGCCTCTGTGGGGAGGGACACCCAACTGCCAGGCACGCCAGGGGGAGGGGGGTTAGCCACAGGCATGGCACTGCCTCTGTGGGGAGGGACACCCAACTGCCAGGCATGCCAGGGGCAGGATGGGCTTGCCACGCATGGCCACCCTTGATGGCCTCATGACAGCGACTGGGCTGGGGCTGACTCAGGCCACTGCTCTCCTGGGGCAGGGCTGGGTGCCACCTTGGGATACGCAGTGGCTTCCTGCAGAATAGCATCCACGTCTGCTATGCTCTCGTTCCTGGAGAGAAAAGCCTCCAGGGCGGCCCAACGGGTACGCTCAGCAGGAGGGGCCACCCAGGACAGACTGTGGGCAGCACAGGGCACTGTCCAGCAAGTGCAGACCCTCGGTGCGCAGACATCTCTTCACAAGTAAGGCTATGGCAAGGCCAGCTGTAAGGTGAACTAGCTCCCCACAGTGGGAGCGAGACCCACATCCCGCCCCTGCCCTGTCCCCAGTCCCGGTCCCAGCAAGCCTGCTGCATGTGAACCCTGCACTACCGGCACTCACAACTCCAACTGCACCTGTTCTACACGCTGCACCGAATAACACAGCTCAGAAAGAGAAAGTCCCCAGGTGAGAAGAGAAGGAGGTGAGAAAAGGGCTGGGTACGTACCGGGGAAAGCGGGGTTGGTCTGTCCGAGGGGAGGAAAGGGGGTTTGCTGCATGGCCAACTGGTGGAGCTTGGTCAACTGCTGGGGTAGGAGGGACATGAGAGCTAAGAAGGTTATTGTCATCGAGTACAAGTCACACCAAATTAAAACGGCAGTAACAGAACTTTGCACAGATAGATAGAAAGAGGGCCATGCGGACACATGGCAGACGCAAGAGAACGCAAGGACTTGGCCTGGGGGAAGCCAATGGAGCCCAGGCTATGAGCAGGCCAATGCCCGGCGTGCAGAGAGCAGCACTGGAAGTTGCTGTCTTCTCTCCCTGGCTTCCTGGCAGCTCCAGCCTGGACTGGCCCAGCCTCCCTCTCACTGGCTGGTATGGACAGGAGGCTGGGGCCAGTGGGCCACGGAGTGTCTGGGGGAGTCCAGGAGCCACAGAGGAAACCCAACTGTGCTTCTAGGCGATTCAAGGCCAAGTCACTAGTCACTAAAGTCCGACTAGCCCCTGTGGGATCCTAGAGGCACGAGTTTGCACACCTCACCCCGGTCTCACCCTGTGCTAGGCCTGGCCCAATCCCCTCCCCTGCAGGGCCTTGCTTTACCCATGAGGCGACCTGGGGTGAGGGGAGCACCCAAGGGGCCACACACCTGCCTTTTAGTCACCTCCAAGAGTGTCTCACCTTCCCTGGGATTACAGAACACTAGCACTAGAAGGTTCTGTGGAGGGTATGAGGGACACCTAGGGCCCTCAGCTGGGAGCTGCCTGTGCCCCTGGCCCCTGCAGGCTGCCCCCAGCCCTTCTCCTCCCATCCTCAGGCCACAAGACTTTTCAAAGGGGCTTTGATGCCATTTTTAAAGTTATTTTACCTGAGCCTCATTTCTTTTTTTTTTTTTTTTTGAGACGGAGTCTGGCTCTGTCGCCCAGGCTGGAGTGCAGTGGCTGGATCTCAGCTCACTGCAAGCTCCGCCTCCCGGGTTTACGCCATTCTCCTGCCTCAGCCTCCCGAGTAGCTGGGACTACAGGCGCCCGCCACCTCGCCCGGCTATTTTTTTTGTATTTTTTAGTAGAGACGGGGTTTCACTGTGTTAGCCAGGATGGTCTCGATCTCCTGACCTCGTGTTCCGCCCGTCTCGGCCTCCCAAAGTGCTGGGATTACAGGCTTGAGCCACCGCGCCCGGCCGAGCCTCATTTCTTAAATAAAAACTAAAAATAGCAGAAGATAACGGTATGTGGCAAGGTGAGACTCAAAATTCTTCCACCCTTTGGAGAGCCAAGGGCTGCTCAGCAGAGGGCATGGGGCTCCTCAGGCCTGGCTCTCCCATCAAGGATGGGTGCTGCAGGGGGTGTCCTGGGGCTCAGGAGGGCACCAGGCAAAGCTCCTCTGTGGTGCTGGCAGGCAGGGGAGGCGGCACATTCGGGGAGGGCACCACCTCCCCAGCATTTTCCCTTCAGAACATTCAGCCCAAACGCATCCCAGTGTGGCTGTGTGTGGACTCCTGCGACCCACAGCCAGGCAGGCAGCTCAGCTTCCTCACTGCACAGGGTGTGGGTGGCAGAACCTGCCACAGAGGCCACCAGTGCTTGGGGGTGTGGGCGCTCGGAGCAGAGCTGCTGTCCCCATGTGAGAAGGCCGGCTGCTGAGCACCTGACCAGACCCCCATGCTTGCCCTGGCCACCCCTGGAACCTGGGTTCCCTGACACCAGGGAGCAGTCAGGAAGGCGGCGACTGTGGTCCCAGCATCTTCCCAGCTGCGCACTCCTGGGTGGGTGTGCACTTGGCCTCCCAGGAGCAGGGAGTCCTCCCCTAAGAGTTCACCCAGAGTCAAAGTAAAGGCCCCTTCCTCAGTACCTAGTACCCTGGGAGGATGGGGGGCTGCTCCCCAGCCCTGCCCCTCCCCAACGCCTGGCCTTGCAGCCAGGTGCTGGGCTGGGGGGCAGGGCAGGCCTGGCAGGAGGGGGCCGTCTGGTGGGCTGCAGCCCGTCTGGCCTCTTCTTGCTCCCACAGGACAGGGTCTGGTCCCCATGGCAAGCCCGTGGCCTCTGGCACACCTCTGTGTCCAGTGGAGAGCCATGAGATTGTAGAGGGTGTTTGTCGCCGCAGCCTGACTTTGCTCCCTGAGCACCTGCCATTGCAGACACATCTGGTGAGTACTTACACCGGGACAGTCTACCTCCTGGAGAGACGTGAGGCCCTGCAGGGACAGCAGGAAGAAGCAGGCATATCTGGGGTCCTAGTGAAGGCGCCCCACCTGGACAGGGCACGTCAGGAAAGACTGCAGGTGTCCCAGGCCGGGTAGGAGGACTGCAGGCAAGATCGCCCATGGTGGGGTGAGACACTCCTGGTGAATTCATCCAGTCATCGGACGCTGGATGGCACAGATGGGATCCACAAACCCCTGACTCCCAGTGGGGCTCAGGAGCTGCCCTGTGGCCAGGGAATGGGGTACAGGGGAGGGGCACCCCCTGGGCTCTACAGGGGTTGGAGTCAGCTCCAAGATGGCCCAGCCGGTTGCTGTGGCGATAGAAGGCCTGGTGTCTCCAGGCCTCAGTTCCTTGAACTATAAAGTGAGGGAATGGATGTGAGTGAGCAGCAACTGTGGCTGTGGATGACAAAAAAGTCTCCCAATATGTTTTTGGCTTTTTACGAAGAAATGACCACACTAGCAAATAAATCTCTCTCCTCCCCACCTACAAATGTAGGGGACGTCCTAGGGAGGTCTGGACTAGCACAGGGCGGTGCTCGGGGAGCATCTGTGGAGAGGATGGGCAGGTGCTCACCCTAGCTCTGCCCAGGATCAGTCAAGCCACTGCACCTCCTTTGGACTCAATTTCCACATTTTTTAAAGGAGAGAACAGGACTAAGTGCCAAGGGGCCTTCCACTTTTTGAGAAGATTCTGCCCTGTAAAAAAATGAGACTTTTGGTTCTCACCAGTACCTCCAAATCACTGAGAGGAAAGGGGAAGAAAGTCAGGTAGGCAGGCGACAGGAAGGGAGGGAGGGAGAGGAGGGCAGGAGGGGAGGAAGTAGGGGGAGAGGGAGGGAGGGAACGGAGGGGAGGGAGGGAGAGGAAGGCAGGAGGGGAGGGAGGGAGAAGAGGGGAGGGAGAGGAGGCCAGGGGGAGGAAGTAGGGGGAGAGGGAGAGGGAGAGGAAGGGAGGGAGGGAGAGGAAGGCAGGAGGGGAGGGAGGGAGAGGAGGGGAAGGAGGAGAGGGAGAGGGAGGGAGAGGAGGGAGAGGAGGGAGGGAGAGGAGGGCAGGAGGGTGGGCAGGGGAAATATCCCATTACTGATATTTCTCTGTAAACTGTCTTTTCTACTTCACATTGTCTCAGAATGTAACACACAGACAACTACTAAAATTGCAACCATTTGTTAAGATGTAACTCAATGAATTAACACAAAACAAATGCACCCATGCAACTATCACTCAGGCCAAGAAACAGGTCCCCGCCACGGTGGTTCTAACCTGCATTCTATTTCATTTCCAGCAAAATGCCTGTTTCTGTCATTCGTCCATTTTTCTTATTGCTTGATTTTTGTTGACTTCCCAAGAGCACCCAGCATTTCAGATGCCAGCCTGTCTGTCATTCCTGCTGCACAGATCTTCTCCCCTCTCTCCCATGGTGTCTCATAAGAAACAGTATTCTAACATTTAATATAGTTGAACTCACCGGTATTTTCCTTTATGGTCTGTGCTTACATTTTAAGAAATCCTCCCCTGACATGAGAATCGGACATTCTTCTATATTTTCTCCTAAAACTGCTCAATTTTTCTGTCTTGTGTTGGAGTTCTTGACACATGGGAAATGATTTTTGTTTATGGTAGGAAATAAAGATCAATTTCCCCACATAGTTGACCCACTGTCCTGGCACTGTGTGGGCCATCTGCCCTTTCTGCTCTTGTGGGCAGCTTTGTTCCGTCCAAGTATCGTGGATGGCTTCCTTCCTGTGTGAGGGATCCTGGACTCTCAGGTCTCATCCAGTCTACTTGTCTCCCACTGCACCAAAACCACACAGTCTGACATAGTCATCTCCGATGATCACAGTGCCTCCTTCTGGACACCTCCTGCAGGACCTGCCTGAGGCTGTTTTACAGCTAATTTTTTTTAGATAATTAGAAGGAATATACTAAAATAATGATAAAAAGCATAGTAATACACAAACCAGTAAAGCAGCTGTTTATCAGCGTATGAAGAATGATGAGCTATGCTTAACAGCAGGTGCTAGATAGCTGGCAGCTCAGTGGCTTTGCACTAGCAGCACACATGGGGGTAACGTGCTGCAATCTCAGGTCAGCTGCAAGGTCTCCAGGCAACAGTAATTTCTCAGTTCTACTATACTCTCATGGGGTCACCATCATCTATGTGGTCTGATGCTGGCTGAACTGTCATGTGGTGCATGACTGTAATTGCTTTGTGCTAAGACAGTGTGGACGATACAATTCCAATTTTTGAAAGATGATGAGATATGCTTTATGGTCTGGTACGTGATCAGGTTTTGTAAATGTCTCCATGAATTCTACAGTTGTGGGGGTGTAGTGTTCAAGGTACGTCAGTTACGTCAGGATCACGGATAGTTCTGTTGATGCCTTCTTCACACTTGTCTACTTGACCTATCACTCATGGAAAGAGAGGTGTGCCAAGTTTTTGCTATAATGTCTGTCAAATTCTCTATGTTTTGTCAATTATTTTCTTTACATATTTTAAAGCTATGTTTTAGGCATGCATAAATTTTGAAATATCTTCTTGTGAGCTGACTTTTCTATCAACATGTAATGATTAAAGTTTTTCTCTTAAAGTCTTGTTTTTTTCCCCTACTGATGTTAATATTGGTACACCAGTTAATTTTGTTGCCTATTCCTTAGCCTTTTTCCATTCTTTCATTTTTTTCTGGGTCCTTATGCTTTAAGTATATCTCTTGAAAGAAAAAAAAACAACAAAATTATTTTTGCTTGTTGGTTTGCCTATTTGTTCAGTTTAAAAATACAGTCTGGCAGCCTTTGCTTCTTAACTAGAATTTCATAATTTTACTTTGATCACCATCATCCACATGTTTAGACTAATTTTTGACACTTGTTTTCTAATTGTCCTGCTTTTCCAGGGTTTCTTTTTGATTTCACTCCTTTTCTTCTTTTGGATTAATAATTTCCCCCTCACTTGTTTCCCGTCCTGTCACAGAGGTTACGTATCGGACTCCTTTGTTGTTAGTGGCCACTGAAATTTTAACATGTGCGTTGAGAGTCTACACTCAGTGTCTTCACCCTGCAGTGGAATGAGACAGAGACCTGCGGATGTTCACATCTCCTCGCGCACACCTGATCTTACATGTACTGTTTGTATCCACTCGACTGTTCCGGGTGTTCGCATCTCCTCATGCACACCTGATCTTACGTGTGTTTTTACCCACTCGACTGCTGCGGGTGTTCGCATCTCCTCGCGCACACCTGATCTTATGTGTACTGTTTCTACCCACTCCACTGTTGTATCAATCCTGTGAATCAGGTAAAGGCATCGGTGAGTTCACAGATGATGTATGTTTACCAAATGTGCACACTTTTCTTTGCATTTCCAGCCTTCCTTCTGGGACAATTTTCCTTCTTCCCACAGGGCATCCATCAGAAGATCATGTGCTGGGGCCTGCTGGTCAGATCAGTTTGTCTACAAATGGCTACATGTAGGTCCTTGGAAGATCCTCCCTTGAGATGGAATTTTATGCTGACAACTATTTTCTTTGATTATACCAACATCTGCTGGCTTCTAAAGTTACTGATGAGAAGTCACCAAATTTCTCACTGTTGTTCCTCTGTCATATTTTCTCTGATTACTTTTAAGATTTGATTTTGGTCTTTGGTGTTATATAGTCTGGCTTCAATATTTCTAAGATGGATTTCTCTTTGTTTATTCTGTTTGGGAATTGTTGGGGTTTCTGAATATGAGGATGGTTTCTAATTTTGGAAGGTTTTCTTGGTGTCTCTTGGAATTTTCTCTCTTCATTCCATGTCTCCCCTGGGCTTCCAACTGGATGCATGTTCTTCCTTCTCAGGCCTCCTGACCAGTATTTCTCAGACCTCCACGGGCCAGTGAGTCACCCGAGGATCCTGTAAAAACGCAAGCCCTTGCCCTTCTGAGAAAGGCAAGCTGGGAGGAACGGTGTGTGAGAGCCGTGCCACTGGGGCCCTGCAGAGGATGGGGTGTTCCAAGAAAGGGAAGATGGAACTCCAGCCAACAGTGAGGGTTGCCTGGGCCTCTTGTTTCATGAGGAGTGGCTGCAGTAGCACAGCTCTGACAGCAGGTGGGGCCATGGGCAAGTCTCTGCACCACTTGCAGCCGCAGGGTCTTGGAAGGTGTCAGGCTTCAGAGCGAGAGAGGCTGGACCTCTCAGCAGGTGCCCAGGGCACGCAGCACTGACTACTCTCTCTCTACAGTGAGGGGGCCCCTCACCCACCTCCCTACAGGGTTCTAGAGGGAGACACAGAACAAGTGGGAGGAGAAAGCACTCTGCAACAATCTGTCCAAATCTCTGCAGGTACGTGAGATTGTCACGAGAGTCCACGTGCGCTCTTCATGTGTCCAGGGGAAATGCATGGCACCAACAGAGTCCCGGGGATTGCACAGCTGGGATGAAGGGCTGCACCCAGCAACAGATCTGGCCATGCCTCCTATCCCTGGGTTCCTCTTACGACGACATGTTTCTACAATTTCCCCACGACTCTTTCACTGAAGAACCAGCTTCTTAGCAGATACTGGTGTCCACTTGATTCCCAGCATTGCTGCACATCTGCTGCTCATTTCAGCTGCCTGGGCGGCTGTGCCAAGCCCTCCCATTCCCTGGCTCCTTAGCTCTGGCCAAGGCACCTCTCAGAGCTTCCACTTGCTTGTATGTGGAACTGGGCCCACGGTCCCGAGATCTGCTTCACAGGGTTGGTGCAAGGCTCATCTAAAATAGCCTACATGGCAAATTCTTCGTCAACTCTAACATGTTTTTATCTTTGCTTGTTTTCAAAATCCCCTTTAAATGATGGGGACGTTAAGTAAGGGAGTGGTTAGGAGACCTGGAAGACTAGAAATAAAGATTCGTATATATGATGGTATTTTTTCTTTTTTGAGATAGAGTCTTGCTCTGTCACCCAGGCTGGAGTGCGGTGGAGCAATCTCTGCTCACTACAGTCTCGACCTCTGGGGCTCAGGTAACCGCCCCACCTCAGCCTCCTGAGTAGCTGGGCCTACAGGTGTGTGCCACCACAACCAGCTAATTTTTGTATTTTTTTGTAGAGATGGGGTCTTGCTCTTTTGTCCAAGCTGGTCTCGAACTCCTGGGCTCAAGCAATCCTCCCATCTTGGCCTCTCAAAGTGCTGGGATCACAGGAGACAGTTACTGTACCTGGCCTACGAGGGTATTTTTGAAGTTCACTCATTTCTTCCAGAAAAACCAGTTCCTTCCTGGTGTAACTTCCCTGCTGTAATTAAAGGTGCAGATGTGCTGGGTGAGAGTCAAGCGGTCTGTCCAGGCGTGGGCGCTCTGGGCTCTGCTCTGAGGTCCCAGGTCTCAGGTGCTGTTTCTCTTTCTCGTTTCTGAAACTGCACTTGGCCTGACCCAGGCAGGACACACAGAGTCATATGGATATCCTCCAGGGCTGACGAGTGGCCACACTGGAGAGCCTGACTGCAGTCCTCCAAAGTCCTTCCCCCTGTAGCGTGGCTTTGAGCCTCTTCAAAACCTGCACATCCAGAGCACAATAAGCCTCGAGGAGCATGTGGGTACAACGATGTACGTGGCATGCGAGGAGCTGGAGAAAAGTGGGCAAAGGCAGATCAGTGCCAATTACTCCTTTTTTTTTTTTTGAAATGGGGTCTCACTCTCTGGCCCAGGCTGGGTGATCTTGGCTCACTGCAACCTCCACCTCCCGGGCTCAAGCAATCCTCTCGCCTCAGTCTCCCGAGTAGTTGGGACTACAAGCGTGTGCCACCACATCCGGCTAAATTTTTTTGTAGTTTTGTTAGAGACGGGGTCTTGCCATGTTGGCCAGGCTTGTCTCAAACTCCTGAGCTCAAGTGATCCACCTGCCTCAGCCTCCCAAAGGGCTGGGATTACGGGCTTGAGCCACCACACCCAGCCTAAGCCACCATGCCTAGCCCCAATGATTCTTAAATAAAAACAAGCTAAAAACACTTTTTAAATTGGGCACAGAAAACACATGCATATTTTAGTTTTACATAAAGAAAGACTCAAATCTAAGGAATGTATTATCTTACGCTTGATGTTTCTTATTCATGGGCCCACATGTCCAGGTCAAATATCACATTGCTAAAAAATGACTCTAGTATCTGTCCATAAGCCGCCACTGTGGTATAAATAAACTTTGTATTCAATTATATTATAAATTAAAACTATATATTCTATAATTATATTGATATTGTAAGAAATTGAAGCTTTAAAGATTTCTACTAAATACCAAGCTCAGATAAAAATTGCTTCCTGTTACATATGTCACTAAATAATCATTTTATTTTTGTGTTTAATGAATTATTAAGTGATTGTCCAAGTCTTCAATTTTACGTGCCTGCAACAAAAGCACTATGGAAGCTTCCAGTCTTCTATTAATGCTCTGCAAATCTCACGACACAGATGTAGAAACAGAATGTCTTCCACAGAGAGCTATTTCACAGGAGAGAACCAAGTGCTTTAGTCCACTCCTGCTGCTATGACAAAATGCCTTAGACTGGGCAATTCAGAAACAGCATAAATGTGTCTCACAGTTACGGGGCTGGAAACTGGAGATCAAAGTGCTGGCTGGTTGGGTGTATAGGAAGGGCCCAGTCTCTGCTTTCAATATGGTGCCTGAACGCTCTTGTCCTCACATGGCAGGAGGGATGGAGGGGAGGCCACTCTCTGAAGCCTCTGTTAAATGAAGCCTCTGTTATAGGGACCAATGCTGTTCACGAGGGTGGAGCTCTCATGACCCAATCACTCCCCAGCCCTGGGACCCCCCACCCTCTAATACCATCATCTTGGTGATTAGGTTCCAACACAGAAATTGTGGAAGAACAGACACATTTAAACCATAGCACCAGGTATCTCAAATCATTACCATATGCACTGAGGCAGTTCACTTAACAGTTAGTTATACATTAGTTTAAACTAATTTGAAACAATCTGCACAACTACCCATTTATAAGAGACACTGAGACAGTCACATGAGAAAGAGCAAAGTCACCGATCGATGTAAATGCCAATAACCACACATCAGGGTCCTGCGGTCCCACCGTGTGCACACAGCCACAGCCTCTGAGAATTTCAGACCATAAGCATTCTGGCTCAGATGGGTGCTCAGCCAAAGGCCGCGGTGAGAACGTTTGGCTCTGTGGCCACAGGAAACCCTTAAGGTGTCACCAGAGGGTCCCTGCAGGTCTGATCATCCAACTTCAGGGTTACTGTCTGGGGAAAGACAAACCCTGACCCCATCGACTAACCTTCCCTTTACCATGGGTGCCACACATTGCCTTTCCTTTGGGTTCCAGAGCTTTGCAAAGTCAAGCAGCCCCCCGCCCCGTCTGGAACCTGCCTCTGCACACGTGTATCTCTAGATGTGCATGACCACCTGTCCTGAGTCTGAAATGGAACTGGGCCATCCCAGAAAGTCAGCTCTGACTCCCCTGGCTTCCATCTTCATTTTCCTTCACACAGGCTTTCCGTTAGGAGGCATCACACCTGCCCTGCGCCCCTGCCACACACACGCACAAACACCTCTGCTTCTGCCCAACACTGCTGCTGGGTGGCCCCAACAGTGCCTTCCGGCGTGTGGTGGCCACAGCCTGGCTTCCTGGTGGGGACAGGCACTGGTGTCTACAGCTGACCCCAGGATGAGACGTCCTTGATGTAGCTACAGCAGCATCACCAAAAGTCTGAAGCCAGGAACCACTAACAATGGCCTCTGGGGCAGGTGGTGAAAGGCTTTTCTTGATCAGCGTTTCTCTACCATTTGATTCATGTGTTGCCTTTAATGGAATAACTATTGTTATCTATTCTCCATTCAATATAAATTTTCCTGCAATGATAGTAAATTGCATCTCTATAGCAGACTTATTTAATGATCGTTAACTCTTAAAAACACTCCTGACCTGCCTTCTCATCTCACTCAGATGGACGTCCCTGCCCCCAACTCAAAAGCATCAGGGTTTGAAGGCTCCTGAGCAGCCCGCTCACCTGGTGGCCGCCTCCCATCCAGCTCAGAGGTGCCTCTCGCAGTTCACAGGCAACAGCGAACGGCCCGGAAATGTGTTACGAGGAGCAGCTGCTGAGCTGGGCAACCATTCAAAATGGTTTAGAGAAGAGAAACCTCCTCAGAACCAACTCCAGGTCTGCCCCATCTGCTGACAAACGAAGCACTTCCAGTGGGGCCGTCTCTCCTCTCCCCAGCGCCTACCAGTGCAGCCCTCACTCCCTGGGGCCCTAAAGCCGCCTCCAGAGAGGCCCTTTCCTCACAGTTTGCACCTTTTATCTCTTGGCCCCTAAGGGCTCAGAGCCGCACAGCCCAGAGCAGCCCAGGGTTCCCCTCCAACAGTTTATCTGAGGGTGTCTTCTTCCTCCATCACTGGAATTACACCTAGACCCAGCAGGAGCAGGAGAGAGGTGTCGGAGCCACCAGTCAAGGAGCCGCATGGTACCCAGCTCTGCATGGCCCGGGCCAAGGACACTGATGCCCGCCTGGCATCCCACTGACTCTGGAATGAAGACAAAGGCCTGTTCCACTGGCTTTCCACAGCCCGAATCTCTGTGCGTAGATGGACCCTACATTTCCATGTGGACTCTGAAAGGTGAGAGTTAATTTCACCAGGCCCTCAAATGTCCTTGCCAAGGTATCTTTGTGGCCTGTTTGATAATGTCGCCCAACTTCTTAGAGGTACAGAAAGTGCCATTGACACCTGCCTGTGGCGGTGAGCGCATCCTCGCCGCCCTGCACGGGGACAAAGCCCGTCTCAGTTCCCTCCCAGGCCCGGTGGGAGGGAGGAAAACCCAGGACTGCGGCAGAATCGAGACAATTTGACATCAGGCCAAGTCCTCAACACAAGCAGAATTAGTGCTAAGAGGTTAAAAGGTTATTTGAGGTCATATGGATACGACACAGGTCAGGAACGCTGAGAAGTTGATTAATATTATTGTGTAATATTAATGTTAGTAGCAATTAACAGCAGCATGCAGGTAGGTAAACAACCATGAGAAGAGAAAGGTGAGAGGAAGACAAAGTGAAGACTCACATCCGGGTGAGGGATGGCATACTGTCCCTGGATTGTGTAGGCCTAGAGAGAAGTAGAGAGAGAGACCCTGTCAGACCGTGACCTGGCTGCACCGCGGCTCAGCACCCGCCGCCACCCTCCAGCATGACAAGGACACTCCGGTAGAAGCTTCCCCTCATATGCCTCTCCACCTGTCTCCATCCTAGGACAAAAGGCCAACCCTCCCAGGGCACCAGGAGCCCCAGGGGAGCCGAACCCACTTCCTCTAGGCAGGCAGAGCTGAGCTGGCCAGTTCAGCGAGCGGGAGGGAAACCAGGGGAACCGTGCCCACTTGCTCTGGGCGGGCAGAGCTGAGCTGGCCAGTTCAGCGAGCGGGAGGGAAACCAGGGGAACCGTGCCCACTTGCTCTGGGCGGGCAGAGCTGAGCTGGCCAGTTCAGGGGGCGGGAGGGAAACAGTTCAGCTTTGATGCTTCCGACACCAAGTTTCTTAAAGCAAAAGAATCAAAGAGTTATGTGTCTGGCCCCCAGTAAGAGGTCCACTAGTTACTAAGGTTTTGAAAATGTAATCAGCCAACTGAGTAAACACTTTTGGGAAATATTAATCCCAAGAAATTCAAACAACAAAAGAAAGCTCTAAAAGGTGACCAAAAGCAATTCACCAAAAGCCAGTCTACGTAGGAAGCGGTCTACGTCAGTCACGGCTTGCTGCCTTTCATGACTGCCCTGAAGACAGGGAGGGGGCGGCCCTCCTGACGTGGGGGCGGCGGGGAGGGGGTGGCCCTGATGTGGGGGCGGCAATGCGCCCCTCCAAAGCCGTCGTGTGGGGCTCCTGAGGCCTCACTTTGGGTTCAGTATTTCCCCTGCCTTCAAAACAGTGACTCCGACCTGCAGCCTCTTCCCACCCACCCTGACTCTGAAATCCGGGCAGGTGAGCGAGGCCCCAATTGCCCCACTTGCCCCACAGGTCCCATCAGTGGAGACGCTTTCAGGTGATTCAGAAACTCATGGCCAGACAACAAATGGACCACACAGAATCAAGGGAGAGTGAAGACCACGAACAGCTGTCAGGACTTGGGACGTGGACGGGGCTGCACCAGGCCCGGTGGCGGCCTGGGGGTGGAGGGAGCGGCTCCCAGCTCCTGGCTGTGTGGGCCCCACGCCACTTCGCCTGAGGACCTGTGGTGTCGGTGTCCGCGGTGACCACATGTGGGGCCCCGGTGCACCTGAGAGGGACGCCCCTGCCTGTGCGGGCCCCATGGTGTCAGTGTCTGCGGTGGCCACACGTGGGGTCCCCGTGCACCTGAGAGGGACGCCTCAGGGAAGGATGCATGTCACCTCTGTGCAGCCCAAACCCTCCCATGGGTTTTGAATCTGCCAAGAGTTTTCATCATAAATAACCCAATCCTGCGAGTTAAAGGCCAATCGACCTCCAGACAGGGACCTGGCCTGCAGCCCGGCTCTGAAACAAGCCCCAGGGCTGTGAGGCCACAGTGCTGCATTGGCTGAGGAAGTAAAAGAATCTTATCAGGTAGAGCAGGAACCAAGGGCCTCACTGTCCTGGACAGTGTCTTGAGGACCAACTGCGAGGGTTTTGTAAAGGTGCTGCCAGGGGCACGTTCCCACGTGTCACCGAAGGTGAGAGGCCCGTGTTGCCAGGGGCACGTTCCCACGTGTCACCGAAGGTGAGGGGCCCGTGTTGCCAGGGGCACGTTCCCACGTGTCACCGAAGGTGAGGGGCCCGTGCTTCCAGGGGCATATTCCCACGTGTCACCGAAGGTGAGGGGACCGTGTTGCCAGGAGCATGTTCCCATGTGTCACCGAAGGTGAGGGGCCCGTGTTGCCAGGGGCATGTTCCCATGTGTCACCGAAGGTGAGGGGCCCGTGTTGCCAGGGGCATGTTCCCACGTGTCACCGAAGGTGAGGGGCCCGTGTTGCCAGGAACATGTTCCCATGTGTCACCGAAGGTGAGGGGCCCGTGCTGCCAGGAGCATGTTCCCATGTGTCACTGAAGGTGAGGGGCCCGTGCTGCCAGGGGCACATTCCCACATGTCACTGAAGGTGAGGGGCCCGTGTTGCCAGGAGCATGTTCCCATGTGTCACTGAAGGTGAGGGGCCCATGCTGCCAGGGGCACATTCCCACATGTCACCGAAGGTGAGGGGCCCGTGTTGCCAGGGGCACGTTCCCACGTGTCACTGAAGGTGAGGGGCCATGGAACTCATGCTGGGAGCTGCCCCCTCAGGGCACAGGGTCCCAGGTCAGCCCCGACTGTCTGAGCTGAACAGCAAGAGTTCAAGCATCCTGCATCCTGGGCCACACGAGTTTTCTGACTGATCTTCTTACTGTTGTTATGTTTTCTATCTGCTCATCCCTTAGCAGGCTCTGCTGATTGAACTCATGACCATGTTGTGCTAGAAACGCGGTGGTGGCTGACAGGAGCTGCTGCTGGGTGCAGAGGCCACAGGAGAGCTGTGTGGGCACCCCCAGAGCACTCACAGTGGTGGGGCATCTTCCAGGTCCCTGATTTCTCCAACTGGACAGAAATGAAGTGGATGGGCCTCCAGGTGAGCTCTCTCAGGAAGTGGACGGCCTCCAGGTGAGCTCTCAGGTCCGTATTGGGTTGTGTGTCCTAATCTAGGCCCTGTGGGTCTGAGTTGTCAAGGAGACGCCAGTGGCCTTACAGGCTCAGGTCTTATTCGTGCCCACACTTCTGGGTTTGCATTTCAGCAGCTCCCCTGGGTTACCTCAGGGCGGGTAACTCCCTGCGACTCTGTCCTCCACCACCAAGGCTGACCACTGGCCAGACCAGACTGTCACTAGGGCCCCAGGGCCCAGCTCTAAAGGGCTGACATTTTAGTATCAGCCTTGGGACAGCACCCACTGCACAGGGCCCTTCACCTGCTGCAGTCGGGAGGGTGGGCACTGCTCTCTTTACAGGAGTGAGGGGTGCCTGGCCAGTGGCTGAGCAGGGCTCAGCTGCACCCCCCCTCTCCTGGAGCTGTGACTCCACCCCCAGTGGCTTTAAGTGACTCCACATGTGTTTGTATAAATACACCTTCCTTTTGAAAAAAATCCTACCTTTTACCACATGATATCATCATGGATTTGTTTAAACATCAAGGTGGAGTCCACAGGTTACTAACCCGGTTACCTAACCATGAATTTGGGGAAAGCAGTGAAATGGAGTTTTGCACAGGGACTTCTCCCGCTGTGTGACTCCGTGTGGCCCTGTGACCTGAGCCCCCTAAGTCAGCGAGGTAAGGACATGTCCCACTGCCCATAGGGCTGTGACACAAGGCAAATCCCTGGCTAGCCGGGCCCAGTTTCCTGGTTATAAAATGGAGGTGTGCCGTGTCCTGGGGCTGCTGTAAGGATAGTACGTGCATGTGGGTGCTCCCTGACCACAGCAAGGCAGGAAGGGGTGTGTGCCAGGCTGTGGAGGCGAGGCCAGCGTGGGGGAAAGGCATGCCCTGCCCTGAGCACACGGGATCCCTTGGAGGGAAAGGATGGACACACTCCGTCTCTCCCTCAAACGTGGGCCACAACTGGGAGATCTGATAAGATTCCTTTACACCATAAAGAAAAGCACCAGGAAAAGTCCTAACATTTGCCTCTTCTCTCCTTTTTGATGGTAAAGTCAAACCTCAGGCCCGTTCTGCCCTGCCAGGGTCACCTGTGGGGACGTCTGTCTCAACTCTCCCTTGAACAAAGACATACATGGCAGCCGACTGGACGCAGAGCTCTTCCAGGCCAACCCCCGCTGGACACCTTTGGTCTGTTGGCCACAGAGTGGCCCTGGGTGGACGGGTGCTCCCCATGCCCTGGCCGGGGTTTGGGCTCAGATGAGCGGCTGGGGCAGGGCTCCCCTCCTCCACTCTCCTACAGAGGTGCTGCCATCCCTGGTGGGAGAACACAAAGCTCGAGGGCTGACACCAAAAGGGCCAGCTCTGCAGACTGGGCGTGGGGTGCCCACGAGGCCCCTGCTCACAGCGGAGGGAGGTCTGGGCACAGCGGCACAGACACCCGCTGGTCGGGCCACGCGTCCTTCCTCGGTGCAGAGCTCCCCCCTCTCGCGTGTCCCTGCTACGAGCACATCCTGGGAGTTTGGGATGTCAGGGGATACAAGACCCTGGCTCTCACCGTGCTGTTTCTAGCGTGAGCGGTAAAGTCACCTAGAAGGCGCCTGCATGCTGGCTATCTAAGCTTCCTAAAAACACCCAGTTCCCAAGAACTGGATTTAGGCCGAGCCAAATATTCCTGCCTGGGTCAGGGAGGGAGAACATGATCCCCTGGGGCCGTCTCTGTGGGGGGATGCCGCTCTGAAGGCCCCCTGCGCCCGCCTGGTGCTGGGTGTAGGTGGAAGAGCTCTGCCTCCAGCACGGGTGGGAGACGTGCACGTGAGAAGGCGAGAAAACCTGAGTGCACTAACGGGCAGCGGCGGGTGCTGCAGTAAAAGGCTGAGGTTGGCAGTGGAGGCCGCGAGCGGATCGGCTCTTACCTGACCACCTGCAAAAATGACAGGGGTGGAGGCGGGCTTTGGGCGGTAGGGAATGGTGGCACCTTTCGGTGGGGACTAGGAAAAGGGACAGGAGAGGGAGAGAGAGCGTTAGAGCAGCTTCGCAGCCCGGTAATGGAGAGGCGCGTCCCGGCCCACCCCACTCACCCCCCTGCACCGGCTCCACCCTCCCCACACCTCCCTGAGTTTCGCAGCAGTGCTGGGGGAGGGGAGTGAAGACCTCCAGCCCCCACACCCTCTGTGTGGCTGTCTTACGGCCCGTCCCTCCAGATGGCTCCTTTTTGCAGAGCCCTGGGCTGCAGTTTGCCACATACCGGCCTCCTGAGAGTACCACCTGCCCCAAACATCCCTGGGAGGCTCTGTGGCAGTGTGGAGGGTCAGTCCCATTGTGGGAGGCCAGGTGGGGTGGGTCCCTTGAGCATGAGACCCTGCTGGACAAGGGCTGGCTGCCAACCCAGACGGCCCCTGTGGTGCTGGCCCCTCCGCGGAGGCCCCTCCTGGGATGCGCAGGGCCTTGCAGGCCAGGCTGCACGGCTTCACGGGGAGCTGCCCCTTGGAGCAATTCTCTTGAATGCTCTGAAGAAAGTTGAGCCCTGCAGGACTCCACTGGGACCCATGTCCAAAGCGCTTGGCTTGGCCTGTGGTGATAGTCAGCAGAGATCTCCACAGAAGACTTGGAAACATCCCACTTCACTATTTGAAAAAGCATGTTTAAAGTGCTTACAGACTCCAAAGGAAAAATCCCATAGTTATGATGAGGTTGGCCGTAATTTCCCTTGGTTATTCTGTCGGAAACAGAGGATTAACATTCTCAAGCGCTGGCATTTTGAGCCTGCCCTGCTTCTCCTGGGCCAGTCCCCTGTGTGACCGTCCCCTGGGCCCAGGTCAGGGAGGTAGGAGTCCTGGGTCTAGGGGGCACCACAGCTGGGTTTGGTCCAGCAGGGAGAGGTGGGGGCTGGAGCCTATGAGCCGTTCCTGGCAGGGGGCAGCCTGTCCTGCTGGGAGTTCTAGGGCCTTGGCTGACTCAGGGCCAGCCCGGCACTCAGGGAGCGACTCAAAACCCCATGATGGGGAGTGGGTGGCTGGATCCGCAAGGCCAGGGTCCTGGGGTGTGGCCTCAAGTACTGTGGGGAAGGGGATGCTAGGCGGGTCTGGGCTGACTCAGGTTGGGTCTGGGGTGGG
Organism: Macaca mulatta; assembly: GCF_049350105.2. NCBI lineage: Eukaryota > Metazoa > Chordata > Mammalia > Primates > Cercopithecidae > Macaca > Macaca mulatta. The sequence goes on from NC_133408.1 coordinate 1,660,772, forward strand.
AGGAACTGACTAAGGTGGACGGGAGCCGCCGCCACCCTCCCTGACTCCCCTCGGGCCGGTGCCCCGTGCTATGGGCCCTCAACCCCTACCCCGGCACAGGAGCTCCCAGCTGACCCTGACCTGTGATTCCCGCTTCTTGGGTGGGCACGGGGCCTGCTGGCCTCCCCTGGGACCGCACAAGCCTCCCTGCACTGGGTGCAGGGGTGCTGGGCCCTGGGTGGGCAGGGCACCATCTGTGGCGATGTCTGTATTCTCGGCGGGCCCCACCCAGACTCATGGCACCCTGGGCAGCCCTTTCCTCCGTCATCTCCCGGGTGTGAGGTGAGGCATGCCCACTACCAAGCCCAGAAGTCCTGCAATCAACCAGGAGGGTCTTCAAGGCATCCTTGATTTATTTTTCCAGTCACTCTTCATCTGAGGGCGGACCCAGCTCTTTCCAGGTGTGACAAATCTTCCTCCCTGGGATGATGGCCCCTGGGCCTCGGGATGCTGCACAGCCAGCAAGAGTGAGGGCAGCTGCCCGGCCATCTTCCCTGGCCACGTATGCTATGAGCTCCCTGTCTTGCTCAAACCTCCCTGCCCAGGAAGGAGACAAGGTGGTTGGGATGACAGCCCTGGGGGCGTGGGCAGCCTTGGGACAGCAGGTGCACCTGCATCTGTGGAGCTGCAGCTGGCACTGCACCAGGACGCAGTTGCAGAGGCACTGGGTGGCACTGACGAGACCCACGTGTTGCTGAGGAGCTGGACCTCAGCCCTCCATTAGGGATGTCCCTCCTAGAACTGTTCGTGTCACTGGCTGCTGCTAAGCCTCGGCCGGCAGGGCCCCCAGGGCCTGAGACTGGAGGGTTGAACAGAGAGTTCCGACCAGCATGGCACTGTCACCCTAACCAGGGAGTGGGGACTATTTCAGAACAAGAATATTTTGAAAAATATTTTTGACTTCACAAAATATCAAACTTCAGGGAAACAACTACACAAACATTTTTTAAAGAGGCAAACACGGGGTTTGAACCCCAAGCCAAGTATGAGAGAGGAGTGAGCCTGGGCTGCAGGAGGGGCTGGAGGCTGACCCTGCAGAGCTGCTAGAACCTTCCATTTGGGGTGATGCTTCTTCATTTTTGCTTCAGGAAAGACTGGCAACTGTTGATAGCTTCATGAATTTTGAATATACTTCCGAGATTTTTTTCCTCCCCCCAAAATTTCACGAAAGGCGTCTGCTCTGAGCCGGTCCTTCTCTGCTTTTCCGTTTTAATGCTTTTGTTCACCCATCTCTACTTCTGCATGGGTTTCGTATGTTTTCCCGAGTTCCGCCCTCTGTTCCTCCACGGTGGTTTAAAACGACGCCTCCTTCTGCAGAACTGTGTGAGCAGAGCAGCCTACTGCCTTTGCCTCCCTCCCACCCCCAGCTGCCGGCCAAGGCCTGGCTCCAGCGTACTGAGCACCATTCCTGCAGCTCCAACTCTGCCGAAGACCCGTCAGGGGGATGACAACTTCTTATCCAACTCTGAAGATGAGAGCACAGGCTCCCTCCTCTCCATCTGCTCTCCCCTAGAAGCCCCATGAAGACACTGGACCCTGAGCTGGCAGCCCCAGCACCCCATGGCACCCACACCGACACAGCTCTCGCTCAGGCTGCCTTGGAAGCCCAGGTCAGGAGCCCTCCACAGCCCCAACTGTGTGAGTCCTTGGGGCAGCCGGGGCTTCCAAGCCTTTGCCTACAGTGCCAGGAGGCCAAACACAGCACTGACGTGGGCTGGCCCTGGCATGCAGACGGTACCTCCAGCATGACCACACAGATCTGCTTGACACACTGGATGATGGCATCTGGGGTCCCCGAGATGGTCACCGCCCGCTCCGTGGAGTTGGGCAGCATGTCCCCGGCCACCTGCACCTGGGCACCTGTGGACTGGAGAGAGAGGACGTTGGAAAGGAGCACCAGGGTGGCAGCACGTGGGGCAGCAGCACCTCCCGGGTCTCGGCACCCAAGGCAGCTTGAGAACACTTCCTTAGAAACCTGCATACAGCCCACGCGCCCCTCCCCCGCCCCCATCCCAGCACCGCCCCCATCCCAGCACCACCCCTGCCACCACAGCCTGGCACTCAGTCACGTGCCCCCCCTGCCCCCATCCCAGCACCGCCCCCATCCCAGCACCACCCCAGCCACCACAGCCTGGCACTCAGTCACGTGCCCCCCCGCCCCCATCCCAGCACCGTCCCCGTGCCGCTGCTGCCACCACAGCCTGGCACTGTCACATGCCCCCTCCCCCGCCCCCATCCCAGCACCGCCCCCGTGCCGCTGCTGCCACCACAGCCTGGCACCTGGCCCTGTGCCTTCCCTCGGGTGCAAGTGACACCTGGCCAAGGCTAGACAGGAGGCATCTAAACAGACGCATTTTCAGGGAGACAAATGACTCCTTTCAAATACATGGAATTCTCTCTCTGTGGAGTTTTAGGTCACAGAGAAAGGTGGACTCTGGTCTTGGGAAAGGAAATGAAGATTGGGACAGCTGCCCTGCTGCACAGGGAAAGGATTCAGGCTCTCCTTGAAACGGGACAAATGTGTGAATGTGAAGTTCACACCTGCAAACTCCGCCCATTGGGACAGGCCGATGGCTCAGGGCTGTCTCCAGGTGCCATGGAGGCCCCTCACAGGGAGCAGATACAGCGCCCAGCGCCCAGAGCCTCCCTTGCCCAGAGCCATGAGACCAGCTAGTTCCTCCCTGTCCCCAGCATGGCCCATAGGTGTGTAGTTGGTAGGCAGGGTCCATAGGTGAGCAGTGGGTGGGGGGTCCATAGGTGGGCAGTGGGGGGGGGGTCCATAGGTGGGCAGTGGGTGGGGGGGCTGTGGGTGGGAGGGCTGTGGTGGGGCCGGGTCCCTGCAGCACACTTGCACTTGCTCATGGGTCCTGTGTTCCTGTTTTGGACTTGGAGCTGTGGGGTCTGCGTGGCCAGCACTGGGCTTACGGACTGCAGGGATGAGGCTCAGGAAGGCTGCCTGGCCTGTGGCCACCACCCGCAGCCTGCCTAGAGGCTCTGCAGCGGCCCAGGCTGGGAAGGTCCTGTTACCTCCCTGATCTCCTTGATCTTGGAGCCTCCTTTGCCGATCAGGGACCCGCACTGGCTGGCAGGCACCACCAGCCTCAGCGTCACTGGGGGCTTGCTGGTGGCAGGGCTGTTGCTCATGGAGTTGATGATATCCTAGGGGAGAGACACGTGTGTTGGCAGCACATCAGGCCTCACACAGTGAGAAAGCAGGAGGAGTGCAGGGGGTGCGTCCTGACTTCCCACGCTCAGAAGCCCACAGAGCCCCTCCCGTGCATAGCCGAGGACACAGTGGCCAGGCCAGGCCAGGGAGGACCGGGAGATGCTGCTGAGATGGACGTGCAGGCCCAACACGGCACACAGACGGCAAGGCAGGATGGTCACTGTGCCATAGTGGGGTTGGGGCAGGTCTGGCCTTGGTCGTGGAGACCTGGTGGGCAGGGGGTGTGGATAGACAGGCTGACACAGGAAGTGTAGACACTGGCCTAAGTGGAGGGGAGAATGGAGGCTGGAGACTAGCGGGGCTGGGTAGATGCCCAGGGCCAGGTGAGGCAGCGCTGCCAGGGACAGGCCACAACTAGGTGTCGAGGGCATGGGGGCAGAGAATGGCTCCTGGGGTCTGGTCTGGGGAAGGAGACGTGTGGTTAACGTAGAAGTGTGAGGGGGCAGCAAAGGCTGAGGTGGGGGTGAGCCAGTGCCCACCCTCCTGGGCAGCTGGTGTTTGGCTCATGGTCCTGACACCCAGGAGACGGAGCTGGGCTTTGGGTTCAGGCTGGTAACCCATGGGGGACAGGGCTTCCATCAGCTGCATGGGAAGTGTCCAGGCTGTGGCCTGGAGCTCGCTGCAGAGCGCGGTAAAGAGCTTGGCAGAGGCAGTGACACGGAGGCTCCCCCAGGATACCCGCCAGCTCTGGGTCCATCATGCCTGAGCTATGATTCAGGGCAACACAATTTGGTCTCCACAAAAAGTGCCCTCTTCTTAGAAACAAGGCCTGGGTCAGTGTGTGCCTGGACAAACTGCTATAGACTACCAAGAAAATAGGATGGTTGTTCCCGTTTGTCTATTTTTTGTGCTGGGAGCTTGACTTTGACCCAGAGCGTTCTCTCCGGTGTTGTACCTGCTGGGGCTGGGGAGAGCCTCTGTGTGTCAAGGCTGGGGACCTGAGGCATGGGCACTGAATTCCCACTTCCTGCCACCCGCTCTCATGGGGCCATGTCTCCATCCCTCCTCTCCCAGGAAAACTCTTGAATGGACTCATTGCAACCTGGACTCGGGTGCCTGTTTCTCCAGTGGTTTCAATTCCCCAAGGATGACTGGGCCTCAGTGGCTGCCCTGGGGAACATTTGACTTTAACAAAATTGTTCATTGAAAGGCACCTTAAAAAAGAAAGATAATAAGATTTTTTCAGGCCCAATGGGCAGCGTTTTTTGATTGGTATGAAGAGGACTCCAAATGAAGTTCTGATTTAAAAATAGCTTCACTAAACATTCTTTGGCTAAAGCTAGTCAGCAACCTGGCAGACATCAGCAACAAACCAGACCCCCAGGCTCATAAGCTCTCCCCTCCTTTTCCTCCCACTGCCCCTGCCCAGCACTCCCCCTGCCCTGTCCTTCCCTTCCAGTTCCTCCATCGACTCCACCTCTATCTTTTCCAGCCCTCCTAAAACCCCCAAATGCCAGCTGTCTGTAAAAACCCAACCCCCCAAAAACCAGGTGAATAGGCAACTCCAGAAGCTAACCCTTGGATTGCAGCTGAATTCAGAGCTGTACTTATGGATTCCCTACACCCAGACCAGACCTGCAATGACCAACAGAAGAATTTAGAATTTTGGTTGCACATGACCCAGAGTTACCTGAACTCTGTCAACAAATAAACCCGAGGATCAAAAAAGGTCCCACAGCAAAGTCCTAAATGCCACTCCTAAAACATCCCCAGTAGGAACTGATTAGAACAATCACACACACAGCTGTAAGATGAAACAACTGGAGATTTGGGGACAGACAGAAAGTCCCTTCTGACAACCCCGACTGTCTCTACCCTTCAAGGCTGGCGTGAGGGCAGCCCTGTCGCCCCATGAGGTCAGTGGAGTGAAGCCCCACGTGAAAACAGAAATGGGGATGGGAATAGCCCTTCTGCTGAATGACAGCCACTGGCAGAACACACTGAAAAAGCTCTGGAACAAAAATGAGCCAGGATTCCTGCAGATCAGAGAGCTAGGCGCCCCTCACCAGCCCCAGCGCCGGACAAGGACGCTCATTATAGCTGCTGCACTCAGAACGGACGTCAGAGAAAAGATGATCCCATCCCCATAAATAACAACTGAGACACAGAAAGATCCTGGGTCCAGGCAGTGAGGGAGCCCGACGAAGGAACGGGCGGCCGGCATCCCACCTGGCCTTCAGCCCTCAGAGTGACTAATGCTGGACGCAGGTGGTCTTCCTCGTCCTCCTGGTGGCTGTGGAGACTGTTCTTACATCCGACCTGCAGAAAGGTCTCATGTAATCCTCCTCCTCAGTTTAGATACACCACACCCTGGAAGGCGTTTCAAATAACCCGCCGTGTTTTCTCTCCCTATTTCCCAGCCCTGAACTCTAACCCTTGGGCCCTTGACTGGAAAACATTCATTCCTGCTCTGGGACTCCACCCCTGAAAATTTAGTAGGCAGAGACTTTGCTTGAAAATGGAATGGCATCTTAAATGCACATCAGAGACACTGTTTCCTGAGCTCCTAGAGAACTCAGCCCACTGGCAAGCTGTGTGGGCTCTGGGCAGACCCCCGCCTCATGAGGTGGGTGCAGACTCCAGACAAGGGTCTTGACGCTGCACCTGACACAATCCCACTAACACAGGCAAAATGACTGGGGCGGAGCCTCCAAAGGCTCCGAGAGGTTCCACCAAAACACGACCCGAAATTCTCCACAATCCCGTGACCCCAAATCCAAAAGAAGGGCTCAAACTACTGATACCAAACAGACAGAGATACTGATCTGCTGAAGACCTCAGGGCCACCAACAAAATTATTCTCCCTTACTTCCTAGGTGTACTGAACCGAAACACAACTTCGCTGTCCATTCTTCCCAAAGCCACTTGCTTCGTGGTGGCGGGTGTTCACGCTGTTCCTCCAGGGCTGCCGCTAGACCAGGAGAGTGAGCATGTTTTGCCCTCACTGGGAAGCACAATGATTAACCTGGACAGTCACGCCCTGGGGGTCACTGACGCCCTCTCCTGCTTTTTCCAGGTGCTCATTAAGACCTAGAAGACCTAAATCTCCCTAGCAATTCAGTTCAGTCCTGGTGACGCCCTCCTTTGTTCAAGACAAGGAAGCCTGTGGAGGGACCCCACCCACCTGCAGCCTTAGCAGACTCCTGCTGAGAACCCCAGCCTAATGTCCTACTTCACAAGTGAAGCTGGAGGTGATCAGGCAGGGCCTGTGCTACAGAACCGGACCAAGTTCATCCACTGAAACTCTGATCCTCTGTGTGACTGTGTTTAGAGATGGGGCTTTACAGAGGTAACTAAGGTAAAATGGGGTGCCTACAGTAGAACCTAATGTAATCTGACTCGTGTCCTTGTAAGAAGAAGGGACGAGGATACTGACACACACAGAGGGGTGACCCTGTGAGGACCCAGGAAGAAGGTGGCGTCTCCAAGTCAAAGAAAGAGGCCTCAGAGGAACCGGCCCTGATGGCACCTTGATCTGAGACTTCCAGCCTCCTGGACTGTGAGAGAACCAGCGTCTGCTGTGTAAGCCGCCCAGCTGTGGCATTTTGCAATGGCAGCCCAAGCAGGCTGGGACAGTGTGCTGCTGCTAACCTGGCTCTCCTTCGGCACAGTCCCCTGTGGTGGGGAAAGTCTGCCAGATACAGAACTCATCACACTCGCCGGCACTTGTCAACTAGCCAAGGGCCCGTGGCAGTGGATGCTCTGGAAACAGAGGGGCTTTTAGCTCTGCTGGAAGCCCACCCAACATGGGCCGCGTGCTGAGTTCTCAGGCACACTTCTTCTTAGAGAGGTGGTGACTGCAGACGCGAGGCCAGTGCAGATGGAGATGCGGACGTTGGGGAAGGTGCTCTGGGGGGTCATTCTGGCCAACCAGTGCTTTAGCCACGGCTGACTCCAGCCAAGCCTTGAAGGCTGGATCTCTGGAGGCAAGCAAAGAGGCCATTGTAAGATTTCAACACTTCGCCCCTGATTTTGAAAAGGAAGAATGGACAAATTCTGAAAATTCTGGTTGTACCCTTTACTCAATCTTTTCTGGTGCCCTCAAGACAGCTGGCTTTGGTACCAGATGATTTCAAATGGGTATTAGCTAAGTCAATCCATGACACTCCTCATCATGCCGTAGACAAATTGATGAGTATCTCCAATCAGCACTGGTGGGAAGCTTTACAAAGACTGCTGAGGTTCTTCGAAGGCCAGGTATCTGTCAACAGCACAACCCGACATGGTGTGAGGGTGAGACGACGCCCCAGAGTGACGCCTCAAGGGCCCTCTGAACACCTTCAGGTAGATTTTAACCAGCGTCCACCTGGGACTGGAAATGCTTTCATTGTTGTGTGTCTGTTTTCAGGATGGGTTGAAGCATTTCCTTGTTTAAAAGCTATAGTCCTTAAAGTTGCTAAAAAAAATTCCTTGATTTTGTATTTCCAAGCTGAAGCATACCAACTTTTACATGAAGTGATTGAGAAATACATTTTACACAAACCATTAAACAGAACTCTGTGAGTGGTTACCCTTTACTCAAGAACAACACTGTCCTGACCATCCACAGTCTTCTGGAAAAACCGAAGGACCCAAAGATGAAAACTCCGAATCCTTTGAGCTTTCTTGGCCATACAGTCTGCTCGCTTGGAGACACCTCAGCTCTCCCTCCATGGACTGATGACTGGAGGGCTCGTACCTTCAGGGATTCCTGATACTCGATTCTGTCCTGCTGCAGGCAGAGATGGCAAATGACTGCAGAGGACTCAGCACAGCCCTACGTAACCTACGTAATCACGTAGGTTACGGCTGCTTCCCACGACATCTTCCCAAACATCCTCCTTAGGTTCTTCAACCAGGAGATTTTGTCTATTGGAAGGGACATCAGAGAAAATCTGTTTCTCTAACCTCATTGGAAGGGGCCTTACCAGGTACTGCTAACAAACCCAGCAGTGAAACTCCAAGGAATCAGTCCTTGGGTTCACATTTCACAGCCAAAGTGGCGATTCAGAATTCCACACAACCAGAGAATGACTCCCATACAGGACCTCAAACTGAGGTTCTCTGAGATCCTCTAGAGGCAGCCATTCTTCAGAAACAGATGGCTGATCTGAGACCTTCCTGCAAGCTGAAGACCTTGGACAAAGGCCAGTTTCTGCTCAGATGTCCTGACAAGACCTCTGTCTGATTTGTTTCCTTTTTCATCTGCTTACATTTAATCACTCTCCCTCTCATTCTCCACGGGCCCCTGGTTGTCATCCACCTCTGGTCCCTTTTCTATTTTCTTTTCACTTTATGATAATTGTTAGCTTAACACATATTCATTCTAATGCCATTCTTGATTATCCCAAACAGTAACCACTGCCCTCACTCTCACTGACTACTGGACACACCGCCCACCACCAGGCCCCAGGGAGGAAAATCTCAAGACATGCCAATTTCATCAAATGGGACCCTGGGGGATGACAGCTGATGCTTTCCGCTTGCATCTACATGGACAACTGACTCTAAACAAATCACCTGTGACTTTGCTAGCATCCCTTTCTCCTAGAAAAGCAACCCAATTATTAAAGTTTACTGATCAGTCCCCAGGTCATTTGAAACTTAAATTCAGCAACCTGCATAGGGCAACCAGCCGTTAAACACTGGCCACAGTGTTTAACGGGAGAAACAAAGACAGGTCCCAACTGAAGCTGGAGGGCACAGGCCTCGGTTCTAACCTCTTGGCCTGAGCCACAGCCCTTCCCCGGTCTCCATATGCCTCCACCAGACACTGCTTCCTTGGGGCCAGTCACCAGGCCCTGCTGGCCTCAGATGAATAACTCAGACACCTTAGGAAAGGTATCCTGAGACTTCTTTGTACATAGAGACCCTAATTCTATAATCTCCACAGCTGGAAATTCTGACTCAAACTTCAGTTCCAAAACCAGGCCACCTGTGATTATGTGTGTGCCCTGTGGGAGGGATGACTGAGTGTCTCCCACAGTGGGAATCACACAGGCAGAAACTGCGGTCAGAAACGCATCGCCAACTCCGGCAGAAGTTATTCGGGACACCGCCTGCCCTGGGTGGAAGATGTGTTGGCATAAGCAGCGGTGGGTAATTGCTTTTCTGCAGGTTTCTTGCTGGCCAGCCATGCTGGCGTCTGTGCCACTGCACATGCCACCTGTAGAGCGAAGGTTCCAGGAGTGGGCTGCCCAGCACCCTAAGGAGCGGCCACGAGGCTCTCCGAGGCTGGCCCTCATGGCTATGGGATGTGTCCTCTTGCCTTGGGTTGGGTAACAGCGCTCTTGGTCTCACCACTGTCCAGGGACTCGGTTGTTCTTGTTTCTGTCTTGGTGTCACGATGCTGGTCTGCTGCATTCCATCAGTCTCCCATCAGGCAATGGCCAGGATGACTCAGCAACAGAAAGATCCCGAGGACCCCGCAGCACAGCTGACCAAAAAGGCAACTGAACCATCCCCAAGCAGCGTGACCTGGCTCTCTCGCCTTTCCTGAACTGGCTATCCTCTTGCAAATGAGAGAGTAGCTAAAAGGGGAAACTAAGAAACAACCTCCAGACAGTGGCTAGGCCACCTATGATAGGGGAGCACTGGCCCCAGTGTCTGCAGCGTCCAGCCCTGGAGGCCAGGCCACAGCCTCTGCTGCACTCAGCCCTGAGCAGTCAGCTTCCCTCATGTGCGTCCCCAGTTCCAACTCAGGACCCACTGGAAAAGGCCTCCCACGCTCCCCCAACCAGTCACATGGGATGTCCCACTTCTAGCCCCAATGCCTCCCCCAGGGCACATCCCTCCTCTCCTCTCCCACACCGAAGTTCCCCCTCCTGCCTGACTTTGAGTCTCTGCCCAGCACAGAAGATGGCACCGACCACCACCATGGCCAGCTTTGAATACTAAAGAGCCTCTGCCCATTCTCCCTTGGAGGGCTCTTCGCTTATTCCCACAAAGTGCACCTCATTACTTAATGGTAACCCCTCAAAGACACTAAATGCATCTCTAACTTCCAGCAATTTCAAGAAAATTAGAAACACATAGAAGACATTATAATTTCACTCAATGACAGAATACACAGAAGTGCTGCTCTTTCTTTCTCTCTCCCCCTCGCTCTCTGTCTCTCTCTCTGTCTCTGTCTGTCTCTCTGTCTCTCTTGTCTCTGTTTCTCTCTCTATCTCTCTCTGTGTCTCCCTCTGCCTCTCTCCCTCTGTTTCTCTCTCTCTGTCTCTGTCTCTCTCTGTCTCATAACCACCAACATGGATGGTCTCTACCTTTACCATCCATATCTAAGCCAGGCTACATCAGCTCTCATGGGGGGCCCAGAGGCATGGTGCTGTGTGGCTGAGGACCAGGGCTGTGCCAGCCAGGGCTTCGTCACGAGCCATGTGGCAGAGCTGGCTGGAGGCTGGAGGTGCTGGTGGGGCCTGAGGGTCAGCCAGGCTGCATGCCCCGGGGGGAAGGGTAGGGTGTTCTGAGGCCATGCTAGGTGCCCCAGCGCAGGGTCTGGGGAAGCTGAGGGAGGTGGACTTAAGGCACATAGCCGGGAGTAGCTGGCTTCAGAAGGACAGAGGGACACTGGCCCCTGACTGGGTGAACCAGAGCTGGGGAGAGGCCCTGGGAGGTAAAGGAGGTGAGTGTGGTTATGGGGCTGCCTGGGCGGGCTGGGGCATCCCCTAGTCCAGGTACAAGGGAGAAGGCCCAGGGAGCCAGCTGGGACCATGCCCACCCCCGCCAGGCTGGCCAAGGTTCCCCGGGATGCAGGTTACCTCCTCAAACTTGTATGCGATCATGGCAAAGGCCTTGAAGATGGCGTCTGTGGGGCCTGTGATGGTCACAATCCTCTCTGGGCAGTTTCCCTCTGAGATGTTGATCCTCGCACCACTCTAGGGTGAGAGCAGAGAAACCCTTGGGCCAGTGGGCCGGGGGCCAAAGTCCGTTGACAATTGACACAAACACATGCCTCTGTCCGCTGACTGGCAAACCACGAATGAACAGTAAAATGCTTCTCAACAATCTCCTTTACAAGGAAATTTTAATTAGCAAAAGGAATTCAACGGATTCCTTCCCCACAGGGAAGCACAGGAGGCCCGAGTAGGGGGAAAGAGGCCCTGCACTGCACTCCCCACAGGCCCCGGCCGAGAGCACAGGCAGGATGTCAGCAGGGGCAGAGCCTGGGGACCCTCCCTGCTCACCCGGGAATGGCTGCAGACAGGTCAGGACCCACCACACTCACCTCCTCACGCATCTTCTTCACAGTTTCTCCTTTCTGGAATAAAGATTTAGACAATAAGGAAAAGGTGTCCCTTTGGCACTGAGGACAATGCGGCCAGGGTGGGTGGGGAGCGGCCTGGCCCATGTGCCCACACCGCAGAGCCTCCCACCTGCGCTGGAGGAGCAAACCAGCCTCTCCACTAAGGCCAGGCTTCATGCCCACCACGCCCTGGCGGACATTTCGGATGGGAAACTGAGGCCCAGGAAGGCAAGTGCACCCACCTACGGGCACACAGCTGGCAAGGGTGGTGCAGGTCTGACCTGACTTCCCATGGCAGCTCACTCGTGGCACGTGGCAGTGTGTGTGCCCTCAGGTGCCCCCCACGGCCGGCTGCGCTCTGGCTCGCCCTCCCGGAGGTGGTGACTCTCGGAGACGCACCCTCTCAAGCGCTTGGGAGGAAGCCGGGACAATGACCTACTAGAGGCGCCCCCATGGTGAGACTGAGGGGAAGGACACAGGACGCCCGGAGGTGGTGAAAATGTGACAAAGACGGGGAGGTGGCCCTCACTGCTCAGCCTCCTGGGGCAGCAGACTTCCAAACTGGGCCTTATTTCCCCTGGGCCAGCCCTGATTTGGAAAGGAAGTGTCTGGGGGCTGCTGCCTCCACCGGCACTCCTGGAGACCACCCAGATTACACAGCCGTCTGAAGAACGCGTGAGAAATCATTCTTTGTGGGGTCTTCAACTGGGAAAGAAGGGCTGGCCACTAAGGCCACGGGCAGGGGGCAGCGAGGCGACCAGCTGGGGAGAACCCTTTCCCCTCAGTCTGCACAGAGCCAGGGACCAGCTTCAATGTCACGCAGCATAAAGGTGACACCTCTGGGGTCCTGACTTCATGGAACACAGACCACCAACCTACTGGGAAAGGTGCACCTGCTGGGTGCCACCTAGCACCCAAGGAGGCTGCCATCCTCACCATCCCCTTACAGAGACCCCAAGACAGGCAGAGATTCAATCAATAATTACCTTCCCAATGATGCTTCCAACTTCCTGCAGGAAAAAAATCACAGAAAGATGATGTCATAGAGCAGGAGGAGGAAAACACCGGAGGCAGACATTGCCGAAACCTGCCTACCTTCCCTGTGTGAGTGAAGAAGGGAGAATTCAGAATCTGCCGGTGGTGGGGGCAGGGTGGGTGTGTGTACAAGCCAGGCTGCCTATACAGAGGCCCTGAGCCGGGGCTTCCTTGGCACCCACCTGACCAGGCCAGAGATGGGCTGACTCGAAGTGCCCCGGGGGAGGGCAGCTGCCTGCCCCCGATAAATAACTCAGGGGGCATCACCTACGCACTCAGGCTGCCAGGAAACCCTGGAAGAAATGCGTGAAAAATAAAGCCTCCTTCAATTGTGTGACTCAAATAAAACTTAGCACTGCTAGTGCTCCATGACTGCTATTTAAAAGGCAGCCTGTTAAAAGGAATGCTGGAAGATGCTGCCACAGTTCTGACGGTGAGCCCGAGGTGGTTTTGGGACACACACTCCCCGCTGTGCTGAGTGGCCCAGTATCTCCCTGTCCAGCAGCGGGACGGAGCTGACAGGTGCTACTGTGGCCTGTCACCTGAAGCAGGGCCAGCAATGGTGACTCTGTGAGGCTGTGAGGACAGCGTGCAGAGGGGGCCATGGAGGCAGAGGGAGGCCGTGAGGACGGTGTGCAGAGGGGTCTGTGGAGGGAGAGGGAGGCCATGAGGATGGTGTGCAGAGGGGTCCGTGGAGGCAGAGGGAGGCCGTGAGGACAGCGTGCAGAGGGGTCCGTGGAGGCAGAGGGAGGCCGTGAGGACAGCGTGCAGAGGGGTCCGTGGAGGCAGAGGGAGGCCGTGAGGACGGCGTGCAGAGGGGTCCGTGGAGGCAGAGGGAGGCCGTGAGGACGGTGTGCAGAGGGGTCCGTGGAGGGAGAGGGAGGCCGTGAGGATGGCGTGCAGAGGGGTCTGTGGAGGGAGAGGGACACTGGACACAAGGAGGGGCCCCTGTCAACCAGGGCACCTCCCCCACAGAGTACAGCTGGGTGGCATGGCCACTGCTGCTGGAGATAGGGCTGTGCACCTGGCCTCACAGAGCCTCATCTACTGTGGGGCCTTGGCTCCTGACACCCACAGTCGGAGAGGCAGGTCCGTCTGTCTCCACTGCAGGAATGAACGCTCTGGGTGTGGGCACCACCACCTTCCCTCAGGAGGAGGCTGTCTTCTGGAAACCTAGGATGTGCCAGTGCTGTGGGGCTAGAGCCCAGAGCCTCCGCCAGCCTCCTCCTGGAGGGAGGCCACACACAGATACTGGCAGCTGGATTCCTCATGGTGCACACCTGAGGCAGGAAGAACTGGTGGACCCTGTGCTGTGGGGCTGGAACTGGGGTTCCATATAGGGAGTTGAACATGGAAGGAAGCGCTCTGCGGAGGTGCAGCCCGGGACCCACAGCAGCCCAGGAGCACCACGCGCCCTGGCTTCCAGAACATGCCACCACATACAGGAGCTACTGAGGGAGTGGCTGGTTCCAGGCCTGGGACAAGGAGGACAAGATGAGCAGAGAGCAGGATGGGGCTGTAGGAACAGGGACTCGTCAGACCTTGGGGTTCTGGCCAAAGCAGGGCAGCGAGGGCATCGGAGCAAATCACGTGGTCACGGAAGGATGAGCCGGGGAAGAACATAGCAACCCGACTCCCAGAGGATAGAAACATGCTCTGAAAGTCTGAGGAGTTTCCTGCGAGTGGTCAACAGGCACACCCCAGGGCAGAGCTGCTGCTGTGTTCCTGCCAACGGCCAGGAGACCTAGACCAAGGCACAGGTACTCCGCACACACTGCAAAGTGTCAACCGCAGAGTCAAAGCCAACCATCTACTCCAGGTGGAAGGGACTCGAGACGGCACCAGGGGATGCCGTGCGGCCGCTATGAAGGAAGCCAGTGGTAGGAATGCATCCGTGTGGGTGCCCTGACACGGATGGCTGTGTGTGGCTGTGTTGGAGAAGGTCCCTGTTGGTAGGAAACACGCAGGAGGTATCAGGTTGGCACTGAGTCTCAAAGGGGCTGTACCTATAACTGCTTTGTAAGTTTGAGATTGCTTAAAATAAGATTAAAAAATGATCCAAAGACCCAGGCAGTATCAGGTTCTGTCTGCTGCGGCTGCCTTTCCTACAGTGCCAATGGTGGCTCCTCTTACCTTTCCATGCATCAGCAGGCGGATGGTAAGGGTCACGTTCAGGCCACCTTCTGAGACCTTGGACTCCATCCTTCTGCCAAATTGTGGCTGGGGGTGGTGGCTTAAGGCGCTGAGGGTGCTGTGAGGAAGGACAGATGGGGCCCAGAAGGCGTCACCTGGAGAGAGAAGGCACAGCTGCTGCTAGAGAAGAGTCTCATGGCCCATGCACATCCAGGGGCCTCCTGGGTGGCAGTAGGAAGGGGTTGCCCACCCGCCACGTGCTGACCAGGCCTCACATGCTTGGCACAGGGTATGCAGGAGTTCAGGGGAGGGCCTTGGGAGAGGTCTCCAGGGAGGCCCCACGGCTACCTCCCTCCTGACACTGGGCAGGCCACCGCAGCTCCTGGCCAAGGTCTGCATCTGCCCAGGCTCATAGGAGCACCTCTCTCAGCAGCCAGAGACTGGCAGGAGCTACCCCTGTGAGGCCCTGGGGACTCGCATCTCATAGGCCCAGCGCCCTGCAGCTCTGCCCCCTTGCTTCTGCTGTGGCCTCAACACACGGTTGCGGGGTGCCGGAGTCCCCTCGCCAGGGTGTGGGAGCCGGCCCTTCACATCCCGAGCCTGCCATCCTCATCCCCTCATGCTCTCATGTGACTTAGTCTCTGTCAACTAAGCTGCCAAACAGCTGGTGTCCCTGGCAGTTCTCGGCAAGTGCCTTCCACGCACACAGCGCTGTCTGCAGTCATCGTGTCACTGCTGTGCACTGTCGTTCAGTGAACTGACGGAGCCCACTGGGCAAAATTAAGGCCTCATTTTATGATTGACCAGCAAAGAATGATAGTAGTGAAGGTGAGGAGCTCGTGCGACGGTCAGGGCGACTTTGCGCGGCACGGTGGGGACCCTGCTCCGAGGAACTGGGCTCTGCAGAGTCAGTTCCACACCGAGTCCTTCCCTGAAGGGCAACACCTCACCCAGGGGGGCTGCCTCGCAAAATCCACCAGGAACAGAACCCTGTGAAGCCGCACCCCCCACCATAATCGAGCTGCCTGGACACTGCCCTTTGATTCAACCGGTTCACACAGAAGAGGCTATGGGTTAAAAGATGGGACAAAGGGCTTTTTTCTCAATAAAATAGTTCTGTTAAAAATATGCTAAAAGAAAAACACAAAGACAACACAGAGGCAAAGCCCATTCCAACTGCCTGTGTGGTGTGTAAGGAGGATCTGCAAACAGCAGCCACAGGTGTCGGGGTGGAGCCACAGCCACGGATGCACCTCTGCACTGACAAAGTGACTCGCTGTCTACACCTGCGCTTACGCTGTCTACACCCATGCTTACTGTGCTTAAAAACGCATGTATAGGTCACTTCATCAACACACTCAGACTCACAAAATTACTGTAATTTTATTACAAATTGTTATCTGTAATATTATTTGTATTAATTTATAATTTTATTACATTATTATTTGTAATAAAATGACACTTTGAAGGACAAGGATTTTCACGTTGCATTTAACGAGGACTTCACGTAGCACAAAGGGTCCTGAAGATCATCCTTGCATACGAATGCTCTCGCTTCACTGTGTGGCACATCGGCCACATGTGGCTTTTTCAGTTTAAAACTAAACATCCACAAGCACATTTAAAGTGCCAAACAGTCTTGTGTGGGCAGCGGCGGCTGCCGGGGGAAAAGCAGAGAAGCCGTTTCTGGCACCACGGACAGCTCTGCTGGACAGCACAGCTCATGCCATTGCTTCGGTGACTCATTGTAAGTAGTGCGTTCGTGTAGAAAGGTCTCAGAAAGGAGAGAAGAGTATCAGTTCCAATGCATGGCGTGGCCCAATAAGCACCTCTGTGCGCACACGGGCACCCTGAGATAAGCCCGGCTGCAGCCTTTCACCTGTGGGTACCGACGGACCAGCACACATGGACTGGATCTCGGTGTGGCTGCTCTGGAGCTCCGTGCCTCCTTTTTAATTAAAAACTCTCCTCCCTATCAGAGGGACAGCAGGGCCCTGCAGCCATCTGTTATGTCAAGGTTTCCAGCCGAGGGAAGGGAAAGTGGGTCAGCTCCTGCCAGGGGTGCTTGGGGCTCCAGGCTGTCAGCCTCTATCAGTCACACAGGCCAGCGAGCTGCAGCCAGCGCCTCTCTTCATTGCAAGGGCAGCATGAGTGAGGGGCCGTCCTGTGCAGTGCGGGTCACCTGGGACTCAGTGCCCAGGACCCTAGAGGACCTACCCTGCTCCAGTTAGCAGCTCCCAGAGTTGCAGACCACTTGGAAGGCCAGGGTGAACGAGGTGTCAGCTGCTCTCTGGCTGTCCCCGGGCACCTGCCCGTCCATGCCGTCTGCAAAGTGCCCTGGCCTTGCTGCCACCTCTGCGGCTGCTGCTGTCCTTCCCAGCTAACACTGGCCATCTGCCCAGAGTCCATGGGGCAGTTTGGTGGCTACCAGGAAATGAAGGGCTGAAGTGGAGCCTGCAGCAGCCCACGCTGTGACCACGGGCATCCAAGGCCCCATGCGACTGGCCGTTCCTCAGAATGGAGCCCGTTCTGAGGCTTGTCCACCCCTCCCCACACTGTGTTCCAGAAACAGGCAGAGCTCTGGTCCATCCAGGTCCCTCCCTCTGTCCCGTCCAGTGCTGGAGATTTAGCACATTTTAGCCCATGCAATGGGAGGGGAAGAAGAGACAGGCACAGTCATCCCGTGAGGGCCTGGGCCCCCAACCGCCTCATCCCCGTCCCCATCTGCACCCGGGGCCCTCACCTGCCTCCCTTCCTGTCTATACCCAGGGCCCTCACCTGCCTCCCTTCCTGTCTATACCCAGGGCCCTCACCTGCCTCCCTTCCTGTCTATACCCGGGGTCCTCACCTGCCTCCCTTCCTGTCTATACCCGGGGCCCTCACCTGCCTCCCCCTGCCCCAACTGTACCCAAGGCCCTCACCTGCCTCCCTTCTCGTCTATACCCAGGGTCCCCACCTGCCTCCCCCTGCCCCGCATCTACACCCGGGGTCCCCACCTCCTCCCTACTGTCTGCACTTGCCCAGGGGGTCTGTGGACCACCACTCCCAGATGTGTCTCAGGCCAGAACACACTCTGCACCCCAGATCCCAGGGGATGAGCCTAGAGCTGTGGCCACGGGGATTTCAGACACCCACATTTGACATATGTGACCAGCACGACTCCTGGCCTACCCCATCGCATGCATTAACAAACCCAGCAGCCCCCACCCGCCATGTGAGGCACAATCTGAGCTTTTCTGCCCCCTCTTCCACCCCCACTGCCCCCAAATCCTGCCCCACCCTCCAGCCCCTGCTGTCACAGGTGCCAGGGACGCCTCCAAAAAGCAACACAGAGCCCCCTCTCTCCTCCCCGCTCAAGACAACTCTCCAGGGTCCCATTCTCTCAGAGTTCAGTCTAAGGCCTCATCCACACCCTCCAACTGCCACAGGCCCTGAGGGTAAAAGCCCCCAGCACTTCTCCTCCCCGAGACTCCCGCCCTGCCCGGGCCCAGAACACCCTCCTTCCCGCACTCAGTCCTCGCTCCATGGTGGTCCCTCCTCCTGGGGCTTCCCTGTTAGTAATGGCTCCCTCCCCAGAACTCCCTCCCTTCTCCAGTTCATGGCCCCTCCCCAGAACTCCCTCCCTTCTCCAGTTCCCTGCACCGACTCCCAGCTCACACAGTGGCCCTGACGCATAGCTACGGAAGCAGAGAGGGTCTCGGCACCCACAGTGGAGACGGTCACTAAGATGGGGAGATCCAGGTGGATGGAGTGAAGGTGCCCTGAGGACACACAGGCTGAAGGGGGCTGAGTGTGGGGCCTAGAGGTGGGGACAGTCCATGCGTAGATCTAGGGTGCAGATCCCCTTACAGAGGACACAGGGCCAGCGCTGGGAGCCCAATTTAGCCACAGCCTTGGGGTCAGTCCTGGCAGGGCCAGCCTCAGCTGCAGAGACGCCTCATCCAAGGCCCTGTGGATCGGCTGGACCTGCCGCACAGACCATGCCCGCTTCCCCTCCTCCCAGGTGTGAACATGAACACAGTCTGGGCACAGTAAGCCCCATGAGACAGGACCGTGCCTCATGCCCCGGGAGAGATGGGACTGCACCCCTGACGTGCACTTGCAGCTCCCCTTTCTCAGGCCAGGGACTAATGCGCTGTTTCCTTGTTCTGCACAATGACTGGAGAGAATTAACCAACGCCAGGGGCAGAAACCTCCAGCCTTCTTGGTTCATGACCCTTGTAGATGAACTTCCCCTGTTTTCTGCACTGCTTAGACCAGAAGACAGGAAGCCGTGACTGCCGCACCCTCTGACGGGTTAAACGTACCCTTCCCCGAAACAGGCACTGCCCGTCACCCTCAAACACTGTGACTGCGCCCACCTCGTAGGAAGGACGCCGCGATCCTGCTAAAAGCCCCTCAGCCTCTACCTGCCTGAGGGCACCCTTCCCCTGCCTGCTTCCGAGGGCGGACTCCATTCCTCTGGAGTTGGTGTCTCCGGGTGGGCCAGCCTCCAACCACCTTTGAATAAACCCCCCTTACATTAGATTCTGACCCTGTGTGATTTTAGGCCGGTGGGGCTCTGTGGAATGCAGGCTGTGTAGACGTCCTGCCTCAGGGGCTGCTTCTACTGGGTGACAGGCACGGCATAATTGACACAACCCAGGAGGCTGGCGCCTGAGGTCAAAGGGGCGCAGAGGCCCCGGGGCTGTGTGGGAGGAGGGGCTGGGCCAGGGGAGCAGGTGCTCAGTGAGAGCTCTGATGGCCCCGTGCGGCAGTGTAGACGGACTCACCATTTATCCTTGAGTGTGTAATGTGGCGCCGTGGCCTTTTATAGGTATCACTGATTGTTAATAGGCTGCACAAACTTAAAGTCTACAGTGTGACAGTCTTGCCCGTGTATACACCTGGAGCTGCCCCACAGCAGCTCACAGAAGTCTGCAGTCCTTGGTCCCCCGCGGTCCTTGCTCCCGCTGCACCCGCCACTGCCCCCCGACAATCACCCACTTGTGGTCACTATAGACTCTGGGACTTTCAGAAGTCGATACAAATGGAATCACGTCATAAGTATTCTTTTGTGTCTGGCTTCTCTTACTTGGTATTTACTGAAGATGTATCCATGCTGCTGAGCGTATCAGCGTTCCTTTCTGTTTAGAATTCCACTGTGGGAAAATACCACCACTGGCTTCCATTCACCCAGTGAAGAACATTCGAGCTGTTTCCAAGGGGAGCTACCCAAATAAAGCTGCTCTGGACATCTGCGCACAGTTCTTCTCAAGGAAGCACATTCATTTCCTGCAGGTACCACCTAGGAGTAGAACGGCGGGATCCTGCGGTAGCTGCACGCGGAACGTCCTAAGAAACTGTTCAAGGCCATGGCACAGCAGTTCCACTATCTACATTCCCCTCAGCAGTGCAGAGTTCCAGGTTCTATTATCTATATTCCCTCAGCAGCACACACAGAGTTCCAGGTTCCATTATCTATATTCCCTCAGCAGCACACAGAGCTCCAGGTTCTATTATCTACATTCCCCTCAGCAGTGCACACAGAGTTCCAGGTTCTATTATCTATATTCCCTCAGCAGTGCACAGAGTTCCAGGTTCTATTACCTACATTCCCCCAGCAGCACACAGAGCTCCAGGTTCTATTATCTATATTCCCTCAGCAGTGCACAGAGTTCCATGTTCTATTATCTATATTCCCTCAGCAGTGCACACAGAGTTCCAGGTTCTATTATCTATATTCCCTCAGCAGTGCACACAGAGTTCCAGGTTCTATTATCTATATTCCCTCAGCAGTGCACACAGAGTTCCAGGTTCTATTATCTATATTCCCTCAGCAGTGCACAGAGTTCCAGGTTCTATTATCTATATTCCCTCAGCAGCGCACAGAGTTCCAGGTTCTATTATCTATATTCCCTCAGCAGTGCACACAGAGTTCCAGGTTCTATTATCTATATTCCCTCAGCAGTGCACACAGAGTTCCAGGTTCTATTATCTATATTCCCTCAGCAGTGCACACAGAGTTCCAGGTTCTATTATCTATATTCCCTCAGCAGTGCACACAGAGCTCCAGGTTCTATTATCTACATTCCCCTCAGCAGTGCACACAGAGTTCCAGGTTCTATTACCTACATTCCCCCAGCAGCACACAGAGCTCCAGGTTCTATTATCTATATTCCCTCAGCAGTGCATACAGAGTTCCAGGTTCTATTATCTATATTCCCTCAGCAGTGCACAGAGTTCCATGTTCTATTATCTATATTCCCTCAGCAGTGCACACAGAGTTCCAGGTTCTATTATCTATATTCCCTCAGCAGTGCACACAGAGCTCCAGGTTCTATTATCTACATTCCCCTCAGCAGTGCACACAGAGTTCCAGGTTCTATTACCTACATTCCCCCAGCAGCACACAGAGCTCCAGGTTCTATTATCTATATTCCCTCAGCAGTGCACACAGAGTTCCAGGTTCTATTATCTATATTCCCTCAGCAGTGCACAGAGTTCCATGTTCTATTATCTATATTCCCTCAGCAGTGCACACAGAGTTCCAGGTTCTATTATCTATATTCCCTCAGCAGTGCACACAGAGTTCCAGGTTCTATTATCTATATTCCCTCAGCAGTGCACACAGAGTTCCAGGTTCTATTATCTATATTCCCTCAGCAGTGCACAGAGTTCCAGGTTCTATTATCTATATTCCCTCAGCAGCGCACAGAGTTCCAGGTTCTATTATCTATATTCCCTCAGCAGTGCACACAGAGTTCCAGGTTCTATTACCTACATTCCCCCAGCAGCACACAGAGCTCCAGGTTCTATTATCTATATTCCCTCAGCAGTGCACACAGAGTTCCAGGTTCTATTATCTATATTCCCTCAGCAGTGCAGAGTTCCAGGTTCTATTATCTATATTCCCTCAGCAGTGCACAGAGTTCCAGGTTCTATTATCTATATTCCCTCAGCAGTGCACAGAGTTCCAGGTTCTATTATCTATATTCCCTCAGCAGTGCACAGAGTTCCGGGCTCTATTATCTATATTCCCTCAGCACACAGAGTTCCAGGTTCCATTATCTACATTCCCCTCAGCAGTGCACACAGAGTTCCAGGTTCTATTATCTATATTCCCTCAGCAGTGCACACAGAGTTCCAGGTTCTATTATCTATATTCCCTCAGTAGCACACAGAGCTCCAGGTTCTATTATCTACATTCCCCTCAGCAGTGCACACAGAGTTCCAGGTTCTATTATCTATATTCCCTCAGCAGTGCAGAGTTCCAGGTTCTATTATCTATATTCCCTCAGCAGTGCACACAGAGTTCCAGGTTCTATTATCTATATTCCCTCAGCAGTGCACACAGAGTTCCAGGTTCTATTATCTACATTCCCTCAGCAGTGCACAGAGTTCCATGTTCTATTATCTACATTCCCCTCAGCAGTGCACACAGAGTTCCATGTTCTATTATCTACATTCCCCTCAGCAGTGCACACAGAGTTCCATGTTCTATTATCTACATTCCCCTCAGCAGTGCACACAGAGTTCCATGTTCTATTATCTATATTCCCTCAGCAGTGCACACAGAGTTCCATGTTCTATTATCTACATTCCCCCAGCAGTGCACAGAGCTCCAGGTTCTATTATCTATATTCCCTCAGCAGTGCACAGAGTTCCGGGTTCTATTATCTATATTCCCTCAGCAGCACACAGAGCTCCAGCTCCTCCACGCCCCTGCAAACACCTGGTCCGGTCAGCCTTTTCAGTGCTGGCCAGCGGGCGTGCAGTGCTGTCTAGCTGCAGGGTGCCGCCAGGCAGGACCCCTCCACGTGCTCGCATGCTGGCCTCATGG
This sequence comes from Macaca mulatta, assembly GCF_049350105.2. NCBI lineage: Eukaryota > Metazoa > Chordata > Mammalia > Primates > Cercopithecidae > Macaca > Macaca mulatta. The sequence goes on from NC_133408.1 coordinate 1,683,251, forward strand.
CCTGTCTGCTCCATTCTCTCCCATGGCAGAGGAGCCGCTGGAAACTGTCCCTGTGACAGCTGCGAGGCCACATCTCCCACCCCCGGCAGTGACAGACACAGTCCAGGCCCCTGGGTGGGCCAAGTTCTCAGGTCAGGGACACAGCACTCCTTACTTTCGGCTACTGGAGGAACGGGGTGGCTGGCTGGAGCCACTCTTAGCTCCAAGACAGAGCAGAAACAGGCCTCCGTCTCGGAGCTACGCTGACTTCTAAAAGCTCCCTTTGGTTTTCAAAAGTATCTTTTCTTTAATGTCATATTGGAGAGAATCTGGGGGGGATCAGAAACGGCAGGTGAAATCTCCAGGTACTTGAATGCTCTTCCCTGGACACCAGTGCCACAGGCGGATGGACACGCCCCTGAGGGCTGAGCAGCACTCACGGCAACAAACATCTGTAACCACCTCAACATACTGCTGCAAGAGCCGTGGGAGGAGACTCAGGAACTGTTCAAACGTCCCCAGGCTAGGGAGAGAGGCAACCAGGCCCGAAGCTCCCCTGCCTCTAACTCCAGAGCATCCTTTCCCAAGGGTGGGCTGCAGAAGAAGGGGGAAGGAGGTTGGCCGTGGCCCTGGCCACGAGGAGGGGAGGAAGGGGTGCCAGGCGACCACACTGCCTGGACCGTTGCTGTCTGCCCAAGGTGGAGACCAGGTTTCCTGCTCTGAGCTGTGCCTGCCAGAAAGCACAGGTGCTCTCCCTGCATTCAGAGGTGGGCTGGGTCTTCACAATGGAGGCATCAGGGAACAGTAAAGATGGTCCTGACAGCTTCTAAACAGGCCCCAGGCTTGATGTGACTTAATGATTTCTACAGTCAGAGGAAGCGCACATCAGAGGCTGCTGGCCCGCACGCATGCAGCTCATGGCAGCTTGGGGCGCTTACATTTAACAGGCACAGCTCCTCTCTCCACTCCACCATCTCTGAAGCCCCTGTGAGCGCTCCTGCCTGAACCCCCACTCCCACACACATCACTCTTTGTCTCCAAAGATGAAACAGACCCAGGATTAGGGCATCAATGCAGCTCCAGTCATGCAACAGTGCACAGGCCAGAATGCAAGATTTCTTTCTTTACTTACTTGCTTATGGCAAAGTGGTATTGAGCCCATAAAGGTACATTTAGGAAGCTAACACACCAAGACTATTTAACATGCAAACCTTATAATCGTTCCATGTATAGATACTGTCCACGTGTGTAACATGTGTTTATTCACTTTAGCTTCACTCAAAACCCACAATGGATTTAAGAATTCAGCTCCAATGGTGGGTCTAAAAGCACTGAAGCTGCACACAGGAGGCTGGCGGGAGCAGAGCTGCCTGTGGTATCACACGCCGTGTCACTGTGGAGCAGGGCCCTGCCCCGGAGCAGGTGTCTGCCATGGGGAAGGTGCTGCGTGCGGTGGCGTGTGGGCGGCCCCGGCTGGGAGGCACCGGGTCGGGGAGGGGCCAGCCCACCCTGCTGTGGTGTGGGAGGTGGGACTACAGGAGCAGGGTGGGCTGCTCCAGCCCTGGTTCCCGCCTGCAGGCGCCCATAAATGCAAGGAGCAGACTGCATTTGCACCCTGGAGGTAACACCAGTTATTAATTAATAACTTATTTTCACAAACATCTCCTAGGCAGTCACTAAGCTTTGGGCTCTGTGCTGTCCTTGAAGAAAAACAGGAAAAACAAGGTGCCTTCCCAAGAAAGGAACTGTCATTATCAAAGTAACAGAAACAGGTGACACAGAAGAGCTGCAGGAGCAGGAGGAGGGCCCAGGCTCAGGGCAGGGCTCAGCTACGGGAGACCCCTCTGCCCTGTGCAGCCTCCCTGGGATTCGTACACGGCCAGGACAGGTACCCAGCAGAGTGTGCAGACCCCAGTGCTCCTGAGGAGAGACCCTGAGAACTGCTGACCCCCTCCGGAAATGCCCATGGGTCAGCAGCGACGCAGGGCCATCCCCGGAGGACAGAGCTGCAGGCACAGCTGCAAGCGCAGGTCGGGGAAAGGCGGCCCAACCTTCCAGAGTCTGGCTTGTCTCTCTTTGCTGTGGGTTGGTACTAGACATCTATTGATAAGAGCAGCAGTGACAACAGTGAGGTCGTCATGAAGCCAGGGCTCTCTGGGAAGCCTGGGGAGTGTGTAGCAGTTGCAGCCTCTATACAGGGCAACCTGGCAGAATGTACCAATAGTCTAAAATACTTGCCATCTTTAAACCAGAAAATTATGTTTGCAGAAATCTCTCCTCCCACAAAAAAGGGCACAGATATTCAAAAAGTAGGTGCCCGGAATGGCGACGCTGTTTGCCTGGGTGCCCACTGGAAACCAGCACCAACGTGTGCACAGCTGGGTAACGAGGCCACTAGTGACAGTGTCCCCCGCACCAAGGAGCTCCTGTCTGCTTCTGGCCGGGCCTGTCCTCAGCAGCTGGTGTCGGCTGATGCCTTTGCTTGTCCCTCCAACTGAACGAGGTGCGGAGCCACCATCACCCTGTCTTACGGATGGAAGGACTGACGCTAGAGAGGCTGGAGGGCCTGCACTGGAGACACAGCTGAGCAAGGCAAAGCTGCAGCCCCAGCAGCTCCGGCATCTGTGCTCTCAGATGCCACATGCACAAAAGGAGTGGCAAGGCTGCTGCTTCTGGGAAATGGAGCACACAAGCGCTTCCCAGTCCTTCCCGCCAAATACAACAGAAGAGCCTGGATACTCTATCCACAACAAACACAACAAGACTGAAATGCGTAGGGAAGGTAGACAGCCAGGGACCCGGGCAGCCAGGGAACGGCATGGTGGTGAACCCCCTGGGCTTTCTCTATGTCTCTCAGACTTGGAAGTGGAAAAGCTGGCAAGCCGGAAATGCCAACAGGCACAGACAAGAAAAGGGCCCCAACAAAAGTCTGCTCTCTCCAGCCGAAGGGTCAGTGAAGGGACACCGCAGTGAGGCTGGAAATGTGGGGCAGCAGCTCCTTTATTCCACCAGGCACCACGGAGGACACGATGCCCCTCCCCACCCAGGCAGCAAAGGCCGCATACGGAGCCTAGACCTCCACCCTCACCAGGCTGTCAAGAGGCTCCCGAACCCCACGCTGGGGTGGCTTCAGAGCAGGCTGAGCAGGGACAGGGGCTCTCATCCCCGCAGGTGGTGAGCTCTTGCCCCCTGGTGTCAGTGGAGGCGACGGGGGGGCAGTGATGAGGGAGCCCCCTCCTCTGAGCAGCGAGGTTTCTGCACAGGCCTCCAGGGCCCCAGAGCTCCCACCCCTGCCCAGCGGCAACGAGGCCTCCTCCACACCTCACCACGTTCTCTGCCCTTGGTACCAGCAGACGCCGAGTGGAAAGCCTGGACTTTCACCTCTTGTTTCCCCTGCTGGAGAAGTATCAGAGGCAGCCAGCTAAGTAGAAGGTTTATATAACCAGAGTCTCATAACATAATATCCAGAAGGTCCAGATTTCAAACAGAAAATCACCTGTTATACAAAGAACCCAAAAGATCTCAAACTGAATGAAGGACAGTGTCAGCCCCAGGATGACAGAGCTGTCGGAATCCTCTGACAAAGAGGTGAAAGCAGCCTTCATAAAAATGCTTCAGCGAACAAGCAGGAACACTCTAAACAAATGAGAAAACAGAATAGAATGTCTCCACAGAGAAGCCAATTCCCACCAAGCTAATGGGAGATGCAGAGAACTAAAAGGGAACGATAGAACTAGAAAGTACCGTAACAGAGTGGAAGAGTCAGGGGAGAGAAGCAGGGAGCTGTGAGAAAAAACAACAGAAAGTACCATTCCCAACAAGAGGGAGAAAACAGACCAAAGATGCACAGACGGGGCCCCTGAGACCTGTGAGACACGAGGAGGACCTAACATTCATGTCCTTAGGGTACCAGAAAAAGAGAACAAAGGGGATGGGGATAAAGACTCTTGAAAAAATAACAGCTAAAACTTCCCAAATTTGGCAAAAAGTAAAAACCCACATATTCAAGAAGCTGAGTAAACCCCAAACAGGATAAATCCAAGAAAATCCACACAAACACCATTGTAGTCAAGAGTCTAAAAACCAAAGGCAAATAATAATTCTTGAAAGCAGCAAGACATGACCCTACGCTACAGGAGGGAGACAAGGGCTGACGTGGATTTCAGGCGAGAAGCCTCAGAGGCCAGGAGGATGTGGCCCGAAACTGCTCAGTGCTGAAAAGGACAGAAGTGCCAACTGGAATGATATATCCAGTGAAAATAATCAGGAATAAAGACATTATGGGATGAAGTAAAATTAAGAGAAGTTGCTGCCAGCGTGCCTACACTGGGAGATGAAATAACTATGAAATTTTGGAATATCAGGAAGGAAGAAAGAACACAGAAGGCAAACATGTGAGTGCATAGAAAGGCTTCACTCTCGTCTTGAGTTTTCTAAGTTATGATTGATGGCTGATGCAAAAATTATAGCATTGATATGTACAGAATGTTTAGGAAATATTTAAAGCAACTACATCATAAATGAGGGACAGTAAAAAAAATTATAAAGGAAGTTACAGTTTTTTCCCTCAAACTGGTGAAATGTTGACAGCAGTAGAATTGACAACATATATAAGCCTGGGCAACGTGGCAAAATCCTGTCTCTACAAAAACATTTTAAAAATTAGCTGGGTGTGGTGGTGCCTGTCTGTGGTCCCAGCTACTGGCGAGGCTGAGGTGGGAGGAAGGCTGCAGCCTGATTAGTCAAGGCTATAGTGAGCCATGATTGTGTCACTGCACTCCAGCCTGGGCAACAGAGCAAGATCCTGTCTCAAACATACACGCACACAGGTGTGACATAGATGTATATATGTGCATACATGTTGCATATGTGTATGTTATGTGTATCCTTGTGTATATATGTATATACATATGTGCTGTGTGTGTGTGTATATACACGCTATATACTTAGAATTCAGTACATGAATGTATATATGTATGATATACTACCTGGAGCAAGCACTAAAAAAGAAAGTCATAGAGATACATACTCAAAAATGCTACTGATAAAATAAAATTCCGAAAAAATGTTCACTAACTCACAGGAAGACAGAAAAAAAACCTAAAACCACAGAAACAAAAAACAGAACCAACAAAATTAAAAATGAGGCTAGGTGCGGTGGCTCACGCCTATAATCCCAGCACTTTGGGCGGTCAAGGTGGGAGGATCACTTGAGCCCAGGAGTTCAAGGCCAGCCTGGGCAACACAGGAAGCCCCTGTCTCTACAAAATGTAAAAATAAATTGGCTGGGCATGGTGGTGCAAGCCTGTGGTCCCAGCTACTTGAGAGGCTGGGGTGGGGGGATCACTTCAGCCCAGAAGAGGCTGCAGTGAGCCATGATCACACTACTGTACTCTAGCCTGGATGACAGAGTAGGACCCTATCTCAAAATAAATAAATACAAAAGATAAATAAAGGGCGAAATGCCAGATTTAAGCCCTAACATCTCAATACCGTAATAACTTTAAGTATAAATGATCCAAATACACCAATAGAAGCACAGATTGGCAGAGTGGATTTAAAAATATGACCCCATCATATACTGTCTACAGAAAACTCACTTCAAATAGAATGATATAAGCAAACTGAAGATAAACTAATGGGAAAAAGTGTATCATGCAACCATTAATCAAAAGAAAGCAGGAGTGGCTATGTTAGTATCAGAAAAAATGGACATCAGAGCAATGAAAATGATCAGAGACAGAGAGGGACATTACATAACGATAAAAGAGTCTGAATACGCAATAGCAACCCTAAATGGGTATGAGTCAAATAACAGAGCTGTAAAATATGTGAAGCAGAGACTAATAGTAGTGAAAAGAAAAATATAAAAATCTACAACAATAGTTGAAGACTTTATTACTGTCAACAACTGAAAGAAAAACTGGGCAGAGAATTAGCAAAGGATTTGGAAGAACTCAACACTCTCAACCAACGGGGTCTAATGAATGCTTCCGGAACACTCTGTCCAGCATCAGCAGAATTCATACTCTTTTCCTGCATGTACAGAATCTATAACAGGATAGACCATATCCTTGGCCATAGAAGAAATCCCAACAAATTTAACAGAATTGAAACCATAGTGTATGTTCTCAGACCACAGCTGAATCCAACCAGAATCAATCATGGGAAGATAACAAGAGAAGTTCCAAGCACTTGGAAATGAAATACAGACATGAACAATCCATGGGTCAAAGAGGGAATCTCAAGGAACATCAAAAAACACATGGACCTGAATGAAAATAAAAACATAGCATATCAGAAATCTCAGGACACAACTATAGCAGTGCTGAGAGGGAAACCTGTGGCATGAAACACACACATTTGAAGAGAGAAAAGCCTCCAATCAATAATCTAAGCACTCACTTTAAGAATCTAATAATAGAAGAACAAAATAAATCCAAGTAAGCAGCAGAAGGCAATACTAAAGACCAGAACTTGGCGCTGGTGTAAAAATGACAAACAGGCCAGTGGAGGAGAAGGGAGAACGGAGAACGGAGAGCCTGGAGGGAAACCCCGCAGCTGCAGCCAATCCATCCATCTTCAGCAAAGACACCAGGAACACACATCGGGGAAGGACAGTTTCTTCAGTGAATCGTGTTGGGGAAACTTGATGTCCCTATGCAGAAGAATGAAATTAGACCCTCATCTCACACCATCTATAAAAGTCAACTCAAAATGGGTTAAAGACTTAAATGTAAGATCTACAACTATAAAACCACTAAGAAAAAACACAGGGCAAAATTCCATGACACTGGTCTAGTTAATGATTTTTTTTTTTTTTTAATATGGCCCTCAAAGCATAGGCAACAAAAGCAGAAAGTAGAAAAATGGCATTATAACAAACTAAAAAGCTTCTGCATAACAAACAACAGAGTGAAGAGACAACCTAGGGAACTGGAAAAAAAATGCAAACCATACAACATCTGATAAGGAGTTAATACTCAAACTGTATAAGGAACTCAAACAACTCAATAGCAAGAAAACAGATACCAGATTTAAAAACAATGGCAAAGAAACGGAATGGAAGCTTCTCAGAAGATGACATACAAACTGCTAACAGGTATATGAAAAAGTGCACAACATCACTAATCATCAGGAAAAATGCAAATTAAAACCACAATGGGATATTGACTCATACCTGTTAGAATGACTATTATCAAAAAGACAAAAGATAAGTTTTGGTGAGGACATGGACAGAAGGGAACCCTTGTACAGTACTGATGGGAAACTAAGTTAGTACAGTCATTATGGAAAACAGTACAGAAGTTCCTCAAAAAACTAAAACTAGAACCACCATAGGATCCAGCAGTCTCACTTCAGGGCATATACCCAAGTCACTATAGTGAGGAGACACATGCAGGCCCATGTTGATTGTGGCACGACTCACAACATCCAAGATACGGTTGAATCAGCCTAAGTGTTCATGGAGAAACGAACGGATAAAGAAAATGTCACACACACACAGACACACACACAGAAAGAAACGATGTCATCTGTGACATCGCAGATGAACCTGGAGGACATTATAACAAGTAAAATGAACCAGGCACAGAAAGACAAATACTGCATGATCTCACGCATGTAGAATCTAAAAAAGTGCATCTCACAGAAGCAGAGGGTGCGATGGTGGCTGTCAGGGACTGCGGGGGTTGGGGGAAATGGGAGCTGTTGGTCACTGGGCACGAGTTCAGTTAGACAGGAGGCAAGCAGGGCTGCAGAGCTGTGGTGCAGCACAGCGACTATGGGTGAGAACAATGTATACTTGAAAACTGCTGAGAGTAGATTTTAAATTTTTTGTAGAGATGGGGTCTCTTTCTATGTTGCCTAGGCTGTTGCCTGAGATAGGTAGGTCGCTGGAGTCTAGGAGTTCAAGACCAGACTGGGCAAAATAGAGAGACTCCATCTCTACAAAGTGTTGAAAAAATTAGCTGGGTGTGGTGGTGTGCACCTGTGGTCTCAACTCCTGGGAGACTGAGGTGGGAGGATCGCTCGAGCCACAAACAAAAGTATGTGAGGTGATGAATATGTTAATTAGCTTGATTTAATCATTCCACACACAAACAAACATGAACAAATAGAATTCAGCAATATACCACAAGAGTTATATGCTATAACCATTCTTCCTGTGATACAAGGCTGGCTCAGGGTTGGAAAATCTATCTGTGTAATCCACCTTATTAACAGACTAAAGAAAGCGCACAATCATATCAATGCATGCAGAAAAGCCTGTCACAAAACTCAATACCAACTCATGATAAAAATTAAAACGCTCAGAAAAAAAACAGGAATAGAGGCAAATTCTCTCAGCTTGATGAAGGACAGCCAGGAAAGCAGCCACAGCTGTGGCCCACAGCGGGCCCAGGCACGACCGCTCAGGAGCACTTGGCTAGGCATGAGCTGCCTGACGCTGCCAGTGAGCTTCTAAGCTTGGATTCGCCCCTTGCTGAAGCCCCTGGGTACCTTCCCACTGCTGTGCTGTTCAATCCCGGCCCTGAGCCTCCCGCCCAGAGCCCCGCACCTGCCCTCTTGGTCTTGTTTGTCACTGCCCCCTGCCCTCCCACTGGCTCCCCGGCTTCCCTTGCAGGGACAGGGTGAATTCTCCTAACCACTTATCAGGGCCTTCTTCTGAAGGGCATTCCCTACTAGGCCGTACCTGCAACCCCGTCTCTCCTGGCCCTGCTGCAGTCACGTGGGGCACCCTGGCACCGAGAGGGCAGAGGGCACACGTGTCTCCTCCATTCATCACTGAATCCCCAGTTCCCAGCACCGCTCTTGGCCCACAAGGGGGCACAGGATGTATTTAAGGATTAGACAGATTCACACCATGCGTACTGAGCCCAGCTCAATTTCCATGGCCTCCTGGAACGTTCTGAAATTCAGCGATTTCTAAACTCAATACTCAAAGCATCGCAATCCTATTTCCCCTCACACCATCCACTCCCGTGTTTTTCATTCAGTCAGTCACTGAGGGTTTGCTGGGAGTCTGCTGTATGCCAAGCCCAGAGGGAGGCCCAGGGCTGGGTGTGGGGTCATGGCAGGAGAATTTGTGTGGGGCCAGGACCGCAGTGCCCCAGGCGCTCCCCTCCCCTCCGAGGCCCAGGGCCATTCCCAGCCAGTAGGGTAGAGCATTCCAGGAGGGCAACTGGGGAACAAGGCAACAGTCCTGCTTTCGAAGGCTCGATGTGACTTGCAAGTCCACCAGCTCCCAGAAGAGGCCAGAGGAAAACCACTCACGAAAGAAACGTCTTGTCAATAAAAAGGATACAGAGAAAAATGCCACAAAAACAGGACGGACTCTTACGCCACACAACAAAAGCAGACAGCAGAGAACTGCCACCATCTTGCAAGTTCTTGAAACCCATGATTGTTTTTGTCCTTCCTTTATTTGAGCTGCTCCAATTTGAAAGGCTTAGTTCTGTTTTTAATTTCATTGAGTTTGGGTCTTGATGATTTACTCCTTTCTGCTTGTTTTGTTTTGTTTTCTTTTTTTAAAGTTTCTTCAAGTGGAAACTTACATTATTGTTTGAAGACCTTTCCTCTTTTCTAATGGATGCTGTCATGCTATAAATTTCTCTAGGGGCACTGATTTACTAGTAGCCTATAGATTTTTTTTCATTTTCTCTTACTTCAAAGTATTTTCTAATTTTCTTTGATACTTCCTCTTCGACTAGGGCATTATTTAGAGGTGTGTGTTTTGATTTTCAAGTACTTGGAAAATTTCTAGTTATCTCTGATTATTGATTTATAGTTTAATTCTACTGTGGCCAGAAAATACATGTTACATGATTTACATTATTTTAAATGTGTTAGGCTTTAGTTTTTTACATGGAATATGGCCTGCCTCGGGGAACATCCCATGTGCACATAAAAACCATGTGTACTGTGGTGTCTGGATTGTCTGCAGGTCTCGGAAGCTCCATTCATTTCTCCTAGTCCTTTTTCTATTGCTCAGCATGGATCATTTGTACTGAGCTGTCCTCATGTTTGCTGACTCTGTGCCCTGTCACTTCCATTGCTACTAAGTCTACATCATGCATTTTTAATTCTGGTTATTAGATTTTTTAGTTCTAAAATTTCCATTTCGTTCTCTAAATCTTCTATTTCCTTGGCCAGGCGCAGTGGCCCACGCTGGTAAACCCAGTACTTTGGCAGGCTGAGGTAGGCAGATCGCTTAAGTTTAGGAGTTTAAGACCAGCCCGGGCAACACAGAGAGACCCCAACTCTACAAAACATTTTTAAAATTAGCCAGGTGTGGTGGCTGCACCTGTGGCTGCAGCTGCTGGGAGGCTGAGATGGGAGGATCGCTTGAGCCTGGGAGGTGGCGGCTGCAGTGAGCTAAGATTGCACCACTGCACTCCAGCCTGGGTGACAGAGCGAGACCCTGTCTCACTCAAACAAACAAACAAAACCTTTGCTTTCGCTGTGTAGAGCTCCTATTTTTCCATTCACTGTGAGAGGGCTCGCGCTTCCTCCTGGAGCACGGTGGTGCAGCTGCTCTGAGGATCTTGTGGGATCCTCCACCAGGAAGGACCCCAGGCTGGCGTGTGTTGCTCATCTCCCGGCTGGAAAGGCTGAGTTCCCACTTCTTCCTCTGCTGAGCACGGACGTCGAGTTGTCCCTGGTCTGTCTGAATATTGTCCTAACACTCCAGTGATCACTTAAATCTTATGCAGAACCACGACATTCTTATTTTGTCTAGTTACTTCCAAAGTCTCTGTGGGCTGTGGCTCCAACGTCAGTTCTGTTCTGAGAGCTTCTGCACCTCTGTTTAACTCTGTGCCACGTGTGTGCCACCCAGTGCCCGGCTGGGACCTGGGGGTCATCAACCCTGCAGTCCCCTTGTCAAAGCCTTTGCTGTGCTGTGTGTGGTCAGATCCACACATAGAGTGCAGGCAGTGCCCAGCAATGCACATACAACTTCATGAAATCCCTTTCTCAAACTCGCCCCTCTCTGTGATCTCCAGGGCTTTCTGGCCAGGGTCTGGCTTTTGCCACAGTGCCAGAAACTTCCTGCACCTGCATCCCATCTAGGGCCAAGAGGCAGGAGGGCAGAGACAAGAAACAGCCCCAGGAGGACCCCCCACCTGGAGGGCAGGGACGGGAAATGGCCTTGGGAGGGCCCCCTCATTCTCCAGGACAACAGGTCCTCTGGTCAGACAGAATGGTTCTGCCCCTCTGCATTTCCAGTCTGTCAGGCTGCTGTGCCCTGAAAGCCACTGCTGCCACAGGATCGCCTGGGGGTGAGGATAGGAGACAGTGGAAGCTGGAGAAAATGCCAACCAGCAGGAGCTCCCTCTCCGTCCTCAGACAGAAATGCGGAGCTTCTCTGTGACTGCACTTCTGGGTATGTGGCTGCATGGAGTCCAGGCCATGCGGCAAGGGCAGTGAGGACACGGGAAGCTTCCTGCTGGGCCGGACTCCTTTCCAGCCTGCTCCCACTGCTGCCTCCTCGTCCCGAGGGAGCTGCTCCAGTATCTGTGCAGAAGTCCCAGCTGTGCTCAGTGGGAGGGGCGGGGGGGTGTACCCCCATTCCGTTTGACCAGAATCAAACCTCATTTATTTATTTATTTATTTCTGAGATGGAGTTTCACTCTTGTTGCCAAGGTGGGAGTATAGCAGCTTACTGCAACTTCCACCTCCCTGGTTCAAGTGATTCTCCTGCCTCAGCCTCCTGAGTAGCTGGGATTACAGGCGCACGCCACCACACCTGGCTAATTTTTTGTATTTTTAGTAGAGATGGGGTTTCATCATGTTGACCAGGCTGGTCTCAAACTCCTGACCTCAGGTGATTTGCCTGCCTCGGCCTCCCAAAGTGCTGGGATTACAGGCGTGAGCAATTGCGCCTGGCCATTTCATTTTTATATTGATTAAATTGGCAACATCTGTTTAAAACTGGTACCACTATAGAGAAATTCTGACAGATTTGCCAGTTACTCTTTTTTAAAAAAATATTCAAATCAACAGAATGCTAGTAAAATGAATACTGTCCTAGTAAGAAGTGATGTGTAATGCAACAGCGGCCACACAGGGCGACAGCCCCACATTTTTCCATATATAAATCCAGGCTGTCCTAACACAGTAGGGCGAGTTCTTCCTCTGCTTTACACACGAGGCGATGCAGTGCGATGACCCTGAACTGTGACCAGCTGGCTCCAGGCCCAGGTTCCCGACCACCAGACAGGTAACCCATCATCTATTTTCATCCCAAAAATAACAGTGAATGACATCCCTTCAGACTCGAAGGGAAGAGCCCCGTTTGAAAGTGTCACCTGAGGCCCAAGTTGTAAGGCTTGTTTTCTGGGGGACAGATGAATAGGTTTGGATATTAACATAGAGATGCCTTGGAGTGTAGAAGGGCGGTCACACAGCCGTGAGTGCGGCTGGCAGCAGGCGCCCTGAGCTCTCTCCTGTGTGCCACTGCTTGTCATGAGAAGGCGGGAGAAGTCTTGCCAGCAAACTGCCATCTGGGGTCCTCGCAGCCACGGCGAGTGCTGTCACGGCCAGCGGCTCCGGCCATGCCCCCGTTAGCTGTGCTCTGTCCAGGGCTGCACTCAGGGCCTCAGCTGTCTGGCGGACGTGACTATGGGAGGGAACACAGCGGGGGGTGGGCGGGAGCAGCCCCTACTTGATTTATCCTGTTTAACAGCTCAGTGCCTGCATCAGGCTGCATGAGGCCAGGACGGCGGAAATGACAGGGCAGATTAGCTGCCACATTCTCCTTGAGAGCCTCACATGCACATCATGTCCCTGAGGCCACCCAGAGCAGGGGAGGCTTCTGGAATTTCATGTTCCTGCCTGTCACAGGCAGCATTCGGAGGCCATCCAGGGCTTACACAGCCTGGCCTCGGCGAGCATCCTGAACAGCCTGCTCCCCTGCTACTCAGTGTCAAGGCAGACAAAGGTGCCGGTGGGGACCAGTGACCGTTCACCTTCCCCTGCTCCGGCAGCCCAAGCACACTGGTCTCATGTCTGGAAGACGCTAAGCTTTCCTGGCCATAGCCAGGCGCCCTCACGGTGCCAGTGTTCTTTGGTCCCACCTTTGGGAACCCACGTAAGAGTGTGCCTCCTACAAATATCCCAATTCTTTCAAATGCTAATTTCGGGATTCGTAATATCTCTTATGAAAGACAGGGTAGGCCACCCTGAGAGCTGAGTCAAGTCTGGGCTCTGACATCATCCTGGCTGTTATGGACACAGGTGGACTCGCATGCCCGAGGGCAGGTTCAGGCCCCTGGCCGCTCCATCTGCGCCCTGGCGCTACACACAGCAGCTCAGGCTCCACGGGCCCTCTGGTTGCAGTGGGAAGCTGAACGCAGCAGGGACATCCTATTGGCCCATGAAAAAGGGTCCAGCGGGAACATTCCTCACCCCACACCTTCCCTCAGTTTCCACACGGCATCAGGGATGCAGGGCAGTCTGGTGGAGAAATTGGCTGTGGGCTGGGGCAGTGGGGGGATCCAGATGGCCAAAAATCAACATTAGATCCCACCTCGCCCTCAAACCTGTGTCCTATATAGGTGAAAGATCCAGAAGTGAACTGTAAAAGTTCAACCCTCTTGGAAGGAAGCAAAGGTCAACCTCCCTGTAGCCTCAGGGCCAGTGGGCGTGAGGAGGAGAGGCTGCGAATGAGCAGTCCTTCCCAGCTCACTGGAGAGCATCAGAGACATTATCTGTCCTGCTCTCGTCTTGGATAGGGAGGGGTGTCACCCTGGCCATTGCTGGTAATGTCCCAAGACCCCTGGGGGAAGCCGGTGTGGGCAGGCTGAGCCAGGGAGAAGCAGAAGCACTGCAGCCCGCCAGAGTGGCCCCAACTGACTCTGCACTTTCCTAGGAGCCCGGCAACAGACCTGAGCTTTTAGTCAAATTTGAGTTTTCTGACGTTGTGTGACTTGACCCAATGCATCCCCATGATGCAGGCAGTGAAAGGCAGCAGCAAGGCGAGTACTGGGCCTGCTGACCCCACAGTTTACTTGAAAAGATAATCCCAGGATGTGGCAACCTGGAACAGCTGCCAGCACATGTTTAGCCGCAGCACGCAGCATAGAGAGGACCCCAGCCCCGGTGAGTCAGCCGGAGCGCGCAACATGGAGGAGCCCCCAGTCCGTGTGGCTGCTGCTGGATGCCCTAAGCCAGGTGGGGAGCCTGGAAGGAAGGTGCTGCGTCAGGGGCGACCTCGCTGCTTGAGCTCAGTGGCTTTGTGGGGAGGCTCTTTTGGAAGCTGGGCAGAGCTCCCTACTTGGACATGGGCTGGCCCAGGCACTCCTGCAGCACTCCTGCCTCCAACCACTCTCGGTTTGGGGCCTGCACGCTCTCTAGGGCCACTCCAGAGCTGGTGGAACAGCCAGAGGCCAGCAGGAAGGAGCGGCAGCACAGGGGACACAGGCAGCGAAAACCACAGTGACTGACACAGTGACGGGAAGGGATGCCTTCACAGGGTGAGGGCACTCCACATCTCCACACCAGCCAGCAACGGAAAATCAAATCTTAAAAGAAGATACCATTCGAGACCAGCCTGGCCAACATGGCAAAACCCCGTCTCTACTAAAAATACAAAACATGAGCCGGGCATGGTGGCAAGTGCCTGTAATCCCAGCTACTCCGGGAGGCTGAAGCAGGAGAATCGTTTGAACCTGGGAGGTGGAGGTTGCAGTGAGCCGAGATTGCGCCACTGCACTCCAGCCCGGGCAACAGAGGAAGACTCTGTCTCAAAGAAAAAAAAAAAAAAAAAAGATACCACGTATAAGGCCATCAGAAAAAAGGCAAAGAGTTGGGATAGACCCAACGAAAGATGTGTGAAACCTCTATGTAGAAATTACAAAGCATCATAAAGAGCAATTAAAGAAGACCTGAGAATTAGAAAACGTATTTTTCACTGACTCAAACTCTCCATAACTTAAAATGTTAGTTCTCCCAATTTTGATCTACAGATTCAATTCCGTAGACAAGCTGATTTTAAAACGTACGGGAAAAATTCATCAGTTCAAGAATATCCTGAAGAAAAAGATAAAAGTGAGCCAACTTATTTTACCAGAGATCTGGACATGAAGCTGCAGCAATTTAGCTCACGACAGTGGCATAAGAATAGACAAGCGGGCCGGGTGTGGTGGCTCACGCCTGTGATCCCAGCACTTAGGCAGGCTGAGGCGGGTGGATCACTTTAGCCCAGTCTGGGCCAGGCGTGGTGGCTCACGCCTGTGATCCCAGCCTGGGCAATATCCAGAGACCTTGTTTCTACAAAAAAGTTAAAGATTAGCCAGGCATGATGGCACACGCTTGTAGTCCCAGCTGCCTGGGAGGTGGAGGGTATAGTGAGCCGAGGTTGCATCACTGCTCTCCAGCCTAGGTGACAGAGCGAGACCCTGTCTCAACAACAACAACAATAAAAACCAGACACGCAGACCATGGAATAATTCAACGGAAGGTCATGAAAAACAGGTGTGCACAGACACGGGCAGAGCGGAAGGCCTTTCAGTACTCAGCGCATGGTCCCCTGCACGGGCAGGTGGGTAACATGAAGCCTGAACCCCCTCATCAATCCACCCTCACACGGACTCGGGCACTGTGCATCTCAAGGGGAAGCGTAAACGACACAGCGTCTGAAAGACGGCACAGGACGCCATTTACACAGAGCTGGGAGGCGGGGGAGAAGATTTACACGGAGCTGGGAAACGGGGAAGGGCAGAGTTTTTCAGACACCGGAAAGCTCTGACTGTTAAGAAAAAGGCTGAAATGATAAACCACATTAGAATTAAGATTTTGTTTGGATCAGCCAACACTGTGAGGGGACAGAAATAGAGCCCACAAGTGACAGAAGGTGCCTGCAGTTGTTTAATACGAGGGGTTCCTATGCAGAGAATAGTGTGTGTTGCTCACAGAGACTGGGCAGAGGCCTTGAGCAGGCACATCCCAGAGGGACACCCTCATGGCCAATCCGTGATCCAAAAGGCAGTGGAACGCATCAGCCAGGAGGGAGAGGCAGCTGAAGTCGCAGCACACACCCCACAGCCCCCAGAGGTGAAGACATAGCCCAACAAAAATCGCTCCACGAAGCGTGGGAGAGCACGCGGCACCAGGCAGCCTGCCCTGCTCGCCCGCATCACCGGGGAAAGCCGCTCGGTGCCGCCCAGGAAGGTTGACTGTGGGCACATGCTGTGACGGAGCAATTCCAGCTTCTACCCAGACAGAAATTCCAACTCGTGTTCCAAATCAAATATGAACAAATGCAATCAGTCGTATATATGAAGACTAATCAGATAGTATCTTAATGGGGTTTATTTTAGGAATGGATGGGTATCGTAATATCACAAATTCTGTCAACATAATTGACAAATTAAAGGAGAACCCGAATAACCATACAAATAATAATAAACAACACACCAATAGAATGTTTACCACACGCCAGGCACAGACAGCCCTTGCCACAGCCCTCCAAGCATGGAAGCCACAGGCCGGCTGGGACCATGCCGACAGCCACACAGTGAGCAGGGGCACTGGGACCAAAGCCCCAACGCAGGCTCCGGGGCCTGGACACTGAGCAGGCTGCTCCACTGTAGAAGCTCGGAGGGCACTTAGTACTGTCCACAGCCATCACCATCAAATAGAATTGAATCCAATCCCGCAGGAGTGGAAGAAAACAGCTCAGGGAAGGTAAAGACAATTCACCAAAACACAAAAGCACAGCACTGATTCCAAATCTGTCCTTGCTCCCACTTTTCACAGAAGTGGGTGGGTAGGGCACAGAGCTCTCCTCCCAGCTTTCATTACAGCAAATGGTACGGGAGGTAACTGAGGAGACTGGGAAAAATGAGGGATCAGGGAAGCCTGTTAGACACACATGGTAAAATGGGGCGTTGCACTGCTAGCAGGAAAAGCAGACGAGCCTCCAATTACTTGAGTACCACCTAAGATGTTTAAGGAAAAATAAAGCCCACCAGGCTATGGAGAAAAAGACTGGGTCTACACGGGTCTGCATGGACGTGACACTGAGGAGGGACCCTCGTCCCAGGAGAGCCCTCATTCTTGTCCACACCCCTCCCCAGCTCACTTAAGGCTTGAGGGATGCCCAGGCAGAGCGTGTTGGAGCAACAGCACACAGCTGCCGCCAGCACGAGTGGACGCTCTCCCAACCCTCTGGGGTGTTCGCTCACTCACTCATGTGCGCCCCCAAATCAGAGCCCAGCCCCTCCCCTGGGGGGACGGAGGCCTCTGCTCTAGGAGTGTTCTCCGGAGCCTGGGACCTTCCCCGTCCCAAGGGAACTGTCACTGCAGCAGGAGACGCCACTGTGTCCTTCCAGGAGCTGCTTAAGGAAAACTCCCAGAAACAGGCATGGAAGGAACCAGGGCCTCTGCGGAACCAGGGCTCTGAGGAGAGAGGCAAGTCCAGGGATGCTTCTTCCCACAGAGTCGGAGACTTCGCCACCAGGAAGATCACAGCTGTGGTGCTGGTGCCAAGGGCGGGGAGAGGGCAGTGGCCCTGGCCTCCTTTCAGCAGGCTCTGCATTCTTGTGGCCTGGTTAGGCTCAGGGATTGCAGCTTCCAACAAGGATTGAAAAGAAGGGGCCACTCACTTCTCCTTCCACACCCCACACCCCTGCCCAGGCTGTAGGAGTGAAGCAGAGCCTGGTAGGGGAGGGGGAGGAAGCCCAGAGTCACCTCTGCAGTATCACCCCGCCCCCAGGGTCCTGGAGAGGAGGTGTCTCTCATGAAGGTCTCTGGGTGCGGGTGGAGGGAAGAGGACTCAGGCAAGCCCTGCGCAGCCCCTTCCCCACCCCAGTCACAGGGCACCAGCTCTCCGGGACACTGGGCTGCATGGCCTTCCCTGGGGGTGCTGACTCCCAAGCACTGGGCTGCATGGTCTTCCCAAGGGGTGCCCATCTCTCCTGGGCACTGGGCTGCATGGCCTTCCCTGGGGGATTCTAGGCTCTCCCAGGCACCGGGTTGGATGGCCTTCCCTGAGGGTTGCCAGGCTCTCCCAGGCACTGGGCTGCATGGCCTTCCTGGCGAGGGGGCATCTCTCTGGGGCACTGGGCTGCACTGCCTTCCTGGGGGGGTTCCTGTCTCTCCTGGGCACTAGGCTGCATGGCCTTCCCCGGGGGGTGCTGGGCTCTCCCGGGCACTGGGCTATACAGTGTTCCCTGGGGGCCCCCTTTTCCTGGCTGGTCTCGTGAGGGGTGTGAAGACCTGGTGAGAAGGCTGGCCAGGTGCCACTGGGGTTCTGCGCATGAGAGAGCTGACTTCCCTGTCCTAAGAAGACTCACCATCCCCTCTGCCTTCAGAACAGGATGAGTGTGGTGGGAACAGAAACAAGGTAACACTACTCACAAACTTGCTGGCTGGACACACACAGGTGGGGAAAGAGGCCAGAGGCAGTGAGTGGCTTGGCCCATGGTCGCATGGCAGGTGGTGGGCAGTGGCAGTAGGGTTTGGACCCTCTGGTCCGCCCAGTCAACCCTGTTGTGCACAGGAAGGGCCCAGGGTGTGGGCCAGGCCTCATCACTTCAGACCTCAGGAGCTTCCAGCCAACCAGAGCTGCTCGCAGCTGGGTCTGGCCTCGCAAGGCTGCAGGCGCTGGTCACACGTGTCTCCATGGAGGGCTGGGAAGGAGGGAAGCAGGAGACACAGCTCCCAGCCTCCCTGCTGCCCTGGGAAGGGTGTGCATGGGGCTGGCAGGTCCCCTCAGAGGCATGAATTAATGTTTTTAGGAGACTCATTCATCATCACAGGTAAGATAGATCACTCTATTATGGCAGAAAAATAAGCTAAAATTAGATTAGCAAATCATTTATTTCAGCATCTTAATATTTTAATAATATGACAAATGGTATCTGCTAAAAATATCTCCTTAAAAAAGATATAAGCTAAAGCAACTAAAACCATTAAGAATCTTCCCCCAAAAAGAAAAAAACCACTAAGAAAAACCCAGAAGACAGTAAGTGTTGAGTAGAACTTTAAAGAGAATATAAATGAGTGATATAAGATAAATAAATGATAAGTCAGAATTTATGAAGGTTAAGAAGATAAAGAGATAACACTATAACTAAAAAATAAATGAACAAAACTAAATTCAGTAAAAATAAAGATAGATAAGAAACATACACAAAAAAATTAAAGTTTGAAGTGCGACTAACAGCTACAAAATATCTGACTAAAAAGCTAAGCACAGTGTGAGTCAGTGGTTGGGCCTGGCACCACCGGTTTGAAGGTACCGGTGCTAAACCCCAGTGCGTCCACAGCACCTTGGTGGGCCCTGCCTATGAGGGAGTGCGTCCACAGCTCTGCAGTCAGGGCTGCAAGGATCCAAAGAGGTGCCAGGTGCGGTGGCACGCAAGGTTGGTGGCGAGGGGACAGGCCCTGGGGCCCTGGGGTCACACTCCCCAGGCCCCACTGCCCTTCTGCCCACCGAGGTCTCTACACCCATCTCCTCCCAGCTGTGGAGCTGCCCGGCCACTGAGGAGCCGCACGTGTGTGTGCACTGACAGCGTCCTGCAGGCTGAGGACTGCAGCCCACAGGCATGCTGACAGCATGATGGCGGAGGGTGGGGACGGTGAGAGGAGCAGGAGCGGCGGGCACCCAAAGCCTCACCTGCACAGTCGAGCCGCAGGGAGCGGCCACCTGCCAGGGTCCTCTGCTGACCTCGGGTCACAGTAGGGGCCCAGGCGGAAAAGAAGGAGGGAAGAGGAGGGGGAGCTGAAGATGACCCCGGGGTGTCCAAGGGGTCTGGGTGGGGTCCAGGGTACAGCCTGGTGGGGGGAAGCAAAGGCCACAACCTTCATACCTTCAAGCAGCCACGACTGCAGACGCTGCCCGCTGCCTAGCCAGATGCTCCCGGATTAGACCGAATCCTCCGGCAGCAGCATCCCAGTCATGTGCGCAGCTTCAATCCGCTGATGGCCTGTTAATCCCACAACCTCCCAGCAGCCTGCCTCATCTAATTTATGTTTAATGGGTTTGGTTTTTTTAATTGTATTTCAGTGTCTGCGTTGGGAGAAAGTTACAGATACTTGGGTGAAAGACAAGCTCTGTGTTTCCACCTGCCAGAACACACACCTTTACTCATAAACACATCCCCAAATACTGCACAGGCAAAATCCATAAACTAAACCTCCGGCTGGGGCGTCTGAATCGTTGAATTTGTTCTTCTGAATTCCGGTGGGAAGAAGGGAGTCTCATGAGCTTTGCTGTGGCAGGACCTAAAAGGGAAGTATCCACCGAGCTGCCCAGAGCCAACCCCGCCGTCCTGTGGGGCTCCTGTCAGTACCAAAGGGGCAGGAAGCCCTGGCTTGGCTTGGATGAGGACGTCCGCCATGGCTCCCTTTCCTGTCTCGGCCATGCCGTCCTAATGCCTGCCTCCTGGGTTCTTCCCAGTGCTGTGGGCTGCAGTCTCCAGCGACGGGGGGATGTACACTGGGGACGGGGACAGTGTTTCTATAAGTCTGGCCAGGAGACGGGCCCAAGGACAGGCTCGCAGAAATGCCCTCCAGACCTGCCCAGGCTGATGCAGGGAGCTGGGCAAGCATGGGGACCCCGAGACCAGCGTGGATTCCTCAATGTGCTTGCCAGACGCCCTAAGGCTCAGTGGCGATTTAAACTGCAGAAAGTCAGACACACACATTTGTAGGTCACCCAGACCTGTGGCTTTTAAAAGATTTGACTGTAACAGCATTGGAATCCTTTATTTAAAAAAAAAAAAAAAAAAGAACAAATAAGTCAACACAAACACCAACAAAGCTGCGCAGGCTGAGATTCGGCGGGGCGGGGCAGAGCAGGGTGTGGGCCGCCTCCCTGCAGCCGGGCAGGCAGGACCCTGGGGCTCTGACAACCGTGCAGACAGAGGAAGGGACCCAGCAAGCCTGGGCGCCCACACCGGGAGAAGCCCCTGTGCCCGGGCTCTCTCCTCCGAGGCACCCGCTTTGTTCTGCGTAAACACCACATGCCAGGTGTTCTGTGACTTGATTTCAAAACCCAGGCATAACTGACAGGCAGTGAAGCGCAGGAGTCTGAAGTGACGTCTTGATGTCCACTCGGCACTTACCGTGTGGCCACTAATTCCGGACGGGGCCGCTGCGCCCCCGAGTGAGGTGCCAGACCCCCTGGCTGCCGGCCTCCTGCGGCCTCTTCAGCACCATCTGGCTTGCACCTTTTTGTGTCCAGCTTCTTTGACTCAAAGTAACATTTTTGAGACTCATCCATGCTGTGTGTGCGACAGGGCTAGGCTCTAACTATCGCTCTTCCTCTTACCACAGAGCAGAATTCCACGGCGTGAGCCTGGTCCCTGCTGGCCCCTTCTGCTGTGGATGGCACTGGCCACTTCCAGTGTGGGGCTGAGGAAGGAAGACGCTGCGTCCAGGAGGGCGAGTCTCCTGTGGCCGCAGCTGGACTTGCTGTCCTGTGTTCATGACAGACAGCTGTCCATCTCCACGATGGGCACAGCACCCAGAGCTCCTGCAGCTCACAGTGAGCCTGGAGGTTTCACTTCTCTCTCTCGGATAAACAATCAGGTCGCAAGCACCCGGAGCATGTCTGTGCACAACGCAAGGGTCAGGTGGCAGATTCCTGGAAGGAGAACTGGCTGGTGGAAGGATATTTGCATTTATAACCCCCATGGCCCGCACCCTCTGCGCGCGGTGAATGCCGGCAGCAGGTGCGCCAGGGACCCTGTCACGACCCATCCTGCCCACACACCTGCGCCAGGTCCTGTGTGCCAGTGACTACATTCGGGAAGTCTCTCGGGTCATCCGTATTCTGTGTTTCTTAGCAGCTGTACGTTCATTTCTAGGTGGTTGCTGCTTTCCCAGATTTGTGGGGGCTCCATCGCTGTCCTGCAAGCAATGTTGCTGCTCCCGCAGGCTGGCCCTGCCTCAGATCTGGCGCAGCGGCGGTTGCGTGCCAGCTTTCCGTTCCGTGGCCACCTTCCCTTCCACGCCTGCTCTGCTTAGGATGCCTCACCAAAAGACCACGTTAAACACACGTTTCTATGGCCGCTGTGGCGTTGCGTTCGGTGTGTGGCAGAGTACTAAACCGTGTTTTTGAATAGATACCTCAGTGACCCGACGTCTTTCACTGAATAGTCTGCCCATGCCAAGTAATTTAAATACCACTGTTATTTAAGCAAAACAAAACAAAACAAAACAAAACCAGCTTCCAGTCCTGCCTGTGTTAATTACTCACTCCTGCCTGATAATGTTCTGTTATGGGATTCCTGTTCCCTTCTTTCCTGTGTCCTTCTGACAACTGTCCCCGACCTCTGCCCTGGTACACGCATCTCCGTGAGGGTGACACACAGAGGGGGGTGGGGTGGGCAGGATGACCACAGGAAGGGGAGGGGAGAGGAAGGGGGAGGGGGTGCTGGAGCCTCTGGCAGGGGAGAGGGTGTGAGGAGCTGGCTTCTGAACAGACTCCACGGTTGTGTGCGTCTGGGGCCAGCCTGAACACCTCAGCCTCTCTGGGACTGCCCCCAGCCACTCCCACCCCCCACTAGACCCCTCCCCAGCCAGGTCCTCTCCTCCCCTAAGGCCGTCTGTGGCTGGTTCCTGCCCCAGAGACACAGACCCTTCATTTCTCCTGAGCCCCTGGAGGCCCCACAGCCTCTGCCACAATGTCCCTCCCACCCAGCCTCTGTCTTGGGTTCCTGCTAACCTTGACCATGAGTGAGCAGGACCACATTCTCTCCACAGCCCCTTCTCCTTTCACTGTCCATGAGTCTCTCTTGTGCTCGGCAACGAGGCAGATGGGGCAGGCCCTGTGTCATTTCCATGCTAGAAGAACCCTGGCCTGTGCACCTGGCCAAGTGTACATGGAACTCCTGTCACTGGGCCACAGGTCCGTCTGGCTTGTATCTGACCTGATGGCTCACCGAACAGCACAGGCTGCGCCCCTGGCCCTGGGTGCAAGGTGTGGACACTCAGCTGGGCCCTACCTCAGTGCTCCTGACGTAGCCCGGTGGGGAGGAAAGCTGAGAATTTACAGATCCAGAAGGTCCAGAAGGTTCTCAGGTGATGGCAAAGGGGGTCCAGGGGTCACACGTGGAAAGTCACTGACTGTCCTATTTCACTGAAACACCGCAGCCCATGCTTGGAGAAGGAAGCCCACTGCTACGCTGCTGGCTGGAGTGTGGCAGGACAGGCCAGGCCTGCTGGCTCTGCCCACAGATGGTCCTGTCCATGCAGGGGTCCTGGAGACCCTGTCACAGCATCCGGCCTGTGGCTCTGAGTCCCTTCAGTCGCCTCCGCTGGGGTGAAAGTGTCTCTTTGGGAGGCTCTGGCTGTGGCGGGTGCACACCCCGAGCTTGCCTGAGGCCTCTGCGGGACAGCTGCCTGCCCCACTGAGGTCCTGGTCATGCAGAAGCGGCACGAGCCCCCGCTTTCTGAGCAGAGCCCACAGTTCTGGTGACAACACACACCCCGCACGTGGAGCAGGCCGTGTGGCGTCTGCAGGGCCTTGTGGAAGACCACCCTCAAACCCCGCTCCACCGAGCAGCCCTTTCAGTTCCCAAAGGAGTCAGGACCCAAGCGATGAGGCCAGTGTGAGGGAGAACGCCAGCCCCTGCCTGGTGCCAGAGGACACTGCATGGGATACTCAGTGGCGGATGGGACGGGAGGCATGGAGGTTCTTCCGAGAAGCACAAAGGGGACATCAGCTTGTTGCTTCTGCACCGTTCCATTTCATTATTTCTGCAGAAACAGCAGCATCTTCCACGGATAGAAGCGAGGGAAAATCCATCCAGTAGCACCGGCAGTCTTTGTTCCTGGAGATAGCAGTACGCATTCTCCCCTAAAGGCTACTGGGGGTGGGCTACGGTTTTGTAATATTTTTAACATGAGCAGACATGCTCATTACAGCAGCATCTCCCTGTCTTGTGACCACATACGATGACTAATTGCTCCCATTAAACCAAGTTTTGGGACATATGTCAGGTGGAGCAGAAAAATGGAGATAATGTTAAAAACTGCATCAAAGTAAGCGAGACTTTCCCCAACCATAAAAGAAGCATTTATAAAATGAAACATTACATTCTTCTACCCCATCTTAAAGAAACGAGAGAAAAACTCCCTCCCTCAAGATTGGCATTGGTAAGAAACAGCCCTTCAGAAATGTTACATGAGATCCGTTTGAAGGCTGTAGTTGGGGGGAACTCGGTATTAGCCTAAATGCAGAATGTTTTCAAAGGGCATTACTTTCACACAGAGAAAAGCTTCTTTTTGTTATCAGGGGTACAACTGCTATTCCATACAACTAAAATGTAGAATAATTTAAAAATCTAAAGTGTTTATATTTATTTCTATGAACTTGGTCACAGACCCACTTGCCTGGAAAGCCAGTTAAAACACAAATTTAAAATATTTAGCTCTGAAAGGAAAAACCATTTCCATGATAGGACACACTCAAATCAAACTCCATTATGACTTTGGCTCTGGCAAGCTATTTCCGGGAACGCTTTTCCCAGCAAACGCACGCAGGAGCAGGAAATGTGTCTAAACATGGCAGCGATGGTCGGCACACCATACAGACATTGCAAACCCTCTCTATTGTACTCACAACTGCCAAAATACGTTCGCCAGAAAGATCCTGAGCTAAGGGAACACTTTAGTTCATTTACAATAGGCGAAACTAAAAAATTTTGTTGTGATTTATGAACTGCAAAACTCAGCATTGTTTTCTAAACATTTTAAAGTATTATGTATTCCCTGATGGCTCCACCACAAAGGAATCCTGCTCACTGGCCTTCCCGAGGTTAAGAGAATCGTGTTCTTCCCCATTGTAAGCACCAAGCTGCAAAAGTGCATGCTCTCCATCCATCGGCAGCACCCATGATCCCGCCTCACTCCGATGCTGGACTTCACGGTGCCCCACGCCAGTGGCTAGGATGCGCTCACCTGTTCACTTCGAGGCCAGCATTCACCCCCAGAAGCAGGGATTGAAGGCACTCATGAGACTGAAAAGTCTGGCCCCATGAGGGTGACCAGTGTTTGCGCAGGTGAGAGTTACACTCCCACACCATATCCAGGATCTCTGATGGACAAACATCCGTAAAACCACGTTTATGTTTCTATAAATAATAACACTGGACTAGTAAAGAACATTAACACTTGCTATGGGTCCTTGGAAGGAACCCTGTTAGTGGAACAGCAGGCCTGACGGGAACCTCATCACCCAAGCGGGCTATACATGTAACACAGTTTCCGCTTTTTCATCGTAACGCATTGTGCATGGCTATGCGGTTCCTCTAGGCATTTTCCCGACAGTCGACCAAGCACGGACTCTGCCCGCCACGCCGCCTGGGGCTCCCCTCGAAGCCAGTCTCAGCCAACCGTCCTGCCACGGACCACTCACCCAGGGCCCTCAATCCCTTACCTCGGAACAAAGCAGCTCTGTGAGGCTGGGAACAATCAGGTTTGATGCGGGTATCGGACAGATGGCTACTCTCCCCGTTTAGACAGGATGAGATGCTAACGGAGAAAAATGAGAGTGGTGCTTCGCTCTCCACTGAGGGAGGCTGCTCACCCCACTGGCCTCGGGCGGGAGCCACGTGACATGGACCAGGCACATGTGACCCACTTTTTGCCCAGCTCCCCTCATGCCCTTGGAGGGTGCACCCAGCGCTCATGCGCTGTCATTTCAATACCCTCTTCCCCCCACAGGGGCGACTCAACAGCCCGGCAAGCCTGCAGGACACACGGCCGCAGCAGCTAAGCCCCAGGAATAGGAAGGGGTGGGTGGGGGCAGAAACCCCAGGGCCCAACATTAATCCCAACACAGCTCCTAAGACATGAGCTTTTGCTGCTGCTGCTGCTGGTCTGCCATGGGCGGCGTAGGCATAAAGCAGGCCCCTACCCAGACAGCGGGGCTGACCTGGGCTTGGCTGGCGACGCTCTTGCAGGTCCTCATGAACTGCAGGATGAGGCTATTCCTCACCAGGAGGAGGTACCTGAAACAGCATAAACTGGAAATTCCCTCCTTTCCCTGTTTTCCTCTTTGTTGTGACTGAGATATTCTAGGTCTGTCCCACAAGCAAGACCCATGCGAAGCGGAGCGGACAAGTTGCAGCCTCAAGTGTGGTCCTGACGCCAGCTGTGCCCCGGGCGGGTGGGGTGGAAAGGCCTGGCCCAGGACCCCACAGCCCAGGCACTCGGAGCTAAGAGAGGAGGTGCAGGATGCACCCTGCTCCACCCATCGAACTGGGCACTCCTGCCATGGAGCAGGAGAAAGTCCCCCTCTGTTCTGTTATGGGCTTCTTACCTTGATCCCACCATGTTACACAAGACTCGGGTGGTAATGAGAAAAGCACACACAACGGGCAGAGGTGAAACGTGAATGCAAAGAGAAGCCACTGGGCTGTGAAGAGGGCCCGGTTTCGTCGGGGACAGGCTGAGCTGGCTCCTGCTGGGGCCCAGGCAATGTGCTTGCAGCCTTCTGATGCCAGACGAGGCACAGAGAGAGTGTGTGGAGTCCTGCAGGTCTTACTGACCAAGCAAAGTCAGCCGATTGCTTATTAAAGAAAGAACCTAAAATAACGAGTATCGGAGGTTCATACAGAAAAAAATAGAATATGTGCACATGCAAAAGAAATACCTGTCACTGATCATTACCCAGAAGGATCACCACTGATAAGTGTTATCTTGTCTGCCTATTCAGACTTCGGTCTGGTAGGCCTGTGTTTTTATATCTTTTTAGCAAAAATAGTAACCAACCATGTTTGTTTTTCTTGCTTACTATTATATATGAAATATTTTTCTATGCTAATGTATTGAAGTCTGCATAAAAGGGAGCAGATTCCCCACAGTATTCCATTTTGTGCGTTTTTATGCATCAGAACACAACTAATCTGCAATGACTGACAATTCCAGGTATTCTGAATTGTTACATTAACTAAGAATTTAATGACTGCTGCTATGATTTAAATGTATGTGTCCCCCCGCCCCAATTCCTATGTTGAAACTTAAGACCCAGTGCAATGGTATCAGCAGGTGATTAGGCCACGAGACTCCGCTCTCAGAAATGGATCAGTGCCTCATAAAAAGGCTCAAGAAAACTAGCAGGGTTCTTTTTGCCCTTATATCCCGTCCACCATGGGGAGACAGCATTTGTGACCTCCAGGGGAAGTAGCGTTCAAGGTGCTGTCTCAGACAGGCCAACCCTTCCCAGGCGTGAAACCTGCTAGAGTCTTGATCCTGGATTGCCAGCCTCCGTAACGGTGAGCCATACATTGATTCCGTTTATAAAGATACCCAACACTGGGCATCTTGTTCTAGCAGCAGAAACGGACTAAAATCATGACCTTTGGGTAGAGCCCATTCTGTCTCTCTCTTATTTCCTTGTAGTCTGTACTTATAATTTTGGGGCCAAAGGAGGCACAAGCTGAAGCGCAGGGCGAGAAGCAGGCCCAGGCGCTGTCCAGCCCCTTCCTCTCCATCGGGCAGGCTCTGCCCTCGGTGCTGTCTGCAAGCACTGAGCTTACGAACACGGAGTGGAGGAGGATACAACGGTCACATTAAGACAACCCTCGCTCTGCATCTGGCACTGCTGACTAATTTAATCTTGAGCAGCTCTCGGTGTGGGCTGTTACCGTTCCTGTTACACATGGGGAGAACAATGGCAGAGTCACTCAGGGCGTGCTCTGGCCCTAAAGCTTGGGTGGTGGGCCTGGCCCCCAGGCTGGCAAGGGCCCAGGCTGTTGCCCCAGGTGGCCGGGGGAGGACTGGACACTGAGCGTTGAGTCTCGTGTGGGTGGGCCTGTGGTGGTCACAAACAGCCTGCTGGAAGGCAAAGCAGAACAGGCAGGCAGGGCCTGGTTGCCAGTGGGGTGGGAGGTGGGTGGCTGCAAGCAGATGCGAGGCCCAGGTGGGTGGTGTGGGTGAGCGGCCTTCCCACCTGCTGTGTGTGGTGGGGAGAAGGAAGCTGGCCAGGCAGCAGCTGAGATGGGGTGCTGGCAGAGGTGAGAAGGCATGGAGGCGGCTGCACACCAAGCCACTGCACTTGTGAAGGGAGGAGCTGAGGGTGTGGCTGGGAAGGAGCAGCCCAGAGGCAGGAGGGCAACTGGGGGGCAGGGGCTTCCACAGGGCCCAGGATGGGCAGGAAGAGCCGCTGGCTCGATGCTGCCAAGAGCTAGGGGAGGTACAGAGTGGCCCTGCTTGGAGGGGTCACTGCCAGCAGCCTCCAAGTGGAGGCTGAACACAGTCATCTGCACCCAGGGCGAGCGCTGCACCTCCACGGGGGTCGCTGCCAGGGGCTGCTCTTTGCCACACTGTTTCCTCTACCAATCTTGCTCCCAGGGCCACGCTCAGGGGAGGGTCACTGCCGGCTGGAGGGGCACAGCTGCATCACGTGTGCGTGAACCGCCTGCGTAAGGAAGGGCTGTCCGTCTCCCCCGCAATCTCCACTGTGCCTGTTTTACTCTGCACCGTCACACAGCCTCACATGATCTTTGCTGTTGGCCATGAGAGGCTCTTTCAGGCGGGCTTCGGTGCCCCTCCAGGGTGGTGGGTTTTCTGCCTTGGGGCTGTCACGTGCTCAGGCTCATCTGTGCTTCCCCACCCAGAATCTGCCATTTCTCCATGGAGCCCTTCTGTGTTTGAGCCATTTCGGTAGAAATTTCACATTTAGTACAAGTATGTGAATACAGCTGCTTCATTCCTTTTCTCTAAAACCACCAGGACCCAGAAAGGCACCGATGTACCCTGGGACTTGGAAGCCATGGGAAGGAGAAGCAGCCCAGAGGCCACGGCCCGGCTGTCGGCTGGAGGGGCACCTGGGTCTGGCTCTGGTCTTTCTGAAGCTGCGTGCTGGAGCCTTCGGTTACCCACCAGCAGCCCAGGAGGTCAGACCCCATCCACGATGGCAAGAACCTTCCAATCCAGGTGCTGAGGACACACCCATGCTTGACTCCTGGGTGCATTTGTCGGAGGATGGGGGCACCGGCCATCCCTGGGCTGGCTGGTCCCAGAGGCCCCTTCCAGTGCACAGCTGCTGTGGTTTGACAGCAGAGTGGCCCTCTATGTTCCCCAGGAGCAGCCTTCTCCATTTAAAGGAAGTTAAAGGTGTTGAAGGAAGAGGCCGCCTGCCCTGCTTCCTCAGGTGAAGCGTCTCTGTGACCCGGGTGTGGAGACCAGGCCTGGCAGGCAAACTGCCTTCATGTGGGGTCCAGGCCTGTGCTGCTCACGGTGCATGATCCCCGAAGGCCCACTCGGTGCTGGAACAGGCCGTGGAGAGGGAGGTGCCCAGCGGAGTGTGGAGCCTGCCCTGGGGCCAGGCACCCACCCATCACACTGACGGCCACGCCTAGTGGTTTCTCCAAGAGGGGAGATGTCGTGTCTTAGGACTGGCCTTCCCTGGGCAGAGGCAGGGAACCAAGGTGAGGCTGGCAGCCAGTGGAAGGCCAGCTATCCAGGGTCCCAAGGGCCACCGTGGAGTTTCCTGGGCAACCTGGGAGTTTTCTTCCCCAGGGGCTCTGAAGCAGGAAATGGGGAGTGTGGAATGGGTTCATCCCCACTTCTGATGCATAGCCATGCAGAGGAACCCCATAGGATGCAGTTCCCCTCAGAGAACCCTCTGTGGCCTTGCACCCTGACTCACTGGCCACCTTTGCTGCACGGCCCCTCCCAGGCCAGCTGACTCACTGGCCACCTCTGCTACACAGCCCCTCCCAGGCCAGCTGACTCACTGGCCACCTCTGCTACACAGCCCCTCCCGGCCCGGCTGACTCGCCGGCCACCTCTGCTACACAGCCCCTCCCGGCCCGGCTGACTCACTGGCCACCTCTGCTACACGGCCCCTCCCGGCCCGGCTGACTCACTGGCCACCTTTGCTGCACGGCGCCTCCCAGGCCAGCTGACTCACTGGCCACCTCTGCTACACAGCCCCTCCCGGCCCGGCTGACTCGCCGGCCACCTCTGCTACACAGCCCCTCCCGGCCCGGCTGACTCGCCGGCCACCTCTGCTACACAGCCCCTCCCGGCCCGGCTGACTCGCTGGCCACCTCTGCTACACAGCCCCTCCCGGCCCGGCTGCTCCTGGTCGGGCACCTACTGATACTGCAGTGCAGCACCGGGTGTTCACACAGAGCTCACATCCCAAGGACGGCGACACCAACAAAGGAGCGGACAAGCAGCAGGAGTTGGTGGTAGCAGACAAGGCTGGACTGAGGTTTCAAATGGCGTGTGTGTTCATCTGTTCTCATGCTGCTGATACAGACATACCCGAGACTATAATTTATAAAGGAAGGAGGTTTCGTGGACTCACAGTTCCACATGGTTGGGGAGGCCTCACGATCATGGTGGAAGATGCAGGAAGAGCAAAGGGACATCTTACACGGCGGCCGGCAACAGAGGGCACGTGCAGAGGAACTATGCTTTAGAAAACCATCAGATCTCGTGAGACTTACTCACTATCACGACAGCAGCATGGGAAAGACTCGCCCCCATGATTCACTTACCTCCCACTGAGTCCCTCCCATGACTTGTAGGAATTGTGGGAGCTACAATTCAAGATGAGATTTGGGTGGGGACATAGCCAGACTATATTGGCATCCATCAGGAAGACCTCACTGAAGGGGGCCCTGGGAACTGTGGAAGGAAAATAAAATCTCAGGACCCCAAACCCACTATGACGAAGAGTTCAGTTTGGGAACAGAGTCACGCAAAGGTGGCCTTCCTTTTGGTCCTAAGCAGACAGCTGCAGATAGAAGGCTGCAAGTCTCCCCGGGGGCCTACCTCAGCAGCTGCCCACAAGGAAATGCCCTCTGGGCCCCAGTCTGTGCCCTAAGGCAGTGTCCTGCTGAATCTCACCCTGACAGTGTCAATAAACAGCTTATCTTCACAGGTACAGGACTCAGACAAGACCAGAAGCCGTCCCTCCTCCGCCCGCCCAAGGCACACGCATGTCTTCCTCTGCTGCAGGTTTACTTCACCTTAGGAGAAATGCAGACTCATGGAGAGACCGTGCGTACATGACAGGTCCTCTACCGCCTCCCGCCAGCTCGTTCCCCTTCAAACACGGAAGTCTTAAAAGTCTCCTCGGAAAAAGCCCAGGCCACAGGTCCTACAGTAACTTCTGTCTCTCTTTCCCAGGCGAGTCCTCAACCCTGGCAAAATAAACCTCTGGGCAGATTAAGATCTGCCACAGTCCCATTTTGGTTGACAGGTCAGAGACCGGAGGGAGGGGAGGGACGTCCATGAGGCTCCCTGGGGCATGGCCCGCAAGGCAGGAGTGCAGGGTGGGGGAGTGCAGGGTGGGGGAGTGCAGGGTGGGGGAGTGCAGGGTGAGGGAGTGCAGGGTGGGGGAGTGCAGGGTGGGGGAGTGCAGGGTGGGGGAGTGCAGGGTGGGTCTGAGGAGCGTGGCAGCGGGAAGGGTGTGGGAATGGGGGAGCCCACATCCCTGCCCTCCGTGAGCCTCTCCCACACGACACCTCCGTCAACACTGGAGAGCAAGGCCCTGGGGGGCAGCCCTGTCTCCCTGTCCCCTTCCAGGGCTCATGGATCCAAGAGTGGCAGAGAAGCCAGCATTAGGGCTTGAGGCTTTCTGGTCACTGGTAGGTGCTGGCTCCTGTCAACAAGAAGAGCCAAACTCTGCAAAATAACATTTGAAGAGACTTACTCTGAGCCAAAAGTGAGTGACCATGGCCAAGGCACACCTCAGGAGAACCTAAAACCTGTGGCCAGTGTGGTTGGGCGGCAGTGTGGTTTTGTATGGTTTAGGGAGATACAGTGAGGTGTGCACTGGTTTGAGGTCCAGAAAGGCAGGACAGCTCAAGGGCGGGGGGTTATAGGTGGTGTATTAGGCTGTTCTTGCGTTGTTATGAAGGAAGGCCTGAGGCTGGGTAGTTTATAAAGAAGAGAGGTTCAGCTGGCTGAGGTTCTGCAGGCCACACAGGAGGCTCGGCACTGGCATCTGCTCGGCTTCTGGAGAGGTGCCTCCGGAGGACTCAATTCTGATTTTTTTATCTTGCCTATATTCCTATCTAAGCGGTCTGGGTAGTCATGCTCTACAACCAAACCCAAACACCTCCCACCAGACCCACCTCCGACACTGGGGATCACATTTCCATGTGAGATGTGGGTAGGGCCAATATCCAGGCTATATCAGATGAAATAAAAGATGTTCTGATGGGCACTTGGTTCAATGAGTTAAGTTACTATCTGAAGGCCTGGAATCAATAGAAAGGAGTGTCTGGGTTAAGGTAAGGGCTATGGAGACCAAGGTCCTTGTTATATGGATGAAATCTCACAGGTGTCCTCCCTTAGACGATTACATGACAAATGTTTCCTATTCAGACCTTTACGAGGCACTAGACTCTCAGCCACAGTCTCCTCAGGATTGGGAGGGTCTGGAAGGGGAAAGATCCAGTTATGTTAATACAGGTTCTTTACAGATGCAAACTTTCTCCCATAAAAGATGGTTCTGGAGGCCCATTTCAAAATATGTCAAATAAACATATTTTGGGGTAAAATATTTCTATTTCCTACTTTATCTGTCATGTGATATGAAGCCACAGTCAGACTGAAAAACCACGTTATATTGGGTTAAATAAAACCCATCTCATGAGACGTTACGGTTTGTAGGGTGTGACTCCCCAGGCTCCTTAGATAGGAATTTGGGCAAGAGAGGAAAAAGGTCAGAATTTAGTTCTCACTACAAGCCGAGCATGTTCCCTGGCAGGAGGTTTTCTGTCTCCCTGAGTTCCACCCACCTGTCACTTCTGTGGCGTGTTCTGTGCCTGTGTGGGGTCCAGCGCTCGAGCACTTGGATCCCGGGCAGAAGGCAGACAGACATGTGGGCCTGATCCCACACAGTGCGTGGCCTGCAGCACGGACCTAGGGTGGCGGGGTACGGAGGCAGCCCTGGGTCTCATTTAAATCCCATAGAGAGAATTTATATCTCAGATGTAGGAGGCAACCAGCCTGGCTGGGTTCAGGCTTCAACTCTAAGGGGCTCTGTGTGCGGTTCCCACGTTGGTTGTTTCAGTCTTTGCAGGGCTATCTAGGCCTTCCATGCATGCCCCCCTGTGCTGGTGGGGTCTGGGAACTGGGCAGCAGTTTACCTCATGGCATGGTTCTCAAGGTCTGTGATGGGCTGTTTGGGGGCGGATGCGTGTATGTGAAGCTGGGGGTGAGTGTGGGCGACTGCCCAGCCTTCTCTGTGGGTTTCCCGAGCCTGCGTCTGTGCTGGCCTCCCTGTGCCTCCCTGAATCTCCCAGGATTCCTCTTTTCCCTCCTACAGTCGGGAAGCTCCAGCCTTCTGAACTCACTTCCCAGGCACACTCCTCTGGGATCAGCTGTGGGAAAGCGCAGAGAGAGAGAGAAGGCACTAGGGGATCGTGCCACTTGGGCATCACTGCCAGACTTGGAGAGGAAGGCTCCCTCCCTCCATGGTAGAGCCTGGGGGCCCCTGTGGACCCCCTTGACCATTCCTGGCACCACTATTGTTGCTGTAAGGCTGCCTAGGGTCTAGATGTGAGAGAACAGAGAGGAGACTGAAATCCAGGGCATGCACCCACTTCCCTGGGCATCGGGGACCCCTTTCCTGCTCTTTGAGCTGTTCCCAGAGGCTCCTCCTGGAGCTCCCTGCCAGCTTTCTGCCAGCTTCTGGGTTTCAGCCTGCCGTGAACTCAGGCAGGAGAGATTGTAAGTTGCCATTGCCTCCAACACTCCTGCTACTCACTTCTCAGACCACTGCATTCCGCGGGGCAGAGGCTCAGAGTGCTTGCTCCACCCACAGCCCACACTCAGCTTCATTTCAGTCTCATCAAAGAGCATCTTCTACTCAAGGTGAACAATTCAAAACAGAAATTAAGAAAACAATTCTATTTACAATAGCATCACAAAGAATAAAATACTTAAGATAGGCACACACAAGGGCACTGCTCCTAACAGCCAAGTGGGTGAAGCCCTCCTGTCCATTGATGGCTGTGGTCTTTACATACAATGGGATATCGATCAGCTTTCAAAAGGAAGGACATTCTCACACATGCCACAGTGTAGATGAACCCTGAAGACATTAGGCTAAAAGAAATAAGCCAGTTACAAACAGACAAATGCCATATAATCCCAGCATATCCCTGAAGTGTGTGCTAAAAAATAGTTAAGATGGAAAATTCTATGTTAGGTACATTTTACCACAACTAAAAATAAAACAAAATAAATTTTAAAAAAGCATCTGTGGCAGCTGACACACACTGCAGGGCATGAGGAGTCGTATTTGAGCCTGCAAGTCCAGACTGGCCCTTGCATGGAACAAACCGCTCAGCCTCTCAGGGCCCAGGTTCCTGAGCTGTGAAACGGGGAGGCCTCATCCCACCCCTTCCATCTCTCTCCCAGGCCCAACTTCAAAAGGATGCTGCTCTTTGTGTTTCTTTGCTTTTTTTTTTTTTTTTTTCTCCACCCTTACCTTTTTGGAAATCTTTTCTCTTCCTAGCCTCAAGCACAGAGGCTGAGATGCGGAGTTCATCCTACAGTTTATGACACGTCGGCACCACTGCTTCCTGGGAGCGGCTCCTGAACCGTATCATTGACTCCTTTTCATTCTCACCAGCCCTTATCACCACCACTTGCCACTGCCACCACGCAGGAGCCCATTCTAAAACACCGAGTGCCTGACTCTTACTCACATATGCTCTTGCAAAGTATATGTGTATTTAATTTCCTATGCATGCATCTGTACTCACACAGGCAGAATGGTTTTAACACCACTCATGTTTCTTAGCTTTTTAACCCAGTGAGGCAGGAGAACAGGGCCTGCAGGGAAGAAACCTAAGGACTTCCTAGAACTAAATCAAATGCAAACACTTCAGCCAGGACAAGAACACCCTCTCCATTCACACGGGGGTGTACACCAAGCAACCAACGGAAACCTGTAGAGGGTATTGAAACCCCAGAAAATTCTGTCACTGGGGCCTGTGAGCTGCTTGCTCAGGCTGCTCCCACCCTGTGGACTGTGCTCTCGTTTTCAGTAAATCTCTGCTGTCACTGATTTTTTCCTTGCTTTGTTTGTGTGTTTTGTCCAATTATTTTTTCAAAACACCAAGAACCTGGACACCCTCCACCAGTAACGCCAGCCCTGCCTTTAAGGGCCATTGGCACATCCAGTCCATGGCATTTGACTTCTGCCACAGCCATATTTTCACTCTTATAGGCAAGGGCACTGAGGTCACCTCCCACCCCGACACCCACAGAGCACAAGGAGATGCTGTGTGCATCTGTCTCCAGGAACCTGTGGAGATTTTGTCACCACAGAGATGCAGGACAGCACACCAGGTCACACGCCCCACGGACTCCCCAGTCCCAGGCTCCGGAGAAGACATGCCAGGCCACCCCCTCTGGACAGCGGCACGTGCACTTTCTGCATCTGCTCCCAATGCCGGGTGCAAATTCATCACCCGCTCCTGCTGGTCTCAGCCGTGGGAAGGGTACATGCCATGTCACTCTGCATCTCTTGGACAAGAAGTGAGTTTGCACATATCTTCACCAGCCTTTTGTACTTCTTCTGTAAACTGTCTTTCAGATCCTTCACCCATTTTTCTATAAAAGTTACAGTATTAGTTTCCTATTGCTGATGTTACAAATTACATCACAAATTTATTATCTTCTATTTCTGGAAGTCAGAGGTCTGAATCAGATCTCACTAGACAAGTAAGGGTGTCTGCAGGGCTGTGTTCCCTCTGAACAAAAGTCAGGGTGGCTGCGGGGCTGTGTTCCTTCTGAAGGCTTTGGGGAAATTTTCCCTTGTCTTTTCCAGGCCACATTCCTTGCCTCATGGCCCCTTACTCGACCTTTGAAGTCATCAGATTTTTTTAAGCTTTATTTATAATTGACGCATAATAGTTGTACATATGGCCGGGCACGGTGGCTCACGCCTGTAATCCCAGCACTTTGGGAGGCCGAGGCGGGCGTATCACAAGGTCAGGAGATCGAGACCACAGTGAAACCCCGTCTCTACTAAAAATAGAAAAAATTAGCCGGGCGCGGTGGCGGGCGCCTGTAGTCCAGCTACTCGGGAGGCTGAGGCAGGAGAATGGTGTAAACCCGGGAGGCGGAGCTTGCAGTGAGCTGAGATCCGGCCACTGCACTCCAGCCTGGGGGACAGAGTGAGACTCCGTCTCAAAAAAAAAAAAAAAAAGAAGTTGTATATATTTATAGGATACAGTATAATGTTTCAATACATGTATACGTTATATAATGATCAAACCAGGGAAATTAGCATATCCATCACTGTAAACATTTATGATTTTGTGATAACATTCAAAATCCTGCCTTCCAGCTATCTGGACAGACACATTATTATTAGCTATAGTCACCCTATTGTTAACAGAACACCAGAATTTACTCCTGTCTAACCGTAACTTCATACCTGTGGACCAGCCTCTCTTCTTTCAGCCTCAGGACTGGGGAGAATTATTATCTATTTTCTGAAACAATCTGTGTAAGTTAGAAATCAAGTGTTCCTTCAAGTTAGGTATAATTCATCCACAAAAATGTGTCTGAGAACTTTTTTTGAATGGAAATCTTTGATTGTCACTTAAATTTCTTTAGTATTGTTGGCTTATCCAAGTTCTCTATTTCTTCTCAAGTCTATTTTTGCACTTCCTATTTTCCCAGGAAGTTATCAGTTTCACCTACATTTTCTTTTTTTTATACTTAGTGATAATTTATTGATAAGTAGTATTTTGTTCCTAGTGAGATAGATTAGTGTTTTCTTTTTGATTTATTAATTTTTTATTATACTTTAAGTTCTAGGGTACATGTATACAACGTGCAGGTTTGTTACATATGCATCCATGTGCCATGTTGGTTTGCTGCACCCATTAACTCGTCATTTACACTAGGTATATCTCCCAGTGCTATCTGTCACCCCAGCCCCCGACCCCACAACAGGCCTCGGTATGTGATGTTCCCCACCCTATGTTCAAGTGTTCTCATTGTTCAACTCCCACCTATGAGAACATGCCATGTTTGGTTTTCTGTCCTTGCGATAGTTTGCTGAGAATGATGGTTTCCAGCTTCATCCATGTCCCTACAAAGGACATGAACTCATCCTTTTTTATGGCTGCATAGTATTCCATGGTGTATATGTGCCACATTTTCTTAATCCAGTCTGTCATTGATGGACATTTGGGTTGGTTCCAAGTATTTGCTATTGCAAACAGTGCCGCAATAAACATATGTGTGCATGTGTCTTTATAGCAGCATGATTTATAATCCTTTGTTTATATACCCAGTAATGGGATGGCTGGGTCAAATGGTATTTCTAGTTCTAGATCCTTGAGGAATCACCACACTGTCTTCCACAATGGGTGAACTAGCTTACAGTTCTACCAACAGTGTAAAAATGTTCCTATTTCTCCACATCCTCTCTCCAGCACCTGTTGTTTCCTGACTTTTTAATGATCGCCATTCTAACTGGTGTGAGACGGTATCTCACTGTGGTTTTGATTTGCATTTCTCTGATGGCCACTGATGATGAGCATTTTTTCATGTGTCTGTGCACTGCATAAATGTCTTCTTTTGAGAAGTGTTTGTTCATATCCTTTGCCCATTTTTTGATGGGGTTATTTGGTTTTTTTCTTGTATTGTTTGAGTTCTTTGTAGATTCTGGTTATTAGCCCTTTGTCAGATGAGTAGATTGCAAAGTTTCTCCCATTCTGTAGGTTGCCTGTTCACTCTGATGGTAGTTTCTTTTCACCTACGTTTTCAAATGTGTTCGCATATGGTTTCCCACAGTACTCTAACTTTTCTTCTTGGCTGTATCTATGGTTATTTCTTTCTCTATCTATCTATCTATCTATCTATCTATCTATCTATCCATCCATCCATCCATCCACCCATCCATCTACATTTATTTTTATTTATTCATTCATTCACTCCTTCCTATATTCTGTTCCATTAATTGTCACCAGTATCACCCCTCCACTTTCTTTCTTATTCTTTTTTTAGATGGGGTCTCACTCCATGGCCCAGGCTGGAGTGCAATGGCACAATCTTGGCTCACTACAACCTCCTCCTCCTGGGTTCAAGCAATTCTCCTGCCTCAGCCTCCCGAGTAGCTGGGATTACAGGCATGCACCACCACGCCCAGCTAATTTTTGTATTTTAGTAGAGACAGGGTTTCACCATGTTGGCCAGGCTGGTCTCGAATTCCTGACCTCTTGATCTGCCCATCTCGGCCTCCCAAACTGTTGAGATTACAGGCGTGAGCCACAGTGCCCAGCCCTTTCCACTTTCTTTAACCAGAGATCTAACTATTGACTCTAAAACACAAAACAGCTTTTAGGGCTGTTAATTTTCTCTGTGTTTTTCTGTGCTCTCTATTTCATGGATTTCTGCCCTTTCCTTTATTATTTCCTGCCTTATGGATCCTTGGGCTTTCTCCCTTGCTCTTTTTTCCGCCTCTTGAGTTAATTTTTCATGTTTCTTAACACATGTGTTTATAGCTATAAATGTCCTTCTAAGCACTGCTTTAGCTGTGTCGTGCTATTTAGACATATACTGCTTCATAATCACTCAGCCCTAAAGTTCTTTTATTTCTTTTATGATTTTATTTCTAACAAGAGTTTTTATAGCATATTATTTATATAAGCTATTCCTTTACTATTAATTTCCAGTATAATTGCCTTATGCTCTCCACATGCTGTGTTATAGACAGATGTAACCTGTACACATACATCCCTATGTTACAGACTTCACCTGTATACATCCTAGTATTGTACATGTTCTCTGTATGCTTAGAAAGTAACATGTAGAGTTCAAAATATACTAACAACTCAAACTTATTTATTATATTGCTTCAGATATTAATACTCCTGCTTATTTTTTGTTGGCCTACTTCTTGGAGAGATGTGTTAAAATCTCCAAACACAACTGCTCATTCATCCACCTTTCCTTGCAATTGTATCAACAGAAGTTCATGGTAACAGCTCAAGCTACAGGCACTAATGTCTGCAGGGTATCACCAGACCACCAAAACAGCACCCCCACTCCTGATGCTTTCATTACTCACTCTTTCCAAACACCTCAGGACGATCTTCAGCCCCCAGCACCGCCTTCTTGTCCTTCATTCCTGAAACCCGTGCCTCCCTTGCTTCTCAGGGCTGGCTCCAGGGCAGAGCTGGAAGGCTGTGCAAGAACCACCTGGCCGAGCACTGGACCCAAAGGTGTCCAACCACAACCAGCTCACTGCTACCAAAAGCGGGGATCCCCGATTTCCCAAAGTCATACACAGAATAGTCTTCAGGGCACATTGTGGACTGAAGCAGGGTGAAATACAGCACTGTGTTACTTCAAACAGATTTCATTTGTCCAGGGTAAGTCTGACTTTGTTATATGCACTCTTGGTAAACAAATATGCCAACAAAAGACAGTAACTCACCTTCCCCCATAAGCAGGCTATAAGGTTTAGAGCAGATCCATAGACAGCAAAGGTTCAGACGTATTGAACTCAGAGCATCATAACCACAGCAGGTGATTTACAGAAGGGTTGACTTTTGTCGTGGAGCCCACCGACCTAAAACACAAAAACACAGGGCTGTGTGAGTGCATCAGTGCGGGGCCTGCCCGCCAGCACTGGGCTTCAACAGAACTGCCTCTTGCCTTCAACACAGCAGTCAGCACCTCTTCAGCATTCGAGTACAAGGCATGGTGTGAGTGTGGAGACGGAGTGCCAGCAAGCGCTCCCCTGGTGCTCTTCCCCCCAGCACCCCAAATGAGATGACTCAACCCAAAGGCAGGCTTCTACTTCACAAGTGAGACGTCTACATGAAATGTTTTGATAAAATTGCACGCACTTAGTGTATCTGCTTATATCTACACTGATTTTAAAACAATATTTATTAAATTATACATTAATTTAAATACATGGCTGGTTTTCTAATTTCACTGATAGTGAACAAATTCCATCTAATTTCTTCAATTTCAGCATGGTCTTAGAGGAGAGACTTGGGAAAAAAAGGCACATTTGAGGTTGGATGTGGTGGCTCATGCCTGTAATCCCAGCACTTTGGGAAGCCAAGACGGGAGGATCACTTAAGGTCAGGAGTTTGAGGCCAGCCTGGGCAACATGGTGAAACCCCCGTCTCTACCAAAATACAAGAAATGAGCCAGGCGTGGTGGCGGCGCCTGTAATCCCAGCTACTCCGGAGGCTGAGGCAGGAGACTTGCTTGAACCCGGGAGGCGGAGGTTGCAGCGAGTTGAGACGGCGCCGCTGCACTGCAGCCTGGGTGTGACAGAGCGAGACTCCGTCTAAAAAAAAGCACATTTGGAACCTTGGGAGAAAAAGGGAAGGAGGGATGGAAAAGGTAGAAATTCAGTTTCCTACAGAAATAAAAGCATAGCAAGGCATAAGAAGACACAGATTTAATCCATCTCCAAATGAACCATTCAGTTTTTTTCTTAAAAAAAACCTACGTTTCTGCTGACCAACAAAAAAGGATGCTATTGGACAAACAAACCTAGTAAAGCACCTGTGTCCCTCAGCACGTCCGTTCCCGGCTAGAAACATCTGTTACTGCTAGTGCAGGAAAATCCAAGTGCTTTTAAAATAAATAGAAAAAAGGCATGCAAAATCCTTTTGGGTAAACGATGTTCTCCAGTCGCAGACACTCCTGAAGGCCATCGTGGCTCTGGGAGAGGAAACCAGGGTGTAGGCACTGAAACTCCTTCAGCTAATGGAACTGAGAACTCCCGCCCAGCACCGCAGTCCAAAGTCAAATGGGGAAAAGCTGTGCAGATGTAAGAAACACCAGAAACAAAACACTAAAAATACCAAGAATACAAACGCACAGTTAAAATAAGAAACTGCGAAATGAGAATTAATTTAACCTAAGAAAGAAATTAAAGAGAATGACACAATTAGCCTAGAAATGAGACTAAGTTACAAGGTACCAAAAGAGAGAGATTCAGTTGAGTGTGAGGCAGGGAACAGGAGGAGGCAGGGAACAGAAAGCCGATCCATCCAGGCTGACTTCCTAGAACTAAATCAAATGAAAGCTCCTCAGCAATGACAGGGATGTGAACGGCTTTGCAACTGCACTCCATCCTCTCAGTTCACAGCATTTACCCTTTGTAACTTCACATGCAGCCTCTCCATTTACACAGACCACACACGCCAAGTAACATCCTCTCCATTTACATAGGGTGCGTTCTGAGTAAATGACTCTGACTTCAATTCATTCTCTTCATTTTCATAGAATGTTCGCCAAGTAACCAGTGGGAAACCTCTAGAGTATTGAAACCCCAGAAAATTCTGTAAGCTCCTGAGCCCCAATGGTTAGGCTGCTCCCACACCATAGCATGTACTTTCGTTCTCAATAAAACCCTGCTTTTGCTTTCTTGCTTTGTTTGTGCGTTTTGTCCAATGCTTTGTTCGAGATGCCACCTGGACACCCTCTACCGGTAACGACTGCATAAGGAACACTGCAGGAGGACAGAGAACATGAAAGAGAACATGAGGCCGACCAAGAGGTGAGAGACGTGCAGAGAAGCTGCCAGACACGGAGCCCAGGCCAACAAACACCCGAGAAACACAGACTGGAGTTCCCAAAAAAGAAAAGCAAAACTACGAAACAGACCTAATACTTACATTCCTAGAAATGTTCTTAGGAAAAAAATAATCGACAAGTTGAAAGGCTCATCATGTCCCTGAACAAACTGACCCAGAACGGTGGCCCTGAAGGCACTGCCCAGTAACGATTACAACTGAAAGAAAAAATTCTTTGGGACTCTAGGCAAAAAGACCAGCTCATTCACAAAGGAAAGAAAATCAGACAGGGATCGGACTTCCTGACTGCAATGTACAAGGTAAGTGAACAGTGGAGCAATTATTTTCATAAACTCAAGTAAAAATAAAGTGTGACCAAAGGATTTTATGTCAGCCAAGCTGTCCTTCAAAATTAAAGCTCTAGAGAAATAGTTTTAAATAGCTAAGAACTCAATGAACAGTGTGTTTCCAGGCCCTTCATGAGAAACCTACTACAAAAGAATCTCCCTCAAGCCAAGAGACTGCTGGGAAATTTGACATAAACAAAAATAACAAATCTGTTGAGCACAGACTAAAACAGAAAGTGAGGACAAGGATGGAGGTGGGGTACGAAACAGTTTCTTATCGGGGAGCATGCTGTTCTGCAAAAGTAAAAATACAGCAAATAAATCAGAGGCAGATGAATCAGAAAAAAAGGAATGTAGAATAAGCTCATAGACTGAAGCATTAAAAATAGGTGGGAGAAAAGAATCCCACCAGACAAGCCAAAATAAAGAGGTCAGAGGAAGAAAGAGAGGGACCAAGGTGCGATAAGAGGTGTTGTTATAACAGTAGCCAACAGGACAAACATAGACTTTCCTAAATGCCAAAAACAATAGAAAAAAAAAGGCAAAGACACAAACTACATTAAAAAATAAAAAGACGCACAATAAATAAAACACAACACACACATTAAATACGGGAACAAGTTATGCGGCAGTTGGGACAGGACATACCGGTCCTAGCAACACGTGAGTAAACACGTGCAACACGTGGCCCTATGAAAAGTCTCCACTTGGCTCACAAAAGCCAGCTCTGCTTTACACAAGAGGCACGACCATTGCCGGGTGATTTGAAAAGGCTAAATGTCAAGGAATGAGCAGAAGCACGTGAGGTCAATGCACCAGGCTGAAGAGCAGGGATTGCAATCTGCCTGTCAGATAAGGTCCAGCCTCCCCTCAAAGCAGGAAGCAAGACCAAGAAGGGCACTTCCTGATGCCGGAGGACCCAGTGCACAGTCAAGCCATATGAGTTAAGAATCTACTAGAACCGGCCGGGCGCGGTGGCTCAAGCCTGTAATCTCAGCACTTTGGGAGGCCGAGACGGGCAGATGACAAGGTCAGGAGATCGAGACCATCCTGGCTAACATGGTGAAGCCCTGTCTCTACCAAAAAATACAAAAAACTAGCCGGACAAGGTGGTGGGCGCCTGTAGTCCCAGCTACTCAGGAGGCGGAGGCAGGAGAATGGCATAAACCCGGGAGGCGGAGTTTGCAGTGAGCTGAGATCCGGCCACTGCACTCCAGCCTGGGCGACAGAGCGAGACTCTGTCTCAAAAAAAAAAAAAAAAAAAAAAAGAATCTACTAGAACCCCTCAAACACAGAAGGTGGAGGACCCAGCACACAGTGAGGCCATATGAGTTAAGAATCTACTAGAAACCCCAAACACAGAAGCTGGAGGACCCAGCACACAGTGAGGCCATGAGTTAAGAATCTACTAGAATCCCCAAACACAGAAGCTGGCTTTATAATGCAGAAACTATAGGTGTTGGGGAAAGAAACAGAAACATAAGTATAGCAATCATTAACACATGACTGTCAACCATGGCAAGGTAAGGGGTCAAAAATAATTAAACTGAAAGAGAGCTAATAACAGGAGGTAGTTCTTGGGGACATTACATCAAACTTTGTACCCCAATAATAGAGATTATACTTTCTTCTTAAACATACTTGAAACATTCATTAAAAAAAAAAAAAAAAACTAGCTTGTATTAGGGCACAAAGAAAACCTCAGTAAGTTACATGAAATAGAAATGGCACAGACAGCAGGCAGCAGACAGCAGTCTATGCTAACAATGCAAGACCAGAAAACAGTGAACTTTAACCAAAGGATATTTCCTTGGTAATTTACATCATTTTAGAAACACCTAAGGGGAACTGGTTCATGACGTGTATCTATCAATACAGTTATAGCTATCTCCCTAATAAGTCCCTAAATTGGTAAGGAATACCATGAGACCAGACATTGAGAGAGTGACGACACAGACCAACACATTCTTGCAGTGACCCGCCTCTTCCAACCTCATGCACACGCCCGGGGGAGCCTGAGAGCAGCTCCCTGATGGAGCTGGACACGAATGAGATGGAATCTCCATGCGGAAATGTTCTGCAGCTCCCTTTTCAGTGGAAAACAGAGCTGTTTAGGAAGGCAAGGAGACGGGGGAGATGAAGGAGGCGTGGGATCCCCTTCCTCACCTCTGGCCTGCTCTGGCTGTGAGACCCTGGGAGTAAAGCAGAGCAATGGCTTTAACATCTTGCTGAACATGCTGAATTGGCTGCCACAACAGATCAGCTTCAAAGGCAAGGACCCCAAGGGTGTCGCATTCCCTCCTGGGCACAGTCCAGACAAAAGCAGTGCACTCAGCTGCAAACTACACACATGCATACACATGGCAAACGCACACACACATGTGTGCACACAGGTGCTAAAGCAGCTCACACACATGCATACACACGGCAAAGGCACACATACATGTGTGCACATGGGTGCTTAAGCAGCTCACACACATGCATACACACAGCAAAGGCACACACTCACATGTGTGCACATGGGTGCTTAAGCAGCTCACACACGGCAAAGACACACACTTACACACATGTGCACACAGGTGCTTAAGCAGCTCACAGCATTATCCAGGCTTTTAAGAAGTGGCTTCAGCTTCACCAGAAGGTTTCAAACCTCAGACAATCACCAGGCAGCATGCTGTCCCTCTGTAACATTCTCCTTGTGACTCTCAGTGTCAGGGCAGCCGCTTCATACAGGAAACCATGACTTGGTAAGAGATCATCTGGTGGCAGGTGCCCCTTGCTAACCAAGTCTGGTTAAGATTAACAAAAGGCATAAGAGAGCAGAACTGTCAGTGATCCCTCCGTAGGTGGACTCCTTGGGAATCCAGGCATGGTCCTTTCAGGGAGAAGAGTTTAGAAGATATTCAAGTTGATACCTTAAATTTCTGGGGTACCCAGTAAAAAAGTCTAAGAATTCATAAAAGGAAGCTTCTGATGAACGTAAAATTTTTTTCAACCTTAAATAAAGCATACATATATAAACTTTATATATATAAAGTTTAAAAAGTAATAA
Source organism: Macaca mulatta (assembly GCF_049350105.2). Lineage (NCBI taxonomy): Eukaryota > Metazoa > Chordata > Mammalia > Primates > Cercopithecidae > Macaca > Macaca mulatta. The sequence continues at coordinate 1,728,130 of NC_133408.1, forward strand.
AGATGCAGAATATATTAACAGCACAAACAACATGATAGTACGTATGTGTGTCTCTGTGTGTATAAAACCCTGTACCTGACAAGTAGGGGTAACACATTCTCCTATATGTTTATATATAAACTTATATAAAGTTTATATATGTTTATAGTTTATATATAAAGCTTATATATATGTTTATATATAAAAACTTTTATTTATTTATTTATTTATTTATTTATTTTTGAGACGGAGTCTCGCTCTGTCGCCCAGGCTGGAGTGCAGTGGCCTGATCTCAGCTCACTGCAAGCTCCGCCTCCCGGGTTCACGCCATTCTCCTGCCTCAGCCTCCCGAGTAGCTGGGACCACAGGCGCCCGCCAGCTCGCCCGGCTAGTTTTTTGTATTTTTTTAGTAGAGACGGGGTTTCACTGTGTTAGCCAGGATGGTCTCGATCTCCTGACCTTGTGATCCACCCGTCTTGGCCTCCCAAAGTGCTGGGATTACAGGCTTGAGCCACCGCGCCCGGCCCAAAAACTTTTATTTATATATAAAATATAAATATATATAATTAAAATAAAATATAAAAATATATTTTTATAAATATAAAAAACTTTATACACACATATATAAAAGGTTTATACATATAAACTTTATATATATAAACATATGTATATAAAGCTGATATATATATATAAACTAAGACCCAGTCTTCTTCTTATGAATCTGCCTGGAGAGGAAGAAAGAGGAACCATGGTCTCATACGTACCAGAGTTTGGACCCTAACGTTGCCACTTTTGTGGGCTAACACCCAGAACTACCTCCGTTGTGTCACATCTAAGATGAGGAAGCCACACTGCCCTTGTGGTGCACGTGGAGCCATGCTGCAGGGAGCACCATCGGCAGGGAGCACCAACACACAGTACTCACAGAGGAGCTGGGAGCCCAGCCTGCCTACCATCTCCATTACTTCTGCCGCACAAAATCCTCTAGCCATGCTGAATTCTACCCTTGCAGGTGTCCTGCAGCTACGACAATGCTGGAGGGAGGGTGGAGAATGTGACCCCAGAGCTCCCTCACCTGGAGCTGGGTGGCATCTGGACCATGTGAAGGGCTCTGGAGGGCAGGGCACCACCACACATCCCTGTCACCCAATCATAAGAGTCCTTAGGTGCTGGGGCACCTTCCACCCAGTGTGTCTGTGCTCCATGCAGCAGTGCGCAAGCAAGACCTCCTTAAAGTGGGGCTCGCACCAAGATGGCAAAGCATTTCCTAATGCAGTGGGTCAATCATCCAGCTCAAAGGGCAGCCTTGGAGTTGGAGAGACCAGCCCAACAAAAAATAAGCATGGTCTTGTCCGCAACCAGACTGCTGGAGCTGGGGCCTGCAATTTTGGATAGAAACACTGAGAAGAAACACTGAAAGAAGGTCAAGGAGAGAGATGAGCATTAATGGGGGAAGAATGCTACAAGAAGGAGCAGCGAGGTCAGAGGTCACAGGCCCCAAACCACCTATCTGGTAGGAGATGCCAACATACCTCTCTCCTTTACAGTTCCCACAAGTATATCCCACAAAAGTAATAAAGATGTAGAATATATTAACAGCACAAACAACACGATAGTACGTATGTGTGTCTGTGTGTGTATAAAACCCTGTACCTGACAAGTAGAGGTAACACATTCTCCTAAGGCTGTCAGAGAACAAAATAAAAATTGTTAACATTTTAGTTCACAATGCAGGTTTCAGCAAATGTTGAAAACATGGAATCCACAGAATGTACCTCCTACTCAGTAGGCAATTAAATATCATCAGCAAAAGATAACTTTACAATTCCCTTGGACATAACACTTTTTAAACATTTCTAGATAAGAAATGGATGAAATCAGAAAACAGACCTCAACAATAATAAAATCATTACATGCCAAAATTTGTAGCAAACAGCTGCAGCAGGACTCACAGTAAAGTTTACAACTTTTAAAAGGAGTAGTAAAGAAACACAAAATTAGTGAGTCACACAAATCCCATTTAAGAAGTTAGAAAAAGAACAGAAAGTATCCAAGTATCCACAGAAAGTAGAAAGAAGGTAATAACAAAGAAAAGTTGAGAAGTTAAGCAAAGAAACAAAGGTAACTGAGAAGATCAGTAAATATAAAATTTGGTTCTTAAAGTCTAAATAATATACAACCCTCTGACAAGATTAATCAAGAAAAACAACGGCGAAGGTACAGGGGATGTAGTAATGTGAAGGAAGCCATGCCTTCTGGTTCTGGACAGGATGGAATAGACACCTCTCTCCCTATTCCTCCTGCTGAGCACAGCCAACGACTCTGGACATTGCATGTGGAACAAACAGAAGCGAACCCTGAAAGCTGGATGGAAGAAGGGAGACTGGCTGGGGCCCTTGGGATTTGAAGAATGACATAGCAGTGAGTTCACTATTTTTTGGATTTCTTATTTGTTTGTTCATTTTGTTTGTGTTTCCTCCTGTATATTTCAGACAGGTCACTGGAAAAGCTTGCAATTTAAAAATGCCACAGGATACACACCAAAAAAAAAAAAAAAAAAAAAAAGTCTGAAGAAAACTCTCTCTAGGGAAAGGAATGGGTAAAGGGGAACCTATTAAGTCAGAAAGCATTTGACAATACCTGCCTTACTCCATACAGAGAGGACAGCACACACACAGCACCCTGCCCTGTCAGAGGGGCTGAGCTGGGAGCCTTGGCTTCCACTCCCACCCAGCAGTACCAAGCACCCTTCTCCCCACCAGTGGTGTCCCCAGGATCCAGGGAGGAACCTGGATCTCCACCCTAGCTTGCTGTTAACCAGACACCCCTTCCCCATGGTGTCAACAGAGGCCAAAACAGAAGACTGATGTAAGATTCAGACTCTCATAATGTAATAACCTATACTTCCAGGATACAAACAAAAATTATTTGTCATGCCAAACATTAGGCATACCTCAACATGAAAGAGAAAAGAAAATCAACAGAAGCCAATACTGAGATCAGAGAGATGCTAGAATTCCTTTACCAGGATTTTAAAGCAGCTTCACTGAGCCTTTTACAGACAGGCTTAAGCCAAGTTTCTAAAAAAGCCTCAGCAAATAAGTAGGCATATGGAGAATGAAAAACAAACAAACAAAATAAACCCAATAAAAAGTGAAACAGACAATCTCAATATCCCTTCAGCAATTAAAGAAATTGAATTTAGGATTTATCATACCAAGTGCGAATCTATTTGAATAGCCTGAGAGCAAATGGAGAAACTCCAACTCATACTGGTAGACTCCAAGTTCCGGGAAAGTAACAAGAAAATACAACACAACGCAACAAAAAAAAGAACTATTAAGGAGTTCACTGGAAATTTAAGCCATGCTGAAGGGCCTAAGTCCTCAAGGATCTCAGAAATATACAACGAAGATTCACTTCTGCACAGAGAATTGCCTGAAAGAAAACTGCCCAAAGCAAAACACAAATTCAGCTAGCCTGGAACACGAGGCATTTTTGTATTGAAAGTGCTAGAGAAAGAGAGATCCAGAGGAGGTGAGCCCCAGAACATACTGGTGACAAAGCGCAGTGATTGAAGGCAACAGCTCAGCATGGAGAGTGAGAGGCTGTGCGTCTCCAGACAAGAGTCAGGGAAGGGAGCCCTCCTGAGTGGGAGGTGATGTCCAGAGACAGACGTGTCCATGCACAGAAGCCTCAAACATATTTCACCGTAACAACAGAGAGACCTCCTGGTTGTTGAGGCTAGGAATGCTACTTTGGCTCATTCTCAACTCCTCTACAGAAAACTTTCTCCTAATAGTCCAGAAAGACCCTTATTTAAAAATCGGAGGCCGGGCGCGGTGGCTCAAGCCTGTAATCCCAGCACTTTGGGAGGCCAAGACGGGCGGATCACGAGGTCAGGAGATCGAGACCATCCTGGCTAACACGGTGAAACCCCGTCTCTACTAAGAAATACAAAAAATAGCCGGGCGAGGTGGCAGCGCCTGTAGTCCCAGCTACTCGGGAGGCTGAGGCCGGAGAATGGCGTGAACCCGGGAGGCGGAGCTTGCAGTGAGCTGAGATCCGGCCACTGCACTCCAGCCTGGGCTACAGAGCGAGACTCCGTCTCAAAAAAAAAATAAAAATAAAAATAAAAATAAAAATAAAAAAATAAAAAAATAAAAATCGGAGACAAAAAGTTATGTTCAAATCCTGCATGCGAATATTACCAAAAAGAAGTAAAAGTATGATAAATAACATAGTAGCCAATAATGAAAATATACCAAAAAACTGTGGACACAAAGAAAGTGAAACTCATAGCGTAATATGTGAAACTGAACTAAAAATCCAGAAAATAACCAACATTTTAGAAGAACATAATTTAAAATAGTATTAGAACATCTCAGAAGTGGAATGGCAAGAAAACAGGAAGATATTTTATTATTGACAGAACTCAAGAACAAACTAGAATTTTTTTTTTTCAGAAATGAAAAGTAGAAGAAATGTAAGAGTAAGGAGAAATCACAGAAGGCACAGGAAGAAAACAGAAAGAAGAGAATGAAAATAATTAAACAGAAAGAGAGGTAAAAAAGGTTCAGGAGAACATGATAGACACAAAAGACAGGCAAAAGAGATCCAACATACACACAACTGCGATTCCTGTTGCATCTTCCAGGAGCGTGGGGAGACACAGTCCTGCGTTAATGACAAGGATATGTCCTGAGGAATGCACTGTTAGGTGATTTCATCACTGTGCAAACATCATAGAATATACTTACCCAAACCTAGGTGAGAGAGCCTACACACCTAGGCTAGATGGTGTAGCCTATTGCTCCTAAGCCACAAAGCGGTACACAACACATTACTGTACCGAAGGCAACTGTAGGCAACTGTGACACAATTGTAAGGATTTGTGTTTCTAAACATATCTAAACAACATAGACTATGTTCCGTGAAATATGGTATAAGAGATTTTAAAAGGCTGGGTGCAGTGGCTCATATCTGTAATCCCAGCACTTTGGAAGGCTGAGGCAGGAGGATCACCTGAGCCCAGGAGTTGGAGACCAGCCTAGGGAATACAGAGAGACCTCGGCTCTACAAAAAATGTTAAAATTCTCCTGGCATGGTGGCACATGCCAGCTATTCAGGAAGCTGAGGCGGGAAGATCACTTGAGCTCAGGAGGTCAAGGTTGCAGTGAGCCGATAATAAAATGGTCCATCTATCTAGGGCACTTGCTGTGAATGGAGCTCACAGCACTGGAAGTTGCTCTGGGTGAGTCCGTGAGTGAGTGGTGAGTCAATATGAAGGCCTGGGACAGGATGACTACTGTAGACTTTAGAGATACTGTACACTTAGGCTATACTAAATTTATGAAAATATTTTTCTTTCTTCAATAAATTAAATTAGTTTACTATAACATTTTTACTCTATAAGCTTTTAAATTTTTATAGCTCTTAGCTTAAAACACACACACACGCAAATTGTACAGCTCCACAAAATATTTTCTTTATCTCTTTATTCTATAAGCTTCTTTCTAATCTTAAAATTTTTATATTTTTACTTTTAAACTTTTGGTTAAAAACTAAGACATAAAGCTGGGCGCTATGGCTCATGCCTGAAATCCCAGCACTTTGGGTGGCCAAGGTGGGTGAATCACCTGAGGTCGGGAGTTTAAGACCAGCCTGGACAACATGGTGAAACCCTGTCTCTACTAAAAGTAAAAAATATTAGCTGGGTGTGGTGGCGGGCGCCTGTAATTCCAGCTACTCAGGAGGCTGAGGCAGGAGAATTGCTGGAACCCGGGAGATGGAGGTTGCAGTGAGCCGAGATCGTGCGATTGCACTCCAAACTGGGCTACAGAATGGGACTCCGTCTCAAAATAAATAAATAAAATTTTAAAAATAAAAAACCAAACAACCTATTTTGCTGGGGGTCCTTTGCCACGCTCTCTGAGGAGCATCCCCGACCCCAGGCCCATAGACCCCGAACTGCCACGGCTGCCCTGCAGGCACCTATTGGTCACCCCTTTGGGAGAGTCAGTGAATCACAGAGCCAAAGACCGCAGCCCCTGCCAAGCCCACGCACTGTGTGAGGACCAGGAAAAACTCTCGAAAGAACGGACACGCATGGTTCCGCAGGATGTGAAAGGGAATCTGCACAGCGTAAAGTACACGCCTGGGCTTGGGGCTCATGGGGGTTAAGCGGCTGCACTTGCCACTCATGAAGAGACCAGACGCCACCTCAGCCGAATCCCCAGCGGGACGAATCCCCAGTGGGACGAATCCCCAGAGGGACGCCTCAACCAGCTCTCCTGGAGCTGCAGTGTGTGGAAGGTCCTCTGAAGGAATCAAGGCCGACGTTTTCCGAAACTCTGAAACTCTGTGTTCCTGGCACAGCAGAGCAGCCACACCAGCGGGCGCCGGGGAGGACGACATGCAGGGAATAGAGATGACTGACCTGAGGGGTCATAGGGACTGGAGAGGTGATTTTGCAAAAGGTGCCGGTACAATCAGTTTTAGACCAGAAAGTAAAAAAGTCACAGTCAAATTCTAATTTCACCCACTACATCAGTGTAACTCCTTGTAAAATTTTAAAAGTAAGAGTTGAATACAACTACAATCTTATCTTACCCCTTAGGCTGCACAGACCGACGTCCTATAAGAGGACAGCATGGAGGGGGAAGACCTTACCCCCAGCTAGGGCCCAGTTCAGCCTCATGTGTGAGTCACAGGGACAGAGTGTGCCTGATACCATGGGGTGACAGTGGTACTTCACCTCTGGGGGCTTCCTCCCCAAACTCATAGCCCCTTCCTGTACCCACGAGAAAAGCATCAGACAGATCCCAGCTGAAGGATACCCTGAAAAATGCTGATTAGTCCTGCCTAGGACAGTCAAGGTCACCAAAACCAAGAAGAGCCAGAAACTCACAGCCAAGATGGGTGTGTCCCGTGCCAGGTCTGCCCCTCACGCTCCTAACCCTGTCCCCTGCTGGGTCTGCCCCTCACTCTCCTAACTCTGTCCCATGCCATGTCCACCCCTCACTCTCCTGGCTGTGTCTTGGGTGTGTTATCTGCTTAACTGACTACAATTTTTAAAGAACTGTTTTTTAAAAATCATTTTTATAGTCACCTGGCAAGAGAGCAGTTCTTGCTATGGTTGATTTATAGCTTCTTGGGGGATGTGTCCAGTTTTAACCATGAAACATTTAAAAGAACACAAAACACTGGAGAAGGCCCCAGAAAAGGCAAAAGAAATGGACAGTGCGGCCAGAAGAAAGGCTCAGGCTGCAGTGGGGACTGAGGACCCCGATGGCTTTCAGGATGACGGTGCCTGTGCCTGCGGGAGTCCTGCCAGCTTCTCCTGACCTTCAAAAAGGTCAAACGAGCAAATGGCCTCACACTGAAAAAGGAGAGATGCCGGAGGCTATGGGTGACAGTCGTACGTTCAGGGACATCATGAAACCACTTCCCAGGGCAAGCAGGGAACAAGCTCAGTTCCAGGCGTCCCCCAGAGGATCAGCATGTGGAATACCATTTCTCAAGGCTCATGATTTTGGGGTTTGATAAATATCTACGTTGTCAGGAAAGATAAGGTAGGAAAATGATGAGAGCAGGTCTCGGAAACGCCGAGTGACAATACACCCTGAGGAGGAGCCCCCCGGGCGGTGCCTCCCAACACTGCCAGCGCTCGCAGGATGGAGGCTTGAAGGGGCAGGGCTGGGCTCTGCTGCCTCCCATGACCTGGAGCTCCAGTACAGTAGAGGGAACAGAACCCCAAACCCAGCCTGCGTGACAGCCCCAGAGCACCAGGCAGAAGTGACAAGAGCAGGGAAGGGAACAGAGATAGGCTGCAACATGTCACGAGCAGTCAGCATCACACAGGAGGACAGGAGGTTCCCGTGGAGAAGCCAGAGCAAGAACTAGGGAGACAGGTGAGGAAGAGTGTTCTAGAAATGAGTTGGGGAGGGGGCGGGGCCCACAGCAGGGTGCCAGGGGGAAGACTATTCTAGAAATGAGTTAGGGGAAGGCACAGGGCCCACAGCATGGTGCAGGGGGAAGTGTTCTAGAAATGAGTTGGGGGAGGGTGTGGGGCCCACAGTGTGGTGCAGCGGGGTACTGGACCTCAGCTGAGGACCTGCTGGGCTGGACATCAGGCTGGAGCTCAGTGTGTGCTGGGCCACAGTGCGACCCAGGAGTCACTGGTGGTCCTGAGGGTCTTGGAGCCCCTGCAGAGTCCAGGATTCGGGAGAGGCTGCACAGGAGAGAGGGTGCCACCCAGCCTGCCAGGTGAAGAGGGGGAACCAGGAAGGGGGAGCAGGTCAGGAGTAGAAAGATGCTGTTCTCAAGAAAGGATTCTGCCTCTAAAAAGAGAAAAGTTGCCAAGTTGGCCCAGGTCACAACGCCAGGCTCGCTGGCTCTGCAAGACGAGGGTGCTTTGCAGGAGCCACATGGATGGACAAGGACGACGGGCCGGGTCTCCTCTCAGAACGCACTCCTCAGGCACAGGTGTGCTATCACTCTTGTGGCCTTCAGAGTCCGAGGCCCTGTCCTCTCGAGGCTGCATCCCACAGGGTCCTAAGGGCCTCTGCCAAAGGCGGGGCACGCAGTCCAGATTGCGGGGCCAACAGAGCTGCCTGTCCGCTGCAAGGATGAAAAAGCTCCTCCCACCGGGACATTTCTAAACCAGGAGAAAAGGACGCGGGTCAGATACGTCAGCTCTGCCACAAGGTGGCAGCAGAGGTCCACGGTCATCCTCCAGCTCCCAGGAAATCCTTCCCCTGGCTTCTCCCAGACCAAGGTGCCTCTGGGGCTTGGCTCTAACCCAGGGGTCTGCAGGCCCCGCTGGCTGCCCATTTCCGCAATCCACATTTCCCCGGAGCACGGTCTCACCCTTGCCTTGACTCGTGGTCTGCAGTTGCCTTCCAGCACCAGGGCAAGGCCACACACACTGCAGACTGCGTGGCCCGCAGAACCCAAGCCACCTGTCCCATCCTGACCTGGGTCATCACAGGCCCTCACAGGGATTGCCAGCAGCCCAGCCAAAGTGCCAACACTGCATGACATCTTCTTGGGCCTGGCACTCCTATCCGTGGGTGACAGAGTTCCCAGACAGCAAAGCGACGAGGTAAAATGGAGCCCATGGGGCCGGGTAGGTGTGACGACCTCACAGGCAGCAAAGGTGCGCTGGCCCGTGGTACCCACTGCCGTGGCAGCCAGACTGGGTGCCCCTAGGACGGATACACTTGACATGGACACACCAAAAACTCCCGAGAGCCGGGAGAAGGCCAACGCCACTCCCTTCAGAGAAGAAGACGAGGTCTGAGTTGGTCCATGGGTCAGAGCCGGTGGCTGAAAGGGAGGCCCAGTCTCCAGGGAAGACCCACAACAGTCCTGCGGAGTACAGCAAACATTCACCCCCCCGCCCTTCTCCAGCGGGCCTGACTGCGTGATGGGCAGAGTGAGTGGCCAGGCCCCGGGCCTTCAGACAATGGCTGGGTAGTGGCCAGGCTCCGGGTCTTCGGACAATGGCTGGGTCTAGGGCCTGAGCTCCTGCCCACTCCAGGGGACTCAGACACCATCATGGACCCACAATTAAAATGACAGACGGAGCCTGGCCCGAGTCCATCTGGCAGAGGCCCTGTGCCCCACACCCATCTGCTGGACGTTCTGGCACAGCACTGGACAGAGGCGCCCAGCAGCTGCCAAACAAGCCCTCTGGCCCCAGCCGTGAGCAGGAGATTAAGGCAGAAAAGGCCAAGTACAGTCCCTGGGAGTCTTCCCCACCTCAGCCAAGATAGCATCTGGGGAAGACTGTAGAATCTGGGCTACCACCAAGGACTTCAGGGCTGTACGGGCGATCTGACCCCTTTCCGTTTTCCACTCTAGAAACCAGATGGACTCTGGGGACAACAGTGGTTGTCGGCTCAGCCTCAGGGTGCCCAATGGCAGTGTCCTGCCAGGTGTTGTCTCCGCACCTGCATCAGCTCACCTGACGAACACGCTCTTCCTCCCGTCTGTAAAGAGGATCAAAATTAGACTGCGTGTTCTTGGGAGAAGAGCAAATACATAACCAGCACTTTCCCTCTGAGCGAAGGGAGTCCTTCCTGCTTGGTCACAGGACAGTCTTCAGAACTCTGACTGCTTTGTTTAGGCTTTATTTTTTAGAGCAGCAAACAGCACAAAGCACAGAGATTTCCTATAAACCCTCATCCCCCCACGGCCCCCCACCAGAGCAGTGAATTAGTCACAACCGAACCCACATGGGCACATCACCACCCCCCAGGTCCGGAGTTCACAGCAGGGCTCACGCTCGGTGCCGTACTCTGTGGTTTGGGCGAATGTGTAGTGACACGTTGACACATATCCACCACGACAGCATCACCCGGAGTATTTTCCCTGTCGTAAAAGTCCTCTGTGATCCACCTACACATCCATCTCTCCGCCCAACTCTTGGCAACCACTGATCTTTATACTATTTTTATAGTTTCGTCTTTTCCAGAATGTCATATAGTTGGAATCATACAGCTTTCACTAAGTAACACGCATTCGACGTTCCTCCGTGTCTTTTCATGGCTTGACAGCTCATTTCTTTGTAGTGCTGAACCATATTCCACTGTCTGGATGCACCACTGGTTTATGTATTCATTTGCCTACTAAAGGATGTCTTGGTTGCTTCCAAGTGTTGGCAATGATAAACAAAGCTGCTATAAACATCTGTGTGCAGGTTGTTGTGTAGGCTGAAGTTTTCAAATCCTTTGAGTAGATACCAAGGAGCATGACTAATAGATCTTATGGTTAAGAGTTTTTAGTTTGCAAAATGATGCAACCACTTGGGAAGACAGTTTGGCAGTTTCTTATAAAACATTCTGCAAATGGCAAAACTATAGCGACAATAAAAACATTAGTGGTTGCCAGGGGCTTCAGCGGAGGGAGGAGTGAGTACGTGAAGCTCACGGGGACAGTGGAGCTCTTCTGTATGACACAGTAATGACAGGGACACATGTCACTGGACACTTGTCAAAACCTGTGTTCAACACAGTGAACCCCAATGCAAGCTATGAACATCCATTAATAATAATGAACCAGGCTGGGAGCGGTGGCTTATACCGGTTATCCTAGCACTTTGGGAGACCCAGGCAGGCAGATCATGAGATCAGGAGATCAAGACCATCCTGGCTAACAAGGTGAAACCCCGTCTCTATTAAAATACAAAAAATTAGCCAGGCGTGGTGGCACGCACCTGCAGTCCCAGCTACTCAGGAGGCTGAGGCAGGAGAATTGCTTGAACCCAGGAGGCAGAGGTTGCAGTGAGCCGAGATCGCGCCCTGCACTCCAGCCTGGGCGACAGTGCAAGACTCCATCTCAAAAAATAATAATAATGTACCAATATTGGTTCATTGTACCACACTTGAGGCAAGATGTATGTAACAGGAGAAGCTCTGTATGAGGGGAGAAGCTGGCACACTCTTTACTTTCCAACAATTTTTCTGTATTGTAGAGTAAAACTGCCCTAAAACATAGACTATTAACTTTTCAAAAGTGAAATAAATCCTGAGTTCATAAGGATATCATCAACTGAAAATGGAAATGACAAGGTTTTAGATTTTGATTCCAACCATGAAGGAGTAAGGACCTACGATCCCACAATAAAAACCTTAAGAATTGGACAGAAATAAGAAGCAAATGTGTCAGGCATTGCACAGGAGGGTGCAGGACTGTGATCTTTCACCCGGCGGAGACGCACGCTGAGCTCCTCATCGGCTGCTTTCTAGCTGTGTCCACTGTCAAGTTGCTGCCCATGGCAGTGCAGCACACACAGAAGCTGCTGCCTCGCTGAGGGGCTGAGGACAAAAGGCAAGCATGGGGGCTGTGGCAGTGGCTGGAATATGGGAGATGGGGATAGCAAAGGCAAGAGCTAAGAGGAGACAGGGCCCCCAAACTGCAGGAAGATGTCAGCCAAATACTATGCTGTGCATGCAAGGACTCCATTAGAACGGCCGAGAGAGAGAGAACTACTGGGGTGTATGAGATGAACAGACACGCTGAATGTCAGGTGGTACCATGAGGCGGGGACTGCTCACAGGCCACAGTGGAGGCCCCTCACTCAGCACCCAGGGTGTTCACTTGAGACCCACGAACAGCTACACCTGAGGAGGACAACATTAAGTTCTAGAGGAAGGGATAGTGAAGACTTTCCTTGACAAAGTTCGACCGAGCCATGACATGAAGTTTCAGCAAATCAGATGCCTGCAGAAATAAAAACCAAAAACAACAAACACAACACCCCAAATTCTTAACAGCATAGCATATATAGTCACGTGCCACACAACGACATTTCAGGCAAAACAGACGTGCCATATACTACAGCCATCCCTTAAAATTAGAATGGAGCTGAAAAGTGCCATCGCCCCACGACGCTGTGGCCTCATTAGGCAGGAGTGCAGTTGGTTCCTCCCACACTTGAGGTGAAACTGGTGTAAACTCACCTGCTGCACTGCCAGTCACATCAGAGCGTAACTCGTATAATTATTTATAATAGTAATACCTGAAGATAATAAACGATGGTGTTACTGGTTTGTGTATTTACTATACTATTTTTTACTATTATCCTAGTGTACTCCTACTTATTAAAAAAAAAAAAATTAATGTAGAACAGCCTCAGGCAGGTCCCTCAGGAGGTGTCAAGAAGCAGGCATTGTGATCACAGCAGAGGACAGCTCCACGCCTGTTACTGCCCCTCAAGACCTTCCAGTGGGACAAGTCGTGGAGGTGGAAGACAGTGGCATGCACGATTCTGACCCTGTGCAGGCCTAGGCTAAACGTGTGTGTGTGTGTCTCAGTTTTTAACAAAAATGTTTAAAAACAAAAAGAAAAAAGAAAGGAAAAGAAATCTTAAAAATGAAAAATTCTTATAATAACATAAAGAAAATATTTTGGTTTAGCTGTATCCAATGTGTTTGTGTTTTAAGCTAAGGTTATTACAAAAGAGTCAAAAAGTTAAAAAATAAATCTAAAGGTTTATAAAGCAAAAAAGTTACAGTAACCTAAGATTAATTTATTATTGAAGAAATAAATTTTGTTATATCATAAATTTAGCACATCCCAAGTGTACAGTACTTACGAAGTCTACAGCAGTGCACAGTAACATCGTGGCCTTCAGATTCACCCACCACTCACTCACTCACCACTCACTCACCACTCAACACTCACCACTCACCCACCACTCTCCACTCACACCACTCACTCACCGCTCACTCACCCACCACTCACCACTCACCACTCACCCACCACTCACCACTCACCACTCACTCACCACTCACTCACTACTCACTCACTCACCACTCACCACTCACTCACCACTCACTCACTCACCCAGAGCAACCTCCAGTCCTGTCAGCTCCGTTCATAAGTGCCCTACCCAGGTGTGCCATTCTTTATGCTTTATACTGTATTTTTACTGCACCTCTTCTATGTTTCGATGTGTTTAGACACACAATTGCCATTGTGTCACAACTGCGTAAGTATTCAGCACAGTCATGCACTACACAGCTTTGTAGCCTGGGACCAATAGGCTGTACCATACAGACTAGGTGTGTAGTGGGCTGCACCAGCTATGTTTGTGTAAGTACACACCATGATGTCCATACAGGGAGGAAACTGCCTAGCAACACATTTCTCAGCATGTGTCCCTGTCATTAAGTGCTGCACGACTATCCAATGAACATCATACAAACAAAAAAATACTGCACATACGTAGACGCAGAAAAACATGCTCCGGTATCAGAAAACAAACTTAGTCCATAAAAATAAAGAGATGGCAGACATACTGGGGTTATTGGGCAGGGACTTTTAAAGGAGATATTATAAATTTGTTAGAAAATGAAAGGAAGGCTGGGCGCGGTAGCTCACGCCCTGGGAGGCCAAGGCAGGTGGATCACTTGAGGCCAGGAGTTCAAGACCAGCCTGGCCAACACAGTGAAACCCCATCTCTACTACAAAAAATACAAAAAGTAGCTGGGCGTGGTGGTGGGTGCCTGTAATCCCAGCTACTTGGGAGGCTGAGGCAGGAGAATCGCTTGAACCCGGGAGGCAGAGGTTGCAGTAAGCTGAGATCGCGCCACTGCACTCCAGCCTGGTGACAGGGCGAGACTCTATCTCCAAAAAAGAAAATGAAAGGAAAACTGAACAAACTGAACATAATGAGTGAACTCATCAGAGGATCTAAATAAGAAAATGGAAACTATAAAAATGAGCCAACTAGAAATCAAGAAATGAAAAATAAAAATTTCTGAAAAGACAATTCACTGGATGGGCTTAGCAGCAGAACACACACTACAGACAAAGCAACCAGTGAACTAGAATGTAGATCAACAGAAGCTATTCAAACTATGCACAGATAGAAAAAAAAAAAGCTTAAAAATAAAACCACAGAACCGGAAAGACCTGTGTGACAATCGTGAGTGGTCTAAAATATGTTTAAGTGGAGTCCCAGAAGAGAAGAAAGACTCAAATGGGAAAAAGTTAAATATGATGGCTAACCATTTTCTAAGTTTGATGGCTAGTGTCAATCACACATATAAAGATGCTCAACAAACTCCCATAAAAAAACAGAAGAGAAGAAAACCATACACATACACATCCTAGGCAAACTGCTGAAAATCAGAGACAGAGAAAACTTTCAAAGCAGTAGGAAAAAAATACATCGCACAAAGAGAATGAACACAGTAAGGAATGACCTCTCATCAAAAACAGTGGAAGCCAGAGGCAAAGGAATGATATATAACATGTGGGCAAAAAATCCCAAAACCTCTAACCTAAAATTTGAGAGAGAATTTCAAAATGGAGGCAAAATAAAGACATCATCAAAATTATCTATCAATAAAAATGGAGAGAATTCATACCTAGCAGAACTGCACTACAAAAAATGTTAACAGCTGGGCACAGTGGCTCACGCCTATAATCCCAGCACTTTGGGAGGCCGAGGCAGGTGGATCACCAGAGGTCAGCAGTTTGAGACCACCGTGGCCAACACGGTGAAACCCAGTTTCTACTAAAAATACAAAAATTAGCCAGGTGTGGTGGTGGGCATCACCCCAGCTACTCAGGAGGCTGAGGCAGGAGAATCACTTGAACTTGGGAAGCAGAGATTGCAGGGAGCCAAGATTGTGCCATTGTACTTCAGCCTGCAGGACAGAGCAAGACTCCATCTCAAAAACAACAACAACAAAATGTTAACGGCAAATCTTCAGACTGAAGAAAATGATGCCAGATGGAAACTCAGATCCATGAGAAAGAATACAGAGTGCCAAAAAGAGAAAACAGTAAAGAATATTTCCTTATTCTCAATATTTTAAAAAGAAATCTGACTAAAGCAAATTATAACAATATGCTTTATTATATTATATATTTTAAAATTATATGATTTATAGTGTAAACCAAAAATAAACTTCTAAGCACCCTGAATGACTGAATGGACTCCCCTTTTGGCCAAGGGGATCCCAAAGAAATGGGAGAAATGAGTTCAGGCCATGACAGGAAGGGGAGGGGTTGTACATGACCCCCTCATTATAACTATAATGCTTCATTATACCTCCTCCCTTTGGAGTTTACACACAACTGACCAACTTTCACACTAGAACAGAGATGGTAGGACTGACAAAACGGACTCTTGGTAGCAACAAGATTCCAAATTCCAACCTGACTCTGGTATGGCATCACATGACGGAGAGCAGGCCCTGAAGGAAATCAAAGTATTTTATCCCAAAATTGATATATTCTGAAATGCCCTTGCAAAGCTGTCTCTTTTCAGAGAAATTCGCATTCTGTAGAGAATTTCCTTCCCTTACTAGGTCTTTTCCGGAAAGTCTGACCCTTATTACACCTATTCTCTATGAGGCCCTCTACCTGGAGGCTTCATATACATGACAAGAACCTTGGTTTCCACAACCCCCTTATCTAAACTCAAGCATTTCTTTATGCTGAACTCAACTCCTCAGGCAGAGCTTAACCAATTGCCAGTCAGAAAATCTTTAATTCACTTATGACCTGGAAGCCCTTGCTTTGAGATGTCCCACCTTTCTAGGCCAAACCAATATATACCTTACAGGTATTGATTTATGTTTTTGCCTCTAACTTCTGTCTCCCTAAAATGTATAAAACCCACACTTTGGGTACATGTTCTCAGGACCTCTCGAGGCTGTGTCATGGCCCATGGTCTTTAACCCTAGCAAAATAAACCTCTAAATTGACTGAGACGTGTATCAGATACTTTCTGGCTTAGGAGAGCATGTGCAGAAGTTAATTATATGGCAACACAACCTCCCCCAAAAGGGAGCAGTTAAATGGAAGTATATTGTTGTAAAGATCCTCACAGTAAACGTGAAAAGGTGTAATATAAATCCGAGTGAACGACGGCAAGGTTGTATACTGCAATTTTTAAAACAACAATACAAAGCACGGCTAAAAGATAAACAGGAAATGAAATTCTAAGGAATAACTGATCCATATTAAGGCAGGAAAAGGAAAAGATATAAAAGAAGAGAGGGACAATTTAAAAAACATATAATAAGAAGAAAGAATAAACTCAACCAAATCAGGCATTACAACAGGTGTAAACAGATTTAACACTCCAGTTAAAAATGTACTGCTAGACTAGATAACCAAAGCATGACTCAAGGCACATGCTACTTTTAGAGAATCACTTCAGATACAAAGGCACAGACAGTTAAAACAATGAGAAAAAATATGGCATGCAAATACTGATCCTAGCAAGCCAACCTGGCTCATCAATACCAGACAAACCTGGTGTAAGGACAATGGGTATCAGCAGGTAGAAAGGGAAATGGTTCACAATAAAAAAGGGTCAGTTTGTCAGGAAGATGTAACAGTCCTAAATGTGTTTGCTGTTTCTGTGCAAAGGGACTGTGCAGAGGTGATGAAGGTCACAGACCTTGCAATGGCGAGATTATCCTGGATTATCCAGGTAGGGCCAACTCTAATCACTTGAGTTCTTAAAAGTGGAGAATCTTTCCAAAGTGGGTCCTGTGGCTGACACAGGAGGTGGAGGAGGACTCAGGAGCAAAGGAACAGGAGCACTTTTAGAATCTGAAAAAGACAATGAGGGGAGTCCTCCCCGTGAGCCTCCAGAAGGGATGCAGCGCTGCTGTGGAGAGCCCAGTGGGCCTCCTGCTGTCGGGGTTCTCATCAGCAGAACTGAAAGGTGATGAGCTTGTGCTGTAAGCCACGGAGTCTGTGGTGATATTTGGAAGTGGCCATATGTAGCAAATGCAGCAGGAAATAACAAATAGAAATGGAGACTGATGAAAGCACAGTGAACAAATAGTAAACAAAATAAAGAAAAGAAGGTTAATATAAAAATACGAAAAAATGGAAAAACCCCTAGACCAAGAGAAAAAGAAAACAAAATCACAAAATGAAAGACAAGTTGTCAGTACTGATCTGGTAGATATTAAAATGATAATGTGAGATTACTATGATGACCAACTTCACGCCAACATATGCATCAGTTTAGATGAAGTAGGGCCATTTTAAAACTACAACTTCCAAAATTTATACAAACTATAAAAGGAAATTTGAATATCTCTATATAAACCAAAAAATGAAATTTGTTGTCAAATACCTTCCCAACAAGAAGACTCAAGGCACCGGCAACTTCTGTCAAACACATAGAGATGTAACAACACCAATCTTACACAAGCCCTTTCAGAAAACAGGGAAGAGGGAATAATTCCAAAGTCATTGCATAAACCAACCATAGCTCTGAATTTAAAATCTGACACAGAGATGAGAAAAATGAAAATGTGTCCCATGGCCATAGCTATAAAAAAATCACTACCAAAATATTAGCGAAAAAAATGCAAGAATTGGCTGGGCACAGAGGGCTCACGCCTACAACCCCAGCACTTTGGGAGACCGAGGTGGGAGGATCGCTTGAGCCCAGGAGTTTGAGACCAGCCTGACAAACATGGCAAAACCTCATCTCTATTTAAAAAAAAAAAAAAAAATTAGCCAGGCGTGATGGTGCACACCTGTAGTCCCAGCTACTCAGGAGGCTGGGGTGTGAAGACTGCTTGAGCACAGGAGGCTGAGACTGCCGTGAGCTGAGATTGTGCCACTCCACTCCAGCCTGGGCCACAGAGCGAGACTCTGTCACTCACACACACACACACACACACATACACACACACACACAACCAAGTAGGGTTTACACCAGGAATGCAAAATTGGTTATATATTGTAAAATCTGGCAATATGTAATTTGCCATACTAATATAAGGCAGTAAATTATTATTTCAATAGATGCAGAAAAATGCATTTAACAAAATTCAGTAAAGTGCATAAAACTTCACAATAAATCTTTTTTCTATTAGGCTAAAACTTGCTTTCCAGTGGCATCACCCTGATTACTGATGTGCTTGATCCTTCAGAGTTAACTGGTTAGAAACCCTGATATCATCTGCAAAACCCCTTGGCCAAGTAACATGGCAAAATCACAGGGGTGATGTCCCACCTTATCAGCGATCCCACCCACTCTCAAGAGGATGCGTGTATGCAAGGCTTGTACACCCGTGAGCAGAAGCCTTAGGAACCCCTAGAATTCTGCCCCCTCAAACCTCATCAGCTGGCTTCCTGTGGGAGATGCTGCAAGGAGGAGGCAGCAGGACAGAGGGCCCTCCCCCGACCCGGATCGCAGCATAGCAGCTGCTGGCATCTGCTGCGCTTAGCAGCTGCTGTAGTGGCAGTGGCAGGAGGGGAGCAGAGGCAGCTCCTTTTAGGAGAGTCAAGCCCTGCACAAATCAGATCCTTCACGTGGATCCAGAGCCAAGCACAATAGTGCTTCCAGCGCAGCAGCTGGCCCAGGCTGACAGGCCCAGCCCAGAACCACCAGCAACTCCAGCCCGAGTGAGCCCCTTCCTCCTCTTGCTCGCACACCCCCTCTTTATCTCCCATACTCCTCAGCCCTGCATCACCTTTCTAATCAACTCCTGGTACTCAACATGCTCTCTTTAAATGCTTGGGGTGGAAATGGTTTTCCTAAGTGAACCCTGATGTATAGAGTCATCGAAATAAATTCTAGATAGATTAGAGATGGAAATGCAGAGAGATAATTACTACGATAAGTCATCTAATATTTATATAATTGTAAAATGATAAAGGCAGAAAATCACAAATGATAAGTGCTCTTAGAAATCGTTTTTTTTTTTTTTTTTTAATACTTTAAGTCCTGGGATACATGCGCAGAACAGGCAGGTTTGTTACACAGGTATACACATGCCATGGTGGTTTGCTGCACCCATCCACCTGTCATCTACATTAGGTATTTCTCCTAATGCTATTCCTTGCCTAGCCCCCCACCCCCTGACAGGCCCCAGTGTGTGATGTTCCCCTCCCTGTGTCCATGTGTTCTCATTGTTCAAATCCCACAATATGCGTGAGAACATGCTGTGTTTGGTTTTCTGTTCTTGTGTTAGTTTGCTGAGAATGATAATTTCCAGTTTCATCCATGTCCCTGCAAAGGACATGAACTCATCCTTTTTTATGCCTGCAGAGTATTCCATGGCGTATATGTGCCACATTTTCTTTATCCAGCCTATCACTGGTGGACATTTGGGTTGGTTCCAAGTCTTTGCTATTGTGAACAGTGCTGCAATAAACATACATGTGCATGTGTCTTTATAGTAGAATGATTTATAATCCTTTGGGTATATACTCAGTAATGGGATTGCTGGGTCAAATGGTATTTCTGGTTCTAGATCTTTGAGGAATCGCCATTCTGTCTTCCACAATGGTTGAACTAATTTGCGCTCCCACCAACGGTGTAAAAGCATTCCTATTTCTCCACATCCTCTCCAGCATCTGCAGTTTCCTGACATTTTAGTGATCACCATTCTAACTGGTGTGAGATAGTATCTCATTGTGGCTTTGATTTGCATTTCTCTAATGACCAGTGATGATTAGCATTTTTTCACATTTGTTGGCCACATAAATGTCTTCTTTTGAGAAGTGACTGTTCACATCCTTTGCCGACTGTTTGATGGGTTATTTTTTTTCTCGTAAACTTGCTTAAGTTCCTTGTAGATTCTGGATATTAACCCTTTGTCAGAGGGATAGATTGCAAAAATTTTCTCCCATTATGTAGGTTGCTTGTTCACTCTGATGATAGTTTCTTTTGCTGTGCAGAAGCTCTTTAGTTTAATTAGATCCCATTTGTCAATTTTGGCTTTTGTTGCCATTGCTTTTGGTTTTAGTCATTAAGTCTTTGCCCATGCCTATGTCCCGAATGGTATTGCCTAGGTTTTCTTCTAGGATTTTTATGGTTTTAGGTCTTATATGTAAGTCTTTAATCCATCTTGAGTTAATTTTTGTGTAAGGTATAAGGAAGGGGTCCAGTTTCAGTTTTCCACAAATGGCTAGCCAGTTTTCCCAACACCGTTTATTAAATAGGGAATCCTTTCCCCATTGCTTTTGTCAGGTGTGTCAAAGATCAGATGGTTGTAGATGTGTGGCATTATATCGGAGGCCTCTGTTCTGTTCCATTGGTCTATATATCTGTTTTGGTACCAGGACCACACTGTTTTGGTTACTGTAGCCTTGCAGCATAGTTTGAAGTCAGGTAGCATGAAGCCTCCAGGTTTGAGTTTTTCTGCTTAGAATTGTCTTGGCTATACATGCTCTTTTTTGGTTCCATATGAAATTTAAAGTAGTTTTTTCTAATTCTGTGAAGAAAGTCAATGGTAGCTTCATGGAGCTAGCATTGAATCTATAAATTACTTTGGGCAGTATGGCCACTTTCGTGATACCAATTCTTCCTAACCATGAGCATGAAATGTTTTTCCACTTATTTGTGTCCTCTTATTTCCTTGAGCAGTGATTTGTAGTTCTCCTTGAAGAGGTCCTTCACATCACACATAAGTTGTATTCCTAGGTATTTTATTTTCTTTGTAGCAATTGTGCATGGGAGTTTACTCATGATTTGGCTGTTCGTCTATTATTAGTGTAGAGGAATGCTTGTGGTTTTTGCACTTTGATTTTGTATCCTGAGACTTTGCTGAAGTTGCTTATCAGCTTAAGGAGATTTTGGGCTGAGATAATGGAATTTTCTAAATATACAATCATGTCGTCTGTAAACAGAGACAATTTGACTTCCTCTCTTCCTATTTGAATACCTTTCTTTCTCTTGCCTGATTGCCCTGGCTAGAACTTCCAATACTATGTTGAAGAGGAGTGGTGAGAGAGGGCATCCTTGTCTTGTGCCGGTTTTCAAAGGGAATGCTTCCAGCTTTTGCCCATTTACTATGATATTGGCTGTGGGTCTGTCATAAATAGCAGAAATCAGTTTGTTTGTTTTTTTGAGCTGACTTCCTTGAAAGGAAAATGGGCAATGCAACACAAATATAAAATGCATGAAAAGCCACAAGGGTTCTTCTAAATCCTGGAGTGTGCAGTGTCCACAGAGACTGGGTGTTGCGTACAGGAGCCAATGACAAGGTGCTCGGAGCATCTGATGAGAAAGAACAGGAGCGAGGCAGGGAGGCCAGCATCCGGAGAGAACAGAGCCCAGTGCCTCAGTGCTCTGGGTGAGGGGACCAGAAGTGGAATTCTGAATGCAGGCTGCTCCCTGACCCCAAGGAGATGTGGGGTGTGGGGACTCTGCGGCCTGGGTCCCTGGCCCTTTGGGGTCTGCTTTGTGGAGGACTCTTCATCAGAGCAGCCCTGGCTGGTCCCCATGACTCAGCTCCTCATTCTAAAAAAGAGAGATGAAATACCCACCTTTCAAGGTTGTGAAAAGTACTCTGTAATTTGCAAAGTGCTATACAAATGAGAGAACTTCAAGCCTTATTTTCCCAGTATAATTCTAGAGTAAAAATAGGAGATAAGAAAAGGGGACAGAGAAAAGTAGGAGGAATGGCTTGGCCATATTTTTCTGAAGGCATCCAGGGCCACACAGAGCCAGGGCGCAGTTACGTGCTGGTGGATCTGAGAAGAAAGGAGGACTTGGCCCTGTACTCCAGGAAGAACACGTCTCCCGGCCCCACCTCCACTTCCCTTTCTGTGCAGTGAGGGGTAGCTGGCAGCAGCCCTCAGCTCCCATCCTGCTCGAGTCTCTGCACGCACTCGGCTGAAGGGACGGAGAGGCCGCCATTCCATCCAGCACGCAAGCACAGCCACTTATCCGCACCAAGCCTGCCACAAGGGCGATTCTGCGATTCTGCAGCAGGGTGGCTGTGCTGGGGTCTTCCCCACTCTGTGCAGAGCTGCTGGTCCTCAGACACATCACATCTGCTCTCTGCCCAGTGAGAGCCCTGGAGGCAGCAATGACAGAGGCTGAAGAAAAAACATCCCCAACAACATGACATTCATGTGGACTGCCCTCTCTAATGCTGAGACACAGCAGCACAGGGAGGCTCCTCCATCTTCTCATGCAATGGGAACCGCACAGACTCCTGGGTGGAGAGGCCTGGACTTCCCTGATGGCCTGCCCCCCAGCTCTGCTCTCGCCCTCCTTTCCTCAGGACCACCCGAGTGTGCAGGTGCTAGGAGGGGATGTCACCTTTGCCACCACAGAAAGACAGGAGCATGCCTGCAAGCTCAGGTGCAGGGACGAGCTGCCAGCAGCAACAGCTGGTCCTTCCAGCCACAACCTCACTGCGGAATGTGCTTGCCCCAACTGGTGACACAAAAGCAGACCGGAAGCAGTATCTTCAAGGTCCCCTAACTTGATTTTAGGCGCCTGTGTGTGCTGTTCTGCCACACTGCCCACAAGGCCTCTGAGCAACTCGTCAGCACCAACCCAGGTGGCCCCACTCTGCTGGCCGGAACCTTGAGGCAGTGGATGAGGGAGGACATGGGGCTCCAGAAGGAAGGGCTGCCCATGGCCACCTCCCCGAGGCCCAGCACACAGGGCAGGTGGGCAAGGGGGGTGCCAAATCCCTGCATGTTACCAGTCACACCCACCCATAATCTATCTTCTAATTACTTTCCTCCCCTAGACACCACCTGGGGGGTTCCCAGCTCCGCCAAGCAAACAACCAGAGAGTCACACAGGAATGCCTCTTCCTGTAGAAGGTAGGCTTCCGGGGTACAGCCTTAGACCCTGCCATGGGGGCTAGGCCACAGGGGTGTGGCTGTGACGTAGTGCCTGGCTAGGAAGTGCCATATGTGGCAGCCATGGCCCAAGATGATGATGCCCAGGGTGGCACAGGCCTTCCCACACATGGCATGGGGCCACAAGGCTCTCCCCACAGCAGGGCTGTGCCATCACCACGGGATCAGGCAGTCACAGCATCCAGGCAGTGGGAGGCCTTTATCTACATCACCGACACCCTCCTGTGAGGCCCATTTCATAGAAGCACAGGGCCTGCCACAGCAGGGTTGGGATTTGAACCACACCCAGCTCTGAGCTGGTGAGCCTGACTCCCAGGAACATGGCCTGGCCTTCCCGTGCTGCCTCTCTCGGGGGCGATCCTTCCTTCCCACCCCTCCTGCTTGTGGTGGCAGCAGCAGAACTGGCCCAAGGTGAAAACTGTCATTCACACACAGGAGGTTTCAGAAGCCATCTTCATGTGGCTAAAACTGGCCAACACTGCAACCCAAGTGATTCCTGAAAGTCACTGTGATTTCGGGAGGCCGAATCCTGGCACGTGGCGACATCAGCAGGACAGCAGGCACCGGGCAAGCGGCAGTGCCTGGTGAGGACAGCAGAGCCCAGGCCACTGACCAAGGGACACTCAGGGTTGCGGGGGTGTGGAATAAATACAAGTCTTTTATAAGCAAATGCACACATTTTCACCAAACATCTCCCCCAAGACTAGGATCTTCAGTAAGCTCCTCTGCTCATTTCTGTGGTTTTTGGTTTTGCCAGTTAATCGTGCTGTTTCATGTGGTTTGATATTGTACATCACCTCAAAGCCTTTCAAAGAATAGGTGGAGTAAATCAATATAATCTACACGGATGGTGTGGGCGCTAGGATGCAACACATTTTATACCATTTTTATTAAGAATAAGTTACCAAGATGACAAGATATTATACCACGAATTCTAAAAACAGAATCCCTCCAAAGGAGTCCTGTGAACACGCCAGAGCCTGCAGCACAAAGCCCAGTGCACAGGAGGGAACCAACATGTGCCAAGCGAAACAGCAATGGGGCAAAAAACGCTACAGCCACATGGGCAGCAGAGAGGGAGGCGCGGCAGCGGGCACCTGTGGGCTGGGCCTCCTGTTCCAGGCAGACTGCCACCTCCCCTGGAGGCCCACAACGCCACAGATGAGGAAGAGGAGCGCCACAGACGTCTCAAGGATGTTCAGTGCCAGGACACCCCCAAGGCACCCGCACTAAGGTCTAGGCATCCTTCATCTCAGCGAGGGCACAAGTGAGACACGGCGCAGGAACAACATCCACGGGAAGGTACTCCCCAGCAGGACCTGGGCCACCCTGAGGCAGACTCTGTGCAGGCTTCTGGGAGCAGCCATGGTGTCATGGCACAGGGTCACCTCGTGAAGCCTGACTGTGGCAGCAAGGCCACGGGGACGCCATGCTCCAGGCTGTCACCATCTGGGTCCCGGAGAAACTCAGGGGCCTCACGGAGCCCATATTGCTCCAGGTTCTGCTGGGTTATCCCAGGTTCATGCCCGGGTTGGCAGTGCCCAGGGACCCTGGGGTGGCCATCAGAGACAAGCACTGTGCAGGGCAGCTCAGCACACCTTCCTGCCCTCAGTGTCCTGTTTGCATTTAAACTTCATGGGAAAGCTCCCCACACTGGCAGGATAAAACCACCACGGCTTTTCCCGACCTAACAACAGACTGCAGGATTCTTGGCGAAAGGGTCATCCTTGGATGGAGAGGCCTGGACTTCCCCTCATGGCCCAGCCGCTAGCTCTGCTCTCGCCCTCCTTTCCTCAGGACCACCCCAGTGTGAGGTGCTAGGAGGGGATGCCACCTTTGTCACCACAGAAAAGAAACAATAAAAACAATAAAAATGGCTGCTGTCATTGACCAAATCATTCTGAGGGGTGAAAGGTAAACAAAAGTCAATCTGCTTATTTTAAAGCATGGCCAGCTACATGTGCAAAAAACACACCAATACCCTTACATGGCCACCACCCGCAGCAGAAACGTGGGCTCTGCCATTCAGATTGCAGCCTCTGCCTCTGCTGAGAAAGTGAGGAGGGGACGCACCCACACAGCTGCAGGCACACCAGGCTGGAGGCAGAGACGGGCTGTTTTCTGAAGTGGCTCTGTGACAGATTTCCAAGGAACAGATGAAGTTAAAGAATCAGAACAAGTGTTTGCACAACAAAATAACTTTTGTTTTCAAATTATGACTGTGCAATGCAGATGGGAAATGTTACTTTATTGAAAACAAGAAAAATCATTAAAAAGAACTCATAGAGATTCAACAGTAAATATATAAGTATCAATGAAAAATGCACCAAGACCTAGTGAGTCCTTTATACACGACAAGGGTTAAAAGCTTTTCCCTCTGCGGCCTGCGTGTGGTTTCCCTGGGGTTAGCCCTGCTCAGGGCCCTCCGGACCCTTCCCATCCCTGCCTCCTCCCAGCACCAGCCCTGGAGGCCCTGCCTGGGGTCCTCAGGGTTGGATGCCCTTCCTGCTTCTGCCTCCCTCAGGGTCTTTCCTCCCCCTGAAGGAGAGGAATATCCCAAACACACAATCTGATCTGCCCTGCTTAGGGCCCCACCATCGTCCCCGAGCCTGGTCCTCCTCCTCCCTCAGCCCGTCCCCATCTCTCATGTCTCCCAGGGGCTCCTGTCCCTTTTCCAGCACAGCTCGCTCTTGCTCTCAGAGCCCTCTCTGCAGAGCCTTCTGGGCCACGTGCCCTGACACTCACACCACCTTGGGCAGCCCAGGTGGCCGAGTATCTCCACAGGACAATGTAGGCACTCAGTAAGTACAACTGTTTTTAATGAACAACAAGCTAAGAAGAGGCGAGTGAAGGGAGGTGATGCCATCAGGGCTGTCTTGAAAGATCATCCTGACCATGGAAGACAGGACGCTTCAGGAACACAGCAAGGGGTGGTGCTGATGCAGGGGCCGGATGGCTGGCTCACCCCCAGCCCCAGCACCCAGCTGCAAGCCTCTGCACCCAGCCACGGCCACCCCACTTGCATGACAGGGCAGAAACAGCGCCCAGCTACAGAGCCACTACTAGCAGAACATGGGCAGAAAGTTCGCACTGGGTCAAGGCCTCTGCCCAGGATGGCATCCAAGGGGTCTGAGGGTAAAGGAGGGAGCCCCTCTAGCCACCCAGCCCAGAAGTCACTGCTGAATCACGACGATGCCTTCAAGGAAGAGGAGGGGAGACCCTGAGAGCCACAGAGGGACAGTCAGTGTCACAGGACAACAGACTAGTTCCACAGATGATGCTGAGATGTTCGGGAGAGATCACAAACATGATTAACCTGCAGAATCTGATGAAACTGAGTAGATCATGGGGAATAATCATATGGGTTTGGATCTCCACATACTGTTTTTCTGTTTCCACACTGGACTATTTAACGTTGCCTCGCATGCGCAAGCCAAATACTTGCTAATGCAACAAATTAGCAAATGCAGTGATAGGCTCTGAACAGCACATACTGCCTAGAATTCCTTCCAAAGAAAACTGCAGCTAAAGGCAGAACATGAGCAAAAGGCATATAAGCAGAGTGCATCCAGGAGGGTCTACTGAACCAAGTGTGTGACAATAGGTGTGGCTGTGAAGGCGGGTCAGTGACCAGCATCTGGCCGGACGCTGTGGGCATGGCATGGCGGCCCCCCTCTGAAACCCATGTCAAGAAGAGCAAATGTACCAAGGCCATGGAACCTGGGTGTGTCTGTGGTCCTGTCCCTGTGTCTGCCTCAGCTGCCACCATCTGCTCCCCCGCAGCTCCTTGTGCGCCCAGGGGCACTGCAGTCAGCAGGGAGGGGCCAGCCCACACACTGGCTCTCTTGTAGGACGTGGGTAGATAAGGGCAGGACTCAGAGAGACTGGCCACCGGTGCTGTGAGTGGGGACAGAGAAGCAGCTAAGGCAAGGCTAGCGGCCAGGGTCCCCACAAGGCTGGCCATCAACACTCCAGGGTCATCACGACACCCCCATCCACACAGGGATGTGGATGTGACCTCCCGCAGGACGCAGGGGCAGTGAGAGCCAGGCTGGGGGTGTTGCAGGTGGCATGACAGGAAGATGGGTGAGTGGGGAAGTCACAGGTGATAGAACGACGGCTGGTGCCATTGTCAGAGTTGGAGAGTGGCCACAGCAGAGAACGTTCCAGGGTCAGAGCAAGTGGGTATGCTGGCAAGAACGGGTGGCCATGCACAACGGGCAACAAGTCCTGGAGGAGGCGGTGGGAACCCCATGCTAGGGTGCCCCATCTACCGGGAGCATGCAGGACTGGGAGCAGAAGTCAAGTCAGTCACTGGGCAGCAGGACCACACAAATGAGGTCAGGGAAAGACATCCTCCTCCTGGGCTGTGGCCTAGGTGCAGTGAGGCACATGGCCCAGGTGGGAAGGCCACCTCACCCAGGCTCAGGAGGGCACAGGTTTGTACCAGGCTGCATGTGGTACTTGGCCCAAGGGCCCAGCACGAAGGGGTGGCAGGTGACCAGGGCAGGCAGCTGAGAGCAGAGGGCAGGGCAGGAGGCATCAGCAAGGCTGGTGGTGTTGGGTGGGTTAGAGGAATTGCAGGGAGGGGGCCTCAGGGTCAGGTCAGGCACACACCTAGGGACGCCCAGGACACACCTGTTTGGAGCCAGTTGGGCCCAGAGCTTGGTGCTGGTAAAGAGGCTCTCTATTTACCCTCAGGTTCCAAGGTCTTTTCTTTTGTCTACAAAGGCAACATCATCTGCACTTCACAGAAGCCCTGGCTCAGGGTGCACAGGCTTGCTCCTACATCCTGCTGGGCTGTGTGAGGGGCAGCCCCAATCTGGACCTGCTATCTCTGTGTGTGGATCTGCCAGGAGCCTCTGGCTTGGCCTGGCGCTCCCAAGAAAAAGCTGCAAGAGAGGAGCGGCTGCCTGGCTCCTTGGCCTGCGCCTTGGGAAGGCCCCACCTGCAGCCATTACTCCGCGCTCCTGCAGCCTCCTCCAAAAAGGCAGCTGCACTGAAGTCAGGCCACGGTTCATGGAGAGAGAGTAGCACAAGAACCATCGCTGGGTGGTTCTCACAGCGAGAGAACAAGCTGTGGGCAGAGGGCCAGGGAGCTGAGAGGACCCTCTCCAACAGCTGCCCAAGTCACCAGCAACCAGGCATTGGAGAGCCCGACGCCAACCTGGTGAAGCTAGCACAGCCTCTGTTTCCACACTGGACTACTTAATGTTGTCTCGCATGCACAAGCCAAATACTTGCTAATGCAACAAATTAGCAAATGCAGTGATAGGCTCAGCCACAGGGACATCACCTCAAGAGGCTGCTTGTTCTCGCTCATTATTTATTTCTTAATCATATTCTGAGGCATTAATTTTGTTGTAATTAAAATTCCAGTTTGAGAAAAGCATTTGAGAAACTAAAACAAAGCCCAGTTCCCAGCACCCCAGGCTCTGGGTGGCCCTGCCAAGGACGCGTGCCTGGCCTCTCAGGACCAGGCACAGACAACTTGGCCTGGCTGCCCAGGTGGGGTCACAGCATCATCTGCCAAAGTCTCGCAGAAGATCTGTTCTGAGGAGAAGGCTGAAGAATTCATTCTGCAGCCCTACTCCCTTATCCAAGGGGGTACGTTCCAAGACTCCTAGTGGCTGCCTGGAACCACGGACTATACCAACCCCTGTTATAAACTGTCCTGTGATAAATTTTAATGTATAAATTAGGTACAGAAGGAGATTAACAATAATAAAACAGAACAATTTTATCAATATGCCACAAATAAGGCCGGGCGCGGTGGCTCACGCCTGTAATCCCTGCACTTTGGGAGGCCGAGGCGGGCGGATCACGAGGTCAGGAGATCGAGACCATCCTGGCTAACACGGTGAAACCCCGTCTCTACTAAAATACAAAAAATTAGCCGGGCGCGGTGGCGGGCGCCTGTAGTCCCAGCTACTCGGGAGGCTGAGGCAGGAGAATGGCGCGAACCTGGGAGGCGGAGCTTGCAGTGAGCCGAGATGGTGCCACTGCACTCCAGCCTGGGCGACAGAGTGAAGACTCCGCCTCAAAAAAAAAAAAAAAAAAAAAAAAAAAAAAAAAAAAGTTATGTAAATATGGTCTCTCTCTTAAGATATCTCACTATACTGTACCATGGGTGACTGAAATCACAGAAAGTGAAACTGTGGACAAAAGAGGGACTACTGTACTCATTGGACAACTTGTTACTGTGATATAATTTCAAACCTTGAAAAAAGTATATGAGTATTACAAAGAATGTCTACATATCCTTTACCTCATTTATCCAATTACTTACATTCCAGCCCAACTGTGTGTCATGAATTCGTCCATGCACGCATTCACTCTCTACAGATCCATGCATTCATCCATGTATGCATCCATTCACTCTCTCTATGGATCCATGCATTCATCCATCCATGCATTCACTCTGTCGATGGATCCATGCATTCATCCATCCATGCATTCACTCTCTATGGATCCATGCATCTGTCCATCCATGCATTCACTCTCTATGGATCCATGCATCTGTCCATCCATGCATTCACTCTGTGGATCCATGCATTCATCCATGTATGCATTCACTCTCTCTACAGATCCATGCATTTCTCCATGCATGCATTCATTCTCTCTACAAATCTATGCATTCATCCATTCACACATTCACTCTATGGATCCATGCATTCATCCATCCATGCATTCACTCTCTATGGATCCATGCATTCATCCATCCATGCATTCACTCTCGGTGGATCCATGCACTCATCCATCCATGCATTCACTCTCTATGGATTCATGCATCTGTCCATCCATGCATTCACCCTCTCTATGGATCCATGCACTCATCCATCCATGCATTCACTCTCGGTGGATCCATGCACTCATCCATCCATGCATTCACTCTCTATGGATTCATGCATCTGTCCATCCATGCATTCACCCTCTCTATGGATCCATGCACTCATCCATCCATGCATTCACTCTCGGTGGATCCATGCACTCATCCATCCATGCATTCACTCTCTATGGATCCATGCATTCATCCATCCATGCATTCACTCTCTCTATGGATCCATGCACTCGTCCATCCATGCATTCACTCTATGGATCCATGCATTCATCCATGTACTCATTCACTCTCTCTACAGATCCATGCATTTCTCCATGCATGCATTCATTCTCTCTATAAATCTATGCATTCATCCATTCACACATTCACTCTCTCTGTGAATTCATGCATTCATCCATCCATGCATTCACTCTGTTGATGGATCCATGCATTCGTCCATCCATGCATTCACTCTCTATGGATCCATGCATCTGTCCATCCATGCATTCAGTTTCAATGGATCCATGCACTCGTCCATCAATGCATTCACTCTCTCTATGGATCCATGCATTCATCCATCCATGCATTCACTCTCTCTGTGGATCTATGCACTCATCTATCCATGCATTCACTTTTTGTGGATCCATGAACTCGTCTATCCAGTCTATTCATGTATTCACTCTCTCTATGGATCCATGCACTCATCCATCCATGCATTCACTCTCTCTATGGATCCATGCACTCATCCATCCATGCATTCACTCTCTCTATGGATCCGTGAACTCGTCTATCCATGCATTCACTCTCTATGGATCCATGAACTCGCCTATCCATGCCTTCACTCTCTATGGATCTATGCACTTGTCCATCCATGCATTCACTCTGTGGATCCATGCTTTCATCCATGTATGCATTCACTCTCTCTACAGATCCATGCATTTCTCCATGCATGCATTCATTCTCTCTACAAATCTATGCATTCATCCATTCACACATTCACTCTATGGATCCATGCACTCATCCATCCATGCATTCACTCTCTATGGATCCATGCATCTGTCCATCCATGCATTCACTCTGTGGATCCATGTATTCATCCATGTATGCATTCACTCTCTCTATGGATCCATGCATTTCTCCATGCATGCATTCATTCTCTCTACAAATCTATGCATTCATCCATTCACACATTCACTCTATGGATCCATGCATTCATCCATCCATGCATTCACCCTCTCTATGGATCCATGCACTCGTACATCCATGCATTCACTCTCTATGGATCCATGCACTCATCCATCCATGCATTCACTCTCGGTGGATCCATGCACTCATCCATCCATGCATTCACTCTCTATGGATCCATGCATCTGTCCATCCATGCATTCACTCTCTGTGGATCCATGCATTCATCCATCCATGCATTCACTCTCTCTATGGATCCATGCACTCATCCATCCATGCATTCACTCTATGGATCCATGCATTCATCCATGTACGCATTCACTCTCTCTACAGATCCATGCATTTCTCCATGCATGCATTCATTCTCTCTATAAATCTATGCATTCATCCATTCACACATTCACTCTCTCTGTGAATTCATGCATTCATCCATCCATGCATTCACTCTGTTGATGGATCCATGCATTCGTCCATCCATGCATTCACTCTCTATGGATCCATGCATCTGTCCATCCATGCATTCAGTTTCAATGGATCCATGCACTCGTCCATCCATGCATTCACTCTCTCTATGGATCCATGCATTCGTACATCCATGCATTCACTCTCTCTGTGGATCTATGCACTCGCCTATCCATGCATTCACTTTTTGTGGATCCATGAACTCGTCTATCCAGTCTATTCATGTATTCACTCTCTCTATGGATCCATGCACACATCCATCCATGCATTCACTCTCTCTATGGATCCATGAACTCGTCTATCCATGCATTCACTCTCTCTATGGATCCATGCATTCATCCATCATGCATTCACTCTCTATGGATCCATGCACTCGTACATCCATGCATTCACTCTCTCTATGGATCCATGTATCTGTCCATCCATGCATTCACTCTCGGTGGATCTATGCACTCATCCATCCATGTATTCACTCTCTCTATGGATCTATGCACTCGTCCATCCATGCATTCACTCTGTGGATCCATGCATTCATCCATGTATGCATTCACTCTCTCTACAGATCCATGCATTTCTCCATGCATGCATTCATTCTCTCTACAAATCTATGCATTCATCCATTCACACATTCACTCTATGGATCCATGCATTCATCCATCCATGCATTCACTCTGCTGATGGAACCATGCATCTGTCCATCCATGCATTCACTCTCTGTGGATCCATGCATCTGTCCATCCATGCATTCACTCTCTCTAAGGATCCATGTATCTGTCTATCCATGCATTCAGTCTCAATGGATCCATGCACTCATCCATCAATGCATTCACTCTCTCTATGGATCCATGCATTCATCCATCCATGCATTCACTCTCTCTAAGGATCCATGCATTCACTCTCTCTATGGATAAATGCACTCATCCATCCATGCATTCACTCTCTATGGATCCAAGCACTCATCTATCCATGCATTCACTCTCTATGGATCCATGCATCTGTCCATCCATGCATTCACTCTCGGTGGATCCATGAACTCATCTATTCAGTCTATCTATGCATTCACTCTTTCTATGGATCCATGCACTCGTCCATCCATGCATTCTCTCTCTATGGATCCATGTACTTGTCCATCCATGCATTCACTCTCTGTGGATCCATGCACTCGTCCATCCATGCATTTACTCTCTATATGGATCCATGCACTCACCCATCCATGCATTCACTCTCTCTATGGATCCATGCACTTGTCCATCCATGCATTCACTCTATGGATCCATGCACTCGTCCATCTGTGCATTCATTCTCTTTACGGATCCATGCACTCATCTATCCATGCATTCACTCTATGGATCCATGCACTCGTCCATCCATGCATTCACTCTCTCTACAGATCCATGCACTCGTCTATCCATGCATTCACTCTCTGTGGATCCATGAACTCGTCTATCCAGTCTATCCATGCATTCACTCTCTCTATGGATCCATAAACTCGTCCATCCATGCATTCACTCTCTGTGGATCCATGCACTCATCCATCCATGCATTCACTCTCTCTATGGATCCATGCACTCGTCCATCCATGCATTCACTCTATGGATCCATGCACTCCTCCATCCACGCATTCACTCTCTCTACAGATCCATGCACTCATCCATGCATGCATTCACTCTATGGATCCATGCACTCGTCCATCCATGCATTCACTCTCTCTATGGATTCATGCACTTGTCCATCCATGCATTCACTCTATGGATCCATGCACTCGTCCATCCGTGCATTCACTCTCTCTATGGATCCATGCACTTGTCCATCCATGCATTCACTCTATGGATCCATGCACTCGTCCATCCGTGCATTCACTCTCTCTATGGATCCATGCACTTGTCCATCCATGCATTCACTCTATGGATCCATGCACTCGTCCATCCATGCATTCACTCTCTCTATGGATCCATGCACTTGTCCATCCATGCATTCACTCTATGGATCCATGCACTCGTCCATCCGTGCATTCACTCTCTTTACGGATCCATGCACTCATCCATCCATGCATTCACTCTCTGTGGATCCATGCACTCGTCCATCCATGCATTCACTCTCTCTATGGATCCATGCACTTGTCTATCCATGTATTCACTTCCTGTGGATCAATGCATTCATCCATCCCTGCATTCACTCTCTGTGGATCCATGCATTCACCCATCCATGCATTCATCCATTCATGCACACATTCACTTTCTCTATGGATCCATGCATCCATCCATCCATGCATTCACATTCACTTTCTCTACAGATCCATGCATCCGTCCATCCACATATTCACTCTCTCTGTAGGCCCACACCATCTGAGAGTGTTTACCAGACACCATACTCTTTCACCCCAAATACTGTACCATGTGTTTCCCCAAAACAACGTACAGATAACCACAGTACAATGATCAAAATCAGAACATGAGCACTGAGCCGGTACTGTCACCTAATTCTCTGCTGATTCTCCATGCTCTGTCCCCAGACACATTACAAATTCATTGATTAAGCCCTCATATTTAAACTTTACATAAAAATAACACAAGAGGGCCTTCAAGAGCTATGTAATTAGAAATGCTATTATAAATCATGCTTCCATTCTAAGAGGTTTGGGAAACAAATTTCACGCAATTCAAACCCCATATAAAGTTTTTTAAAAGACAAAAGAAAATAAGAAACTAAGTATCATCTTTACTGACAATAAACACACTATAAAAACATGCTAACGAAAAACACAAAAACCATAATCTAGTATTTTTTTAATAGGCTAAAAGGCATTAATGGTGCAAAAGGTGAAAAAATACAAATCAGAATTAGAAAAACTAAAAAACTGAGGTCACAGAACTACAAAATACGTGGGAATAGAAAGAAAAATATTTAAAAAATAAAGATGAAATCAGAAGACACAAAAAAACCAAATAAACACAACAGACAAAAAATACAAAACTTTAAAAAATTTTTTAAAAAGCAATGAAAAGAATTCAAGAGAAGTGATACACACAGAAGACAGACAAGGAAGTGCAAGTACATGTGAACAGCATCCCAAAGAGGAAACTGAGGCAGGAGACACATCAAAATCTCCTAACCAAACTGTAAAAAGCTCTTCCTAAATGAAAATAAAAATAGTTAAAACTAAGTGCAGGTTGGATTTAATTTTCTAACACTTTACTTATGATTGCACATCTGTTTCCTGAGGGTACAGTTACCTATACATTTTTTTTTTTAACAATTCTTGCACAATTTCTACATGACAATATTGCTGAGCTCATCAGACAATCTGGAGAACTTTTGTTATTTCTTCACTCCAGGATGGTTTACAGACCTCACACATCACCCTTCTTTGGGACACGCTGAAACGCACCTGCAGAGGGGATCGCCAGGTGGTGTGAGTGCAGCCCTCTGAATGGGTTTTCAGCCACTCTCACAATTACAGGTCTTTTCAGACTTGTCACATACATTGAGGCAGTTTTGTTGATTTACATCTTTGTAGAAAACTGTTCACTCAGATTTCCAAATTTCTTTGCACAGAGGCTGTAAACAGCAGTCTCTTAGAGTGTTAACAGCTTCCTACATGCAGTGCTATTTTCCTGTTTCCCAAGTTTTAAGGTTTTACACCTTCTCTTTCTTGATCAAAGTGGCTAATAGTTTAAGTATTTTATTGATTCTTTTTCAGAATTTATTGCACCAAGCAATAAGTTTCCATGCTTTACCATATTAACCTCTACTTTTATCTTCATTCATTTTTCCTACTTTGTCTTGAACTGGTTTTAACTCTTTCTCTAATCTTTAGAGTCACATGGCCAGTTCATTCATTGTAAACGTTTCTGGTTTTCCAACATTTTCTTCTGAGAATTGCTTTTGTGACATCCCTCATGTTTGACATGCAATGTTCTCTCATTTTCATTACTTTTTAAACAGTATGCTTTATTTAAAGGCATTCCAAAATTCCCAAGTATATAATGACGTCTGGGTTATTTTTGGCTATCATTTTGTGGTTTTTTTTTTTTCATTTTTACTGTACTTTATGATTTCCGCTTTTGAAAATTAAGATTTTCTATAAAATCGAATACATGGCAGAGATATTTGTGAATGGTCCTGGAGGGACAGAGAAGGTAAAGAAAAAAAGAAAAGAAAAGAAAGCAAAAAAAAAAAAAAAAGAAGAAAAAAGAAGAAGACAAGCGTCCTCTGTGTCCCCTTCCAAAAAGAGAGTGGGTTACAAACGTTCTTCAAATTTCTCGTAAACATACGGACATTCTGGTCCCCTTGATTTGTCAATTGAAATTTCCCATTATGGTACTGAATTAATCCATCTCTTATTCTTAGAATTTCTTCCTACAGGCCGGGCACGGTGGCTCACGCCTGTAATCCCAGCACTTTGGGAGGCCAAGGCGGGCGGATCACGAGGTCAGGAGATCGAGACCATCCTGGCTAACACGGTGAAACTCCGTCTCTACTAAAAAAAAAATACAAAAAATTAGCCGGGCGTGGCGGTAGGCGCCTATAGTCCCAGCTACTCGGGAGGCTGAGGCAGGAGAATGATGTGAACCTGGGAGGCGGAGCTTGCAGTGAGCTGAGATCCGGCCACCGCACGCCAGCCTGGGCGACAGAGCGAGACTCCGTGTCAAAAAAAAAAAAAAAAAAAAGAATTTCTTCCTACATAAATTTCACAGCTATGTAATTATGTACATAAAAGTTCACGATGATCGTATTTTCTTAGAGGATTATAACTTACCAACATGAAGTATCTTTGTCCCATTTAATGCCTTTCATCTTTTTCATGAAAATGTCGTTGCTGGTCTGCTTTCTAGTGGCTAGCATTGCTCAGTGCCCTTCCCATTAACAAATTCTCTGTTTCTGACTCTTTTTTTTTTTTTTTTTTTTGGATGGTCTTGATCCATCCAAAAGATCCAAGCCAGGATGGTCTTGATCTTCTGACCTCGTGATCCGCCCGCCTCAGCCTCCCAAAGCGCTGGGATTACAGGCGTCAGCTACCACACCTGACCTCTGGGTCATTTTTAAGACAATCTGAGGTCTGCCTCTTAGTAGAGAAATCTAACTCTGTATTTGAATTATCGTCTACATAATGTCTTGCCTTATATATTTTCTATGATTTCAAATGTTTTCCCTTCTACTACACCTTTTGGTGAACTGATGAGGTTTTCTTTGTTCTGAAATTTTTCCTGTTCAAGATGTGAAGTCATGCATCCGTCCCTATTCCTCGGGGGGCTCCTATTTACTTATGTATGTTTAGAGACGGGGTCTCGCTCTGTCACCTGGGCTGGAGTGCAGAGGCACAGTCATGGCTTGCTACACCTCAAACTCCGAGACTCAAGCGATAATCCCACCTCAGCCTCTGGAGGAGCTGGGACCACATGCATGCACCACCACACCCAGCTAACTTGTAAATTTTCTGTAGAGCCAGGGTTCCTTGTAAATCATTTACAGTCGTTCCTTGTAAATCATTAATCCATTTAAGCCTTCATTTCTACACTATGGAGGAGACTAGCATCTATAAATTCCCCCTGAAAAAAAAAAAACAAAACCCTGAAGTTTAGTAAGCTTTCATTTTTCTCCTTCTCATCATTATATATAGATACATATACTTGAGATTTTGATTTCAAATAGTATTTTAATTTGCATACCAATATACACCAACAGTGATTTAGACTAGTACGTGTTACTCTGGATACTTTCCTCACCATTATTTGTGGAATCAAAACTTGTTTTCTTTCATAGATAGTTGTCTTTTTCTTAGTTTTGTCAGGGTATTAGGGATAAGGCTGGTAACCTCTGAGTCCTTCACTATCTGAAGGCACTTTTCCTTTGCCCTTCAATTTGAATTCTAGTCTGTCTGTGTCTACAATTCCAGGTTTGAAATCATTTTCCCGAGTATTTTGAAGATACTGTTCCAATTAAATCTAGAGTACAATTTCTCATTGAGAAGCCTGATGCCAATCACCAGCCAGAGCTTTGCAGAGGCTGACTATTGCCTCCCGTCTCCTCCTGCAGAGCCCCTGTGGAGTCTCTGCTGTCCACAGTATCTGGAACTCCGAACTCGGTCCTCACAGGTCCTGGCAGCCGTGTTTTCCCCATGCCCACTCAACACTGGTCAGTCCTGTGATGCGCTCTGTGCTCGGGGAGATGATCTTCTAGGATGTCTCCATTGTCTTCCCCTCAATCTTCTCTCTTTCCTGGTCCTCAGACTCCTGTTAAACAGAATATGGAGCTTCTCAGTATCGCACTCAGCCTCAGCTTTTCCTCTCGCTCTCCTCGCCCGTCAGTCCTGGAGCTCTGCATCAGCGAGTCTTGGACTCGCTGGTCCTCAGTCTGCGCTCGGGAATAGCTCTCGGTCTTTGACGTCTGAGTGCAGTAACAGCTCTGGGTCTGCGTTCTCAATAGTCCGTGGCTATTCACTCTTCATGCTGCCCGTTCTGTGAGTCCTGCCTTCCTGGCTGTGCCATTTTGACCGTCCACTCTTCAAGGCCTTTGGTGCTCCCTTTGAAGGAGCCGTGTGTCTGACCTAGTCTCCATCCTGAAGGCGGCCCCATGTCTTCTTTCTGCCGTGCTCACTGCTGCTTTCTCCTGCTGCCAGTTTCCCTCCAGCGTGCTGTGGTTCCCAGCTTGTCGGCAGTTTTGCTCTGGAGAGGCTTGGTTTGCTCATCCTGGATGCTGTTCCTGTCTGCTTTCGTCAGCCTCGGGTACTGCAGCGGGGAGAGGGAGGGGTGTCTTTGGACTGCATGTGACAATCTTTAGTCTCCTGGAATTGGCTCCCTGTCCCTCTCTGGAGTTGGTTGCTGGCCCCAGCACACCTTCTGACTGCCTGGGCCCAAAGTCGGGGGGTTTGAGGGGGATACCTGACTCTGCTCCTCTGAGTTAGTGCTGCCAGCCAACCCTCTCCAACTCCCTGAGTCCACTAATCTGAGCTGAGCGTCCTAACTTCCACTCTTCTCTGCCTGTCTTCTGTGGTGTTTTGATTCCACAAACATTGCCTATTTCTATCTCTCTTTTTTTTTTTTTTGAGATGGAGTTTCGCTCTGTCACCCAGGCTGGAGTGCAGTGGACGGATCTCAGCTCACTGCAAGCTCCGCCTTTCGGGTTCACACCATTCTCCTGCCTCAGCCTCCCGAGTAGCTGGGACTACAGGCGCCGCCACCTCGCCCGGCTAGTTTTTTGTATTTTTTTAGTAGAGACGGGGTTTCACCGGGTTAGCCAGGATGGTCTCGATCTCCTGACCTTGTGATCCGCCCATCTCAGCCTCCCAAAGTGCTGGGATTACAGGCTTGAGCCACCGCACCTGGCCGCCTGTTTCTATCTCTTAATAATCAATCAAGACATCTGGTCCTCTGACTGCAGTCATCCCTGTCTCCTAGAACATCATGAATTTCTGTTGTTGCTGGTGTTTTAAAATTTCTGTCTTTTCTAGAGATTCTGGTTCAGGGTGTCAGTAGATTACTGTTCTCTGGTGACCATCCTGTTACAATCACCAGAAGACCAACTTGTGCTGTCTTTTTTAAAAAAGAAAACTCTACTTAGGTTTTCTTTCCACACACAATAGATAAGCTAACCTCTTATCCCAGAGGGGCTTCCTGGGAGGGCCCCCACCTTCTCTGCACCTTCATCACTGCCAGACGCTGGCATCGGTGGGCCAGCTGGACCCTCCACTGAGCCCGCCCCTCCTGGCATCCCAAGGCTGCCCCAGCGGTTCTCCTGCCCTTGCTGCAGCTCTGTGGGTTGCTGCAACCGGCACAGAAACAAGCAACTGTTTCTCCCACTTTCAAATAAAGGCTGGAAACATAATTTTTAAAGTTCTGGTTGGTAAGATTAACCTCAACACAGTAGTCTGGAGCCCCGGGCCTGGCCTCCAACTGCTTCACAGCCTGGCGCTGGGAAGGGTGGCCCTGCAGTGGCCTGGGCCAGGTAGGCTTGGAGTCAGCTTGCCTGAGGTCCCAGCACAGAGAAGACGGGAGAAGCAGGACTCACACCCAAGCGACTGAAGCAAGGAAAGGAAAGGCTGTCAGCCTGAGGGCGGGCACTGCCCTAGGATGGGGACTGGGCATGAGGCTCCTGAGTGCAGCCCAGGGCTGGAAATGAACTGCATCCTCGCTTTCAGGAGCAGGACCTAACTATGTAGTTGCTTTATGTTTATTTAAGCCTTACCCTGCAATTTCTCTGTTGTCTGTAATTACCCTGAGCCACAACCTAACACTTGCTGTGCAGTTAGTCAAGCGGTTGACAGTTACCAAGGAAACCAAGTAGTACTATTCTCTAAGTTGAAGAGGTAGTTGTATTTTAAAAATTTTTCTTAGTTGTATTCTACTTTGATAGAGATTGACTTATGATTGCCACCAACTGGAAAAAGAAAGTTGTTGGCGGCCACATGCCTTCCGGCTGTTGCACACCTCCCTCCCGAGCTTCTCTCCTTCCCTAGCCCAGATCATGCCACGAGACGATTGTCTCCTCTCTGCCTTCGTATCTGGCTCCCCGCTTGCTTCCTTGTCCTTGCTTGACAAAAGTCACACCCTATTAAAGTCTCACTCTCTGCCAATTCCGTGCCTAGCCTCTGGAGCTGCACACAACTGGAGGAGAACACAAACGGTTCGGTGTATGCCAGACCAGACCACAGGAAGGCCACACACACCAGTGACAACACCCACTTCCTGGCCTGGCCATGCTCCCAGCCTTCCAAATTCTACTGCACGCACCTGACACTGAACCATATGAAACTGCCTTTTATCGTACGTCAAAAACATATAAATATGCATATCTCATACCGATTCCTGTCTTCAAACCTCCCCCTTCCCATGCTGGGCTGACAACCAACACAGCCTTGTTGTGAGGGGCTTCCTGGGATGGACCCCACCATCTCTGCACCTTCACCACTCCAAGATGCTGGCCTCGGTGGGTTGGCCAGCCCCTCTACTGAGCCTACCCCCGTCTGGGCATCCCAAGGCTGCCCCAGTGGTTCTCCTGCCCTTGGGAGAGCTCTGCTGGTTGCTGTGACCTGCACAGAAACAACCTACTGTTTCTTCCACTATTTCTTCCAAGTAAAACTGTGGCTTCCTTTTCCCCTACTACTCTCTTTTCCTTTGTAGTAAAACTCTTCAAAACTCCACCTTGCTGCCCCAGCCCTTCTGCTGTCCTTCTCCGTCTCCAGAGCACCCCGCTTTTGCTTTTGTTGCCTGCCAAGTCTAAAACTGCTCAAGACCCCCAAGGACCTGTGTGAGCACTGGTGTCTCATTCCTGGCTCTCCCCTTACCCGACCTGTCCCCAGGATTGAGACTCTCTGTCCTCTGTGATGAGGCAATGCCCTCAGCTTTTGTGTCTCCTGGGTCCCTCGCTGGTCCCTTAGGCTCAGACTCTGCTTGTTCCTCTGGTGCATCCCGGCCTGCCAAGGGAGGGGTGCCCCAGGCCTCGGTCCTCGCTCCTCTTCTCTCCGCAGACGGCCCCTGGACCACCCATGCCGTTTCCTAGCATAAAACATCATGGAGGGACCAATCAGGCACAAGTCCACCTCTCCTGAGTCTCTCTATCCAACTGTGTGCTCACTGCTCTGCCTGAATGGCACGGCGCCTCACCTTGGCTGCCTTCGTCACAAGTGCTGGACACAACTCCGTCCCTCCTGCCAATCGGGCCTAGAGCCCCTCAGTCACCTCAACTCCCTCGTCCCACAGGTCACTTCCACTCCGTTTGAAGGTCCTACCTGCAAACTGATCCCGAATCTGACCCTCTCATGGTGTCCTTGGGACCACCTCTCACCTGGGTCGAGGTAGAGCCTCCTCGCTGGTCTCTGCTTCCCCGCTGGATCCCCTGAGAGACTATTCTTTTTTGTTTTTTTTTGTTTTTTTTGAGACGGAGTCTTGCTCAGTCACCCAGGCTGGAGTGCAGTGGCCGGATCTCAGCTCACTGCAAGCTCTGCCTCCCGGGTTCACGCCATTCTCCTGCCTCAGTCTCCCGAGTAGCTGGGACTACAGGCACCTGCTACCACACTCGGCTACATTTTTTGTATTTTTAGTAGAGACAGGGTTTCACTGTGTTAGCCAGGATGGTCTTGATCTCCTGACCTCGTGATCTACCTGTGTTGGCCTCCCAAAGTGCTGGGATTAGGCATGAGCCACCGCACCTGGCCGACAGACTACTCTTTACCCAGACACCAGAGCAATTTGGCGAGAACCTAACTCGGCTCAGGTCCCTCCCCTGCTCAAGACAAGAAGCAATGGCTCCCACTCAGAGCAAAAGCTCTTAGGACGCCAGGGGGCCACAAATGACCTGCTCTTCACCTCCTGGAACTCATCCCCTGAAGCTCTTCTCTTCCTTACTCGCTCTACTCCGGCCACACTGGCCCCGGGTTGTTCTCCACCTTAAAGCCTTCATGCTGGGGGCTCCTCTGCCCAGACTGCTCCTCATCCATGGCTCACACCCTCATCTTTCCTTTAACATCACCTTCTCAATGAGGCCAACCCTGACGGCCCTATTGAACACTGGCAACCCCCAACTGCATGTATGCATGCACACACGTGTACACATACACACATGAAAAGACACGATCACAAACACATATGCACACACTCGTGCACTCATAGGCACACAAGCACACGTACACATGCACCCACTCATGCACACATGCACAACTCACATGCACACACCCTCGCACACATGCAGGTACACTACGTGCACAATCACACACGTGCATGCACTCACACACACACGTGCACACACTACGTATGCACAAACATGCGTGCACACTTGCATGTGCAGACACATGCACCCGCACGTGTGCACACACTCACTCACTCCTGGCCTCTGCTTTGTGCCCCATCCTTGATCTGCTGAGCATGCCATCTCCTTTTCTCAGGTATGAAGCACACACAGGACGGCCAGCTCTGGGGACACAGCCATTTGTGTGCGCTCACTGAGAATGTGTTCCAAGCCTAGGACAGAGCCGGGCACAGAGCATGTATTTAGTTACCGTTGGCTGAATAAGTCTGTTGGATCTGGAAAGCAATTCAATTCTTCCGACCTCATTTAGAATTATTCCTAAAACCATTTCTAACTGAAACGTGTCATTAGCTCCACTGTGTTTCTAACCTGAGGAGAACTGCCCTGTGACTGGCGAGTCATTCACATTCTGCAGAGATGAAAAGTTTACAGTCACCACATACTCCAGATCATGTTGTTTAAGAAATACACCTTTTTCTCATTCCACTACAAATTACCCTGTAAAAGGAAATAGACAAGAAGCAGGTCAGCATGAGAGGCTGTTAGCATCGCCTCTGCAGGGGCCCTCATGGCAGCCCATA
Organism: Macaca mulatta; assembly: GCF_049350105.2. Lineage (NCBI taxonomy): Eukaryota > Metazoa > Chordata > Mammalia > Primates > Cercopithecidae > Macaca > Macaca mulatta. Next base: position 1,771,006 of record NC_133408.1, read on the forward strand.
GTGAGTGAGGTCAGTGGGAGTAGGTGCAGTTCAGGGTTAAGAACCTCGAGAGAACGGTCAAGCAAAGGGAGCAACCGGAAGTCAGGATCGGCCCCATGGGGTGGGAAAAAAGGGGGCGGGGTGTGGGCTGAGGTAGGTCAGCCGACAGCACTGAGGTCAGGGACAGGCAGGCATGGGGGCGAAGCTGGGAAGGGCAGGCAGGGTCACAGGTGAGCCATCATCTGGAACAGGACGGGGCCGGGCAGGCAGGTCACCAGCAGGGGTAGACGAGAGTACCTGGGAGTGTCTCCTTCTCCCGGCCTGGGGCCGCCTGTCCTGCCAGCCCACCTGCTCCCCGAGGGTGAGACACTGTCCATCTACCAAAAAGCAAGGGAGAAGCGTCACGTTACCTGACGAACTTGGCAGGGCCGATGCCAGGCACACCGCCCACACCTCGCGTGATCCTCCCCACCCCTCACCCGTTTGACTGTGGGGGGTTCACGGGACACCTTGTTACTTGAATTCAGTACTGCATCCTCCAGCAATGGTCAGACACGATTCTACAGGTCACAGCAGGTCACGGTAAGGAGACACCAGCTATTCCTGGCTAAGCCCTCCTGTCAACTCCTGACAACTGGTGCCCACCCTGCAACTGTAGGTGCCCCCACCTTCCCCCGTAGGTCTCCCCACTCTCTCCCCGCCTTTGCTATAGTCTGCTAAAAAGTTACCCTTTACGTGCAGGTAGCATTACCTGAGCTATACCGCAAAGCCTCATCTCTAGCAAAGCTTTCAGCTTTTCCTGTTGCAACAGTCCACATCCTCAGTTATAGCAGAAATACATTTTTAAAAATCTAGTAACACATTTGTGAAGCGTCCAAGGTGCCTGGCATGCTGCAGACCCCAACCAAACTCTACCATCTAATGGAGGCAAGTGATGGAGATGCAAGGCCCTACCCTGTGGACAGCCATTAGCCCTAGCCTGGGATGTCCCCCACTGCTGTGTGGACAGGAATGCCAGTGCCCACCAGTGCCCAAGCAGGGGGACTCACTTTGTTCCCTGGAGGCCCCTCTATAGAATTTAGGCAGCAAGGAAACACTTCCAAAAAATTCGGATGAGGCCAGGCAGAGTGGCTCACACCTGTGATCCCAGCACTGTGGGGGGCCAGGGCAGAAGGATCACTTGAGTCATGGCTGGTCTAGAATTTGAGACCAGCACAAGCAACAGAGGGAGACCTAGTCTCCATTTAAAAAAAAAAATAGCCAGGTGTGGTGACACGCACCTGTAGTCCCAGCTACTCGGGAGGCTGGGGTGAAAGGATCACTTGGGCCCAGGAGGTTGAGGCTGCAGCGAGCTATGATCGCGTCATTGCACTCCAGCCTGGGCAACAGAGCAAGACCCTGTCTCAAACAAAACGAAACTCAGATGAAACGCCAAGATCCAGCTGTTATCCTAATGAATTACATTCCAGAAACAGGCACTGATTATGAACACATGCAAAATCTTAAAAAGGAGGCAAAACTATTTTCAAGCATTTTATGATTTCCAAGAACATTCAGGTTTATTACAATATACCTAGTATTTACCAGATTAAAATGCAGGCACTATTATCATGATTTTTGTAGATGAGGATCAGGGTCAGAGAAGGAAGCAGTTGGGATGGATCAACAGCTGGAAATCCTTTGTGCAGAGTTGCAGCACAGGCCCTTTCCATCCCAGCAGGCTGCATGCCACTAGGGGACCCATGGACTCTCGTGGAAGGAGGCAGGAGACAGGTTCTAACAATTCCTTCAGAGGGTGTGGGTGAATTCAGGACACATTGCTATTTAGAGCATTTTAATGACTATTATTCTGTGTTCCTAGGAGCAATCATGGTACCAGAACATTCCTGCTCTGCAGGCACCCCCAAGTTGCGGGTGAATTACTTCACATCATGTCTCAGGTTTCCCAATTATTAAACAACAGGAACATACCATGAGTTGGAATGAACGTAGCAATATATGTAAATTCTCTTATTAACAATAATAACTCTCAAAATTCTTTGTGGCTTAGGTGGTTTTCGTAACTCTTCAAAATGATACTTAAGGCCTATAATCCCAGCACTTTGGGAGGCCAAAGTGGGCAGATCACCTGAGATCAGGAGTTCAAGACCAGCAACGTGATGAAACCCCGTCTCTACTAAAAATACAAAAATTAGCCGGGCATGTTGGTGGGCGCCTGTAGTCCCAGCTACTCAGGAGGCTGAGGCAGAAGAATCGCTTGAACCCAGGAGGCGGAGGCTGCAGTGAGCTGAGATTGTGCCATTGCACTCCAGCCTGGGTGACAAGAGCAAAACTCCATTTCCCAAAAAAAAAAAAAAAAAGATACTTAAATATAAGGAGTAAAAATGTCAACAATGGAAAACAAGACTCTCTCCTGTTATGCAGAGCTCACTGTCACTATTAACATTCCCTGGTGGTCCATTCAGGAATTTTCTACACAGGTAGGAGCAAAATGTTCATGCCTGGCATGTTATTCTTTACAATCAAAACACCTTAAAATTTTTTTGAATCAGCACATTCAGAGCTACCTTGGCACAAAAAGTGAAATATTGTACACTTTTTATTTCGGAGATGTTAGCCTGAATCTTCTCCACACTGGACTCTGCAAATTACATCCCCATCAAGGTAGACAAGGGGCTCTTTCACACCACTGCTTACACTATTCACTCTCCAATGTTTTAGCCTTTGACAAACTGAAAAGAAAAAATGTTACCTCATCATTTTAATGTTTTAAAACTATAAAACTGCAACCATTTTTAGTGAGTCTGAGTTCTTCTCTATGCTCACTGAACTTCGTGCTTTGTGTGTGTGAAGTCCTGCTCACGGCCTGGTCCGGGAAGCAGAATAACTGATGGCTCCCCAAGGGGGAGGAGGAAACCGCCATCTTCACACCCTCGCCACTGCTGGAGGGAGTAGGTTATCCAGCTGGTTTTGGTTCTTTTACTGGTAATCACTGAACGATGTCCTGAAACCCCTACTTGCTCATTAGTTGGCCCCAAGAGCACAAGGCTATCTTTCCGACCCTGGCCTCTGCAGCTGAGGCCGTGCACTGACCTCCTCCATCACCATGGCTACCTTGTGAAGCTTGCAACGTTAAAACCCTGTCCCCACCCTGACTTCTCACTCCACTGTGCACTGTGCCTCTGGGAGGCCACTGCCACTCTCTGTGACCTTCCCCCATTCTCCATTCCTCTTTTGGCATCTGGTTCTATCTCCAGGAGCTCTTTCAACAATGCTTGTGAGAATCACTTTTCCCAAGTTCTTATAGGTTGAAAATGTACTATTGAGAATATCATTTCTTTCTCTAAAGATTTTTGTATACTTTGCTACACTTTTTTCTACCATGAAAATTGTGGCAAAAACAACTCCGACCAGCCTGATCATCCCTTATACATAACACAGACATCAACAGAAAAACAGCTGAAAACCAAGGAAAGCCCTTCATGAAAGAGGAGCTCCAAAAGGCCAATCGCACATGGAAAGATGCTCAGCCTCATTAGTGACGGATTGCAAATTAAGATTTACAAATTAAAAGCAAAACCATATTGCTGAAATTTTACTCCATATAGTTTATTTAATATATTTTTGGGCAAAAATGTCATTATCTGGGCAAGAAAGGCAGAAGATGCTGCTGTCCAAAACTTGGTATGGCTTTTGAAGAGCAATTATGGAGGAAAGTGGTTGCCTGAACGGCCATCATATGAGATCAGTCTGTATTTTACTAGTGGGAGTACAAACTAGAAGAGAAAGCCAGAATGGCATCAGTCAGCAAAGCTGAAGCTCCACATAGCCTGCGACACAGCAGTTCCGCTCAGCGACACGCGTCACAGAGAAGTGTGTGCTGCGCCCACCACGAGCTTGTGCCAGATGCTGGCTGGGCTCCTCGGAGAGCAATGGACCATTTTAAAATCTGGTTGCTTTTAAGATTTTTTTTGTCTTTGGTTTGCAACAAATAATGATATGCCCAGATGTGAAAAGTTTGCTTTGCTTGTTTGCTTGCTTTTTTTAGTTGTCCTTTCAGGGTAGGCTGTTTCATGAATTTGAATATAAATGTCTTTTGATGCTTTAGGAAAATCACCGGTCTTTATCTCTTCAAATATTTTTCTGATCCCCTGCTTCCTAGGATGTTCATTACATGACACTTGACCACTGACTCCATCCTATAGGCCTCTTGCACTCTACCTTGAATGACTCCATCCTTTTTTCTGTTGTGCTTCAACACGGCCTGACTGCACTGAACTGCCTCCCAACGCACTGCGCCTGTTTTCTGCTGTGTTCAGTCTTCTGTTAGACACGTCCAGTAAATTATTAATTTCAGCTCCTATATTTTTCAATTCTAAAATGTCCATTTCTTTTTATAGATTATTGCACTTGAAATTCTCCATCTTTTCATACATTTTTCTGTCTATTTCTCTTTTTAAAAAAACATACTAATCTTAGTTATTTCAAAGTTCTTATCTGGTAATGCAATTACATAAATCATCTCTGGGTCTATGTGTCATGTTTTTATCTCTTGTCTTTCACTTACTGTTCTTGTTTTAGCATGCTTCAAATTTTTTTACTGAGTAGTGAACATCATGGTTAAAAAATAATTGAGACTATGGACAATGTTATCTTGCTCCAAAAAGGAATGCTGCTTTCTTTTGGGGGAAAAAAAATCAGCTTTGAGATATACAATGGAATACTGAATGAACTACTGATACATATAATGGCATTGAGGAATCTTGAGAGTTATGATGAGTAAGAATAGCCAGACCAAAAATCCTAAGTATATATATTGTGCATTTCCATTTATAAAAACTTTCAGTGAAAGTAAATTCTGTAGCATCAGAAGGCAAGAAAGTGGTTGCCAGGGAACTGACATATAATAAAATGTACATATTGTAAATATGCAAATTGAAATGTTTTAACATATGTACACACCTTCATTCAGTATTCCATTATATAGATGTACAACAATTTGTATAGCCATTCATGTATGGATGGACATTTGCAATATGAACAAATTGCTACAAATGTTCCTGTTCAAAGTTGTATGGAAATATGCTTTCATTACTTTTGGGTAAATACGTTATAGTGGGATGTTGGTAGGTACATATTTAATAAGCTCTTGGTTTGATTGCCAAAATGTTTCCAAAGTAACTGTACCATTCCCCATTCCCACCAACAGTATATGAAAGATGCTTCCCATCCTTGCCCATACTTAGTATGATCAGTTACACCAAGTGGCTTTTCACCGTGGTTCTCATTCACATTTCCTTGAAGACAATGATGCTGAGCATCTGTTCATGTACTTATGCGCCAGTCACATGTCTTTCTTTGTGAAATGGATTTTCAAATCTTTCAGTCATTTTTATTTGTTCTTTATTTCCTTAGTACTGCATTTTAAGAGTTCTTTACACATTTGAGATACATTAGTTATGTGATTTGCAAACGTTTTTCCTGGTCTGTGGCTTATTTTTCCATTCTCTTATCCATGTAAGAGAATGTAGTGAATTTTTATAATATTATGTTGAGCCTGATAATCCATTTTGAATATAGGTTGGACTTTCTCATACCAGGAGCACGGCTTGGTCATCCTTGACAAACTTTCCAGTTCTCTACCTCCTCCCAGGTCCTCAAGGTGATTGATCAGATATCTGCCTCACACCATAGCCTCCTGGTGATCACCTTCCTGTGGGACAGCTAGACACAACCTAGTTGATTCCCCCACTTACCCCCACAGCCCAAATGACTGCCCAGATATACCCCACTGACACCTTCTCAGTCAGTGTGATCCCACGGACCTTGTGGCTGCTTGATCGAAACCCACCAACTAAAATTCCCTGCAGGAGAAACCAGCTTGAGTAATGTCCTAGACTCCAATAAAACTGTTGGCCCATCAGTCCCTGGCTCTGTCTCTCTCTCTTGCTCCCCACCTGCTGGTTGAATGCACGTGTCCCACATGGCTTCCCCCTGCCTACTGGCCCTGCATGGCTGTCTTATTCTCTCTGGCATCATATTACACAATACAAATGCTTCCATTGCTCCATGCTCTGCTGTGCTGTCTGCTGTGTGTTTCACCTGAGCCACATACCCAGACCCAACTCTCCTGTCCTGATCAGGCCTCTCCTAGAGAGTGGCTACCCTGGTAAGAATAAACTAAACACAGTCAAACAAGGGCCGCAAGGACATCAGCCAGTATAAACAAGTTGTGTGTGAAAGGGACACCTCATCACAGGTTGGACCAGATGCCTAAGTAGGCATTAGACCACCTGCCAGGATCAAGAAGAACCCCATTAAAGCACACTGTAAACATTTATGATCCTGGAGCCCCATCAGATCATTGCTAGAATGTATCACCTCTTTCCAGAGAGAGACTTCAATACCAAATCAGAGGGAAAAAATCACAACACTGTATCTTGAAGAGCAGAAAATTTTTAATTTTATGAAGTCCAATTTATAAATTTGTATATTTTAGGAATAATGCTTTTAAAGTCATAACTAGGAAAACATTGCCTAATGCAAGATCATATGGTCATAAAGAATGCCTCATCTTTTCTCCAAGAAATTATATATTTTTGAGTTTTAGAGATCGAGATTCCTGATCTACTGTAATTTTTATAAATGATAAGAAGTATAGGATTTTTTTTTCACCTGGATATACAATTATTCCAGGACCATTTGTTTAAAAAGCTATGCCTTTTCCCACTAAATTGCCTGGGCACTACTGTTGAAAATTAATTGACCATGTATGTGTAGTAGACCTATTTCTGGACTTTCTATTCTGATCCACTGATCTACTTGTCTATCTTAACAGCAATACCATACTGCATTGATTATTGCAGCCTATAATAAATCATAAAACCAAGTATTGTTATAGTCAAATGTCTATAAAAAGCCTTCTGGGACTTTGATTGGGAGTTCATTGATTCTATTGATCAATTTGGGGAGAATTAACATCTTAACAACATTGAGTCATCTTAACAACGAACATGGTATATCACTCAACGTATTTGTCTTTAACAATTTCTGTTGGCAATTTTTTGTAGTTTTCTGTGTTCAAGTGTTGAATATCTCTTGTCCAACTTAGATTTCTAATGTTATTAAAAATAGTATTTTCTCATGGAGAGGAGCTTCAAGATGGCTGACGAGATGCAATTTATGCCACCTCCTCCACTTTGAAGAAACAAAAGAATGTATAGTCACATTTTGAATATATTATCCAAGAGAGAATGTGAATTCAACAGAGAAGTAACAGGAAATACAAAAAGTGAGTTAAGGAAAAGGAAGAGGGGGAGCCTGCCTGGCTGGGATTGGTCAGGAGCCAAGAGTGACTTCCCAATACAAAGAAAGGCTGAATGAGAAACTTCCAGTGGCCCACATCCCTACCATGGAATCATGCAATTCTGGCCATGGGAGACTCCCTTAACCTTCCCCAGTCCCGAAAATAACACCAGGAGCTGCCAGGAGACCGTGGGACAGAGCTGCTCCAGGGAGGGGGCTCATGCTGGGTCCCACGACTCCCTGAGACCTAAGTGGCTACAGCAAGGCACCATTTTCAAACCTAACCTTTGCCAGACTGCATGATGTCCTAGGGCCCAACAGGGCTGCTACTGAGGCATTACGGAAACTCAGGCTGTCGCTGCTGGGACTGGGGAACAAGCCGGGAGTGTTCCTACAGCTGAGGATAAGAACCAAGTGAGGCACAGCCTACTGCTACCAGGGCTGGGGGACAAGCCCTGTGGGGACTGGGCGCTGAGGGGTGTGCATTCCCTATCCATCAACCCAGACTTTGGCCACTGAGGATGGACCCACCCGCTCCAGTGACAGGGCCTCAGTGCAGCTGCTCCCACTCTTCACCCAGCACTCCACCTGGGGCCTGAAGATTGACCCACCCCCGCCAACCAAAGCTGGTATCTGCCCTCACTACTGGGGGGTCTTGAGCACAAGCCCATCCAGCACAATTTCACCCTCTTCCCCTATTCCAAGAAAGAGCATGTAGCCCAGGGTCCTGGGCATTGCCCAACCCAATCCACCATTGTGGGTGCCTCAGCACTCCTTCCTGGGGCCTGAGTTTGGGTCTCATCTCCCAGTTGCTATCACCTCAGCTGGCACCTACGTGCAAGCACCACCTGTGGGTCTGGAGACTGGCCCTCCCTGCTCATCACAGCCACCACCAACATAAATGTACATTGCCTAGGACCCAGAGTATCATCCCACCACTGCTATTGTCATCGCCCATGCCAGTTTCCCAGGGGCCCAAGAACCCACCCACCAGCTTGGTCCACTGCTGCTATTACGAGGATCCAAGGAAGACACGTGGGGGCCCAATAATCGGTCTACTGGTAACCACTAGCACAGGTGCCAGGATATGCCACCCTGGGACAAAAAGATGGGCACGCTCAATCCAAAGCTGCCTCTAGTGGGGCCTTAAGTCTGGCTCGCCTGGCATCCCAGTCCCCAGCACAACTTCAGCACAGCCTCCACTACTAACTGCACCCTAACCTACTGAGGAAATCACAGACACCACTAATGCTGTTGACAGACAAAGATATCATACAGAGACTTCCCTACTGCATGCACCCAGAGTAAAACCCAGAATATCCCAACCAACACGATAGATTCACCTTCACGAAAAAGTCCTCCCTATGAAATGAATTCAAAAATAGGAAGATGCAACTGTTATACCAGAAGTGCAGACATCAAAGTATGAGCAAAAGAAACATGAGAAAGCAAAAAACAAAACAAAACAAAAAAAAGACCCTCCCCAAAGGAACACAATAATTATCCATCAATAAGAGATCTTAATCAAAAACAAATATTTGAAATCCCAAATAAAGAATTCAAAATATTGATTTTAAGGAAGCTCAGTGAGATACAAGAGAATTCTGAAAAATAATACAAAGAAATCAGAAAAAGAATTCACGATATAAAAAGGACATTTACGAAAGAGACAGATACTTTTAAAAAAACCCAGAAATTCTAGAACTGAAGATTCATTAAAGGAGATACAAAATACATTTGAAAGTGGCAACAACAAACTAAATCAGGCAGAAGAATCTCCGTACTTGAAGACAAGTCTTTGGAAATAATCCAGTCAGATAAAAATAAAGATAAAAAATAATATGGAAATCCTTCATGACATTTGGAACAACATAAAGTGATAGAATATTCTAATTATCAGTATCCCCAAGGGCGAAGAGACAAAGGAGGGCCTAGAAAACCTATTTAACGAAATAATAGATGAAAACTTTCCACGTCTAGCAGAAGATTTAGACATTCAGATAAAGAATGTTCAGTGATTCCCAGGCAGACACAATGCAAAAAGGCCTTCTCTATGGCATATTATGTCAGAATCTCTAAAGCCAAAGATAAACAGTAAATCCTAAAAACATCAAGAGAAAAGCATCTAGTCATCTATAAAAGAAATCCCTTCAGACTGACAGCAAATTTCTGGGCAGAATTCTTACAGGCCAGAAGACAATGGGACGATATACTCAAAGTATTGGGCAAAAAAAAACAAAAAACAAAAAAACCTGCCATCCAAGAAGACTATATCCAGCAAAACTATGCTTTGTAAATAAAGTTCTTTCAAGACAAGCAAAGGCTGAGGGAATCTGTTACCATTACATCATGCCTACATGAAATGCTCAAGGGAGTCCTAAACCTGGAAACACAAAGATGACATTTACCAACATGAAAATACATGAAACCATAAAACTCAGTAGTAAAGCATCACACAAAGAAGGAAGAGAAATGACTTAAATGGTACCACTAGAAAAATCCACCAAATTAATAAGAGAAAAAGAAACAAAGAATACATAAAACTAGAGAACAACTGTACGACAGAAACAAACCTGTCACATAATCATCTTGAATGCAAACAGGTTAAATGCCCAGAAACAGAATGGCTGAATATATTTTAAAAACATGATCCAACTAAATGCTGCTTGCGAGAAACTAGCCTTGTTGGTAAAGACACATATGAACTGAAATTAAAGGGATGGAAAAATATATTTTGTACAAATTGGAAACCAAAAGTGACCAGAAGCTACAGTTATATCAGATAAAATAGACTTTAAGTCAAGAAAGGTAAAAGATAAAGACAAAGAAAGTCATTAAATAATGATAACTGGATCAATCCAGGAAGAGGATATAACAATTCTAAATATATATGTATCCAACACCAGAGCATCCAGATTCATAAAGCAAATATTACTAGATCTAAAGAGAGAGAGAGAGACTCAAGTACAAAAATAGTGGGGGACTTCAACATCCCACTCTCAGCATTAGACAGATCATCTAAAGAGAAAATCAACAAAGAAACATTAGATTTAAATTGGACATCAGACCAAATGGATTTAACAGACATTTACAGAACCACTGTACCCAACAACTTCAGAATATACATTTTCATCAGCACATGGAACATTCTCCAGGACAGACTATAAAACAAGTCTCAACAAATGTTTAAAAATTATATATCAAGTATCTTCTTAGACCACAACAGAATAAAACCAGAAATCAATACCAACAGGAACTTTGGAAACTACACAAACAGATAGAAATTCACTATGTTCCTGGGTCAATAAAGAAAAAATGAAAATCAAAAAAATCCTTGAAACAAATGAAAATGAAAACACAACATTTCAAAACCGTGTGATACAGCAAAAACAGAGCTAAGAGGGAATTTTATAGCAATAAATGCCTACCTGAAAAAAGCAGACAGCTTACAAACTAACAATCTAATAATCCATCTCAAGGAACTAGAAGTGCAAAAACAAATCGAACCCCAAATTAGCAGAAGAGAAGAAATAATAAAAATCAGAGCAGACTAAATGGCATACAGACCAGAAAAACAATACAAAGGATGAATGAAACAAAAACTTGATTTTTCAAAAAGATAAACAAAATTGATAAACCACTAGCTAGACTAACCAAGAAAAGAAGAAGGCTGGGCACAGTGGTTCATGCCTATAATCCCAGCATTTTGAGAGCTGCAGTGTGGGAAGACTGCTTGAGGCCAGGAGTTCAAGACCAGTGTGGGCAACATAGCAAGACCTTATCTCTAAAAAAATTTTTTTTAAGTTAGCCAAGAGTGGTGGTACCCATCTGTAGTCCTAGCTACTTGGGAAGCTGAGGCTGGTGGACTGCTTGACCCAGGGGTTTGAGGCTGCAGTGAGCTGTGATCATGCCACTGCACTCCAGCCTGGGCAACACAGTCAGACCCTGTTTCTAAAAAAATTTTTAAATGAAAAAAAGAAGAGAGAAGAACCAAAGAAAACAATATCAGAAGTGAATAAGGAGGCATTACAACTGATACCACAGAAATACAAAAGGTCATCAGAGACTACTATAAAAAAAAACCTATATACTCACAAACTAGAAAACCTGGAAGAAATGGATAAACTGGAAATATACAACCTCCCAAGACTGAGTTAGGAGGAAATAAAAATCCTTAACAGACCAATAAGGAATAGTGAGACTGCATCAGTAGTAAAAGTCTCCCAATACAGAAAAGCCCAGGTCCAGATGAATTCACAGCAGAATTCTACTAAAACTATAAAGAACTAATACTAATCCTCCTGAAACTATTCCAAAATATCAAAGGGAAGGCAATTCTTCCTAATTCATTCTATGAGGCCAGCATTACCCTGATACCAAAACCAGACAAGACTACAACAAAATAAAACTACAGGCCAATATCCCTGTGTTCACACAGACACAATAATGCTCAACAAAATATTAGCAAACCAAATTCAACAGCACATCAGAAAAATAATACACCATAATCAAGTGAGATTTATACCAGGAATACAAGTATGGTTTAACATACGGAAATCAATAAACATGATATATCACATAACAGAGTGAGTGATAAAAACCATATGGCCATCTCAATAAATGCAAAAAAGCATTTGATAAAATTCAACATCTCCTCATGATAAAAACTCTCAACAAACTAAGCATAGTGGTAACATACCTCAAAATAATGAAGCCATATATGACAAAGCCACAACCAACATAATACTATAAAAAAGCTGAAAGTGTTTTCTCTAAGAATTAGAAGAAGATAAGGTATGTACTTTCACCACTCCTATTCAACATAATACTGGAAGTCCTAGCCAGAGCAGCCAGGAAAGAGAAATAAATAAAAGGAAACCAAATAGAAAATGAGGAAGCCAAATTGTCCTTCTTTGCTGATGATATAATTTCATCCAGAAAAAACTGAAGACTCCACCAAAAAAACTTTTTTTTTTTTTTTTTTGAAATGGAGTCTTGCTCTGTCGCCAGGCTGGAGTGCAGTGGTGCAATCTCGGCTCACAGGTTCAAGGGACTCTCCTGCCTCAGCCTCCCAAGTAGCCGGGATTATAGGTGTGCACCACCACACCCAGTTAATTTTTTTTTTTTTTTTTTTTTTTTTTAGTAGAGACAGGGTTTCACCATGTTAGCCAGGATGGTCTCAATCTCTTAACCTTGTGATCCACCCACTTCAGCTTCCCAAAGTGCTGGCATTACAGGCGTGAGCCACCATGCCCAGCCCAATAAAACTTGTAGATGTGATAAATGAATTCAGTAAGTTACAGGATACAAAGTCAACATACAAAAAGCAGTAGCATTTCCATACACCAATAGTGATCTAGTCAAGAAAGACATCAAGAAGACAATCACATTTACAATAGCTACACAAAATACCTAGGAATAAATTTACCCAAGGAAACGAAAGATTTCTATAAGGAAAGCTACAAAGTGCTGATGAAAGAAACTGAAGATGACACAAATGGAAAAGCATCCCATGTTCATGGATAGGAAGAATTAGTATCATTAAAATGACCATATTGCCCAAAGCAATCTACAGATTCAATGCAAGCCCTATCAAAATACCGACCTCATTCACAGACTTAGAAAAAAAAATTCTAAAATTCATATGGAACCAAAAAACAGCACAAAGAGCTAAAGCAATCCTGAGCAAAAAGAACAAAGCTGGAGGCATTACAGTATCTGACTTCAAAATATATAACGAGGGTACAGTAACCAGAACAGTATTGTACTTATATAAAAATAGACACAGAGATCAATGGAGCAGAATAGAGAACCCAGAAATAAAACCACAAAGTTTCTGGTTTAATAGTCCCATTAAAAAGTGAACAAAGGACATGAACAGACATTTCTTAAAAGAAGACACACAAACAGCCAACAAGTATGTGAAAAAATGTTCAACATAATCTTCAACAAAGCTGACAAGAACTTACACTGGGGGAAAAGGACACCCTCTTCAATAAATGGTGGTGGAAAAAATTGGATAGCCACATGCAGAAGAATGAAATTAGACCTTATCTACCACCATACACAAAAGTCAATTCACAATGGATTAAATACTTAAAATGTAAGACCTGAAACTATAAAAATACTTAAATGTAAGACCTGAAACTATAAAAATACTAGAAGAAAACCTAGGGAAAACTCTCCTGGACATTGGTCGAGGCAAAGAATTTATGACTAAGACCTCAAAAGCATAGGCAACAAAAGCAAAAATAGACAAATGAAACTATATTAAATTAAAAAGCTTCTGCACAGCAAAGAAAACAATCAGCAGAGTGAAAAGACAACCATTGAATAGGGAGAAAATATTTACAAATTATTCTTGTGACAGAGAATCAACTTCCAGAATATAAAAGGAACTCAAACAATCAAAAGGGAAAAAAACAAACAGTCTTATTAAAAAGTGAGCAAAGGACCTGAACAGACATTTCTTAAAAGAAGACACACAAAACAGCCAAGAAGTATGTGAAAAAATGTTCAACATAATTAATCACCAGAGAAATGCAAATCAAAACCACAATGAGATGTCATCTTGAACCATTCAGAATGGCTATTGTTAAAAATAGAATGGCCATTATCAAAAAATAACAGGTGTTGGTGAGGATGCAGGAAAAAGAAAATACTTACATATTATTGGTGGGAATGTAAACTAGTACAGCCAACACAGAAAACAGTACAGAGATTTTTCAAAAAAAAACAAAAATAAAATTACCATTCAATCAAGCAATCCCACTACTGGGTATCTACCCAGAGGAAACAAAATCCATATATCAAAGTAGTACCTGCACTCCCATGTTTATTGCAGTACTATTCACAACAACAAAGATATGGAATCAACCTAAGTATTGATCAAAGGATGAATGAATAAAGAAAATGTAGTATATATACACAAAGGAATACTATGCAGCCATAAAAAAAGAATAAAATCATGTCAGTTGCAGCAACATGGATGGAACTCAAAGTCATTACTCTTAAGTGAAATAAGCCAGGCACAAAAAGACAAATATCTTACATTCTCACTTATATGTGGAAGCTAAAAAATTTGACCACATGGAGGTACAAAATGGAAAGATAAATACTACAGACTAGGAAGGGTGAATGGGGGTTAGGGGAGAGGATGAAGAGGAAAAGAAGTGGGTTACGAACCTTCAGTAAGATAGAGGGAATAAATCTAATAATACCAGAGTAGGGTGAATGTATTTAACAAAACTATATTGTATTCAGGTGATGGACACCTTAAATATCCTGACTTGATTACTACACATCATACACATATAACGAAATTTCACATGTCCCATAAATTTGTATAATTAAATAGCTTAATGAATAAAAAACGAATAATTTACTTTAATATTTAATTATTTGCTGCTAGTATGCAGATATAAAATTGATTTTTGTATGCTGATCTTATATCCTGTAGCCTCGATAAACTTACTCATTAGTTCAGGAGCTTTGTTTTGATCCTGTAGGACGTTCTACAGGGCCAAACACGCCGACTGAGAGGAAAGACAGTTTTACTTCTTTTTCAATTCCAATGCCTCTTTCTTTCTTGCCTATTGAACTTGCTAGAACCTCCAGTAAAATACTGAATGGAAGAGGTGAAAGCAGGTTTCCTTGCCTTACTACTCATCTTAGGGGAAAGTATTCAGTCTTGCACCATCAAATACGAGGTTAGCTCTAGATTTTTCATAAATGCCATGCATCTGAGTAAGTTTCCTTCTATTATCAGTTTCCTGAACATTTGTATCTGAAAGGAGTGTTGCATTTTGTCAAATGATCTCACTGCATATTCTAAAATGATAGTTTTTCGTTTTTAGTTTGTTAAGATGGTGAAATATACTGATTAATTTTAGACAAAACTATGCTCTGAAAATGCTCAAAGCTTACATTTACTTTTCAGTCACCCACCACACTAAACTGCTAATTAATGCTAAATGTTTGGCCAACCAAAATCTCTAAGTCTTTATTGAATACCCACCATGTGCTTCAAACGGAACTTTAGTGAACTCACTGTGAACATGTGTCCCATAGGACCCTGTGTGGAATATTAATTAGCCCACTGTCTAGTCTCAAAATACATAATCTGCTGGACATAAACATGCAAAAAACTTAATGTTACAATATTCAAATCCTGGTTCAAGGCAACAAGAGCAGCTGGATCGTAAAGCACCAACAATTCTATCAACGCACAGCAATGCAGACCCCTGGCTGAGCCAGGGGGAAGAGCAGGCCTTCCGGCCAGGATATGAGTACTGGCGAAGGCAGACAGGTGACTCAGGCACACACGTTTATGCTCCATCTTTCCCAAATTTCCACTGAATTGAGTGAAGAAATCAGGAAAACAAGCCACTGGAAAGCACAGATGCAGGGCCCTCCACAAGCTCCCATGTGACGGCATGGGAGGTGGGTTCTAGAGGCCCCTCTCCTGCCCTTCCTGAAAAGCAGTGTGCCACGGAGGCAGTGGGTGAGGGAGATGCTGGGGATACGTGGCTGCAGAGGCTTGTCCCGGCCACACAGGGTGCCACACAGGACCAGAGGCCACCAAGCCCCCTTTCAGCACCTCAGAAGGCTGGGGGGCCCAGAGCTGGTATGAGGCATGGCCCAAGTGAACTTTCATCCAGCTGAGCTGAGGGTCAGAACAACCTTAAAGGGGATCCCTGTGAAAAATGAGAGAGCACAGCAGAAAATGTCCACACGTGCACGCTGGGAAGAAGACAAGACCAGCACTGACTTCTCCTTCAGGGAGCAACAAACAGAAAGAGAGAAACACAGAAGCCATAAAAAGTTTCTGCCATATGGAGAAAAATACAACAACACAGCAGAAGGTAGAAGAACACATGTTCAGAAATATGTACAAAAAGAAACAGGTGATTTTAGTCAATGGCCTGCTATGTGCTTTCAGAGACAAGAAGGAAAAGAAAAACTCGATGAAACAAGAGATTAAAAATCATAAAATGGTAGTCTAAAAAGAAGGGAAATATGAATAAAAAATATATTTGGCTTTAAAATAGCTTTAGATAAAGTCTAGAGGAACTGTAATCATGAGAAGAAATGATCAAAATTACAAATTTCATTTACTTTCCATATTCTTTTTTTTTTTTTTTTTTTTTTTTTGAGACGGAGTCTCACGCTGTTGCCCAGGCTGGAGTGCAGTGGCGCGATCTCGGCTCACTGCAAGCTCCGCCTCCCAGGTTCCCGCCATTCTCCTGCCTCAGCCTCCTGAGTAGCTGGGACTACAGGCGCCCGCCACCGCGCCCGGCTAATTTTTTGTATTTTTAGTAGAGACGGGGTTTCACTGTGGTCTCGATCTCCTGACCTTGTGATCCGCCCGCCTCGGCCTCCCAAAGTGCTGGGATTACAGGCTTGAGCCACCGCGCCCGGCCTACTTTCCATATTCTTAATCTTCTGTTTGCTTATTTGACATCAGGGGAGAGGAGGCGCTCCTTTGGCAGAGTTCAGGTGCGCTGTCCAGACAGACACAAGGAGCGGGGAGGCAGGGTGACCCTCGATTATCCACCATGTCCAACATGAAGCCGCCACCCGCCGAACTCCCTGCGTTCACCACGTCCTGTGTGGTGAGCACTACTACCCCCATGGTCCACTGTGCATCTCAGGGCTAAAACAAAACCTCCTACAGGCTAACAATGTCCAGAAAAGTTCTTCCATCTTGTCTTCCCGCAGGCTTAATAATAAAGTGTATTTTTCCTAACAAGAGATTCAGTTTCTGCTGGGCTGAATCACAGAGCTGCCGTGCTGTTAAGTTTTCTCTGAAATATGTCACGTCACATTTCTATCACTTGCGAAACAAGTAGCCCATTTTCTCTCTCTGAATATCACACACTAGTTACACTGCAGAGGCCTGCCTACAAGAGACAGCCAGCCAGGGTGAAGACCTGGCAAGGCAGAAATGCAGGACTCTAGGACCCCAGAGAGAACTTGCAATAATGGGTGGGGCAGAGGCAGGCTGGCCTGCATGCCAACCCAGAGTTTCAGAGAAGGCAACCTAAAAGGTCCAGACACCAGTTCTCTCTTCTGTAGGGGGAACGCAAGACCTGCCTGGATAGGTGGTTCTAAGAATTAAACTGAACAAAGCACCATAGGGGGCGCCCATTTGAAGATCCCTTTCATTTCAGAGATGCAGGTGCTCCAGCCGCACGCACGGGCGATGCGACCACAGTCCCAGCACAGGCAGCAGACAGCCCTGCGTGAGCACCCACGTCTTCTAATGGTGAGCACGCACTGTCACCTGCACTCAGGGACAGGTTTGGGAGGGCCAGCTTTTACCCTGAGGAATAGGTCGTTCAACACTCTCTCAACTGTAGAAACCTGTGTCCACTCAATTCAAATCACAGAATAACCATGAGAGAGCACTGTGGGAAAACAAACCCATCTCATGCCACCCACAGTGCCTTGTGGGGCCCTGGAACTGAGCTGGGCCTTAGCCAATGCCCAGTGAATGCAAGGAGACAAGGATTCAGTGGAGAAACAAATGAAAGAGGGGCAGAGGCTGAGCTAAGTCAGCACAGGCAATGCAGTCTGCAGCCAGTGCCACACGAAGCCTTGAACCCTACTTCTGGTAACAATTCCCAAACAGCCCTGAACAGAGAAGCAGAGGTACCATCCTCCTGGAACACCCGACACATGCTCACCTCCTGCCATTGGCTGTCATGCCCTGATGGCGCCCTGAAGTTCTGGCATCCCCGAGTCAGACAGAACAGGCAGAGGTGCCTGTCGTGGAGATGAGGGGATGATGGCACAGCAGGCCAGGGGTGCCCGGCTCCCTACTCACAGGCGGGCACAGCATATCCTCAGCCAGGCCTCCAACTGCAGATGGCGCCCTGGGAAAGCCTGCTGCTGCCGTGGGAAGGGCCAAGCACACCAGTGCAATGGGGTGAAAGTAGCAGGAGGCAGAGCCGTCAGCTTCATGCAATGTGTGCACTCAACTGGAGTGTTCTGAGCCATCTTCAATGCTTCCTTTGCTCAACAAATTTAAATCTCCACAACTCAGAAAGGAAAAGTCGTGCTGCTGTATCACACTAAATCAAGTTGAATTACCAGGAAGCTATCACACAAGAATGTGGTAATGATATACTGGAAAATGTGAATACATCTCCCCTCAAATGCATCTGCTTTGACACCCCTAAGACACCATGACCGTGCCCCACAGTCTGATGCTCAGTAACAAGAATTCTGCCAATGATTTCCACTGAGCAACTGAAATGCCTTCAGGAATTTACTGTAAGCAAAACCAAAGCCAAGTATAACACAATATAACAGACGTGAGAGTCTCGCAGTGCTGGAAACCTTCATCTTGTCCAAGTGCTTTCGCTGAGAAACATGGGGGTGGCTCACTGCCACCCACGCAGGAAGCATCAGCAAAGGCCCACAGCAGCGCTAGGCCTCAGCAGGCACCATAGCGGCCACACAGAGAGGTGCCCCACAGCCCAGGCTCTCCCTGCCAAAGGGTGAGAAGGCAACTGCCCCAGAGTGTGCCCCAGTGCAGCTGGGAGGGAAGCAGCCAGCCACCTGCAGGACAGAAGCTGGTGCATTGCGGCAGCAAGGACACTGGCACCATGGCCTTTGGCCAAGGTGGGTAGCGGCACTGGTCCTAAAACTATAGGCATCCTTCTCAAACAATCAAGCAAAAAGCAAACCTGCTAGAGCTCACTAAACACCAGCAGGATCTGCGCCCTTGCTCACACTGCCTGCCCCTCTGACAGCCCTCTCTCTGCCTGCTCAGGGCCCAGCACAGGCCCCCTCCTCTCTGAGAGCCTGTCAGTGCCCTCTAGGGCACCACCTGCAGGGGCCTGGGGACTGACATGAGCACCGGAGCAGGAGCAGGGGCCCTGCCATGGCCTCCCGACTGGCCAGCACAGAGCTGCCTCACCACAAACGGTTGTTCTGTCCTGAGCAAGTCCTTTTACCTCTCCATGCCCCACTTCTTAAAATGGGGATAAAAAAGTGCTACCTCGAGAAGGCAAAACAGTGCAGTGCAGCTGCTGTGGAAAACAGTCTGGTGGTTCCTCAATCAGTTAAACACAGAGTTTCTACATGTCCCCCAGGTCCAATCCTAAGGAACTGAAAAGAGGTGTCAAACAAAAACTTGTACAAGAACGTTCGTGGCGGCACTATTCACAACAGCCGAAAGGCAGGAAAGAAACAGTCACTAGCCAATAAGTGGATGTGGTATATTCATACAATGGAACAGTATTCAGCCATAAAAAGGAATGAAATTCTGACACATGCTACGACGACGTAGATCAACCTCAAAAACAGGATGCAAGTGAAAGAAGCCAGACACTCTGTGGTTCCATTTATAGTAAACACCCAGCATGGGCAAATCCGTACCCAGAAATTAGACTGGTAGCTGCCCGGGGCTGGGGAAAGGGGGATTGTGAGGGACTTAACCGGCACAGGGCTTTACTTTGGGAGGATGACAATGCTCTGGAAGTAGGCAGACGTGGTGGCTGCAGAAATGAAGACTGTGCTCAATGCCACTGAGTTATACAATTGAAAATGGCACAGCTTATGTTACGTGAATTATGCCTCAATTAAAAGGGGGAAAGGGAATGACCCCTCACAGAGCTGCTGTCAGGATCAAAACTGAGTACTGTGTTAGTGAGTGACTGTGTGTGTGCAAGTGGACATGTTTCTAGTCAGTGTCTGACACTGTAATGATACCACTCTTCTTCTTCTTGTTGTGTTGGCTTTCTCATTTGTTTTTTTCTTTCTTTAAAGAAAGAAAGAAAAAGCTCTAAATAATCCACAAGTTAACTGGCTATGAAGCCCTAAGGTGGAAAGGAGACTCTCAGGATAGGCAGAGTCCTGGCAGCCACACACCCTTCCTGTTGAGAGGAAATCTGCCTCTTCCCTCCAGCCTTTTCAATGACCACTGAGTGACAGGTGACAGGGACATCTGTGGGCATCTGCTGGGGCCTGTGCTCACACAGGCCAGCTGCAGGCTGCTTTCCCAAAAGTGTAACCATGATGTAAGACACAGTGCTTTTGTCTGCTCAGCTGCCATAACAGAACCACACAGACTGGGGGCTTACACAGAAGCTGGAGATCGAGATCAGGGTGCTGGCTGGGTTGGAATCTGGTGCCGGCGCTCTTCCTCGTTTTTGCAGATGGCTGCCTCCCTGCTCTGTCCTCACATGGGTGCAGAGAGAGACAGCTCTGGCATCCCTTCCTCCTCTTACAAGGCCACAGTCCTGTCAAATTCGGGCCTGCCCTTATGACCTCAGTAACCTTAATCACCTCCCAAGGGCCCCATCTCCAAAGGCAGTCACACTAGGGGTTTGGGCTTCAACACATGAACTTGGGGGCACAATCCGGTCCATAGCTGGTGGCATCTGAGGAGGAGAAAGTCACCTGAGGCACAGCAACACATCAAAGGCGTGGCCAGCCACTCCAGCGGCCCGTCTGCAGGGCAGGTGCCTCACGAAGGACTGCTGGTCGACGCCGCTGCTCCCCACACCCTCAGCCTGGGACTGTGAAGCCGTGGATGACAATACTGTATGGACCCACATCAGTCTCACAGGAGACTAGACCATGGGAAAAAACGCTGCTTTAAATGTGCCAACATTTCCACATTTAAAAGGCACAGTAGCCCACATCCAACATCACTGACCATTAACGTTACTGCATTCATCCTTCCAGGCTCCGGGAGACTTCTGAAGGCATCCACTGAGTACACTATTGTTCAGCACAGTTATGAGACTGAACAAAATCTGAGCCTTCCCCAATCTCAGAACATGAAGGAAGCGCGTCGCCAGTGCTTGTTCAGGAGGAATGATTTCTGTGTTTTATTATCAGCACCATCCACAGTTACTCCAGTGAACAGCTGTCCCCATGGAAGTCCCCACAGCCCTAAACTGAGGCCGATATCTGGACATGAGGGGCCTCCTAGGGACCGGCCAGGAGGCAGGAGCCAGGAGACAAGACCCTGACCCCTCAGGAAGGCAGGCAACGGAAGAGTCGCGCTGGCAAACCCCCCAGGACCAGAATGGCACTGTCCTCAGTGCCCTCACCAGTCCTAGGAGCCCCACCGGGAGGGGCAGCGTGCACCCTGGGGGCTGGCAGGCCCAGCCCGCTGGGAGAGCACATTTGCAGCTCCTCACTGTAGCTGCTGACTTGGTTTGACTGAGGGGTTTTCTTTATTTGAGCTGTCCTCCTATTTAACTTGTTGTTTCTACCAACTGCACTTCAGGACCATAATTTTTATGAAACAAAAAATCTGATTACCTCACCTGTTTTCATCTGGCCAATGCCCACCCCAACCTGATGATGCAGATGGCGCTCTGGGAAGGGTTTCCCAGGCCCCAGCCTGGCCACCCTCTCCTCTCACCATAGACATCCTGGCACCCATGGAGGGTCACCCTGGTGCCCAGTCACCCAAGTCCACAGGGACATCTGCTCATGCCTCTCTGTCTACCCCCACCTTCCCCTAAAGGGCACCATCCCCAACTCAGCAGCTGCACTCTGACCCCACACCGTGCTGTCAGGCACACTCATGCCCTCTGCACACATACCAGGTGTCCATTCTATGGGCTGTACACATGGACAGCAGCGAGTCCACATCTCACCACAGGATGGCCCAGGCCCCACGGCCCACCCTGGGCCTCAACCACTGATCCTTCCTGTCCAGCTCCAAGGCTCTGCAGCCAAACTCCCAGACCTCCTCCCTTCCAGGAGCATCTCCAGCATAGCCCCTGCCCGTTCCCAGGAAGCGCACATCTGTCTCCACACTTGTAATTATCACTTAGCAAACACACAGATGATGGCACCACTCTTTCCCTTGCCAGAATGTGGTAAATGGAAAACTAACATTATAAAGCTATTTTTTACATTCTATGATTTGTTTTAAATTAAAAGCATGAAAACACTCTTGAGTTGGCTGACTCCATGTACCCCAGGTGTACTCCTAAGCCCATCTGCCTGCCCACCTTCCAGAAAACTGCAGCGAAAGTTTCTCTGCAAGCCCCCGCCTTCAGCCTGCAGCTGAAGTTTCTGAGAGAGGCTTCATGGTGGGCAGCAGGGTTAACAGAAGTGGTCAGAAATAGGGTCAGAACATGCAGCACCGCTCACTCAGTGGTTAACTAATACACAGCCAGCTTGTTTTGCTCTAGCACAATTGTTGTATTCAAGAAACTCTGTATTACTGGCCGGTCACGGTGGCTCACACCTGTCATCCCAGCACTTTGGGAGGGTGAGGCGGGTGGATCGCCTGAGGTCGGAGTTCGAGACCAGCCTGGCCAACAAGGAGAAATGCCATCTCTACTAAAAATACAAAATTAGCCAGGCGTGGTAGCACATGCCTGTAATCCCAACTACTTGGGAGGCTGAGGCAGGAGAATCGCCTGAACCTGGGAGGCGGAGGTTGCAGTGAGCCGAGATCGTGCCATTGCACTCCAGTCTGGGCAACAAGAGCAAAACTTTGTCTCAAAAAAAAAAAAAAAAGAAAAAAAAGAAACAGAAACTTTGTATTACAAAAGCAATTATCTCACTAAGAACAAAAGGGAGGAGCTAGAGAGCGTCACTCACAAATAATAAAGCTATTTTTTTTTTCTGCAGATGTTTCAACAGGAAAAGCCATGTATGACATTCAAAACATTGTATTAGTAGAAGCTCAATTAATTGTTTAATGCAGACAAAAATCAAGGCTAACTAAAAGCAGATTAAATGATCCAGTGATCAACCTAGAGGTTCCCACGGGCAAAGGCAAATAGAGGGAGTGCCATGAAGCAGCCTCTGGGGAGAGAGAGGAAGGAGGCCTGCCTGAGAATTCGCTCTGTGTGGACACTGCCCACGTGCAACCAGCGACACTCGCCAGGGCGCTGATGAAACCAACCGCCAGCGAGCAGCACAGGAGACCCGTGGGGAGGTCGCGGCCCTGGCTCTGCCACCTCCCTGCTCCGGGACCACACTGATGGGCTCAGGCAGACGATCCTGATGCTCGACCATGGCCGCATCTCGTCTGGGGGTGCCCTCTGCTGTTATTATCCTCCAGGTGTTCAACCCAAAAAAATCTTTGCAGTGAACTTTGCCTCTTCCTGTTTCTCCTGAGGATGCTCCTCTACCCCGAGTTTAGGAGAAGAGAGGGAGAGGAGCAACAATGAACGGCAAAGGAAACACATCCATCCACAGGCAGCCGCTTCGCGCCTTCTCCACTGCACCCTGAGCCCCACGGCTGAGAAGCCACGTCCTGAGACTGTGCCAGCACCGCACGCAGCGCCTGGTGTGTGGTCAGAGCACAGCGTGAGTGGAATGAATGCTGAATAAATAATTATCATCCTACACATCTTCTAAGCCAGAAATAGAGAAATGTTACAGCCCTCAATGGTGAGAACTGCAAAACCTCAGCCCTGCAAAGCATGCCCCATGTAAGGGCAGTGCCACTGCTGCTTGTGCGGCTCAGCTGACTGAGCGGAAAGCCAGAGGGGGCACCTCTGGAGAGTTACCGAGCACTGCTGCTCCAGTGACCAAACGTCCAGCCTTCTAAGAGGTATGTGTCAACCTCAATCCTAAGCAAGCAGCAAGAAGATGTAGATACATACTGTCTCTTTAAGCTAAATTACCTAGAGAAAACCTATTGTAAAAGAAAAGGCAATGAAAGTAACCACAAAAGTGATGAGACAGAAAAGCCAGGGCTCATATGACCCCCTGGAAGGTTTGCCGCTGGCCTTACCTACAAGGCAAATGTGGAAAATCCGGGAAGTCCTCAATGACAGTGAGGTGGTTTGAGAAAATGCCCACAAATTGTTGGATACATCTCTCTTAAAAATGCAGAGCACAGGCCGGGCGTGGTGGCTCATGCCTGTAATCCCGGCACTTTGGGAGGCTGAGGCAGGCGGATCACTTGATGTCAAGAGTTCAAGACCAGCCTGGCCAACACTGCAAAACCCTGCCTCAACTAAAAATAATAAAATACAAAAAAGTTAGCCAGGTGTGGTGGTGGGCGCCTATAATCCCAGCTACTCAAGAGGCTGAGGCAGGAGAATACCCTAAACCCGGGAGGCAGAAGTTGCAAGTCTGAGCCAAGATCACGCCACTGTACTCCAGCCTGGGTGACAGAGTGAGACTCTGTCTCAGAAAAAAACAAAGAGAAAGAAAAGAAAAGAGAAGAGAAGAGAAAAAAGGTGGAGCACAATTCCCTCCCTTAACAGTGGACTGACTTGGTAACGCACATGGAAAGAACACAGTGTGGCAGAAGGGACAGGGTGTGACACCTGAGACTAGGACACGCAGGCCCCGTGACCCCTCCTTGCTCTCTCTCTCTCTCTCTCTCTCTCCCCCCAATCGCCTGTTCAGGAAAAGCAAATGGCAATGCCACACAGACACGCACGCAGCCCTGTGGGGAGACCGCAAGGTGCTGGGCTGAGTCCTCCTGCCCTTGCCCTGCGAGAGTACCCTGGAAGTGGGCTGTCCAGCTGGTGTGCAGCCTCAAGAGAGACCCCAAGCCAGACCCACCCATGAAAGCTACCCCTGAATTCCGGACTCATAAAATCTCTTAGATAATACATAATTTGTTGTTTTAACCCACTCTGTTTTGTGTTGGTTACACAGCAATAGAAAATAAAGAAAGGAGGCAGATAAAATCGATGGCGAAACGATTGCAAAGAAAACCGAATACACAATGCATGAGCCTGCGTCAGGAACGACCATGCGTTCCACAGAAGAGTCGCACAGAGAGAGACTAGTTACAAGATGCTGTCAGGATAACGGGAGCTCCACTGGGGCAGCTGGGCTTTCCGACATCCTCCCTGGTTGTGGTGGCAGTGGTGGTGTCTGCTCCAGGTCAAGGCTGGCAGAGAGGAGAAGGGAGGGCCAGCGCCTCAGGCAGTCACTGCACCCTCAAGGCCCAGGACACCCACGGCCACAGGACCAGCATCCCACGGCTCACCTACTGTCCTCACCAGAGACCAACCACACCCACAGAAAGGCCAAGAGGCATTCTGGCAACACAAACCTCACTAACAAAGAAACACTATTTGAGGAAAGCCAATGTGATGAAAGAGAGACGCCAGACTGAAAGGAGGGACAGTCATCTGAAGGAGGGACACAAAGCAGGCGGCAAGCGCTAGTTTACACATCCAGGGTGACCATCACATGCTCTGTCCAGGCAAGAGAGGCAAGCAGCCACCCTGAGAAGGAAAAATGCTGTCAAAATAGAAACCCAATATGTGAACCTAAGAGAAGAATCTAAGAGAAGAATAGACACAGCTTGCGAGCAAACAGACAGTGAGAAGATGAAGCCAAGGCAGTCTCCAGAATGCAGGTGACGGGAAAAAGAGAAGGTAACAAAGATCCAAACAGGTCCAGAAGGAATGACTATGGAGCGGAAAGAAAGAAAACAGCATTCAAAAAAGCAATAGAATAAAATTCCCCGAGCTAAAGAAATAAGTCTTCAGAGTGAAAGGATCCAAGGAACAATGTCCTGCTTTAGTTCAGAAAATCCAGGGCTGAGGAGAGAGCCCTGAAAGGCTCAACGTGGCAACATTGTGTGCTAAAAGACAGTGGAGTTCTGAGGGGCAGCTCTTTCCACTGAACTTTTTTTTTTTTTTTGAGATGGAGTCTCGCTCTCTGGAATGCAATGGCGTGATCTCAGCTCACTGAAACCTCCGCCTCCCAGGTTCAAGCGATTCTCCTGCCTCAGCCTCCCGAATAACTGGGATTACAGGCACCCACCAGCACGTCAGGTGAATTTTTATATTTTCAGTAGAGACAGGGTTTCACCATGTTGGCCAGGCTGGTCTCAAACTCCTGACCTCCAGTGATCCGCCCCCACCTTGGCCTCCCAAAGTGCTGGGATTACAGGCATGAGCCACCGCACTCAGCCTCAATGGAACTTTTAAATCATCTAGCTCATCAATATTTTAGACATTTCCAATATATCTGGATTTATTTACTATTTTATGTTGTGTTTTCTACTTTTCTTATCTTTCGGTGTTCAAGTATCCTCTCTTGCCTTCTTTTGGATTTTTCTCCCCATTATACATTTTTTTCTTTTTACTTTTTACTCTAGACTTAATTATACAACTTATCAAAGCCTAATGTCCCCACACTCCACCCACACAATCCCAGGACCTTAAAACTCTTTAATTCCATTCCCTTCCCGCTGACATGACCTTGGTGTCAATTATGTTAGTTCCATCATTTGTGGTTTAGTCCAGGAGACATCTGCCTCAAGCCTGTTCAATTCACTCACAAGCATACAACTTTGTTTATAATGCCTTCTTAGAGCTCAGACTTTCCAT
Source organism: Macaca mulatta (assembly GCF_049350105.2). Lineage (NCBI taxonomy): Eukaryota > Metazoa > Chordata > Mammalia > Primates > Cercopithecidae > Macaca > Macaca mulatta. Next base: position 1,797,585 of record NC_133408.1, read on the forward strand.
AGAAGACAACCTTCTCTCTTCCTGAAATAGGTCCTTTAGAAATGCTTTTAGTAGCCAGGCATAGTGGTGCATGCCTGTAGTCCAGGTACTCAGGAGGCTGAGGCAGGAGAGTGGACTGAGCCCACGAGTTCGAGGCTGTGGTGCACTGTGATCATGCCTGTGAGTAGCCACTGCACTCCAGCCTGGGCAACATGGTGAGACCCTGTCTCTAGACAAATAGAAATGCTTTTAATAAAGTCCTATAGGTGTCAAATTATCTCCACTTGTGTTTGTATAAAAATGTGTTTATTTTTCTATCATTCCTTAAAGATATATTAAGTATATCAGTTAGTGCAAAAGTAATTGCAGGTTAATGGCAAAAACTGCAATTACGTTTGCACCAACCTAATAGAATGTCATTCTTTTCTCTCCGCATGTTAGATATTATCCAGCTATCTTCTCCTTTCCACTGGTGCCAGTAAGAAGCCATGTCAGCCTTAATGGTGCTTCTTTGAAGGCAATGTCTTTTCTCTCTGTTAAGAGCTTGTACTTGTCTTTAGTGTTCCAGAGTTTCACCATGATATGTCTAAATATAGACTTCATTTCACCAGGTTGGTATTTGTTAGAGTTTTTGAAACTGTAGATTGGTGGCTTTCACCCACCCTAGAAAACTGTTAGCCATTATTCCAAATGTTACTTTTACTCCATTGTCCCCCTTCTCCTTCTGGAAAACCAGTGAATTGTATGTTATAACTTGTCCACGTCTCTCCATGTCTGAAATCTTCTCTTGCATAGTTTATATCTCTTTGTCCCTCTGGGCTGTGTTCTGTCTGTCTACTGTGGATTACAGTAAAAACCACAGAAGGAAGGTGAATATGAAAAGAAATGACGAGAAGTACAGAGTAAGAAGGTCTGACATAATATAACTGAGGTTTTCAAAGAAGAGAAAAATAATGTGGCGAAGGTGATATTTGACAAGACAAAAAACATGGAATGTTAGTAGAAGCTGTTCCAGATGATATCAAACAAAAACTCAGATCCACACAGAAAAAAAATCTTATAACAATTAAAGAAACGGAATTCACAGTTGAAAAACTCTCCAAAAACAACAACAACAACAAAAACTCCAGGCCCAAATTACTTTAATGACAAATTCTAATAAACAATTAAGAAAGATAAAACATGATTTCACACAAACTCCTGAAAACAGAAAAGGAGGAAATCCTTCCCAGCTCATTTTATGAGGTCAAATTTATCTTAACAGCAAAACTACACAAAGCCACTTCAAGGCAAGAAAATGACAAACCCAAATCCCCCATGAATATAGATGCACAAATTCTTAACAAAATCCCTTTACTGTAACACATCATAACTAAGTAGGATTTAACTTGGAAACCTTCACTCAACAATCAAAACTCAAAGTAATTTGCCATTATATAGATTAAAAATGAAAAAAAACATACATTATTTTAATTGATGTAGAAAAAATATGTGACAAAATTCAACTAGCATTCATGATAAAATTTTTCAGCAAATTCCTTAACCTGATAAAAAGCTATCATCATATTTAAGGTGAGAAACCAGATGCTTCCCCCAAGAGCAGAAACAAGACAAAGGTGTCCATTTTCACCATCTCCAATCAACATCCCACCGAGGATCCCAGTAAGTACTGCACGAGAAGTAAAAGAAATAAAGAGCCTATGGGTTAGAAACTGTAAAAAAATAATTAGAGCTACAAAACAAGTTTAGCAAGATTGCAAGATACCAGGTCAATAAATAAAAATCAGTTGTATTTATTATATATATTAGCCAAGTAAAACCCAAAATAAAATTAAGAAAACAATTACATTTATAATAGCATGGAAAAGCACAAAATACTTAGAAATAAGTTTAACAAAAATGCAAGACTTGCACTGTGAAAACTATAAAACATGTTGAAAGAAATCACAGAAGGGCTAAATAAACATAAAGCCATCTCATGTGCCTGACTGAAAGACTTCATATTGTTGTCATGACAATACTCTCCAAATGTATCTACAGATTCAAGGCAATCACTGTCAGATCTGCCATTATTTATTGAAATGGCAAGCTGATCATAAAATTCACATGGAATGCAACAATGACAAAAAAAAAAGTCAAAATTTCGGAAAAGAAGAACTAAGTTAGAGGACTCACCCCTGTCAATTTCAAAACCTATAAATCTCCAGGATCCAAAACGTAGTACTGACTTAAGAATATACATAGACTGGTCAGACACGGTGGCTCATGCCACTTTGGGAGGCCGAGGCGGGCAGATTGCCTGAGCTCAGGAGTTCGAGACCACCCTGGGCAACATGGTGAAACCCCGTCTCTACTAAACTACAAAAAATTAGCCAGGCATGGTGGTGCACACCTGTAATCCCAGCTACTCGAGAGACTGAGAGGCACAAGAATCAGTTGAGTCCTGGAGGTGGAGGTTGCAGAGAGCTGAGATCATGCCACTGTACCCCAGCTTGAGCTACAGAGTGAGACTCTGTCTTTAAAAAAAAAGAATATACATAGACCAATGGGTTAGAATTGAGAATCCAGAAATAAATCCTCCCATCTATGGTTAAATGATTTCTGACTAGAATATTAAGACCATTCCATAGGAAAATAATCATCTTTTAAAATATAAAGTGTTGTAATAACTGAATATCCCCATGCAAAATAATGACTCTGGACCCCTACTTCACACCACAGACAAAAATTAATTGAAAATGGGCCAAAGACCTAAATGTAAGAGCTAAGACTACAAATCTCTTAGAAGAAAACACCAGTGTATATCTCCATAACCTCGGATTAGCCAGTAGTTTCTTAGCTATGACCTTAACTGCACACAACCAAAGAAAAAATAGGTAAAGTGAACTTCACTGAAATTAAAAACTTTTGTTTGTCAAAAGGTACTACCAAGAAAATGAAAAGACAATCTACTAAATGAAAGAAAACTGATAGCCATCTTATCTCTGAAAAGTGTCTAGTATCCAGAATATATATTTTTTAAAAACCTACAACTCAACAATAAAAAGAACAAACAATTTAAAAGTGGGCAAAAAATGTGAATAGACATTTTTCCAAAGAAGATATACAAATGGTCAATAAGCACAAGAAAAGATGTTCCACATCACTAGTTACCTGGGGAATGCTAATCAATACCACAGCACGATACTACTTCATAAAGAAATAGAAGATGGGTGTTGACAGGGATGTGTGGAAACGGGAAATGCTAATCAATACCACAGCACAATACTACTTCATAAAGAAATAGAAGACGGGTATTGACAAGGATGTGTGGAAACTGGAACACTCACACAGGTGGGTGGGAATGTCAAACGGGACAGCATCTGTGAAAAACCACTTGGCATCTTCTCAAAAAGGTAAACACAGAGTTAAGATATGACACTACAATTCTACTTCTACATATAAACTCAAGCTAAGTTAAAATATATGTCCATATAAAAAACTTGTACAGGAATGTTTGTAGAAGCATTATTCATAATGGCCAAAAAGTGTAAAAAAACTACATACCCATCAACTATAATGGATAAACCAAATGTGGTCCATCCATACGATGGAATATTATTCAGTCATAAAAAGGAATAAAGTACTAACACATACCACAACATGGATAAACTTTGAAAATATGCTGAGTGAAAGAAACCAGACACCAAAAGCCACATGTTGTATGATTCCATGAATACAAAACTTCAGAGCAGGCAAATCCATAGGAACAGAAAAGAGGAAGGAGTGGGAGTGACTACTCCCGGGGTTGTTTTACCGGTGGTGATGGTGATAATAGCTGCACACACTAGTGAATGTCCTAAAAACCACTGAAGTCTATGGTGTGTGAATTATATCTTAATACAAACAAGATAACATGGAAATAAAAGTTTTACAAACATGCAAATTCTCCCCAAATTGTTCTGCGGACCCAACACTATCTCAATCAAAATCTCAGGGGTCTTTTTTTGTAGAAATTGACAGCTGATTCTAAAATTTATATTTTAGAATCAAAGCAAAGGACTTTATAGGAAAAACAATTTTGAAAAAGACCTACATTAGAGGACTCATTGTACCTGATTTAAAGACTTATTATAAAACTATATAAACAGAACACTTTGGTGCCGGTGAGAAGACAGGAATGGAGTGCAGTGGACTGGAATACAGAGTCCGGACAGATGCCAGCACAGATGGCTGCCTGGTGAAAGAGCAAAGATGACCAATGAAGAAAATAACAGATTTCTGAACAAACAATGCTCAAAGAAATGTACATCCCTGGGGGAAAATGAACCTCAACTCTAATCTTGCACTATATATTTTTAAACTGGCTCAAAATGACGGGGGGTGGGGAATAGATCAGAGACCTAATTAAAAGACCTAAAACTATATAATTTCTAGGAGAAAACAGGAGATAATCTTTGTGACCTTGGGAATGTGCAGAATTCTTAGGACACAGGGAATACAAACCATAAAAGACAAAAATTGACAAATTGTACTTTACTAAGATTAAACACTTCTGTTTCTTTAAAGACATCAAGAAAGTAAAAATTCAGGGCACACTTTAGGATCAAACATTTGGAAAATACATCTGATAAATGGCTGGTATTCATAGTATATAATAAACCCTCACAAATCAACAATAAGAAAACAAACAGTACACAATGTTTTAATTTTAACGGGCAAAATGTATGAACAGACACTTCACCACAGAAGACATACAGATGGCAAACAAGCATGGGAGAAAGGTTCCATATCACACGTCACCAGGAAAATGCAAATTAAAACTATAATGTGATACCACTACATGCCCACTAGAAAGGAGAAAATTTTAAAAGCTGACAACACCGAATGCTGACCATTTATTTCACAAGCAACAGGAACTCTCATGCACTGCTTGTGGGAATGTACACTGACTGGTGCAGCAACTTGGGACAATGCATTCGTTGGGAGTTTCTTACAAAATTAAACACACACTTACCATATGATCTAGAAAAGCCCACTCCTATGTATTTACCTATGAAAAACGAAAACATACATCCACATAAAGACCGGTACAAGAAAGTTTATAGCAGATTTATTCATAATCTCTAAAACTGTAAATCTCCAACTTTCTATCAATAGGTGAATGGATGTATAAATTGTGGCATATTTATCAAAAATTACTCAGCAACAGTATGAATGCATCTCAAAAGTATCATGGGCAAGGGATAAAGCAGAATCAGAACGTCACATACCGTATGATTCCACATTCTGAGAAAGGCAGAGCTGCAGTTAAACAGATCAGCAATTGTCAGGGGCTTCAGGGGAAGGGTCAGGAGGGAACTTTGAGCTGGTGAAAATATTCTGTATATAATATGATTGTGTTGACAGCTAATATCTGCATATATTTGTCGAAACTCATAAAACTGTATCCTTAAAAGGGTGAATTTTATACTATGTAAATTATATCTCAATATACTTGATGTTAAACAAGATACCAAGAACAATCCCAAGCAAGATAAATACAAGAAATCTACACTTAAATGCACCATAGTAAAATTGTAAAACACCAAAGACATACAGATCTTAAAAGTAACCAGAATTTTAAAAGAAATTCCTTGAACTGGCCGGGCGCGGTGGCTCAAGCCTGTAATCCCAACACTTTGGGAGGCCGAGACGGGCGGATCACGAGGTCAGGAGATCGAGACCATCCTGGCTAACATGATGAAACACCGTCTCTACTAAAAAATACAAAAAACTAGCCGGGCGAGGTGGCGGGCGCCTGTAGTCCCAGCTACTCGGGAGGCTGAGGCAGGAGAATGGCGTAAACCCGGGAGGCGGAGCTTGCAGTGAGCTGAGATCCGGCCACTGCACTCCAGCCTGGGCGACAGAGTGAGACTCCGTCTCAAAAAAAAAAAAAAAAAAAAAACGAAATTCCTTGAACTGAGTATTATTTAAATTGAAAGACGGCTTCTCAACAGCAATGGAAGCCAAAGATGGTAGAATACAATCTCTTCCTTACTCTAAGAAAATAATCCTCCACCCAGAACTTCAACCCAGAGGAGCAGGAGTTAGTATTAGTTTCTCTATTACTAGATTTTCAAACTCTCTACTAAACTCTAATGTGGGATACACAGGCAATTACCATTTAAGTCTTTATGTGGCTGTGAGAAGATACAAGGTGTCATGCTAAATTTAAAACTCATGAATATTTTCTAGCTATTTTCTAGCTATGTCAACAAGGAATATTTTTTCAATGCTGCTGAAAATCTGAGATAATTTCTGGTGGGTCACAAATAGAAACACCAGCAGATTTGGGTAGGTTAGCAGGCCTAATTTAAACAACCACGGCAAAAGAAACGAGCCACTGACATTAATCACCAAAATAAAAAAAAACTGTACTGGCAAAGATACAACAAATAAGTCAATACCTTAGATTTCCAGGACACAATTTAAAAGTTTTCTTGGTTTTTCAGCATCAATTTTTTACTGGGTACTTGAACTATTCTTATCATAACCATTTTCATTATGATAATATTATATATATGTTGAACAAAGACTCATCACTACTCCTAAACTTGTACTCCAAGCTTTTTCTATGCCACATGCCAATATTTTTCTATGAAAATTTAATTTTGGAAAGAAGTCTTAGGTAAAACAATTTCAGAATGACTTAATACGTAAAATATATTTTACTTATTAAAAATTAAAAATAAAATACAGGTTTTGAAAAAAAGAAGGTAGAAGGTTTCAGTTAAAAATAGTTTTTTAACCACATTCTCACCACGATGCATTTTAGAAGAAGCATTATCTGTGGTAAAAGTGGCAACAAACAGTAATGAATGTTGTGAGATATGAGTAAATCTAAACAGGCACCAATGTATAAAATGTTAGAGAAGGCTGCAAACGATATTAAAAATACAACAGTTGAGAATGAAAATGCCATTCAAGTCAGGAGAGAATCATCAGAGGTGAACATGTGAGATTCCTGCATTCTCTGGAATGTGGACAGAGTACTAATTCTGGACCTTGATAAATTAAGCCTACATATAAGACAAACACAAACATTAAGAGAAATCGAAATTATACAGTGAAGGAGAAAACTGATGAGTAAAACAGTCATCTGTAAATCAAAAGAAGGGAAGAAAGAAAAAATAAGACAGTTGAGCTAAATAGAAAGTCCAAAATAAAGTGGTAGAATGCAGTCCAAATTACAAGTAATTAAAATAAATGAAAGTAAAGTAAATGTTCTAGTCTTTAAAAGGCAGATTGTCAGGAAGGATAAAACAAAAATCCATTACAACCCATTTTAAAAGATTCACTAACACATAACTCAGATACAGAGATACTGAGAAAAGGGGAAAGAAAAATATATACTAGGCAAATACATCAGACAAAGTTTGCTTTAAAAACAAGAAGCACTAGCAGAGATAGACTACCTTACATAAAGATTAAAAAGTTCAATTTATCAGCAAGATACTACAACAATTCTAAACTTACATAGACCTAAGAGCAAAAATGAACAGAAATATAAGAAAATAGGCAAATCAATTAATCCAATCATACCAGCATATGTGAACACAACTGTCATAGTGGCTGATGTATCAGTTGGAGAAACATTTTTCTTTTCTTTTTTTTTATTTTTTGGAGACGGGGTCTTGCTCTGTCACCCAGGCTGTCATGCAGTGGTACGATCATAGCTCACTACAGCCTCGACCCTCCTGGGCTCAAGGATCTTCTTGAGCTCTTGAGTAGCTGGGACTACAGGTGCACACCACCATGCTCAGCTAATTTTTTTTTTTTTTTTTTTTTTTTTAATTTTTGGAGAGACAGGGTTGCTATGTTGCCTAGGTTTGTCTCGAACTCCTGGCCTCAAGCAACCCTCTCACCTTCAGCCTCCCAAAATGCTGAGATTACAGGAGGGTGCCACAAAGAAAAATATCTATGAGGACAGAGAAGACAAGATTATTAAGCTTCACTTAATGGCCATATACAGAAAGCGTATATTCAAAATTGTAGAATAGATTCCACTCTCAGATACACAGGCCATTTATGATACGTGACCATATGTGAGCTGCCCTTTGACTACAAACACAAAGATCACCTGGTCCACAATGCAGTGAACTTAGAAACTAAAACACTTAAAATTATTTACATATAAACGTATATTTTTACATGGATTTTAAAGCTCTGTGTATTTGGAATTGAGAAACACTTCTAAGTAACTCATAAGCCAAAAAAGGAGTCACAGTAGAAACAAGATAACATTTATAAGTTAAGGATAATAAAAGTACTATATATCTAAATCTATGCACTGCAACATACTTTGAGGGAAATGTACAACTTTAAATGCTTATCTACATTTTTAATTAGCTGAATATCAATGAGCAAACATCCAACATAAATTTGAAAAAGAACAGAAACATGAACTGGAAAAAAAAGGAAGAAATAAAAACATAAATTAATGAAGCAGAAAAACATCCCATAGAAAAAAATCAACAATTGAAAAATTCATGAAAATAAACTAATGAAAAATTAAACTACACAAGTACTAGAATAAAACATGAGTGATTTCCTCTTTAATCTGGGTGTAGAAAAGGTTTTCTAATTGTGAATTAAAAATCTAGATAAAAGACAGATAAATTTGACTATAAAAATTAAAAAATCCTTGGCACAGCAAAATGACATGAAAAAATTTGACAGAAATACTAAATGGAAGAAAATATTTGCAATGTATTCCACAGTAAAATAAATAATATCCCTAAGATACCAATAAATAAATAAATGTTTAAATTGAGGGGACAAAAAAGACCAAAAACTGTGTAGAAAAATGTATAAAATACATGAAAAGAGACATAAAAATGTCCTTAAACATACAAAAAGATGTTCTACTTCACTCACAAGAAGAGAAATGCAAATTAAAACTACACTGAGCTACACTGTTCAGCCATCACTTTGGCAAAAATTCATGAGCTGAAGAACAGACCCCATGGTGTGGCTGTGGGTGGTGAGGGCGGTGGCCACCCCTTGAAGGGGATTTGCAACTGTCTAACTGAAGTAGGAGCACTGAGCACTGCCACTGAACCCAACTATCACACCGCTAAGGCCTTTCCAGGAGATACAGTCACACAAATACAAATGCACAAGGCTATTCACCACTGCACTGTGTGTAACTGCAAAATATCATAAACTACGTCATCATCCCACCATCACGAAACCCAAACGAGGATGCAGCACTGGGCAGCAGAGGAAGCAAAAGGAAGAATGAGGATGATCACTCCGCCCTGGTACAGGGCGACTCCAGGGATGCTGTTTAATAGAAAACACAAAGTACAAAAAGGTAGATGTAGATGGTGGCATGGCACTGTGAATGTAATTAATGCCACTGAATTATACACTTAAAAACAGCTAAAATAGCAAATGTAATGTTATATTCATTTACAATAAAAATAGTAAAAAGAGAACATATGTAGCAAGATACATTATGTACATTTTAGGTGAGAAAGAAGAGAAACAGAAAACATACATATGGAGGGCTAATTGTAAAAATGTGTTTGCCTAGAGGTATGCCAGCAAACGTTTAACAAACAGCTCCTGGGGTGGGAGGAAGGACCTGGCCTGTAGTGTTTGCCAGTTTCCTTCCATGTGCAAACCCTCCCACTGTGGGCGATTGCCAACCTACTGCCATAATGTCACTAAACACAGAACTGGGAAGAGATGTGCAGCTCCAGGAGCTGGTGAGAGACCACCTTGGAACATCACTGTCATGTACAAGGCGTGGGATAACAGGAAGAGAAAGGACATTGTGGGACTCGTCTGTTTTATACACGCAGATATATGCATGTATATGTGCATATATACACACACACACACTTACATGCATGTATATTTACACAGAGGTGTGTATGTGTACATGCACATACTTCCCAGCTCTGACCCCTAACAGTGTTAGAAGCAAAGACACCTGACAGCAATAAGCCTATCTCGTACCCAGATATTGTTCCTTGGTAACATTTTCACACTACAAAAACTAGAGCCCTTCAAACATCTATCTGGTGGACTCCAGGGTTGGGTAGGTTAGGTACAAGATGGACCTGAAACATTATATGGAAAAGTTAGGAAACTGTTTCTTTAAATGAGGCAGATGGTAGCAGGAAGAGAAAGGAAGCTGGGAACTAAAGAGGGAAGGAACCGGGAACTGGTCTGGTGGGCTCCCACTGATCAAATCTAAGAGAATTTGAGCACAAAATCCTCAAGGACAGTGATGAATGAGACACTAGGACAGCGGTGAATTAAGACACAGGAGTCCAGGACAAGAACTTGGTAAGAGATGAACAGATAAGCAAATGGGGAAGAAGGGAGGGGCCTGCTCCCAGCAGATAGCTAAGTCTGCACGGGAGCTGCACAAGCGCCACTTACAGCCATCACAGTAAAGACGGGTCTAGGCAGAAACCAACCACGGCTAAGTCCAGGGGAAATGTCACGAGATGTAGGATTTCCACATGGTCTTCCAGGGGCTTCCTGCAGATGGTTTATTAGTCATGAGTGGTAACCAAAGTCGGGAGAAGCCAAACAGCTCTGCAGTGAGTCAGCAACCTCACACCCCAAGGTGGGGCACAGGGTTGCTCTGCACCTGGCGAGGTGAGGCCCTGAGGAAGCACAATCCCATGGAGGCAGGCACCAGCCAAGCGTGCACCACTGAATCCTATCACAGGAGTCCCCGGACACGCCCCAAAGGAGGAAACATCTACTTATTAAAAGAGACTATTTTTCAAAACGTCAATGTCATGAAAGTGACAGAAAGGCTGTGGAAAATGTTCCTGATTGACAGAGACAACAGACATACAAGTAGGTGCCAACACCTGATCCCAGACCACATCCTGTGCTGCAGGGAAAACAATATAAAAGACATTACTGAGGGAACTGGAAATACTGGGGTGTAGCATTAAGATGGGTTTTGTAAAATGGTGCTGTGGTGATGAGAGGACACCCCTATGCCCAGGAAACAGTACCTCTCCACCCTCCAAATAACTCTCTTGACTCCTCAGGGACCAATGTCTAGCAGCACCCACGTGCTCTCTGTCTCTTAATTTTCAAAGTTTCTCTACTAACTCATTTTCAGGCTTTAAACACAACCAAGTAGCTAATACTAAAGATGCAACCCAAACACCTCCCTTCTAGGCCCCAAGTTTTCAAAGTCAAACATTTCACACAGCCATCTCCACCCCTCCCTCTCCCTCACTCCTCAAGCTGGCGCAATCTGGCTTCCTCTGCACCTTCTCAAAGTGACTCAGGACCTCTCAACCATCCCTGTGCCAAGTCCAATGCCATCTTTCAGCTCTCATCTGCTGTGCTTTCCTCCCTTCTCAAGCTGGAACAAAGAAAAAGTGCTTCCTGGTGATGCAGCATGACTGAGGGGTGCTCACACAGGCACTCTCATTAAATGCTGGTGAAGGAGTAAAATATCCGTGACTCTGGGTGGTAATTTGACCATGAGTACTTGAGATGTGAACTTCTTACAATCTAATAGTAATAAAGGGAAGGAGAGAAGGTTCTGAAAAGGGGGAACCATGGGCTGGACTCTGCTCCAATGCTGACTCATCTTTAGTTTCTGTTTCTTTACTGATAAAAAGGGTTAATTCTCCAGGGTTTTGGAGAATTACAGGAATTAAGTGAGGAACCTTTGCAGCAAATATAGTAATGATTAAGGAAACCATCTTCTCACAGGTCATATGTTTGTTCCTAGAAAGACATTGGTGGTTCTTGCCCTCTTTGTAAAAGCTGAAACAACCTTCCCCCAAGGGTCAGGGCAGGAACAGGTCAGGAAACCCAGTCTCACAGACGGAAAAGCAGCACAGACAGGGAAGGAACCCAGCCGAGGTCACGTGGTGATCTGGGAGCAGGGACGGAAGCAGAACAGAGTCTCTGGATTCTCAGGCTAGTCCTGCTCCACCAGCCCAGCTGGGTCCCTACCGGACACTTCTCTTCCCAGGACTTGTGCTCAGACTCTGCCAGCTTAACACAAGGGAACGATGACAACAGCTCACTGCTGTGCTCCTAACAACAGCTGCCCCCAACTGCAACCAGCCCTGCTGGATGTGGCCAGAGGCACAAGCTCAGCAAAGAAGGTACACGTGGATGCAGCCGTGTTCGGAGGAGTCCCATCTTGGGTTTCTGTGAAGGCAGAGGCTGGGAAACAGGTGGGTAAAGTCAAACCCATTTACTCACTACCAAGGGAACAAAGCTGTAGTGCTGTAGCTCAGCCTGTACCTCAGAAAAGCAAAATGGCCAGAGCACTTGGAGTAAAGCTCACACCCACACCGAAAGCCTCAACCTAGCTCTATCACTGACTGCCCTTCATCGCCAAAGACAGGGTGGCCTCTGTGACACAATTCGCACAGGGCCTACAGCACAAAGGCATGAACGCTACACAGAATGAAGTAAGCTGTCAAGTGTCACCGCAGATCCAGAGGAAGACGACGGAGGCCTGGGAGGAGCAGGAGACTGGGATGGATGCGGCTCACCATGCACGCTGACGAGCAAGTGTAGACAGGCTGTATCTCCAATGAACGGATGGTGCCTTTGTAAAATAAAAGCACACAGAAATGCTGACTCCCACCTGTCTAAATGTGCACACAGAGGAAATTCTTCTCCATCTGACATGCCATCCCCGGCCACCACGGACCAGCAACAACGGCTCTCCAGATCCATCACTGTCTCTGCACGCAGGGTCGCCAGACAGCCTGGCAGCACGGCACGGAGGAGGGATGAGTCATCACGAAAAATGATCATCCCTCCATGCCAGGCTGCAATCTGATCTCAACCTCCGGGAGGGCAGCACTCTCCAAATCCCTGTGAGAGAGAAAAAAGCAAAGCGGAGAAGGTCCAGAAGGAACGCTACCTAGCCAAGGAGAAAACTCAGAGGAGGAAGGAAAGAAGAGCACCAGTGCCATGAGACCTCCGCTGGGCCCATGGCAGTCTGTCCTCCCTCGAGAGGTGGCTACACCATTTCCAAATAACCTGAGATTCGCTGAGGCTGCAGAGCTTCTGCTGGCTGGCGAGGAGCGGAGTAAGGGCAAGACCTCAGCCTCTGTGACTGAGAGCATGTGAAAACGCCCTGCCCCAGCCGGCCAAGACCTCCAGGTCTTCCCTGGCCCTCCTAGTTCTGGGGCCCACATTTCCACAGTGAAATAGTGCCGCCCATCCCCGCAGGCCCTGGGTCTTGGCTGGGAGGGCTGGAACAGCCCGCAGCAGCGCCCATGAATGCCAGGGTTTGTGCTGGCTAGAATCCAGGAGATTCAGCAGGCCCAGAACTCACCCCCCAGCCTGTGCTCCTCTTAGAATAAGGATGCCCGGTGGGCTCTGCAATTGATATGGCTTGGCTGTTTCTGCACCCAAATCTCATCTTGAACTGTAGGTCCCATAATCCCCACATGTTGTGGGCGGGACCCGGTGGGAGGTGATTGAATCATGGGGGTAGGTTCTTCTCATGCTGTTCTCATGGCAGTGAGTGAGTCTCACCAGAAATGATGGTTTTATAAAAAGGCAGTTCCCTTGCACATGGTCTCTTGCCTGCCACCATGTAAGATGCACCTTTTATCCTCCTTCCCCTTCGGCCATGACTGTGAGGCCTCCCGAGCCATGCGGCACTGAGTCTTTTTCTTTATAAATTACCCAGTCTAGGGTATATCTTCAGAGCAGTATGAAAATGGACTGATCCAGTGATGCTGACACAACACCGTGTGGGCGCTATGTCTGCCGTCACACAACGCCAACACTCTTGCAAGTGTGCCTCACTCTGAAGCGTGGGTGACCCCAGGTCCTCACTCACTCCTCTCCTGGCCACTATTCAGTGCCTCCTATGTCCTCATCCTTGCCTATGGAGGCAGAAGCTCTTGCCCTGTCCTCTCCTCCCCTTGTCTGTGAAGACAGAGCTTTGGCTGAGCCCAAGGCTGCCCAGCGGGAGAATGCGTTGCCCAGCTCCTCTGCAGAGAGGGTTGCCTGGCACATGTTAGACACACCTGGTCTCAGATACCATGATACAAGTCAGCATAACTTGGGCCTCCAATTCTTAAAATGAAGTTGCCACCTGTTGCATCCACAAGCTAGAACACACGAGGTGCACCTGGGTTCCTTCCGACTCTGCAGTCATGACAACATAGCAAGAGACAGAAACCACACACCAAGAATGGCAGGCCACCCAGAGCCCAGGCCACGGAGGGCCTCACAGAGCCCAGCCCTCCCATCCTGGAACGGTGATGTCAACAAGAGCATCTGACCTTATGAAATAAAGCTGGTGGGTCTGGGAAGCTCTGTGTTTCCGCGGCTTACACTTTCCCCCGGGTTCAACTCTTCCTCTTGGCACATGGCTCTCTGTATGCCCCACACCGTCCCCTCAGCTGTGAGCTGGGATTCCAAAAGCCTCCATGGCACGTCTCCTACGGGTCTCACACAGAAGTCTGTCTGCTCCCCGCAAACGCCAGACTGTTTTTCTTCCAATGCGATCACTCCATCTCCCAGGACCACAGGCAGCACACAACCCCATGGGGTCCCTCTGGGCACCTTCTCCACTGCTCACACTGCACCCTGTTGCTCTGTGACAGCCTGTGACATGCCCACAGTGGGCGCCACTCTTCCATCCCCAAGCCCCACAGCCATCTCCTACAAAACACCCACAATCACAAAGGGCCCAGTTCCTCTCTGACCAACACAGGGCAAACATGATACTTAAAAAGTAGAAACCTAACAACAAAAGAATAGTCCTCCTAGACAGGACTACCAAGAAATTAATCTTTTAAATTAAAGAATAAAAACATGAGCGACAACAGGTCAGTACATATAAAGCCAGTAGAACAGAGTTAAAAGTGTCTTAGAAGAAGATTGAGAGTCAAATGCATTAGCTGGAAAATAAATGAAAATGTTCAAAGAAGCATTCAGGAAACTATTAAAATAATAGCATTAACTTGAAGAAAAAGAGAATTATAATTATAATGTATGCTAAAATGAGAAATTAATAGTAAAATTATAAATGATCAATATAACTGAAAGCTATTTTGGAGAAAAAATTAGACAAATGTGACTAAAATGCTGAAATAAGTATTTGAAATAAAGGGAACACAGTAACAGATAAAATGACTGAAAAACTAGGCCCGGCATGGTGGCCTACACCTGTAATCCTAGCACTTGGGAGGCCATGGCAGGAAGATCGCTTGAGGCCAAGAAGTTTGAGACCAGCTTGAGTATCTAAGCAAGACCCCAGTCCCTAAAAAAATTTTTTTAATTAGCTAGATGTGTTGGCACATCCCTGTAGTCCCAGCTAGTTGGGAGACTGAGGTGGAAGGATCGCTTGAGCCCAGTAGTTCAAGGCTGCGGTGAGCTGAGATCAACATCCAACAGAGTGTGGCTCTGTTTCTAAAAAAAAATAATAAAAATAAAAATTAAATTAAATTAAAAATTTTAAAAGACTGAAAATGACAAGAATACAACATATATATTACATACATACGTGTGTGTATATATATAACATATACATTTTTACCTATATACCTAAAAACTTGCTTAAAATTGACTATTTCCTGAGAAAAAACCATTGGTGTATAAGAAAATGTGTATAAAATCAATAACCATTGAAGAAATTATATAGACGCTAAAAAATCAGTCTCCAAAATAGACTCCAGGCTTAGCGGCTTTGATAGATGAATTCTATCAAAGGTAGAATTCTATCAAAGGCTGATAACATTTGCATTTCTAAACAGAGGACAGGAAAATTTGTTATTTAAATAAAGTATAGAAAAACATGAGAAGATTCTCAAATCATGTTATGAAAGCAAGCTATATATTACCAAAATCATATAAAAATTAGAAAAAAAGAACCTTATAGAGCAATATCACCCTAGCCATAACCCTCACGATAACCCTAACACTAACCCTAATCCTAACCTTTACAATAATTTGAACACTAACAGTAACCCCAACCCTTATGCTAGCCTTAACTCTAGCCCTAACCCTATTATTAACCCTTATTCTAGTCCCAGTAAGATACTGGGAGCATATTATAATTGGAAGAGCTATGGCTTAACAGTATTTATTCCAAGAATCAACACTTGGAATGTCAGGAACAGAATTCACTCCATTGAGAGACAAAAGCAGGAATCACATGACCGCCTAAATAGTAGCAATGAACACATTTAGTGAAATGCAGCTTTCATTTTCGATTTTAAAAAACACATAACTTAATAAATAGGAATAAAAGAAAACTTCTGTAGCTTAATGAAGAATATTTACCAGATAGCTACGGCAAGCAAACTTCATGGTGAATGCATTTGGGTCAAGGTAAAAATAAGTCAAATTTCACCCGAAAACCCTCTTGCAAATAAAACCATTTTAACACATGCCCACATTCAAATATATAAAAACTGATAGTTTTCCTATATAATGTTAAATATTTGATAAATGCAATGGGAAAAGTCCCAATTACAATAACCAAATAACACAAATTAGTTGGAAAAGAATTTGAAAGATAAAACCTATAGCAAGAAAGCTATGAAATGTAACTGAAGGCTAATAACAGAATAAATGGAAAGAGGAATTCCTTTTCTATATAGGAAACTATTTAAATATTGTTAAAATATCAGCTGTTTATAATTTAAATTACAGATCTGATCCATTTGAAAAGAAACCTCAATATGATTAACTTTTTAAACTTGAAAATCATTCTAAAGTTCATTAGAAAGTAGGTAGCCAAGAACCACCAAAATGTTTTTTGAAATATTGGTTACCTTTATCAGATATGGAAATATACCGTGAAACTAAAATAATTAAAACAGTGTACCAGCACTACAACAAAGAGGTCAATTACAGAATTCAGAAACAGACACTAAAATACACAATATTTTCATATGTGGTACACATACATAACAGAAGTTGCAGCATGAATCATTAGAAAAATGAAGTATTTTTTAATAAATGGTGTTTCTAATAGAAGAAAACTAACTTAGATCTAAGAACATACACCTAACTAAATCCCAAGAAAAGGATTTTCTAAATGTAAACACAATAGAAGATGACATCGCAAGGGAAAATACTGAGCGAGCCACCCAAAATGCTACAGATGAGACGAAAAGGTGCACGACTCAACTGGGGAAAATTCCTCCCACCAACATAAAAGCAGAGTATCTTCAATAACGCAAGAGTGCTTATGAGCACGGGGAAAACGACATTATTGTTAAAGAGCTAAAGCCACGTGTGTTCAGTTCGCTTCTGCATTTTGAGATGGAGACGTATGCAGCACCTGGTGTGTCAGGATACAACAGCACAGGTGCTCTGGTACAGCTTGTTCCAGTACAAACTTGCACTTTTGAGATCAGTCTGGCAATTACACATTATGCCTCTTTTAAATGTCCATGTCCTCTGACCCAGGAATTCTGTAGGTGTGAACACTGCCTACAAAAGAGAGGAAGCTGCTGTGGATTTATGCACAAGGATGTTTACCTTGTATTATGGATATTAGTGGAAATCAGAAAAAAATAAACAAAAAGGGAATAATCCAATAAATGATACCTAGATCCATACATGGGAAACCATGCAACCTTCTAAAAATAATGTTTTCAAACTAGGTAAGGTCGAACACTTTGCAGAATACTATTCAGTTAAAAAGCAGGGCATGGAAGTGTGTCCTGCATGCCTGACGCAGACAGTCTGGACTGAAATTTCCCCACAGCCCCTGGAGCACTGGGCAAGAGACGCTCACCAGGCCTAACGCTGCAGAGCTCAAGCAACCTGAGTAGAAAGCTCTGCCTCAGATTCACCAAGCCAGAGGCTGGGCCTGTGCAGTGGAGAGGACCAGAGGGCAAGGGCAGTGGAAGTCTGACCTGGCAGGAGCAGGGCAAGCAAGGGAGCTCAGGGCCTGAGGTTCATCAAGTTTTTACAAAACAGTATTTGCCCATATAACCTTTAAAATTTTTTCTTTTTAATAAAACTATAAATATACAGTTTTTTAAAGCAAATAATTCGATAAAGCTTATGAAAAGCAGTGGCCCTCCCCCTCCCTTGTCCCCCACATCACAATCTTTCCGTGAGCTCTTAGCCTCCTGTGGCATTTCTTTATCTCCATATTTCTAATCACTGAGTTTGCATTTGCTATTCGTGATCTTACAATTTTATGTATCAGCTGTTAGCTTCCTGATACAAAAGATGAGCACCAACTCTCCTGAGCCCCTACCTCGCCCTCCTCCCCACTCTCCAGGACTCCCCTCGCCAGCTGTGCACCTGGTACCTACACCTGATGCTGCAGCTGCCTTCTTGCACAATGTTTCTGTTTCTCGCAGGGAATCAGGGTCTCCCGACTGCTTTGCTTGGTGCTCTATGAACTTAGGTTGATTTCTTTCCAAACTCCTAGCCATGGGGCTGACCACTGCAGACCCACTCATCCTGACATCACCCTCCAAGCCTTTCTTGGAGCCACGCTCCAAGGCCCCAGCGTCCAGCTTCCTCACCCACCCAGTGGCTCCTTTCCCTCCCTCCTGCATCTGTTCCTAGGTTCCCAGTGTTCTGGGGCCAAATAAGGAGGGGCTGGGGTGAAGCTATCCTGTGCCCTGCTTTCCGTTTAGGACAGTCCCCCAACACACGGCAGGCTCCCAGGTCACCTTCCAGGGCGGAACTAGACTGGGTAGGAGAGGGCTGAGAGGCTGACTCCTTCTCAGACAGGTTTTCCACAGCTTTCCTATGTCCACACTACCTCTACTGCCTCCCCAGGTTCAGCCGCACAGTAACGCCATTCCGAAGACGTGGGGGCGCTGTCTGCAACACAAGAAACTCACTTCCCAGTCCCCTCAACACACACACATACAACAGATGCACACACACCACACACGCACACACCTTCCACACACACACGTGTGCGCACCTATATACACACTCACCTGCACACACATACACACGCACGTGTACACACAGACCTGCATGGGTAAATACACATGCACACACACGCACACTACACACACACCACACACACTCACACTCACATGCACCTCGCAGCTTTCTAGGTTCAGATCTGCTCTGTTTGTCCATTTGCCTTTCAACTTTCAAAGTTCTGTCATCTTCTTTCTCAATTTCTTGGTGATCGAGACCATCCTGGCTAACACAGTGAAACCCCATCTCTACCAAAAATACAAAAAATTAGCCAGTCTGGTGGCGGGCGTCTGTAGTCCCAGCTACTCAGAAGGCTGAGGTAGGAGAATGGCAATGGCGTGAACATGAGAGGCAGAGCTTGAAGTGAGCCGAGATGGCACCACTGCACTCCAGCCTGGGCAACAGAGCGAGACTCTGTCTCAAGAAAACAAACAAACAAACAAACAAAAACTTTAAGAAGCATATAACCGGCCGGGCGTGGTGGCTCAAGCCTGTAATCCCAGCACTTTGGGAGGCCGAGATGGGCGGATCACGAGGCCAGGAGATCGAGAGACGATCCCGGCTAACACGGTGAAACCCCGTCTCTACTAAAAAATACAAAAACTAGCCGGGCGAGGTGGCGGGCGCCTGTAGTCCCAGCTACTCGGGAGGCTGAGGCAGGAGAACGGCGTAAACCCGGGAGGCGGAGCTTGCAGTGAGCTGAGATCCGGCCACTGCACTCCAGCCTGGGTGACAGAGCAAGACTCCGTCTCAAAAAAAAAAAAAAAAAAGAAGCATATAACCAATTCAGTATTACAAGAAATAAAAGACCTCAAAGTAAACAAAAATCTTCAACAAAGTGTTCATTACTACTAATTTCCCGATCTTGCTGTAGCGGAAAAACAGCCCCGCGATGGGGCTAGGAGTGGGCTCTGGCACTAACCAGCTACGGGAGATGGGTCCCTACCTGCAAAATGAAGTGGCCCTCAGAGGCCCGCACAGACCACACACAGCCCAGGGAAGGCCCACCTGTGCTTCTCCATGAGGCCTACGTTCATTGCTGTCTCTCAGGAGGGGGGAAGAGTTCTCCAAGACATGGGAATGGAAAAACCAAGTGCTTCCAAAACTACTGGCTCCCCTGGGAAACATCCACTCAGATGAGCTCTGCGCTGCTTCATCACCACAACCCAGAATCCCACAGGGAGAAGTTGCAGGACTCACTCGACAGAGCCCACGAGAGGAAAGCCCTTCTGTTCCAACCAGCTCAGTGCTCATAGCACCTCCCTTCCCACCAGCAGAAGAGGCCGCAGGTGCTTATAAAAGTTCCCTGTGTGTACTGAACACAGGCCTCAGGGAATTTCCAGAATCTGCCTGCTGCAGCCTCCAGAACCCACGTGCTAGCAGGCGATGGTTCCACCTGCACTGCTTGCTCTGCCTCTCAGCCTGGCTGCCGGGGCACAGCTTGCAGGAGGTCGGGCTCGCCCCACCCCAGCACACTGGTTTATTTCCAGAACTGTAGGCTCAGTCTGAAGAGCCTACAGTTAGGCTCAGAAGAAGAATATGGACAACGCCAAAGTCAAAGAGAAAATGGGAACAGCACATAACGGGTGTTGCTTATCTGTCTGAGTCCCAGCGGCTCTTCCCTTGAGATTTTGGTGAAAATTAGATCCAGATTTGTAAGATTACGAAGTTGGCCCCAAGGCAACAGGGATTTGGATTCCTCTAAGAAGCAGGTATTACAGAAGCTTTAGTTAAAGCCACAACAGTAACTTAACAGGGAGAAGAGACTGGCTGGCTCCACACTCCCACACCCACCCTGCTGGTAGAGGCTCCCCTTAGCCCCCAGCGCCGTGCGGACTGAGAACACCCACCCTGCTGGTAGGTTCCCCTTAGCCCCCAACGCCATGCGGACTGAGAGCAGCCTCGGGATGACCTGTGAGGCCCCTGACATGCCCCAGCTGCACTCTCACCTCCTGCCCCGCAGCCTCCTCACTGCTCCATGGATGCACCAGGCACGTCAGACCCGAGCTTCTGCTCAAAACCCCCTTGGCCCTGCAGCCCCTTACTTACCTCCTGCACCAAGGGGCTCACACCTGCATCTCTGGCAAGACTCACACAGATGCCCCATGTCTCAGGGCTGACCTGACGGCCTATTCACATGGCACAAGGACTCCCACACCCTGCCCTTCCCTGTTTCCTCCACAGCCACTGTCAGCCCCTGACATGCCACAGAATGAACTCACTGACTAAATTTATGTTTTCGAGTCCCCGGGAAGGATGTCAGGATCAGTGTGCCTGGGACATCACAGGCACACTGTAAACATCTGCTAAACAAATGAAGGAACAAAGAAAGTATTTGTTCAAGTAATTTGTTGGTAAGAACTCTCCTCTTGGCTGGGCGCGGTGGCTCAAGCCTGTAATCCCAGCACTTTGGGAGGCCGAGACGGGTGGATCATGAGGTCAGGAGATCGAGACCATCCTGGCTAACATGGTGAAAACCCGTCTCTACTAAAAAATACAAAAAACTAGCCGGGTGATGTGGCGGACGCCTGTAGTCCCAGCTACTTGGGAGGCTGAGGCAGGAGAATGGCATGAACCCGGGAGGCGGAGCTTGCAGTGAGCTGAGATCTGGCCACTGCACTCCAGCCTGGTGACAGAGCGAGACTCCGTCTCAAAAAAAAAAAAAAAAAAAATACCCTCTTAGGATATTAGTCAGGGTTCCAGTCCCCTGCAAGCCCAAGCACCTACATGCACGGGCCCCCAACCCCCCCCCAGCCATCTCTCCATGCCATCTCTCTGACCAGGGCGCTGCCCTGCTGCAGCTGACATCTCTGGAAGTCGGTGGGCAGGGCCTGCAGCACTGTCTCCTCAGGATGCACTGTGCTCAGGACCTCACAGCAGCCCAGGGCTGCCATCAAGCACACGAGGAAGGCAAGACACACTGGGAGTTCCGACCAACATCAGATCAACAAGGCAGCTCTTCTTATTCTACTATTGTGAAGTTGGAAGACTTGGCTCAAATCCCAGCCCCACCACTGTCACCAAGATAACCTGAGTGAGTTACTTCACCTCGCCAAGCCTCAGGGAATAACAATCCCTATCTCAAAGGGGCACTGGGAGGATGAAGGGAGTGATTCTATGGAAGTTATCAAATCAGGGTGGCTGGTACTACTTCACCAGCATCAGCAGTCATCATGACTATATTAGTTTTCCAAGCAAAACTGCAAATATACAGCACGTTCCTGCTGAAAACGTTTTGAAAATGACATTTATAAGCTTTAGAAAAAGAAAGACATCTTAAGGATAATTTTAAAAGGAGTCATCTCAAGGTAGTTTTACAAAACTAGAATTGAGACCACAGTGCATTGTCTGAGACAGGTGTGTGTTGCTGTGTGCTGGCCGGTGCCAGGTCCTTTCCACAGATGTCACCCACGCACCGTGTGGCTTCAGGCATTGTGGTGCCATCACGGCCACCGCACACACAGGCACTATCGGGCAGGGGGCACTGTCGGCACAAGAACAAAGGCGTGCAGTAGGCTCCAAGAGTGCTAACAACTGGCCCTCCAGCTCCTGCTGGTCTACATGGTCAGGTTAACTGTGAAGAAAGGTTACCAGAGAAAGAGGAAACTGCCTCTTTGAAAATCTTGGTTCCACAGAAGCAAGAACGGAAAATGCGTGTCACTCACACTACATGCTCTCGACAGTAGTGTGACCTGAGGCAGGTTCCTCATGAGACATAAAACCAGGATCCAGGGGGAAGGCAGAGACACACGGCTTCCACTCTGCTGACACAGAAAGAGTCGTTTAGTCTAAAAATATCGCCTGTGACACCATCATAAAAAGCACTACTCACACAGAACCACGTGGGGAGCTTCTCTCTCGTAGACAGTCCTGTAAACAGTTGAA
Source organism: Macaca mulatta (assembly GCF_049350105.2). NCBI lineage: Eukaryota > Metazoa > Chordata > Mammalia > Primates > Cercopithecidae > Macaca > Macaca mulatta. The sequence goes on from NC_133408.1 coordinate 1,820,355, forward strand.
GGAAAAAACAATTAAAATTGGAAATCACAGGCTTTCCAAAGAGAGACAGAAATCACAATCATCTTTCACCTTAGACACCAAATTTTATCAAACCAAAGTCATCTATTTAAAAGATATGTTCATAAATCAGTTATTGGGAAGGTCAAAGACAGTTTCCCAGAGAAAGAATTCCATAAAAAGTGATTCAATTCTAAACTGAGTCTGGAACATACACGATACTGATAAAGACTTAGAGCCGCAGGGTCCCTGAACCTTGACCCACAGTCCTCAGCCTGATTGAAGTCTGGGGCACAGCTGATTCTCAAATCCCTCTGAATCTATGGGGGACGGTAAGAACGCAGGGAGAGGATAGGGGACAGTATGGCCCAGGACACCCACAGTCTCACCCCTGAAGGGCCTTCACCTGGACCACAGGCCAAGGGTTCTCCCTGTGCAGATTGCATCAGCAGGTAAACACCACGCAGAGACTCCTACAGACAGCCAGCCTCTGTCCAGTGATGCCCAAAGACTACAGAAACATAAGAAAGCCTGGACAGATGACCATGGTCAGCTGTGACAGAGAAAGAGTGCGACTGGGGTGACTCTCCCACCTCACTTAAAAGTCAGACAAAAGACATGAAATGAGGGTGTTCAGACATGGAGCAGCAGGCAGCACAGGACAACAATCCCCAGAGAAGGGAAGCAAATGGGATGCATCCTACCAATGCCGCAGCCTACAACCTGCGGAAAGTGCTCGGGCCACAGCACAGGAAGGGGGCATCCAGGCAAAGCCAGGGGAGTTGGAGACGGAGTTGAGAATTCAGGGAGGCAAAGGCAGAGAGGAAAGGGGAGAGATGCAACTGACATCTCTGGAAGTCGGTGGGCGGGGCCTGCAGCACCGTCTCATCAGGATGCACTGCACTCAAGACCCCACAGCAGAGCAAAAGCTAGAATTAGAGGGAAGAGTACCAGAAAGGAATGCCCTGCACAGAGAAACATTCCAGAGGTCTGTGGTGGATTCCCTAGAGTCTCTGCCTGGACATGAACGGGCACATGTGAGTGAGTTAACTACCAGAGGCGGGGGGAAGAACCGATAAAAAGAAAAAGTAGGGACAATAGCCATGGCTCACACAGTTCTGGGAAGAGTTCATACTCCCAACAACTAGACTGCAGGAGCCTTGCAGTACAGGGGACACCACCACGCGGAGCACTGGGAAGGGCATTGCCTCAGTAACAGGACTGCATGGGCAGCAGAGTAAGCTGGGGTACTGAGAGGTGACAATATGCTAGCAGCCCTCACTCTCAGCGCCTCCTCGGCAGGCCTCGGAGTCCACTCTGGCAGTGCTTGAGGAGCCCTTCAGCCTGCCACGGCACCGTGGGAGCCCCTCTCTGGGCTGGCTGAGGCCAGAGCCTCCTCCCTCTGCTTGCGGGGAGGTGTGGAGGGAGAGGCACCGGTGGGAACCGGGGCTGCATGCGGCGCTTGGGGGCCAGTGCGAGTTCCAGCAGCGGGGGGCGCAGGCTCGGCGGGCCCTGCACACAGAGAGCGGCCGGCCAGCACCCCCGCCCAGGATACTGAGGGGCTTAGCACACGGACCAGCAGCTGCGGAGGTTGTGCCGGGTGCCCCAGCAGTGCCGGCCCGCCAGCGCTGCACTCAAATTCTCCCTGGGCGGGCCTTAGCTGCCTCCCAGCAGGGCGGGCCTCCGGACCTGCGTCCCACCATGTCTGAGCTCTACCCCCTCTCCCTCCCCGCCATGGGCTCCTGCGAGGCAGAGCCTCCCAATGGGTACTGCCCCCTGCTCCATGGCACCCGGTCCCATCAACCACCCAAGGGCTGAGGAGTGCAGTGGTGGCTCGGGACTGGCAGGCAGCTCTGCCTGCTGCCCCAGTGCAGGATCCACTAGGTGAAGCCAGCTGGGCTCCTGAGCTGGATGGGGACTTGGAGAACTTTTATGTCTACCTAGAAGATCCTAAATACACCAATCAGCACTCTATGTCTAGCTCAAGGTTTGTAAATACACCATCTGGTACTCTGTATCTAGCTAATTCTGTATCTAGCTAACATAGTGGGGACTTGGAGAACTCTTCCCGCTAGGCACTCTGTGTCTAGCACTGTGTCTAGCCCAAGGATTGTAAACACACCAATGGGCACTCTGTGTCTAGTTCAGCACTCTGTCAAAACGGACCAATCAGCTCTCTGTAAAATAGACCAATCAGCTCTCTATAAAATGGACCAATCAGCAGGATGTGGGTGGGGTCAGATAAGGGAATAAAAGCAGGCTGCCCCAGCCAGCAGTGGCAATCCACTGGGGTCCCCTTCCACACGTTGGAAGCTTTGTTCTTTCGTTCTTTGTATTAAGTCTTGCTGCTGCTCACTTTTTGGGTTCACGCTGCCTTTATGAGCTGTAACACTCACCACAAAGTGTGCAGCTTCACTCCTGAAGCCAGCGAGACCATGAACCCACCAGGAAGAATGAACAACTCCAGACGCACTGCCTTTAAGAGCTGTACCGCGAAGATCTGCAGCTTCACTCCTGAAGCCAGCGAGACCACAAACCCACCGGGAAGAAGGAACAAACTCCGGACACACCATCTTTAAGAACTGTAACACTCACCACGAGGGTCCGCAGTTTCATTCTTGAAGTCAGCGAGGCCAAGAACCCACCAATTCCAGACACAGTACTACACTAGGTGATGCTTAACAAAGTCAGCAACAAGCCACCAAAAAATCTGAACTTTCCAAGTAACTTAAATGCATTCCAAAACATACTTCAAAATATTTTAAAAGAATACAGAGTCCAACAATACAAAGTTGACAATGTCTTTCATCCATCCAAAACTGAGTAGGTATGCAAAGAAGCACAAAAATATATCTCATAATGAGATTAGTTGATCAGTAAGACACAAACCCAGTAATTATACACACAGAGATCATTAGTACACAAAGACATTAAAATAGCTATTATGCACTTTAGGACGTAGAGGCGGGCAGATCATTGAGGTCAGGAGTTCAAGACCAGCCTAAGCAACATGGTGAAATCCCGTCTCTACTAAAAATACAAAAATTAAGCAGGCATGGTGGTGGTCGCCTGTAATCCCAGCTACTTGGGAGGCTGAAGCAGGAGAATTGCTTAAACCCAGGAAGTGGAGGCTGCAGTGAGCCAAGATCATGCCACTGCACTGCAGCCTGGGCAACGGAGCTAGACTGCGTTTGAATAAATAAATAAATAGACCACGTGCAGTGGCTCATGCCTGTAATCCCAGCACTTTGGGAGGCCGAGGCGGGTGGATCACAAGGTCAGGAGATCGAGACCATCCTGGCTAACACGGTGAAACCCCGTCTCTACTAAAAATACACACAAAAAATTAGCCAGGCGTGATGGTGGGTGCCTGTAGTCCCAGCTACTCGGGAGGCTGAGGAAGGAGAATGGTGTGAACCCAGGAGGTGGAGCTTGCAGTGAGCCGAGATGGTGCCACTGCACTCCAGCCTGGGCGACACAGCGAGCCTCCATCTCAAAAAATAAATACATTGTATATGTAGAAGACAATACAGGAAAGCATAAAATGCTAAGGACAGACAAGAAAAGTATTTTTAAAACACACAAATCAAGCATGCAGAGATGAAAAATGTATCTGAGATTTTTAAAAATATGCTGACTGGGATTAACACCATATTAGACCACAAAAGAAAAGATCAGTCAATGTACAGACAGAAAAATCTGCGCAGGCAGAAACTACCTAAAATAAAACAAAGAAAGATTCTCTACTCCCAAAAGACAAAAATGTATGTGTAATTGGAGACCCAGAAGCAGGGGATGAGACAAGCCAAAAACATATTTTAAAAAATAATGACAAAAGGCAGGGCAGAGTGGCTCAAGCCTGTAATCCCAGCACCTTGAGAGCCCAGGAGTTTGAGACCAGCCTGGATAACATAGTGAGACTCCATCTATACAAAAACATTTTTAAAAATCAGCCAGGCATGGTGGCACACACCTGTAGTCCAGCTACTCAGGAGACTGAGGTTGGAGGATCACCTGAGCCCAGGAATTCAAGTCTACTCTGAACTGTGATTGCACAACTGCACTCCAGCCTGGATGACAGAACGAGGCCTTGTCTCTAAAACAGACCAAAAAAAAATTACAAAACGTTTTCAAAAATGGATGAAAATTTAAGCCCATATATAGATTCAGAAAGGTCAACAATCCCCAACCAAAAATAAATAAATAAATAAATAAACTAAACCAAGGCACGTCATAATCAAATTATGTTAAAAAAAAAAAAATCTTATAAAGGCAGCCAGAAAAAAAGAAACATTATGGCAAGAGCAGCTAAAAATCTACTCATTTGCTGCTCTTGCCACAGAAAAACAAAACAAATAAAAAATGGATACCTATGTGAGATGATGGATATGTTAATTTGCTTCACTACAGGAACGTTTTTATTATCTGCATTTTATCATATTGTGCACCTTAGATATACACAATATAATTTTTTAAAATAGGAAACCATGTACAGAGACAAGCACAGACAGGGTGAACAGAGAACTTTTCAGAAACAGTGCAAGTCAGAAGCCAATTGAATTCTATGTCTAAAGTAATGAAACAAAAGGCTACCGACCTGGAAAACAAAACATAGAAAAAATAACTTTCAAATATAAAAGTAAAAAGAAGACTTTTTCTAACAAACAAAAGCTAAAATAATTCATTATCCAACATACCTGAACTACAAATAATATTAAAAGAAGTACAAAATACAAAAGGAAAATAATACCAGAAGGAAATCTGGATCTACAAAAAGAAGTGAAAACCGTTGAAACAGAAAATATGTAAAATATAAAAGCCTCTTTTTCTTAATTTTTTAAGATTGTTTTCAAATATAATAGACTATGTAAAGCAAAAAAAAAAAAAAAAAAAAGCAATGTATTGTGGGGTTTATGACAATGTCGAAGTGAGGTGATAAGGGCATAATGTAATAGCCAGAAGTAAGAGAGAGTATACTTTTGTAATGTTCTTACACCATATGTGAACTGGCACGATATTACTTGCAGATGACTATGGCAGGTTAAGGAAATATACAACAAATCCTAAAGCAACCTCTAAAAACACAGAGATAAAGCTAATAAGCTGCAACCCAATGTCCTCAGGTTTTCAGGCATACACTGTAAAAGTATCCACTTGTAACTGTTGGATCTTGAGTTGTTTAAGAAAAGTTCCAGGAAGAAGCCCAGTGCTGGCAAAACAAAAACCAATTAGATCCAGAGAGGCCTCAGTTGGAGATGAACTTTGGCAAACTCTCCTCATTACCATACTAAAAACTCCACTAAAATAAGAGAAGAGCTTACTTGCCATCGTGTATACACCTGTGATGTATGTAGAAGCATGACTGACAACTGTGCCTGTGCTGCCTTGACTGTACCTTCTACACACAATGATTCAGCTAACAAGCTTAAAAATGGTGTTTTCAGCGTGGTTCAGGGAGGCGCTGCTTTGGAGAATTATCCCTGGTGTCCTCCTTACTTGTTGCAATTTTAGATTCACTTGTTAAATCCTCCTTGGTTGAGCTTGTTGTACTATTGGTGGCCAAGCAATTGAACCCACCCATTGTGTGGGCAACAAAGCTAGTAAAGGTAATAAAACTTATCATAAAAAGTACTCAATCCAAAATAAGGAAGAATGAGAGGAAATGGGACTCTAATAACAAGTGGGAAAAATTGAAATCCAATAGCAAAAAGACAGTTTTATACCCAACCATATCAATAATCACATTAAATACGAATGGTCTAAACATCCCAATTAAAATGTACTTTTTAAGACTCGATAAAAAAACAAGACCACACAATAAGCTATTTGTAAGAAACCCACTTTAAATATAAACATACACATAGGTTAAAAAAAAAGGATGGGGAAAAATGTGCCATGTTAACTCTAATAAAAAAAAAAAGCTGGAGTGACCATATTAATATCAGAAAAAGTAGATTTCAGGGTACATAATATTACCACAAGTAAATAAGGGCATTATATAATAATTAAGGGGTCAGTTTATCAAGAGAAAATAATAACCCTAAATGTTCACACACCTAATAAAAAGCTTAAAAATATATAAAGCAACCCCCTACCAGACAGACAAATCCACAATTACAATGGAAGCTTTCTACACTTCTGTTTCAATAAGTGATTTTGTAAAAACCTACACAGAAGATCAGTACGGGATACAGGAGACCCAAATAACATTATCATCCAACATTATTTAACTGACATTTATAGAACACTCCATACAATTATAACAGAATATGCCTTTTTTTCAAGTGGTCATGAGATATTTTCAAAGGTAATAATCTGAAAATTTTGAAGAATTTCAATAAAACTTTAAAGGAATAAAAAAAAAATGCTTCCTGACCACAATGGAATTAAATTAGAAATCAATTAAATTAGAAATCAGGAACAAAAAAGTATTTGGGAAATCTTCCAAATACTTGGAAAATAAATAGCACATGTCTAAATAACATATGGGTCAAAGAAAAAAACACAATGGAAATTAGAAAGCATTTTGACCTGAATAAAAATGAAAACACTACATATCAAAATATGTGGGAGGCAGTAAAAGCAGTACCAAGAGGGAGATTAATAGCACTAAATGATTATATTAGGGGAATAAAAGGTCTCAAATCCATTACTTAAGCTTACTAAAACAGAGCAAAGTAAGCAGAAGAAAGGAAATAAAGAATAGAAATCTGTAAGCTGAAAAGCCATTTTAAAAATCCTTCTGCAGGAGACTAAAGTGGGAAGATCACTTGAAGCCAGGAGTTTGAGACCAGCCTGGGCAACACAGCAAGACCTACTCTCTACAGAAAAAAATTCTGTTACATTAGCCAGGCGTGGTAGATGGTGGAACATCCCTGTAGTCCTAGCTACTCGAGAGGCAGAGGCAGGAAGATCACTTGAGCCAAGGAGTTCAAGGTTACAGAGCAAGCCTCTGTCTCTAAAAATATATAAATAGAAGTAAAAAATACAGAAAATTAATGAAACCGAAAGTTGGTTCTTTAACAAGGCAAACAATATTGATAAACATCTAGCTGCAGTGACCAAGAAAAAAGAGGGAAGGCCGAAATTACTAACATCAAGAATGAGAAATAGAACATTATACAGACACAAAAGATATTATAAAGACAATTAGGTCAAACCACAATGTGATACCACTTCACACCAGAATGGCTATAATCAAAAAAGTCTAACGGAAGTGTTGATGAGGACCTGGAGAAACAGGCAACCTCATACATCGCTGGTAGAAATGAAAAATGGCGCTGGTGGAAATGAAAAATGGTGCTGCTAGGGTGGAAAACAGTCTGGCAGTTCCACAAAAAGTTAAACATAGAATCACCATAGGACAGCAACTCCCCTCCTAGGTACAGACCCAAAAGAATTAAAAATACAGATTTAAGCAGATACTTGTTTCTAACAGTGCTATTCACAACAGCCAGCACGGGGAAACAACCCAAATGTCCATCAGCAGATGAATGGATAAACACGTTTGGTATAGCCATACAATGGAGTATTCTGCAGACATCAAAAGGAATGAAGTAAGGCACGTGTTACAGATGAACCTCCAAACGGGGCTAAGTCAAAGAACCCAGACGTAAAAGGTTATATATTGCATTCTCTCTTCAGATGAAATATCTAGAACAGGCAAGTCCACAGAGACAAAAAGCGGGTTAGTGGTTTCCAGGGCATAAGGAAAGGGGGAGACCAGGAGTGATTACTTAATGGGTGGGAGGTATTCCTCTGTGGTAACAAAAAAGTTTTGAAAATGTCTGAAACTGGGTACTAGCTGTACAACATTCTGAATGCACCAAATTGTACACTTTAAAACGGCTAATTGCATTTTAAGTGAATTTCACTTCAATAAATAAATAAATACAATAAGCGGATGCTATGAACTACTCTGCATGCCAGTAAATCTGCCAACTTAGATGGAGCAAGTTCTTACAAGAATCAAATCATCGAAACTCACTCAAGGAGAATTAAATAATCCTATATATATACTAAAGAAACTGCATTCAAGATAAAACCTTCCCACAAAGAAAAGAGCTGACTGAGACGACTTCGCAGGTGAATTCTATAAAATATTCTAGGAAGAAATAATATCAATTTCTTACTAACTCATCTGGAAAACTGAAGATGAGAGAATACTTCCCAATTCATTCTATAAGGCAAGCATTAACATGCTACAAAAATCAGAAAAAGACACAGAAGAAAATACATCAATATTCCTCAGAAATATAGATGCCAAAATTCTTAAATTTTAGCATATAAAAATCCAACAATATAAAATAAATACATGCAGATAAAATGGGTTTTAACCCAGAAATGCAACTGGCTTACTATTGTTTTTTAAAACAATCAACGTAATTCACCATATAAACAAAAAAGAAACACCATATGATCATCTTGATATAGAGAAAACACTTGACAAAATTCAGCATTAACTCATGATAAAAATCCTCAGCAACCTGGGAATTTAAGGACTCTTTCTGAACCTGATAAGGACCTCCAGTTGAAACATACAGCTAACAGTATACACAGCGGTGAAAACTGAATGCTTACCCCTAAATTCAGGAACAAAGTTACACTGTCTCCTCCAAGCACTTCCTTTAACAAGATACCAACCTCTACAAGTTGATCTATCAATTCAGTGCAACCCCAATCAAAACCTGAACTAATCTAATTCTAGAATTTGTATGAAAATACCAAGGAAATAAACCAGCCAAAGAACTCTGAAAAAGAGAACAAAATGGGAGGGCTTATACTGCCCGATTTCAAGATTTATTATAAAGATCAATAAATTGACCCATGGAATAGAGTACAGTCCAGAAATAGTCTGCACACAGTATTAACCATGTTTTTCCTTTTTAATATCTGATGCTTTGACATCCAGGGCCTTGCTGACCCTGGAGGAACTGCCCTCCAAGCGTTAGCCAATTCCTAGAAATAGCAAACAACCCACCCTGGAGTGTATCTTTCAAATATAAACCCACCAACCCAGAGCCCACACCCCAACCACCTCCTCCCACATGGGGCCACTCCCCACCTGCCCCAATCACCCAAGGCCAGGCACCTTGGTCCCCAGGCAACTAGGGACAGACTCTACACCCAAGGGCCTGCTGAAATGATTCAGACTGCCACTCCTAAGCCTGCTCTCCGTGCCTCACCCATTCCTCCCGTGGAGACCACAGTGAGACTTTCCCTGCCCACTTTGTCCCCTTGCTCCCTCTGCCTCTTAACCTACCCGGTGCTTCCCATGTGGCCCTGCCTGGCAGCCGTGCTCCTGTTTCCAGGGAGCTGTGGGTACAAACACTTTCCTCCTTCATGACAGTCATTTCTATGTCTCATGTCTTAGCACACTGGATTAAAACAAATCCCAGACATCCTCAAAACACACACATACGAACAAGTGATTTTGACAAAGTTTCCCACGCAACTTAATGAGGAAAAGATCATCTTTTCAAGAAATGGTGCTAGAACAACTGGAAATTATATTTTTAAAAAACAAGAAAAGTAAGAACCTTGACATTTTCTTTGCATCCAATATAGAATTAATTCAAAATAGATCATAGACTTAAATGTAATAGTCAAAACTATAAAGATTATAGAACAATGAAGAAGAGAAAATCTTAAAGACCTTCAATTTCACAAAGAATTATTAAGCATGATACAAAAGGCATGAACTACGAAAGACAAAAACTGATGTTGGAGGTTACCAAATTTTAAAACTTTTCATCTTCAAGTCACTGTTATAAAAATGAAAAGTCAGGCTACAGACTGAGAGAAAATATTTGAAAAACACATACCCCATAAAAGACTGTATCCAGAATATATACAGAAAAAAATCTCAAAGCTCAATAAGAAAATAAACAAGCCAGTTTTTTAAATGAGCAAAATATTTGATCAGGTACTTCAAAGAAAATATACAGATGGCAAATAAGCACATGAAAAGATGATCTGGCCGGGAAAGCGCAACACATGCTTTCCAGACCAGCCAGGCCAGCCGTGGGAGCCACACGCGGGTCACTGTCCTCCACATCCTGAATGCCGTGGTGGAAGGCACTGGAAACACAGGCAGGCTTCAAGCGGGAGATGCAAACATCAGGAAAGGTCGGCACCATCTGCGACACAGGGACAGATGGACATGCCTAGCGGGATCATGGGCCTGCAACCCACTGACAGGGGAAAGCAGGGGATGGGGCATGTGAGCAGGGCCAGGCAGGATGCTGCCAACGCTCCTTGAGCACACAGAGGTCCAGGGCATGAGCACCAGGATGGAGTGGAGCAAGCCCCACCTGGAGTTCCAACCACACTGGTCTCTTCTGGGCTCCAGCCACAGGCCCCTGGGTATTGGACCTGGGCCTCTGCTCCCCTCCTAGGTGAGCCCACCCAGTCCATAGCCATGCTCTCTTTCTCTACTGATAATTTCCTAAATTAATCTCCTTGCCCCTGCTGTCCCCCATGAGCTCCCATATCCACTGCCTACCTGGCCAAGCCACTTGGACATCTATAACCTAAAGTCCAAGACCAAATCATTAACCCCTCCCACCTTGGACCTGACCCTCCCCAAGTTATCCCCCATGAGTTGTTCAGGCCCCTCGGAGTCAGGTCGGAGTCCTCCCTCCAGTCCTGTTGGTGGCCTCAGCACATATGACATCTCAGCAGGCCTAACCACACTGCCTGGGTACCTGCGGCCTCCGTACCAAACCTGCGCCCCAGTGCCTTCCCCACAGCCAGGGTGAGCCTGTGCTGTGGGGTCTGGGGCCATGCTGTCCACTGCCCTGAGGGTGACACCTGACCTCCTAAGGGGGCCTGCCCTCCTGACCTCATCTCCTGCACTGGCTTCCTCACCCCAGCTGCCCCCCGCCTCCTTTCCTTTCCTCCACCAGTTCTTTGCCCCATGCACGCCTCCTGCCTAGACACATGCCTGGTTCCCTCCTGCCACCCAGTTCCAGCACCTCCTCCTCAGAAAGGTCTCCCTTGCCCACCTTCCAGGCAGCCCCTCAGTCGCTCCTGCTCAGCCTCCCTGCTCTCCGTCTAGCATGTGCCTGCTGTGTTTGTAAGTCACTTTCTTTGGTTGTGGGCCCTCTCCCCGCCCACTAGAAATAAGGCCCATGGTAGTGAGAACCTTGCCTGTGTGTCCCCTGCCACTCTGAGACTGGGAAGAGCACTGTGGAGGCAGGCCCCCAGCAGAGGCTTGATGGAGAGAGGACAGGCAGGCACTGCCCCCAAAGTCTTCTCCCTAAGTGGCAGGTCCTGAAGGAGAATGGGGCATTAAGGACAAGCTTGCTGTGAGGCCCAGGGCATCTGTGCCTCCACATCTGTGGGCACTCTTCCTTTTCTAAAAATCACAGAATGAAATAAGATTTATTGGACAAGGGAAAGGGAAAACCCTGAACCTACCACAGGACACTTATAATTCAATTCATCAGAAAAAAAGCCACCATCAGAAACTGTCTGATCAGAAGTCATCTGCTCAGAGTTCAGGGCGCTTCCCAAGCGCAGGCCGCAGGTGGAAGCTACCACAGACCACGCCCAGTCAATGTGCTGCAGCCCAGGGTCCAGGCTCTGGCATTGCCCCTGGTTTGCAAACACACCCTAGCATCACAGGGGAAATCACACAGCCACGACAGAATTTCTTCATTAGAAAGATATTTTTAAAACACAGCCAGTAATAAGGCAAAAAAAAAAAAAGAAAAAAAGCAAAATGTTATACCTTCTGCAGATTTAACCATGATACAAACTGCCATACTTACGGCTCGAAACAGTTTATTTGAGCTATTACCTGTAACTTTCATCGTTTAAGTTATAGAGGAAGTTCATGGAGTACTGTAGTATCCCAATGACAGCGTCTCCTGAGAGTCAGTGCCTCCCTTACAGAGAGGCTGTCTTGTCCTCCTGCCACCCACTTTCACAGCCCAACGGCCTGAAAACAATAGCAGACAGAGTGCCACTCCAACTGAGGGAGGGCGGGTTCTCTTTTAGATCCCACTGAGGCACCGCACCCTTGCTGTTCCCCATCACCGCCCACACATCTACATGTCTCACGCCGCTTCTCATTCTCACACTTACGGTGACACTGCTAACACTTCACATCAGTTTTAATGTTCGTGTTACAGAGCAGCCTGGCCCGCCACCATGAAGGCAGTGAGATTCCCAGCTGTCCCCACCTCGCCTGGCAGGGGCAGGGCTGGGACTCCTTCCAACATGCAGTGTTGGCTTCTGGGGCTGCCCCATTGGGAGAGGATGAGCAAGCAGAGAGCAGAAAGCAGCAGAGTGCGGGCAGCCCCCAAGTACCACCCTGTGGAGTGTTTTAGCCCGCCACTTCCAAAGACTGCATTCTCATGATTCGGGGTCACACTGGGGGAGGGGTGGGTCACAGCTGGACACCCCTGGAAATGCAGCTCTTAGGAATTTGCTCATAGGTTCCATTTTTGCTACATGTGTTAACAGGAGATCAGACTTCAACAGATCTCAATAAAGGAAGATGAGCAAATGCTATGTTTTTAACTAAGACCTAAATAGGCCACAGCAAGGATCTGACTTCAGGAGGGGAACAGCCTTGACTCTGAATTTCTCCAGATCTGGGGGACAGAGTGTCTCATTAACTCACCTGCTCCAGGTGAGTGAATTGAGAGTTTTACAGTGCCAACAAGAAGCAGGATGTGAGGGAGCTAGAGTTTAAAACAGCTTATGATGGAAAAGGACGGGCAAGGAAGATTCAACTTAATTCCTATCACAGAATCCACCAGTAATCACCATTTCTATTATAAATAATTACCACCCTCAGTGACGGTCTTAGCGGAAAGAAGAAGGAAGCAGTCAGCAGGTGGACTTCTTTACTCCTCCACCTCAAAAGTGGCACGGCCATGACATGACTGACAAGACCAAGAAATGCAGATCCCACAGACCCTTAGCTGGACCCCCGGCCTGTCATCCAACCTGCGTGTTGTGCCGGCTGTGCTCCCTTGCTAGGACAGCAGCCAGCCCCTTCCCTCCTTCCAGACACTCGACAGCAAGTTTCCTCCATTTAGACGTTCAGCCTCTGCCCACAGTGTGTATTTTTTATTTCACTTTCCTATTTAAGATAGATCATACTTCAGGTATGTATGAATACAGATACATATACCCATGTTTCAATCTTATAAAATTACATTGATGGGCTTTACTCACTATCAACTTGTAATGATTTATAAAATGATTTTTGTTTCAATGTTAGCACATGAACTTATTAAAAATTTAAAATTCACTATTTTTACTTTCCTTTTTTCTGAATGGATCACTCTCATTATCAGAACTGGACACAGGAAGTCTGGCCTCTCACCAGGGTAGTGAAGTTGCCTAAAATGTATCTGCTACACTCTCTGGACAACTGCCCATATGATCACCAATCCCTGATGGAGAATCAGTTCTGCAGAGCCCCGCCCCAGAGCCTCCCTCAACAGCAGGCCGCCAGGCCGCAGACAGCAGGCCGCCAGGCCGCAGACAGCAGGCCGTGTGCTCAGAGCCACTCTCTAGGACGCCTGTGTGTCCCCTGGTTGCCAAACACATGCCAGCTCTCTGTGCAGAAAGCTGGAAAGAACAGAAAAGTCCAAAAAATATCTGTAAAAGCATCTCCACTTCCCAGATAGAAATGATGATAGCAGTAGAGTGTATTTTCTTCTAGTACTTTCTTATTATTGCATTTACCTACATACTTCTTTTTTTTTTTTTTTTGAGACGGAGTCTTGCTGGGTCTCCTAGGCTGGAGTGCAGTGATGCGATATCAGCTCACTGCAACCTCTACCTCCCGGGTTCAAGTGATTCTCATGCCTCAGCCTCCCAAGGAGCTGGGACTACAGGTGCGTGCCACCATGCCTGGCTAATTTTTTTTTTTTTTTTTTAATATTTTCAGTACAGACGAGGTTTCACCATGTTAGCCAGGATGGTCTCAATCTCCTGACCTCATGATCCAACCGCCTCGGCCTCCCAAAGTGCTGGGATTACAGACGTGAGCCACTGTGCCCGGCTACATTTATCTATATGCATTTTTAAAACAAAAATGACATCACATATATGTTTGCTAAGAAAATGCAGTAAATCTGTATCTGTAGTATTTGTAGAAAATATTTATAACAGGTTGTTTTTAGCCTTTTAACAATATTTATTAATAGTCAAAGAAAATTGTCTATGATGGGCCGGGCGCGGTGGCTCAAGCCTGTAATCCCAACACTTTGGGAGGCCGAGACAGGTGGATCACGAGGTCAGGAGATCGAGACCATCCTGGCTAACACGGCGAAACCCCGTCTCTACTAAAAAATACAAAAAACTAGCCGGGCGAGGTGGCAGGCGCCCATAGTCCCAGCTACTCAGGAGGCTGAGGCAGGAGAATGGCGTAAACCTGAGAGGTGGAGCTTGCAGTGAGGTGAGATCCGGCCGCTGTACTCCAGCCTGGGTGACAGAGTGAGACTCCGTCTCAAAAAAAAAAAAAAGAAAAGAAAAGAAAATTGTCTATGAAAATCTCTATTATTTAAGATTATCTGGATTGCTTTTACGCTTAGAAAAATACTTCTGCATTTCAAAGATCAGGTTAATATTCACATAATTCTTCTCCTATATTATTTATCCTATGAGTATAAAAGTGATATACATTCATTTAGGAAAACTTAGAAAATTCAGAAATGTGTGAAAACAAATAGCAGAGTGACCTCAGCTCTCAGCGACAGATGCTGTAAGCCTTTGGTTGTACCTCTACACACACATACTCATGCACACATATATCCACTTACATTTTATGTCACGTAGGCCATTTTTACCTCCACTACTGATTTAGGTGCCAATATACTGGGTACATTTTTTTCATGTCATGGATCATTCCTATAAACACTAATTGCTGTCTAATATCTCATTGTGTTGTGAAGCACAATAACTGATTTACTAAATCTTTTATTACTGGGTATTTGGGTTGCTTCCAATGGTTAATTATTTAAATTACTGCTGTAGTGAACATACTCCGTACATAAATTTAGTGCTTATCTGATTATCTCCTGAAGATAAAGCCATAAGAGCAGAATTTTCAGCCAGAGTGCATAAATATTTTTAGAGCTTCTCACACACTTGAACAAAGAGCCCCCCAGAAGCTTGCTTCCCTACAGTCGTCCTCTGAGACACGCGAAGTGACTTCAGTTTCTGTGATTTCTTGCCAAAACTCTACCTTATCAACCTTCTCAAAACACATGCAGATGAGATCGTGAAAGAATAATGCACACACATTTGCTTAATCAACAGTAAGACTCAGTCCCCTCCCTATCTATGGACCTCTGTGAAATTCGACAGGAAAATGACAAAGTGGACCAAATGGAGCACATGGAGCATGAAAAGAAAGTGGTACCAGTAGCTTCTGGTCAAAGCTCAACAAATTTAAGCAAATACATTTAGATAAGAAATTCTGATGTCTTTAATATTAGAATAACTTTTAAATGAACCTAATAATAATCAAGTCATTTAATAATAATTAAATTGAGGTCAGGAGCTGTGGAAATCATTGTGAACTTGGGACCACAAAAGGCTTATTTCCAGTTCTCTCACCAAAAATGGTCTCCACAAATACTCATGGTCAGTCCTGCAGCCAAGAGTTTAGACTTTTTTTTTTTTTTTTTTTTTTTTTTTTTTTGAGATGGGAGTCTCACTCCGTTGCCCAGGCTGGAGTATAGACAGTGGCGCAATCTTGGCTCACTGTAACCTCCACCTCCCAGGTTCAAGTGATTCTTATGCCTCAGTCTCCCGAGTAGCTGGGACTACAGGTGCCTGCCACTATACCTGGCTAATTTTTGTATTTTTAGTGGAGAGGGGGTTTCGCCACATTGGCCAGGCTGGTCTCGAACTCCTGGCCTCAAGTGATCCTACTGCCTCGGCCTCCCAAAGTGCTGGGATTACAGGCATGAGCCATCCCACCCGGCCTCAAATACAACTTTCTATACGTGCAAACATTATTGGTCAAGTAGCTGCTTCTGCAACTTGAGACAAGAAAAAATCAGAGGGCCTGACACAGTGTTCTGACCAGAAAGCAAGGTACCTTCAAATATCTGGGGCAGCACAAGGCAGCACAAAGTGGCAGCTGCAAGGGCCCCCACAGCCAGCCAAGCTGTGGCCATCCTGGCATTGGAGAGAATAAGTAATATTCTTGTTTAAGTTTGAAGCAGGAGCTCAGATTCAACTCAAGGTCCAAATCATCTTAGAACATGCAACCAAGTCACCTGTCCTAGACTAACTGGTCTAAAACATGAAGCCTGCACCCTGCTGATCAGGGTGCAAGTGCTGAGCTGCTGGACGTTATCCGCACCAGAGAGGTAAGAGAAGCATCCATCAAAACCATTGCAACCCTACAAAGGTAAAGGTACAGAGGTGATGGAGAATTAAACTACAGTGCAGGTGTTTTCAAAATGCTAAACAATCATTGTATTTCTGAATATTTTTACTGCTAAGGCATTTAAAAGAATAATTTACTCACACTGCTTAAATCATTTTTAAAAATTGATTAGTATATGTTTTTATTTTTTAAATTTATTTTTTATTACTTTTTTATTATACTCAAGTTCTAAGATACATGTGCAGAACGTGCAGGTTTGATAGAGTGGAGAAAGAAAATGTGGTACATACATACCACGGAATACTATGCAGCCATAAAAAAGAATGAGTTCATGTCCTTTGCAGGGACATGGATGAAGTTGGAAACCATCATTCTCAGCAAACTAACACAGGAACAGAAAACCAAACACCGCATGTTCTCACTCATAAGTGAGAGTTGAACAATGAGAACATATGGGCACAGGGAGGGGAATATCACATACTGGGGCTTGTCAGGGGATCGGAGGTAAGGAGAGGGAGAGCATTAGGAGAAATACCTGATGTAGATGACGGGTTGATGGGTGCAGCACACTACCATGGCACATGTATACAAATGTAACAAACCTGCAGGTTCTACACATGTATCCCAGAATTCAAGTATTTCTAACATATTTTTGAGCCCTAAATAAAGTACAAGCAGCAGTGAGTATTCCTCTTTAGGCACAAAGGACCGGTGGATGTTAAAGACCTTTGCAGTTGTCCTGCTGGCTTATCTCTGGCGGGCCATTTGTTGATGCCTTCTCTATTCGTCCCTCAGGCCAGAACAGGTTTCCACTTACTCTTATTGGCTTTGCAAGTTGGTAGGTAATGATTTTGCCTATAGAGGTTCAAAATTCTGGCAATCTTTTAGTTTCCATATTTGGTGTTCATGACGTAGTATGTGTATTAGTCCATTCTTGCACTGCTATGAAGAAATACCTGAGACTGGGTAATTTATAAAGAAAAGAGGTTTAATTGATTCACAGTTCCATATTGCTGGGGAGGCCTCGGGAAACTCAGAATCATGGCAGAAGGCAAAGGAGAAGCAGGCACCTTCTTAACAGGGTAGCAGGATGGAGAAGTGCCAGATGCTTATAAAACCCTCGGATCTCGTGAGACTCACTCACTGTCACGAGAACAGCATGGGGGTAATCATCCCCATGATCCAGTTACCTCCACCTGGTCCTGCCCTTGACATGTGTGGATTTTGGGTAATAGGGATTACAATTCAAGATGAGATCTGAGTGAGGACACAAAGCCTAACCATATCAGTATGTCTTGGAGAAGACACACTAAAAACCCTCTGCCCATATCTCCTGCCGCCAGGTATGGCTTGTTCTCACTACTCAGTTCCTCAGTTGTCTTCTTTTAACTCTCTCAGTGATGGCCCCTCTGGCCTCCCTGAGAACATTTGCTGTTCTGTCCTTCATCCCCAAAAGCGGCCCCAAGTCACTCACATCCACTGAGAAGCCCCTTCCCAACTGCCTCAGCCCTAATTCTGAGGTAAAGCCAACCTTGCTGCAAGGTGAGGATTATGAATGGTCAGCCAGATACAGCTAAGCTAATCATACAACATGGCTTATTCCCTGAATTCAGCCAGGCCAGGTTTAACCCAAGACAGAACTTTCTCACACACTGACCTCCCATCCCATTAGCTGGACTCTAGGTTTGCTGCTTGGCCCTGCTTAGCACAAGTCCCACACAGTTTCCACTTCTTTATTTTACAGAGCATCTTGATATCAGATGAATAAACAGCTCTGCACTGCTGTTATTTTCCAAACTTTGTTGGCCAGTCTTGTGCTTTTATTTAATTGTGACAATGAGAAGCAGTTCATCAATTTTCATAAAATATCCTGTGGCAATCACATCCATTTTTTGAAAAATGTTCATTATAAAACATAGGACGCAGATGACATCCGTTGAGAATGGCAGAGTAATAACCACTAACAGCTTACCTCTCCATAAAAGCAATGAGAACACTGGCAAAATTGTCACAATTAACTTTTTAAGAGCTCTGGAAATTCAAAGGCTTGCAGCAATCCAAGGATCACTGATTCAAGAAAAACAACTGGACCTTAGCAAGAACGGTGAGCTTTGTGGCATTTTAACTTACCCTACTTCCCTTCCCTTCCTGCGAGCTGCATCCGAGCCTTGAAAACCAAGAGCCCAGCAATCAATGAGAACCAGCAGCCTGGCGGGCATGGAAGGGGCAGAACAAGACAGGAGTCTTTCGAAGCTGTGAACACCTACCTTTAAAAAAGAAGCAAGATCTCAATTCGATAACCTAAACTTCCATCTTAAGAAATTAGTAAAACAAGAGAAAACTAAACCCAAAGTAAGCAGAAGGAAGGAAACAACAAATACTATGGCAACAAGAAATTAAACACAGAATAGAAAACAAAACCAAAAGTTAGTTTCTTGAAAAGATCAACAAAATTGACAAATCTTCACCTAGACTAGCAAAAAAAAAAAAAAAAAAGAGAGAAGACTCAAATTATTAAAATTAGGAACGAAAGAGGAGACATCACTACCAACCTTGCAGAAATAAAAAGGATTATAAGAAAATACTATAAACAATTTTATATCAACAAAAAACCTAGATGAACAAATTCCTAGAAACATACAGAAACTACAGAAATTGACTCAAGATAAAAGAGAAATCTGAACAAACCTAAAACAAGTGAAGAGATTTAGTAACCAAAAAACTTTCCACAAGGAAAAGTCCAGGATCAGATGGGATTACTACTGTATTCTGCCAAACATTTAAGTAAGAATTAATAACAACCCCTCACAAACTCTTTCAAAATTACAGACAAGAAAAGGATACTTCCCAACTCATTTTATGAGGCCAGTATTACCCCAATACCAAACCCAGACAAAGACATCAAGAGAAAACCAAAGACCAATGTCTCTTATGAATACACACGTAAAACATCACAACAAAAATATTAGCAAAGCAAATCTAGTAATATATAAACAAGATTATACACCATAATCAAGTGGGGTTTATCCCCAAAATGCAAAGTTGGCTTAATATCCAAAAATCAATCAATGCAATACATCACATTAATGGAATAAAGGACAAAAACCACATGATCATCTCAGTAGACACAGAAAAAGCATTTGACAAATTTCAATATATCTAATGATAAAAACACTCAAAAAAACTAGGAAAAAAAGGAAGCTTTATTAACTTAATAATGGATATCTATGAAAAGCTCACAGCTAACATCATGATCAACAGCAAAAGACTGAAAGCTTTTCCCCTAAGATGAGAAACAGGACAAGGATGCCTGCCCTTGCCAGTACAATCAGTGCCATATTGGAGGTTTTAGCCAGGACAATTAGGCAAGAAAAAGAAATACAGGGCATCCAGACTGAAAATGAAAAATATAAGTATCTCTATTTGGAGATGACATGATATTGCATATAGAAGAAATCCACTAAATAACTAGTATAATAAAGTTCAACAAGGTGGCAGGGATCAATATACAAAAAGTAATTGTATTTCTGTACATTAGCAATGAACAATCAAAAAATAAAATAATATAAAATTCCATTCATAATAGAGCAAAAAGAATAAAAAAACTTAGGAATATATTTAATTTTAAAAAATGCAAGACTTGTACACCAAAAACTACAAAAAAGGGAAAGGAATTAAACAAAACCTAAATAAATGGAAAAACATCCTATGTTCACCAATGGAAAGATGTAGTATTATTAAGAAGGCAGTATGTCCTAAACTAATCTACAAATTCATGCAATCTCTATAAAAATCCCAGCCGACTTTCTGACAGAAATTGACAAGTTGATCCTAAAATTCATATGAAAACTCAAGGGACTCAGAATAGCCAAAACAATCTTTAAAAAGAAAAACAAAGTCAGAGGACTCACATTTCCCAATCTGAAAACTTATTACAAAGCTACAGCACTCAATACATCGTTATATGAGCATGTTCTGGACTGAACTGTATCCCCACAAAACTCATGTGTTGAAGACCTAATCCCCCAAATCACTATATTTAAACATAGGAACTTTAAAGAGGTATTAATAATTAGGATTAAATGAGATCATAAGGGTGGGGCCCTAATCCAAAAGAACTAGTGTCCTTACAGGAAGAGGACTGGTATCCTTACAGCAAAAGAACTGTGAAGACATAGCGAGAAGATGTCATCTCCAAACAAGTAGAGAGTCCCCAGAAGAAACCTAAGCTGCCAACACTTTGATTTTAGACTTCTGGCTTCCAGAACTATGAGAAAATACATTTCTGCTGTTTAAACCATTCAGTGCAGTATGTTGTTATGGCAGCCCTAGCAGACTAATTCAGGGTATAATGATGTAGATATAGATATATTCTCTCTCCCTCCCCATATATAAATCAACAAATTAACCCTTACATTAATAGTCAACTGGTTTTGACTAAGACTGCCAAGACAATTCAATGGAGAAACACTATTCATTTTAATAATTGTCCCAGTGTGCTGGGACAACTGGATATCCACGTGCTAAAGAATGAATCTGGAACCCTATTTCATACTATATACAAAAATTAATTCAAAATGAATCAAAGACCTAAGGGCTAAACCTATTGAAGCTCTTAGAATAAAACGTGAAAAATATGAAAATGTGACCTTGGATTAGGCAGTGGTTTCCTAGATATGACACCAAAAGTATAAACAATGAAAGAAAAAATAAATAAATTGGGTTTAAAATAAAAAACTTGTGTGCTTGCAAGGACATGATCAAAAAAGTAAAAAGTCAACCCACAGAACAAGGGAAAAATTTGGCAAATCTAGTAAGGAACTAGTATCCAGAATATATAAAGAATTCCTATAACGATAAAAAGATGACTAACTTAAAAATGGAAAAATGATTTGAATATACATTTCCCCAAAAATATATGCAAATGGCCAGTAAGCACATGAAAAGCTTTTCAACATCATCAGTCATCAGGGAAATGCCAATCGAAATAACACTGATATACTACTTCACATTCACTAGAACGGTAATAATCAAAAAGACAGACAATAACAAGTGCTGGTGAAGACATGCAAAATTCTAACACTCATAAATTGCTGGCAGGAATGCAAAATGATGCAGCCAATTTGGAAAACACTCTGGCATTTTCGTCCCATTTCTTGGGGAAGGAAAGAACGGAGAGTGACTGATAATGTATATGGAATTATTTTCAGGGTATAAAGAATGTTCTGAAATTAGTGATAATAGTTACACAACTCTGCAAATATATTAATACCAAAAACTACTCACTTGGACGCTTTAATGGGTGGATTTTATGGTATGCAAATTATACCTCAATTCAAAAAAATAAACGTAACAGACATCTATATGCCTACCATGAAGACTAAAAAGTTGTCAACATTTTGATTTGCTTTGGATCTCTTTTAAAAATGCCTGCAGATACCACCAAAGCCCTATTCTCCACTGATACCCCTCCCTCCCTATAGGAAGGCAGCCATATAATCTACAGATGGTACATCAGTACTCACATTCACGTGTACATATCTTCACCAGCCACGTGCATATCCAAAAACAACAATGCCAAACTGCGTTTATCCTTTTGCAACCTGCTTTGTTAACACTGTTACTGAGATTTATCCATTTTGATACCCATAGATCTAATTCATTCATTTTAATGTTGAATAGTTTTTGACTATGTGAATAAAACAAATGTCCGGTTCCCCTTACTGAGGCCAGATAAACTGTTTCTACTGTTTTGCTCTTACAAACACCATAGGTCCACATCCTTGGGCACCCACTAGTTCTTCTAGGGCAAACGCCTAAAAATGGCATCGGTGGGTCATATTATGTGCACATTTTCAACTTTACCTGAAAATGTGCCTCCAAAATAGTCTCCAAAGTGGTTATAAAAATGTGCACTCCCAAGAGCAAGGTCCCCACATCTCACCAGTACGTATTAACTGACTTCATGCTTGCCAAGCTGATGAATATGAAATGGTGTCTCACTGTTTTAATTCATATTTCATGGATTCATCTCAAAAATGAAGTTTCCATATACTTATAACCTTTCTGGCTTCTTCATTTTGACTTGTCATTTTACAGCCTTTTATCCACTGTATGCTTATTCTTTCTAGATCTTTGATATTAATCCTTTTCAAGTTATATGATTTTCAAACGTATAATCTTATCTGTAGTTTTTCCTTTAAGTCTATGAATACCCTGTAATGTGAGCTTCATCATTGTGAATCTGCATATGCATGTGTGTGTGTGTTTTCCCTGAAACAGGTTTCCTAGAGGACTGGACTAAGGGTTAAGAGAAACAGAACCCGGGCCGGGCGCGGTGGCTCAAGCCTGTAATCCCAGCACTTTGGGAGGCCGAGACGGGCAGATCACGAGGTCAGGAGATCGAGACCATCCTGGCTAACATAGTGAAACCCCATCTCTACTAAAAAATACAAAAAACTAGCCGGGCGAGGTGGCCGGCGCCTGTAGTCCCAGCTACTCGGGAGGCTGAGGCAGGAGAATGGCGTAAACCCGGGAAGTGGAGTTTGCAGTGAGCTGAGATCCGGCCACTGCACTCCAGCGTGGGCGACAGACCGAGACTCCGTCTCAAAAAAAAAAAAAAAAAAAAAGAGAAGTAGAACCCAGTGTGGACTAAAGCTTTTGGCCTAAGCAACCAGAAAAAGGAGCTGTCCTGGAATACTCAAGAGTTCAGTTTTGGACATATTCAGTCTCAAATGCTTATTAGACTTGCAAATGGAAATGTCAAACAGGCACTGAGACAAATTAGTCTGGAGTTGATGGGAGAGTCCCAGAGCAGGAGTCATCAGAGCACAGCCAGTATTTAAAGTTGACAGAAGAGATGAGACCCCAAAGGGGAAATGGAGGCACACCCAGCCACGCTGAAGAGAACGAAAACACAGAGCATAGGCAGTGCATTCAGAAGAATGTGTGGGAACTACCAGCCCTTAGAGGAAAGACAAAACAAGAGGACAGAAGTGTACGATGTTTACATTCTCCCATCCCCAAAACTGAAATAAAGGAAGAACACAACTGGAATTTGACCAAGTGGCTCTGCCCATACCCCACCCCTAGCTGTCCTGGCAACAGGCCCCCTTCATAAGACAACAATAAAAATATCGCATGCAAATGAAGAAAACAGAAATCAGAAGCAGGGCCAAGACAATAGCACTGGCTCCTCCTTTGGGAAAGTTCTGGGAGGAGATGCTGAAGCAGACTCACATGGCATTCTCATCAGCACCAGCACCAGCACCATCGAGAGGCTGCTGGAATGGCAGGTGCTCTAAAGAGTGCGTGCGGCCTGTCCTATGCTCCCTCTGCACCATGCAAGTAGTGGAGCATGGCGTCAGCAGGTGCAGGCACATCTTCAGGGAGCCCATACTGTCTCAGGAAGAGGGGCAGGTACATGCATAACCATGTGCAAAGTAAGGAAGAAATCTCGCTCTGCCTTCATAAGGTGGTCATTAGTGAGGGACAATATTCAAAAGCAGGCCCTGGGTAGATAAGAACACTGCATGGACAGACAAGGTGTGTCTGTATGGGGCCATGTGGCCAGGACTGCTTATGCAGTCTGCAGGAGGGCAGTCCTAGCAGGTAGAAAGCAAGAGCAAGGCCAGTGGCTCATCCCAGTTTGTCTGGATCATAAACCAACTAAAAGGGAGAAGTGGTAGGTCAAGCTAGAGAGAGTGCCTGCAAGCCAAAGCCAGAAGATATAGAATGTGAGGCCAAGGGGCTTGCTGGCTGGGCTTTATCTGGAAGATAAAGGGACACTAAGCACAACTTTTAGCAGTAGTGGCATGTTGAAATCTGGAATTCATTACTACTGGAAGTAATTTCCTAAAGTCTTCATAATACATTTTATCCCAAAATTCCCATGTGGTCCTAGAAGCTGGCCTCTGTAGCTTCCTGCAAAGGCATTAACAGTTCAGTGGAAATGACTCATAGAAAGAGCAACCCTCAGCCATGTAAGGTGGCTCACACCTGTAATCCCGACACTTTGGGAGGCCAAGGCAGGAGGATCACTTGAGCCCAGAAGTTCGAGACCACAACAACACAGCGGCAACTGTGTGGGCAACACAGTGAGACCACCACCTCTACAAATGATTTTCGTTAATTAGCTGGGCGTGGTGGTGTGTACATATGGTCCCAGCTACTCAGGAGGCTGTGGCAGGAGGATCACTTCAGTCCAGGAAATCAAAGGTTGCAGTGAGCCATGATTGCACCACTGCACTCCAGCGTGGGTGAAAGCGTGAGGCCCCATCTCAATAGAAAAAAAAAAAATGAAAGAGAAAGAGCAACCTTCACAAGAAATGTATAATAATCATCATCATAATTAGTATATAACAGCTCCAGCTAATAAGATGCTGACCACAAACCAACGTGTACAGTGTCAGTAAAGATTCGGAGACAAATCATTTGGAAAAGTAAAAATTTACCTGAAAGAGGAATAAAAGAGTCAGTTTTCCAAACTGGATCATCACATTAAAAAACACATCAAAATTAGGAAACTGCATATTCAAACAAGATACTACCTCACACCTGTTAGAATCATTAATATCAAAAAAACTGAAAATACTAAATGTTTGCAAGGATGTAGAACAGCAAGAAATCTCATTCACTGCCGGTGGAAATGCAAAATAGTACAGCCACTTTGGAAGAGAGTTTGCTAGTTTCTTTTTTTTTTTTTTTTTTTTGAGACGGAGTCTCGCTCTGCCGCCCAGGCTGGAGTGCAGTGGCCGGATCTCAGCTCACTGCAAGCTCCGCCTCCCAGTTTCACGCCATTCACCTGCCTCAGCCTCCTGAGTAGCTGGGACTACAGGCGCCCGCCACCTGGCCCGGCTAATTTTTTGTATTTTTTAGTAGAGACGGTGTTTCACCGTGTTAGCCAGGATGGTCTCGATCTCCTGACCTCGTGATCCGCCCATCTCAGCCTCCCAAAGTGCCAGGATTACAGGCTTGAGCCACTGCGCCCGGCCAAAGTTTCTTATAAATTAAACATACTTTTACAATATGATCCAGCAATTGTGCTCCCTGGTATTTGCCCAAATGAACTGAAAACATATCCACACAAAAACCTGCACACAAATGTTTATAGCAGCTTTATTCATAACTGCCAAAAACTGGAAGCAACCAAGACAGATTAATTTTAAATGCATACCACTAAAGCTACATACTGTACCACTCCAACTATATGACATTCTGGAAAAGGCAAAATTAGAGAGATGGTTAACAGATCAGTGATTATCAGGGATTCAGGGGCAAGGGTAAGGAGATGAAGCACAGGGGATTTTTAGGTCAGTGAAACTACCCTGTATGATGCTCTAATTATAACTACAAGACATTAAGCAGTTCTCAAAAACCACAGAACTTTACAACACAAAAATTAAAACTTAATGTATGCACTTTATTTTAAAAAATAATTTAGGAGGTCCAAGCTCAAGACAAGATGTGGAAAGTGACAAAACAATCTGACTGTATTAAAAATATATTAAACAACCTTACCAAAGGGGTTGGAGAATAAGGTGCTGACCTAAGTCATTTTAAAAATGAGTAGAATCTCTAAGGTGGAAGGAGAAAAAGGAACTGTAAGCACTGAAGTACATAAGCACTGTACTCTAGTTGATAAAGTTGTTTACCAAGGAGTACAAGGTAACAATCCTCATACTGCTATACGTGTATACTGAAAGTGAACAATTAAGTAAATGAATAGTGGATGGTGCAAACCAGTTTCTCACTGTTGGAGTGTGAGGCCAGCAAGGGGAGAAAGCTAGAACAATCCATGCAGCAATGGATTCAAGTTACAAATGTCAGTATGAACTAATGCTCAAGAAAGGTACAGATGATTACATATAGAAATATCTATAGATGTAACAGATGATTACATATGGAAATATCAATAGATGTAACAGATATTACATCTGGAAATATCTATAGATGTAACAGATGATTACATATGGAAATATCTACAGATGTATATATACACAGGTTAGCTCAAGAAAGGTACAGATGATTACATATGGAAATATCTATAGATGTAACAGATGATTACATATGGAAATATCTATAGATGTAACAGATGGTTACATATGGAAATATCTATAGATGTAACAGATGATTACATATGGAAATATCTATAGATGTAACAGATGGTTACATATGGAAATATCTATAGATGTAACAGATGATTACATATGGAAATATCTATAGATGTAACAGATGATTACATATGGAAATATCTACAGATGTATATATACACAGGTTAGCTCAAGAAAGGTACAGATGATTACATATGGAAATATCTATAGATGTAACAGATGATTACATATGGAAATATCTATAGATGTAACAGATGGTTACATATGGAAATATCTATAGATGTAACAGATGATTACATATGGAAATATCTAT